>NC_049257.1:25268745-25900776 GCF_011100685.1 Canis lupus familiaris
AACATTTTTGTCTAGTGTCATGAGGAAGATTGAAGGACATAGAAGCAAGAATCAGGCCGTCACCTTGACTTCCTAAACACTGACTAGTGTTTTTCTCTAAGCTTCTACAAAAGCCTGTGTATGTGATTTTAAAGTTGATGATCAACTTTATGATTTGACCCTGAGATAAGCGGGGAGCTTGGTCAGGGAAGGGCCACTTACCGCCACCTTCGACTCAGAGCACACCTGGTCCGTTCTCAAGGGTCTTAGGAGCCCGCGGGGAGCTGCTGCCCCAGGGGCCATCTCTGCCCCTCTCAATGTCACTACCCGCCCCCCCCCATGAACCAGGGGAGACTCATGAATTCCCCAAGTCCAGGGTAGGGTGGGCAGGCCTCTTCCAACCCACTGCCATCCCTCACTATGTCAGAGACTTCAACAACCTCGCCCTGAAGGTCATAGTCTTGTCCCAGGCAGTCCCCCGAGCGCCCCTAGGCCACCGAGACCCCAAGACCCCGAGGACCAACACCCCCCTCCTCCGCAGCCCCAGGTCACCCCATCATCCAGCGCAGCCAGACAGGACGTGCCGGGCCGAGCTTGCTTCAAAAGTACCACAGATCTCGCCCGGAGAAGGGGTGCTGAGGGCGCGTGGGAGGGAGAGGGAAGGGAAAAGCTGGGGGGGGACTCGGGTCCGGCAAGAGTGGCAGCGGGCCGGCCGAGACAGTGCAGGACGGCAACCCCAGGCAGGGGGGCGGGAGGGCAGGTGGGCAGGAGGGCAGGGGGCAGGGGGCAGGGGGCAGGGGGGTAGGTGGGCAGGGAGGCAGGTGGATGGGTGGGCGGGGGGTCAGGTGAGCAGGTGGACGGGTGGGCAGGGGGGCAGGGGGCGGCTGAGAGAGTGCAGGATGGCAACCCTGGGCAGGGGGGCAGGGGGCAGGGGGGGCAGGTGGACGGGTGGGCAGGGGGGCAGGGGAGCAGGGGGCTGCCGAGAGAGTGCAGGATGGCAACCCGGGGCAGGGGGGCAGGGGGGCAGAGGAGCAGGGGGTAGGGGGGTGGATGGGGGGCTGGGGGGTCACGTGAGCATGGGGGCAGGTGGGCAGGGGGGCAGGTGGGCAGGTAGGGACCACGTTGCATGCCTTACAGCTGTGGGTGAAAAGAGACAAAAAAAACACCAATCTTTTCAGTCCTGTTTTTCTCACAAGCTGAGTATTTTTGCTCAGTACTGATTTTGCCTCATCTCGGGTGTGTTCAGATGTATTTGTCACCCAGATGTGTCCCAGAACTTCCTGCAGTGAGATGAAGAACCACAACCTCCGTTATGACAACCTCTGGCTCTGAGCTTCCACAGGAGGGTTTTTTTTTTTTAATTTTTAAAAATATTTTATTTATTTACTTACATTCATGAGAGACACAGAGAGAGGCAGAGACACAGCAGAGGGAGAAGCAGGCTCCACGCAGGGAGCCCGATGCAGGACTCGATCCAGGGACCCGGGGATCATGACCTGAGCCCAAAGCAGATGCTTATCGACTGAGCCCCCCGGGTGCCCCCCACTGTAGTTTTAATAGGTGAGGATATGTGTGGGTGTGTGGGTGGTAGACACATTTTTAACTGCCTGAGGGCCATACAATGGAGTGGGAACCATCAGCTTCTCCCACAAAATATCCTGGGCCTGGACTTTAACAGTTGCTGAGCCCAATGAGCCAGGTTCCGTGTTCCCCTCCTCACAGAGGTGACCTCGTCCCGGCTTCAGACCCTACGTAAGACACAGATATTGACCGACCTCCGTCCTACAGACCGGGAAACTGAGGCTCAGGGAAGTGCGGTAACATTTCCCAGCTGGTAAGTTCTGGAACCAGATTTCTGTATATTGAAATGCAGACGCAGTAAAGAGTAAGCACTTGATTGATTTCTGTCGAGGCCCTAGTACAGCATCAAGGTGTATAGTTAATGAATGTTTGACAATTTTATAATCAAAGTGGCCATCTGTTCACTGTTAGGAAGGGTTTGGGGTTCTTCTTAATTACTTGGTGACCATGTTTACTGACGCATTAACCTCTTAATGAAACCAGTGAATTTCCTGACCCTTCTCAAGCAGAGTATGCAGGGTCTCCTGGAAGTCCCTGGAGAATCAAAGAAGCAGTGTCGCCCCTCACAAAGGGCCTCCGTCTAAAAGGGCCAATTGAGAGCCATACTTACAGGCCCAGTTTACTGAATCCCTCCTTTTAATAACGTCTCTAATGTCATCATCCGAGGACAATTGAAAACTCCATTCTTCATTGTAGGGCCGTCCTTCTCCTCCCTGTGCTCCATGCAGCCTGGCGGGCACAGTGCCCCATTGAGCTCCAGACGCGCTTACTGCTGAGCTCATGCGACAGAGCGTAGAGGCCGATTATGAGCTGACCATGATTCCCCAGGCGGGAAGTGTTTGAATCCTGTTTGGCAAAAATCTGCCGTGGTCCCTCACACCCAAGCCTAGGCATAGCGCTCAACACCCTGAAAAAAATCCTGTGGGTGTTTTGAATCTACGATCGAAACAGCGTGTTTAATCTTTGCAGAGGAAACAGAGAGAGGGGATTTTTACGTGTCCCGGTGTTCGGCCTTAACAGACGACTAACGTCGCAGGGCCACGGTGAGGGCAGTATGCTAAGTGACGTAAGCCAACCACGCACAGACCAGGGCTGCCGTCACTAATTTGTGGAATTTCTAAGAAGTCAAACTCATGGCAAGGGGGGGTAGAAACTGGCTGCCAGGGGGCGGAGGGGAGGAAAGGCAGGGGGTGGGGAAAGAAAGGGCAGCTTGGTACAAGAGTAGAAACTTCCAGCCCTAAGATGGATACGTTCTGAGAATCTAATGTAAAACACAGTGACTAGCGTCGGTAGCACACGATTGTATAACTGAAATTCGCTAAGAACTTAAATTCACTGACACACGCAGAAAGACAGATGCTGAAGTGAAAGATCTGTACCTGAGATGGGGGGGGGGGGGGGTCCTGTCACAACGTGTGTGTGTATCCAATCACCACAATATACTCTTGAATATTTTACATTTTATTTTTCAGTTAAACTTCAATCAAGCTGGGGGGGGGGGGTGCAGGGGGCAGGGGAAGTACCACTATGTTAAAGTTGGACTTTTCACATCTGGACGTTTCCCTTCGGTCTGCAAATGGGATGACTTAATGGTCAGAACAGTGGATTGAGCAAGAGTGGATCAGGCCGTTAATCCCCACGAAGCAGATTGGTCAAGCCACTTTTCCTCTCTGGACCCAATCCCATTCATCTGCGGCAGCAAGGCTCTCATTCATTCACTCCAGCAACACGAATTTATCAAAGGCTTATTATGAGCCAAACCCTGTGCTGGATGTTGGGATATCAAGACCTTAAAAGACAGCCATTGCTGTCCAGGAGCATACAGGTTAGTCAGGGGGGGAAGACAAGTGATCATAAGGCTATAATTCTGGGTGGCAAGTGCAGCAATGGAAGCCTAGAGAGTGTTTTTTGGCAATACTAGGCAAGAAATCTAGCCCAGGCATGGGTGGGTGGGAATGTTCCAGCAAAACACACTAGGGGAGATGAGTGAGAACCAACAGGGTTCCTGGCAGATTGAGCACAAGTCATCGAGATACAGAGAGGTGGGAAGGAGTGGGTGGGAAAGAAGGTGGAAGGGTTTTTTGGGAGGAACAGCGTACAGAGCCTGGGAATGAAAAGGGTATGTGCAGAGCTCAGAGAGCCTCAGAATGGCTGGAGCTTTGCAGGTGTGCAAGTCGTGAATGATGGCCTGCGTGTGCGTGTGGGCTGGCCGGGGAGGGGGACGCTGGAGTGGCTCAAGGGAAGTGGGGGGGGGGGGCGGGGAGATGAACTGCAGAGCTAGCCAGGGAGCTGCGGGGGGTGAAGAACCCTGAACATCCTGACCCAGCAGCCGGGGGAACACACACAGTCACACACTCCAGTCACATTCTGGAGACAGTGTGGAGAATAGTTAGGGCAGCAAACCCTCGAGCAGGTTGGATAGGAGGCTTCTGCACTGATCTAAGCCTGTGGGCAATCGAATCTCCGCAAAGGCCTGTTAAAATACAGACTGTGGGGCCTCGGCCCCAGGGTTTCTGAGCTAGGAGGTCTTGAGTATGACTTGAGACTGTGCATTTCTAGCAAGTTCCCAAGTGACGTTGATGCTGCCCGTCCAAAGACCACACTTTGGGAACCGCTGTTTGCGGCAATAGTCATTGCTAATTGTAAAATTCTGAGGTTCTTCCTTGCTGAAAAGAAGTTTTTTCTTTCACGAGTGGAGATTTTGCGAAACACACGCATTTGTATTCAAAAGCGCTTTTCCTGGGATGCCTATGGGCCCACTGATAAATCAAATTCATCATCATTGTCCTTATTTGTTTCCATTTTGTTCCTTCTATTTTCTCAAGTTGAATTCTATTTGATACACCAGAGAAAAGTCCCATGGTACATCCAGTAATTTGCAACAGGATTAAAAAGCTGAAATGCCACCGCAGTTGACTAAAGTCTTTGTCTGTCTGAAATACAATAGACCAATTGAAGGCTGTAATATTTGGGCTCGGATTTTAGAAATGAAACCTTGTGGAAGAAAAAAAGGTCTTATCTGCATTACATGGTTTAAAAAACCCACCCCTCCTATTTTAAAGCTCGGAGCAGAAAATTTTACAACTACAAACTGCACACACACTCATAATCACAAATTCCTTTTCTTATCAAGTATCTGGGGGAAAAAAAACACTATACCATAGAGAAACAATGCCTCTTCAGAAGAAAAAATTAAAAAAAAATTAAAAAAGGAACTCTGTTACTTTAGAACAAGGCCTGCATGTCCCTAAGCCTCAGTGTAATTGAAACAAAAAAAGTTCTGTGTTAAATTTTTTCATCTAAAAGACAATGAATTTGTAAAACCACCAGGCCTCTCCTACTTAATGGTGGACTGTTCATCCTGCAGAAATAGTTTGGCTGCACATTGAGTTTGTCAGAGTTGAAATGTCTACCCATCTCATAAGGAAGATACGTTCGAAGCCGCCTACATACTGATTAGCCGACACCATTCTATGTGAATTCTCTTTCTTTCATTGACTTAATACCTGAGGTGCAATATCACTAATTCTTTTATTTCTCAATATCAGCTGCTTTGTTTTGTTTTGTTTTTCCCAGAAAGTCTTGTCTCATTATGTCTGTCCAGAGTGGCCCACTTACATTGATTAATATCACAGTTTTGTTAAAAATGCAAGGATGCCCCCATCCTACTGAAAAATGTTAATCACCTGAATCTTAATAGACGGCTAAAGGCAGCCAGAATAACCCATGGAAGGGACTAATGAAACTGATTCGATCAAGCCAGGCATTCTCTCTTTGCTCAGTGACTCTGTTGGTGAACTCACAATTGGTTTCACGAGAAAGGATTACAGCATCCCAAGCAGTAGGCCATAATTATAATTACAGGTGTGGCGCCGACTGCAAGGGCAGATGAGCTCATGAGGAACAAAGATTTGCTCTGCTGGGTAGTTTATCTTCAGGAAAGAACAAAGAACAGCAGCAAAAATGAGTTACCCTGTAAACAAATTGAGCAACCACTGACAGACAGCACAGTGTGTGTCCCTGAGCCAATCCAGACGCCACTCTGTTATGGTGGACCTCTCTCCCCCACCTCCGGCCTTTCCCTGCTGGAGGCGAGGTTTGCTTCCCTGTACTCTCTTGACCCCCAGTGGGTGGGCAGGGACCGACTAGGTAACAGTAACGAAGCTTTGTTCCCTCATCTTTCACCACCTGCCCCCACTCCAGTCTATTTTGCAACTCCCACAAGAGGACAACACAGCCATGACCTTGAGTGAGAATGTTAAGGCTTCGTTTCTGTATCAACTGGGAGGACAGGAAACCAAATTTTTCTTCTGGAATCGGACACTAAAGTGATAGGCACACATTTTATTTGTCTTTACAAGGTCCTCTTTGGGGCCAACAGTGAATTAGGCTGAGTTCTGGGCTAATTGGAGCAACATGCTTTACCTCTTGACTTCCAGATTTATATGAAAGCAATTTACAGGGCTAGCAGCCAAGTCTCTACTGGCAAAGTGAATCAGAGGAGTACTGCAATTATGCAAACGATTGAGAAAAGAAAAAAAAAAAAAAAAGAGCTACCACAAGACCTTGTTTGCCTAATTTAGGTAGAGCAATTTTACCCTCTTTCCCTATTTTCTGTTCCCGAAGAGTGGCCAGCTGGAGTGAAGAACAATGTTGAGAGCCCTCAGGGAATAGGGTCTCAGTATGGCCTTTCAAGATCACCAAGTGGATGAAAGCTTTTTCAGGCAACCAAGGATTTAGCCTGGTATTTATAAGCTGACATAGGGCAAGTTTGCAGGGGGAAAGACCATAAAGGAAACTGAAAGAATGCCATTTTCAGAAGATTCTTTCATCTTTCCTCAACTATTTTTCTTGTAAGTGAATCAAAGTCTTAAACAACTTCACCTCGGAAATCTGGCTTCGGACAGGGAGCTTCCTAAGCTGGATGGTGACAGCTGATAAAAGGGTGGGACTGGGTGGCGGGGAGGGGGGATGTCATTTGTTAAAGTGATGGAATTGCCTAAGAAAACCATGAGCAGGGGCGTCTGAGTGGCTCAGCGGCTGCCTTCAGCTCAGGGCCTGGTCCCACCTCGTCACAGTATCATCCCCTCCAGCCCGAGGTGCTCCTTAGAGCCAGGTCCTGGGGGCTACTAGAGATGACAGTGACCTCGGGCTCGACGACACCCACATGAAGCCGGGGCTGAGGCCTTGTCGCTGTGTCATGTAGGGCATAAGGCAGCAAATGGTTCCTTAAAACCTTCTTGGGAGGAGTTATGCATGAGTGGGACACTTGCCTAATGGACATCAGTTGGGACCGAATGGGTGGTAGATAACAGGGACTGTGTCTGAAAGGGTTAGGATGCTCCTGCCCCACAGAAGGGCGGCCTGCCATTCAACCACGAGCACTAAAGGCCATAGTGAAGGCGATTTCATCTGCTGCATTTATTGCAAGTGCTTTGTTGGCCGTGAGCAATCTGAGGCCAACATCGGTGAGAAGTGCACGCTCACAAGTTTGGACTTGGGAGGACAGCCATTGGAGAGTCGAAGGCCTAGCACTTTCCTTGATCTCTAGGTAAGTGTAGCCTACGGCTTAGCAACAGGGTGAAGAGAAGAGTTAATTCACAAGAGCTATGAGATTCCCTTAAGGCTGAGGATTACTCTGTACCTATTTATCATTTTTAATCTTATTTTTCCTTTCGCATCTTTGTACTTCCTCTTCCCTGGCCTGAGTGCCCTAGCACTTCATATCCAAGGTGAGACTAAAATAACCATTGTGGAAGTTACAAAACACAGTACCGTACTTCCAAAAAACACATTGGTGCTTTCATCTACAATAACTAAGGAGCCCTTACTATGTGCTCATTAAACACAGCACCATAAACATAAAATGAAATCTCCTTTATTAAGTGCCCTTAGTTACTGCTAATGGCTAAAGTGTCCAGTGTTTTCTCATTTCTTTCAACTCTGAGGTTGGATGCTATTATTATTCCACTTTACAGGGGGGGAATGGAAGAAAGAATTAAGGTCACGGATGATAAGGGGTGGGGAGGGAGTTAATATCTGAATTTAGCCAGGTCTAGGTATTTGAGTTAGTTATGACTTTAGAAAATGTCCCTTCCAAAGGGTTTCATAGGTGACAAATTTGTTCATTTTCTTTTCAAACTCAACCCATTTTTCATCTCTTTCCCTTAATAATAATAATTTTAAAAAGGTTCAGATTCACCACAAAATATTTTAAACCAGAATTAGTCTTATTCTTCCAATCATAGCTAACACTATGGTCAGACCTTGTGTGAATAATGTTACTGCACCTTTTGGTGTGGCACAAAGAATGTTATAATTATACTATTCATACAATCAGATTGTCCAAGATACTGGATCTGCTACCTAAGGGACCAATCTGCACGTGACACTAGACTTTCAGAGGAAGCAACTATATACCACACTTGGAGAATGAGTCACCACTTAATGGGGAAGGGCAAGAATGAAAGTGCTTTTTTGTTGTCCTCACAACTAATTCCTCTCCTGATATTTCAAATGAAGCCAGGCCCACCAGAAGGAGGAAGAAGAGACACCTCTTAGAAATGGACCGTGGGCTTTACGTCTGTAAGAGCTATCATGGCGCCTTTACAGTTGGCTATCTCATTGATCACTAGGCTTTTAGCAGAGGGAAGAGACCTAAATATTTGTATTCAGGGGGTGAGATAATTAAGAACTAATAGAGTTGAATAGCTTCTCTTAAGTTCTATGAGAAGGCAAAAAAAACAAACAAAAAAAAAACACAAAATAACAGAATGTCATTATCTATACCCTACAGCTTCCCCTCTATCATTAGTTTCTAGGCAGCAACATAAAAATGCCTTCCTGCCTGATTTTTGAAACCAGTAGGTTTTCTTACCCCTCTAGATATAGTGAAGTTTTTATGCTCAAAATTAAAGTCTCATAGTTCAAACAATTAGAAGGCTGTGTTTCTTCAAGGCATCAACAGGCCTCTTGTATGAAAAATTGCATTACACAAATATTAAATAATTGGCGTGTTGAGGGGAACAACTGAAAGTCTCCTGAAAGTCTCGGTTTTTATTCTTGCAGCTCCTTTTGTTTCAGTGTGGAAGGATATAGTAATATCTCTCAAATAATAAATTCTTTGAAAAGAAATCTTGCTGGTCTCCTCTAGCAGCCATAGGTGGTTGACAGCGAGAAGCCATCAGGATCATCCCTAACAAGGCCTCAGGCTTTCCCTGCTTCCTAATCCCATAGCATCTGTCATGTTTTATTGGCTTCTCATTGGTTAGTCATTGCATGGTTTGGCACCATAGTGAAATTTCACCTTTTTAGAAATAATAGTGTGAACAAAGACCAGAAGTTTCTTTCCTTTTTTTTTTTTTTTAAAGACCAGAAGTTTCTGTTATGTTATTCAAGTGGCTCTGAGTGCTTAAGAAAAACAACTGCTATATATCCCACCAATTACATATTCTCTCCTATACTATTTCAATCTAGTTCAATCTTTTGACATTGTATTCATGACTTAGATTTGAGGACTTTGGGGTGGGAGGAGAGGTGTCGCTGAAATAATGGGGGAATAAGGATGGGCCAGTGGCTGGAGAAGAGAAAGGACATGGGTGTTCATCAAAGTGGGAGCAGAGAACTGATTAGAACGATCTGGCAAGTCGTTCTACGGTAGCATGCTGTAGCTAGTTGTGTGTGTGTGTGTGCGTGTGTGCACGTGTCATATGGCCTATTTTTTAGCACACAGGCTGTAGGCACTGGTAGGTTTGTATGGACAATGCATTTAGTACAATAGAGGTAGTAATGAAAGTTAGGAATCCCAACTTCAGATTTTTTTTAAAGCATAAAGTTGGTTGTTTGTTTTTTTTCAGGTAGTCAGTGGAAGATTTATTCTTTCCTCCATGTCAAAGAAACGACTGTCAGGAAAAAGAAAAGAAAAGAAAAGGACTGTCAAGAAAATGTTCAACTCTTATCTTCTCAAAGAAAACTTTTAAGAATAATAGTCCTTTGTTTTCTAATTCTCTCTGACTTTAGGCAAGAACGTACCTATTTCAATTTTGTGATTTAAAAATGTTTTACTTTAGCATCTACGATGTACCAAACATTTTATAATTAGATTCTGGAAACAGAGAAAAATGTCCCCTGATTTCCAAAAACTTCTCGTCCTCAGTATTGGAAAAGGTAGTTTGTTTCTAATATTGTTGATCATACTTAAAACTTAATCTTAAGTGTTATAAATGTCACAGTTAAATCTTTTGTTATCTCGGACATAGTTTATGGTTTCCTGGAAAAGAGTTATGTGAGGTCTGAAGAATCCACTGCTCCAGTTTCTTATTTTGTCAATAGACAAAGACAGTTTTTGTATAATTATCTCTTCATAGTTATTATTTATTGATTAGTTTTTTTTCCGGGCTATGAACAAAAACAAATGAGGCTTGTTATGAAACTCGGTTTTTTCATACCTGTGGTTTGAAACAGCGTAGCTCCAAAACTAGGCACGAGATGCTGCAGCATCCTTCCAGGACTTGGGAGCAGTGAAGATGAAATCCTCAGGAATGAATGAGCTTTTGAAACCTTTAACAAGTGTCCAATATTTCGCTGCAGTGTCCAGGACCACAGCTACCACGACCAGCTCTGAAACTAGGGGCTCATGACGGCAAGAAGGGAGTAGCCGGCCTCCAGCTCAACCTAGCTTTACTATCAGAGTTTAGGAAGCAACTCGAATGTTTCTCAACAGGTTCACCCGGAAGCCTTCTTCGGTCACCTTGGGGACTTTGAGTAAAGAGAATTTGTTGATTTATATGTAAATTGTGATGTCCTGGACATCCTACTTAATATCAGGTTATGGTTGGATTGGATGTCTGGACGGTAGTTGAGAGAGGACTTGGCAGTGGGAGCATTAGGAAGGAGACAGGACACATGGTGAAATCCCCTAATATAACTGGATAGTTTAGGCAGATAAGGGAACTACAAACAGGTTCCTTGTTGATGTGTTGATATGTACAGGTGCGCATTTAGTCTGGGTCTTCCCTTGATCTGAACCTATCTCCACTGCTCTGGAGAGGATCCTCAAATCTTAGATCTTTCAAAACCCAAGGAAAGATCCAAGTTCTGCCACTTTTTCTAGAAATCACCAGGAATGCAACATTTCCAGCCTTATGTTACACTACGGTCTCATCAGAGAATATTGCTCATTGCGTTTCGTCATGGAATGAATCTGAATCCATAGCTGAACACTATGGGGATTTTTCAAGCTTCTGGATGTTTTACCTTCCCTCCACCCACCCCCCCCAAAAAATTAGGGCAGCTTATAAAAATATATCCAGTAAAATCTTTCTACTTCCAGGCTGTGTCCCAAGTGCAAGGAGTCTTTAGATTTATTTTTAAGTAATTGTGGAAAACGTATGAGATAACCCAAAGCAGCAGATTAGGAGCAAAATTAAATTTTATTTTCCATGCTGATTTTGCACTCGTATTACCATCACGGTTGATGATCGAGACGAGTGTGCCACCTGAAACTGGGCAGAGTTACTGGGCTAGCCAAAGTCAGTACAACACACCCAGGGTGTTGTCACAACGCCCTGGATTTCACCACCCCTGGGTGTTCACAGAGAAGGGATGACACTCCAAGGTATGCAGCCAAACAGTAATTGTTAGATGTCATCTTCTGCTGGGAAATAAGATAATTAAATAATCGCTTTCAAGCTACCACTTACAGAGACTAGGGCCTCTCTCTGGAAAATAATAACCCTTTAAGTGGACCAAGCCCATACTTTATAGTATATGACTTTTAGGATTCTGCAGTGTTTAGCCTGTGAGACTGTAGTTTGGATACATTTCAAAGAGGCACAGCCAACTTGGCATCACTCAGGGCCTGACCAGCCAACCAGGACCCCTTCAGAAGGTGATTTTCCAGTCTGAATTTTTCAGGGCCTTGTTATCCTCCTCCTATTTCCTTCTCCATTATGTTGCTTGCATTCATTGCTTATTAGTGGTGCCAGCAGAAATGTTGGCTGAAAAGTCAGGAAAGGCACAATCAGTCCAAATTGAAGGCCGCTAGGCATATACATGAAAGATTTGGGGGGGAAAAGAAATTATGGATTTAAATGAGTTCTCAAAATGCTTTCAGATTTTATTAATCTGTAGTATCTTTGAATCTTATTTATGAGAGAAAATACATCGTTCCATGTTCCTCTCAACCTATGAAAGTGCTCCAGTGAAACTTTTTTTTTTTTTTTTTTTACAACCAGGAGGCAAATACCCACTTTCCCCTGTTTTCCTATAGCACCATCACTGATTTGCACATCTCCAAGGGAGATCTTCTCTGCCTGTTTCCTTCCCACTCATTTCTCAGCTCTCCCCAGGGTCACCAAGTCTCACGATTTGCTGAATCCAGCGGAAGCTTTCAGTCCTACCTTGCTAAGCCTCTGCTACATTTGATTCTGTGGTTCATTCTTTACTTCTCGAAGCTCTCTTTTTGTACAATAGCCATGAAACTATATCCATCCAGCAACCTGCAACATTCTGCCATCCTCTTCCTCCCACACCAATATTGCCACAGCCATGGCTTATGTCCTTCAGAGGCTGCTCTTCTCATACTAGATACTTCACCTGAGTAAAACTGCCCATTTTGGTTAAACTGATATCTGTTTGCTAATGAGCTATGTGTGTATATCCAGTCTCGGTTCTCAAGTTGCAGATTTCCACATCCGGGTTCCTGCTGCCCACTGTCACCTACATAGTTTACTGGCCTCTTGAACAGAACTGACCATGTTGACTTTTTGTCTTTCCTCTTCCTTGGCTCCTCTTAGAATATTCTCTTTCCTTCGGTGTCTGCACCAAACTGCCAAATACCCAAATTAAAAATCAAGAAGTTTACTTTGCATCCCTTGTCTAGACTAGATTTGTCCCCAAATGTGTCTTGAATAAATCCCCTTTATTCATTCCTACTATCCTGACCTTAGTTCTAGTCCTTTTCATCTTTTACTTGAACTGATGCAAGAGCTTTCTAATTGTTTCCTCTCCCTCTCAAATCCACTCTCCACAATACTATCTGGAGGATCTATCTGATGGTTACGAGGGGAAGGAGCGTGGAGGGGGATGGGTAAAATACGCGATGGGGATTAAGGAAATGCACTTGTGATGAGCACTGGGTGATGTATGAAATCATTGAATCGCTGTATTGTACATCTGAAACTAGCATAATACTGTATGTTAACTACACTGGAATTAAAATAAAAACCTAATACAATAAAATAAAATAAAATAAAATGGAAATTTGACTTATGTTCTATGCATGAATCTTGTCAACCCTTCACAGGATAGCATATAAGATTCTTCTTCTTTTGATAAGTCTCATTTATTTTAGAGAGAGAGAGAGAGAGATAAAGAGAATGCAAGCCTGTTGGAAAGGAATGAAGGGAGAAGGGAGCAAATCTCAAGCAGAATCTGCACTGAATGTGGAGTCTGATACAGAGCTGGATCTCATGACCCCAAGATCACAGCCCTAAGATAAGGACCCAAGCTGAAACCAAGAGTCAGATGCTTCACCGACTGTGCCCCCAGGTGCTCCTAGCATTTAAGATTCTTAACATGAAAATAAGATCTCTGCAAACTGCGTGCCACTGTTCTTTCTTAGCGCTCTCCGCCATACTCTAAGCTTCCATATCAATCTGTTTATTGTTCCCTGTACATGCTGTTTCTCACCTTTAAGACTCTTTTCATGTGGTCCCCTATTCTTGGAATAGCTTTTCTTCCCTTCATTACCAATGGCTATCTCCTACTCAAACTTTAGAGCTTGAATCTCATGTTATATCTGCCAGGAGTCCTCCACTGATACCTCCCAAGCAAGATTATGTACCCTTCCTTCATGGTGCTATCATGCTATGTCCACAGATGTTACTGTGCTTTGCTGTTTTACAAAATTATTAACTTTAAATGTGTTTGTCTCCACCTCTAAAGTACAGACTGACTCTAAAGTCAGACTGCTTCATCTTAGTGCATGTCGTATGGCTTCCATAGTGCCTTATACATAATAGCCACTTAGCAAATGTTTGTTGACTGCATGGTCAAATGCTGACTGGATATTGAAGTAGGCGTTACCCAAAACTCTTGAATACCAATATCTTTTGATTTATCATTGCTAGATCTCTTAGTTCTTTATGATTTCTTCCCAAGCACTATCTATTTAAGATTCCTCAACAATTACAGCTCTTAAAAAGAAACTTTATAGTAATAGTTCTTATAAGTTTTGTTTTCCTTCTCACTTATTTAGTTCTTTCAAGACTTTATGTTATACTTTTATAGAAAGATATATTCTTTGCGGGCACCCTGGAAACTCTTTGTTTTTTGTTGTTTTTTGTTTTTTTAAAAAAAGGAGAGCAAGCTCAACACACACACCTCTGGTTCATGGACACGCCAAGTTTCTTCTGGGATGATAAGTTGCCAAGCACCAAAGTACTCTAACTCGTCATCCCCAGTGAATGAGAGGAAGAGGTGGTGTGGAAAGAACATCCTGTTTTGCAGAACGTCAGAGACCAAAGTGCTGTCATCTCACGTTATTCTTTTTCTTATTTGTGCATCTCTCTCATCTTATGCTACCCCCCATACTGCATAGTTGACATCGGTCCTAAAGTCCATTTTATGCAAAGAAGCTAGAGCATAAGAAAAGCAAGGCACTTTAAGTGAATTCCTGGCCTCACAGCCTGAGAGGTGGTAACAGCAGCATAGAGCAAAGCCCTAGGTCTCCCAAGCTCCATCTTCCGGTTCCTGGAGACTTTGGAATGAATGGTGGGATGCTACTCCTGCTGACTCTTCAGTAGCCCTCTTGTCTGAATTACTGCCTTACCAGGGGTGACTTATTTCTATTTTTAGAAAGATACTTAGTTTGAAAACATCAACCAGCAGAACCAGGTAGGTTTTCCTTAGCAACAACACTGACATTCTGCAGAAAGAAAGCTCTCCTAGCAACTTAAATGTCTACTATGTATTAAGCATGTAGCAATTCTTTTATAAATGTTCTTTTACTTAAGCTGTGAAGTAAGACTCCAAAGTAAGGTCCATCATCCCATTTTTAATAATAGGAAAACGAGGTTCAGAGGGCATAAATTACTTGCTTAAGGTTATGCAGTTGTAAGTACCCAAACTCAGATGAAACAGAAATCTGTTTTTGTCTAAGCTTAAGTACTCTAAAATTCCTTGTCCTTTTTCTTGCCAAGATAAAGCTTGTTTAATTTGACTCTTATGGGCTTTTTGTACATTTTTAGCCTTAATAAGCTATATATTTAAAGTGCTGGATGTGTCATTTCAAATTCTGGAACGAACAGCACATTCGTTACTAACAGAGTCTCAAATGTAAGAACTTGACCAATGTCAGCAATAATTAAATGTTAATATCTGGTATTTGTCTTAAGATAAGAAGCAACAACACTATTTTTATTCACAAGGAAGGATAAGAAATACCTTTTGCTTTCATGGATCATAAAGCCTGTTTGTGTAAGTTAGTCCTTATGTTTGTGACAACAGCTTACCGAGTTGATAACACTTATCTTTATGGCTCTTCAGTTGAACTTGATATTGATCTATGAAATGAAAGGACTGGAGGGGTACTAACTTCATATTGCTTGTTTACTCATGAAACATGATTTTATCAAATACATGAAGAATATTACTTCAAGAAAAGATGACACTGATCCTTAAGGTCATTTGAAAATTCTGATTTCAAATCTGCAGGATCTCTTCAGAAACTCACTCAGAGGAACCGTGTCTTAAATTAGGAGACAAATATTGTTAACTGTGAACCCTAATGTGAAGGTTTCGAATCCTTCAACCATTCTAATACAGGAGAACACACGCTTAATATAAAGTTGATTTTTTGTTCTTTTCTAATAAGGGCAGAGATGGTTTTACCATGGTTGAGAAAATGTTTTGACTCTTAGTCATTTTATTTTACTAAAAATATCTGGCTAAATCTCATCTTTGCCATTTTATCAAGCTTGTCAATGTATAGAAGCTTATCATCTAAAATAATAGATTAGGGATGCCTGAGTGGCTCAGGGGTTGAGCATCTACCTTTGGCCCAGGGTGTGATCCTGGGGTCCCGGGATCGAGTCCCACATCAGGCTCCCTGCATCGAGCCTGCTTCTCCCTCTGCCTGTGTCTCTGCCTCTCTCTCTCTCTCTCTGTGTTTTTCATGAATAAATAAATAATCTTTTAAAATAAATAAATAAAATATTAGATTAAAATGTGATTAATTATACTTTCCTGCATATTATAATCTTTAAAAATTACAGTTAGAGAAGACGAGAAATGAACTTACATGTTTTTCTTTTTAAAAACAAAACAGATGTTCCACAAGTCAATGACTAAGGGAAGAAATACATAGATAGCAAAAATAATGCATTTATTCAAATTCATTTTTTGTTAACATATAAAAAAATAAAACAGATGTTTTTATTATGAGGCCATACGATAGACTCATAACTTTGCAGAATTATGTCAAGGTTATATTTCAGATCGCAAAAAGAATATCATACTGGTATAATGCTTAGATTCAATCAAAGAAGTAGATAAAATTTGGGAGGGGATATATCTAATAGCAAGTTGTATAATTCAAGAACAACTTTTGAGTTGTCTTCAACCTAGTTGTGCTATATAAAAAGACAAAGGAGGCACTGAGAACTTAGCTGGGTTTCAAACCCATAAAGCTGGCTCTCAATAGCATGAGTCACTCAGAGATAAAGGCATCCAGTGATTTACTTGAATCATTCATTGCCAGCCTGGAAAAGATTTGGGAAATTAGCAGTGTCCTCACTTTTCTGATGGCATGGCGAAAGAAAGGCTAATTCATGAAAGGAGAAACCCCTTTCATTTGACATTGGATTTCCTCCTAGTTCAAACACAAATGGCATTACTAATAACAAAGCAACATGCTAGGAGGCTAGATGGAGATTGTGGCCTTTAAGAATAGGGCTACCATCTTTTGAGCATAATAACTCAAGGGTGACCTGGGATCAGACTATAAATGATCTCATTTGACGGACTATCCCCTCTTGTCTTAAAAAAAAAAAAAAAAAAAAAAAGAACATCAATAAGACTTCATTAACTTCCCAGGCAGCTGTGCTTTGTTGAACTTGACAGTTTCCATTTTTACCCTGTGAATGATTTCTTGTCCTGGTTAGAATGTATGATTCAGGTACAAGCAGATTCTTTGTGGAGTCTTAGGATGATGAAGTATGCTTACATTACCCACCATCTTTTTTCTCTGAAGATGTTGACAGTCTGGCTCTCATCTGGCATAACAGAGGAACTGGGCCATGCAAAATTAACCACAAACTCATCATCGTGACACTAGATGGTATTTGCATCTCCTTCCCAATGCTGGCATGGCTTCTTCTGAATTCAGGATAGGGGCCAATGATCCTGAGAGTGGCAATCTGTGGTTCCCCCAGGCCTAGAGCGGGTCCCTTCTCCAGGACAGCAATGATACACACTGTATGCTGGGACCTCCTCAGAGATGGAATGAGAGAAAGAGGCACTAGTTCCTTAATTCTAAGAAATTGTTAAACCTAGACTTGAGGAAAGACCAGAAGTGATCAGTCATTTTTCTCTGACCTGAATGTATATATTTATCAGGATATATCTACAACAGCTGAGCTGTAGCCAGGCTCTTTGGCCTCTTTCATTGGTTCCTTATTCCAAAAGTGCCAACCTGGTGTTGATAGCTGCCCTTGCCCTCCACGGTTGCTTCATGGCTGAAATGTGAATGTGCTTTACTGTGTGACTACAAGCAACTCTTCTTTCTATCTCCCGGTTGCCAACCTTCACAGCCTGGGCAGTAGTTGTTCTTTCTCCTCCTCCATGTTTCTGCTCGAGGAGTTGGTTTGGCGGGGGGGGGATGATTCCATTTCGGGCCTTGGTTTCCCTCCCACCTGAAGTGTCTTTCTAACTGGCACAGTCTCCTGATACTTGGCTTGGAGGTAAACTCATTTTACAACTGGTTTCTGCTAGTCTGCTCATACAGTTCCTAGTTTAATAATAAACTTTTTTTGTTGTTGCTCTTAGCACAATTTGTAAATTACTTCCCAGAGCCGCCCTGACTAAATGTCTGTGACCTTATTGTCAAGAAAGTCTTGACAAGCAGAAGCTGCTGCCTGGGGGCTGGAATGTACTACTTCCTGTTCTTTCTCTCCAAGCTGAAGCATTCTATCCAAACAAAAACTGAACTTGGTGCACATGTGACCCAAAGTTAGCTTGAAATGAAACTCTCCAGACATGAAAACCTTTACACATTAACTCCTGGTTCCACTCCATCTACTTACACTGCCTAAGACCACAAAGAGGGCCTTTTAAAAAGAAACAAAATAAACAAAGGGATCACTCAAACTATGGACTAAGACAAACAAGCAACCAACAGCCACAGATAGCATCGGATTAATTGCTGCTCATTTCTGATAAAATGGAAAAAACTAAGACGACGGCATAGTACTTTTTAAGTCAACCACCCTACAGCCCCGCTAAGACACTGCTCAATCTTAAGGTATTTCAGTGTAAAAGAAATCAGTACTTGGGCCCCAACCCATAGTGTTTATGACCAGAAGGAGTAGAAGAATCCTACATCTTCACTACAAAAATACCATGACAACAGAATGGGCCTTCTGTTATAAAAGCCTGAGACTCTGCTTGATATTTTCCTTGTAGCCATGCTTCTAGTTTTTCTAGCAATAATTTGCTTAAGATACAATGTGAGCTCTAGCAAAGGGGGCACGTAGCCAGATACTAAACTGAAGGCTTGCTTTCTTTTCTTTAGGAAATGAATGAACTATAAATCATAATCTAAATAGAGACAGGAAATCACCAGCCAATCACTAAGGTGGCTTCCTTTAAAAGAGCAAATGTCAGGGAAGATACCTCATTTTTCAAAGGGGAGATGCCACCCAGGAGAAGGATGACATTGGGAAGACAGAAGGAGTTAGAAAGGGAACCCTGGTGGCTCAGTCAGTTAAGTGTCTGACTCTTGATTTTAGCTCAGTTCATGATCTCAGGGCCATGGGATCAAGCCCTATATAGGGCCCCACGCCCAGTGGAGAGTCGGCTTGAGGTTGTCTCTCTTGTTCATCGTCTGCTCTCCCCCATCAAATAAATAAATATTTAAAAAAGGAAGGAAGGAAGGAAAGAAGGAAGGACTATAGATGGTAACTCTGGCTCTATGAGACGATAGTAAGTACCCAACAGATGGCTGTAGGTGTGAACTCAGGAGGCTGAACCCCAAGCCATAGATCTTTTGTTCTTTGGCCAGGCAGGGCATGAAAACCCAGGACACATATGGAAGGGCTGCCTTTCCCCATGAGCCTCCACGGCAAGTCTCTGCTCTGGTTCTAGTGGTGGTCATTGGAACAATAGACCATATCTCTGTCCTGTTTGGGGTCAGATTTTAAGGATGGTGATTCTGTGGCATGGGAAGCACTTTCTATTTCTTAAGTCCATGTACCCCCTAGTGAGATGCCCGGCACCTAGCATTTATAAGACATCTCATCGCTCGTATGCAGAAAAGCCGTGTCCAGCAGAACTGGTACAATACAATCTTAATTTGTGCTGCTTAACACCTGTGAGGTGACCAAGACTTGAAAGAGCTGTAATTCACAGGCCTAGCTTGCTCAGCTGGAGGACTCTACTGGGATATCACCACATATCATTAGGGGGGTGAAAGTACTTCCTGTTCCTCATCCTGAATACTTGCTTGCATGGAGTAGGATACATGTCAGCCCCTGTGGGTTCTCAGAAGCTATGGATTTGCTCTCAGATTGGATCTTTACTCACAGCTCTCCAAGGCTAGATTCCTAAGCCTTGGATCACTCCTGATTATCAGGACTTTGAGAGAGACCAAGCCAGGCAACATTCCCCTTCCCCTGATTCCACAATTCCCATAAATAATAAGGAATCCTTGAATATACAGTCAGGAAGAGATGGGAGTCTTAGGCACAGAAAAAACTTGCAGGTGGAAGGCACATTGAGGACATCAGTTGTACACAGGGGCGATTAACTGAGGAGACCCTCAGCATGTAGACTTTTAGTGCCCAAACTGGGAAAGCCCCGGGTGAACCAAGATGAACTGGTCACCCTGTTGCATGTAAAACTGTGTAGGGAATCACCACATTTTCCATATATCCAGTAAAACTTTAATTTGGAACTTGAAGTTTTAACTCAAATAGATGCTGATAAACTCATGCTTGACCAATTATATAACAGCCACGTAGGGAGAATACAATCAATGTAAGAAATAAAATGTTCTCCATAAGCACTTCTATATTGATGCAGGTCTACCAATCTAACACTGTCCTCAAGTTGTACTTTAAAGTGAGATTCAACGTCTTTGACCAAGTAGTTCTATTAGAATGACTATAATGATTATAGCCAGGATTTGTATAGTGTTACACAACTTGGAAGAAAATTTAAATCCACTTTTTTTGAATTTACACCAATCTTGAGAATGCTACGTTTAGTCACATTTTGCTGATGCAGTAAGTGAAAAGTTCATTAACTGGCAAAAGGCCACACAACTCATAAACAATAATAGAGTAGGACCTCAAATGTAGACTGGCTTGACTTCAATGCCTGCACTCTTAAATTCTTAAGCAACATACCAGACAAAGGGAAGAACTTGTGGAAAGGCCTTGGGGTACGCTAGAGAGAGCTTAACATCCCAATGAACAAACAGATCAGTAGAATATGGTGACAGATGAAGCTATAGAGCTTTGTGGGATCTAGAAAGCAGCGTGCCATGAAGGCCTTGTTCAAGACTTTGACCTCTAAAATTGGGGAATGGGATGATAGTGAAGCAGATGAATAGAATTATCAGACTTGCACTCAGAAAAGTTTCTGCTGATGCTTCGTGAAAGGTTTATCTGGGGAGGTCAATTTGGAATTTCTTGAAGTTGTTCAAGCAGGCGAAGACGGTGGCTTGGACTAGGCTTGTGGCAGCGAAGGTGGAGAGAAGTGGGTGGATTGGAGAGATATTTAAAAGGTAGAGTAGACTTAATTGGATGTGGGGAGTGAGGGGGAAGCAGATGTCAAGGATGACCTCAAACACACAAGGTTTCTGAGAGGGCCAGCAAGACAGCTATTACAATGATGATCTTTCAAAGGCATAACAACTCCACTGGGTAACTTAGTAAACTATAAATACAGCCCACTGTATACAGTGCTAAAGTATACAATGTCCACAAGTGGAAACTGAAAAACAAAAAATGCTTTCTCCACTAGTGCAGGTCTTTCTCTGAACCTATTTTCAAAGGAGTAAGCTGAAAGTTAGCCCTTAGGACCAGTTAAGATCTTGAAACTAACTAGGCCTAGAGTTATTTACGGGGAATAAATTACGTATTTTTTTAATTATCAGAATTTCAATATCCTGCCATTTACCAAACAATAAATTATTAAGTTGGGAGGAAAAAAAAATAAAACAGTTGGGAGAACAAAAACTGTAGACAAGCAAAAAATGTTTTGTCATCTTCACTGAAAACATTTTCTTACTTTGGCCAGTAGAAGTGAATTAAGGAGTGAATATGTTTCTATCTATACTTTTTTAATTTTGAAATTTATCCCTCTCCTATCCCCTTATAGTAAGCTTAATAACATCCCCAAAGATTCATTCCCACTCCCCTCAGAATTCAATCTTATTTGTAAACAGGGTCTTTCTAGATGTAATTAATAAGAATCTGAAGATAAAATCGTTGTGGATTTAACGTGGATTTTAATCCAATGACTAGTATTCTTATGAAGGTAGACACTACAGAGACAAGGAGAAGACCATGTGAAGACAGAGGCAGAGATTCATTACTCAGCCACAAGCCAAAGAATGCCTGTGGCCCCCAGAAACTGGAAGAAGCAAGAAAGGTTTCCACCCTAAAGCCTTCAAAGGGAGTATGGTTCCGCTGACACCTTGGTTTCAGGTGTCTGAACCTCTAGAATCCAAGGAGAATAAATTTCTATTGTTTTAAGTCACCAAGTTTGTGGTCATTTGTTATGGCAGACCCAGGAAACTAATACACCCAGTAAATAAATGTTGAACAAATGTTTTGCTATTGTCTGTGTTTTGGTCCAACCCTGTTCCCTGGTTTCTGGCAGAAGCAACAAGGCCTATATGATACACTTTTCAGTAGAAAACACTGGTAGAGAGATTTGCATGGGAACATGAATTCAGAATTAGACATGTTGAGTTTCAATTGTCTGTGCCTTATCTAAGTAGAGGCGTTCAACTGTCAATTGGATATGTTGTTCTGGACTGCAGCACCTTGGTCCAGGAGAGTTGTATGTCAGGAGTTGTCTGTGCATGAGTGGTAAATAACCCATAGAGTGGTTCTAGTTGTGTAGGAAGGAAGTGTTGTAAAAGAGAAAGGAGGAACACTTTAAACAGTTCCCCAAGAAGGTCTATCATTGCAACATGGGTAGAAGATGAAGAGATACTAAAGGAGACTGAGAGGGAACAGTAGGGAAGAGAGAGAAAAGTCAAGAGAGAAAGGTGGGGGGATGCCTGGGTGGCTCAACAGTTGAGCATCTGCCTTTAGCTCAGAGCATGACCCCGGGGTCTGGGGATCGGGTCCTACATTGGGTTTCTGCAGGGAGCCAGCATCTCCCTCTGCCTCTCTCTGCCTCTCTCTGTGTGTCTCTCATGAATAAATAAAAAAAATCTTTTTTAAAAAGAAGAGAGGAAAAAAAAAAAGAAGAGAGGAAGGTGGAAGGAGGGAGGAGATGAGATGACCTGCTCATGTTGAATGCTGAGATGTCAAACATGACACAGACTGAACATGGCCATTGGCATTAGCAACACGAAGGTCCCTGGTGGTCACAGCAAAGAGTGGTTCCAGCAGACTGGGATTCAGATTGGAGAAGCTTGAGAAATATATACACATTTAAATATTTAATCTATTTTCTAAAAGGAAGAAAGTGAATGGGAAACAAGGAGATCAAGGAAGCAAGGTTCACACAGCTTGGTTGTGAAGGAGAGTAGGTAAGGGAATGCTGTGTGTGTGTGTGTGTGTACGTGTGTGTGTGTGTAGATGTAAAGGAGTTGGGCATGTTTAAAATCCTGTTGAAAGGGAAATATGAGGGGGAGAATCATCTGAAGGGAATGAGTTTGAGGATACAGTAGTAGGGAGAGAGGTGAAATCATCAATAGCACAAAGTTCCACAGAAGGTGACTGCAGGTGGGATTCATAGGACACAAGGAAGGAGGTGGCCTCAGATAGGAAGAGGGACCTCTTCGTGGTGGGAGTACCTGTCAGGTAGAGATTTTGTGAAGGGAAGTTCAGGCCATGAGTTCCCATCTAATGCATGTCTTTTTCCAGAAAGTTAAAAGGCCATGCCTTAGATTTTCTCTAGTTCATATCCAAACTACTCCATACTGAGGTCTTCTTCAATGCCTACAATTAACCTAAATAGGTGATATTTTAGGATTATGGTTTCTCTAAAACTTCAGACCGCATAGCTCTGTATTTGACTAAAATGTCAGCACATTGTACTGTTCTTACAAAAAAGTCTTGGGATGCCTGGGTGGCTCAATGGATGAGCATCTTCCTTTGGCTCAGGACATGATCCCAGATTCCCGGGTCCGAGTCCCACATCGGGCTCCCTGCAGGGAGCCTGCTTCTCCCTCTGCCTCTGTCTCTGCCTCTCTCTCTGTGTCTCTCATGAATAAATAAATAAAATCTTTAAAATAATGAAAAGTCTTGTAGTTATTTGTGATTATTAGTATCTCCAGAAAAATAGTACATATATCTATAGAAATATATTTTGCTACTTTACTGAGAGAAACAAATTATCATACTTTCTTAAAGAAAAACTATGGCATATTCATGAAAAAAACAATTGCTTTGGGGACATCCTAATGGAAGTGAACTTGTAGAAATGTAAGCAGTCATGACTGCTATTTTATGATTATCCTCAAAGTAAATTGAGTAAATCTTAGAAGGTGGGTTGCACATAAAATTACACAGTATACATCAAGTAGATAAGTGTGGAGAAGTGAGTTGGTAGCAGGGTAGGTCGTGATACAACTTAATATCTTTCTACTATTCCTGTTACCAGGCACACGATAAGCTGAATTTATCAACTGGCTACCAATTTACTCTTTGAGTTTTCTGCCCCCTGGCATGTGAGAATTCTGATATCATGCTTGAGCAACACTGAAGAGTAAACCACATACTACTTTAAAAATGTGTGTGGTCTGTGCATATTCTTTTTCTTTTTAATGAGCTATTTTTCTTCTGAACTAATCCTTTTAGTGCCTTATTAAATTCCTTATGGCATAGTCACCCTCAGGAATGGCACAAAGTAGAGAGCACCACCCCCCATTTTCTTTGACATGGCAATTATTGCCTGATAATGATGTGGTACAAATAGCAGCATACTTGGGAATCAAGACTGAGCTACTAATTATTGTTCATTCATTATTTAATCTAGTACATTTGTTTTGTTGCCATATGTATTAGCCTTCCGATCTATGGTTAATAAGCCATTCTATTCAAGCTTCTTACTGCTGGAGATAGGAGAATGGGTTACATCAATGAAGTTAAGTAAATTTTGCCATATTTTATTTCTTGTTTTATAAATCACAGCAAGTAGCATAATTCATTTCAGTAATGTATTTATAGGGCAATTATATTTCTCTATGTGTAATGGTAATAAAGATTTTCTGCTAAAATTCAAGTACCATTCACTTAAAAATATTCTAGATTTCATCAGTCTTCTGATGATGACAAAATTACTTTCACTTACCTTTTGAAAAGTAATACTCCATCTGTATATAGATATTTTTTTAGTTCCTGAATTTTTAGCTAAGGACTTATAATTCAGTTTCTACATTGTCATTTAGAGAATGTTGGGTTGCACTCTTGAAACATGGAAATTAAGGGGCACCTGGGTGGCTCAGTGGTTGAGCATCTGCCTTTGGCTCAGGTCATGACCCCAGGGTCCTGGGATTGAGTCCCACATTGGGCTCCCTGCAGGGAGCATGCTTCTCCCTCTGCCTGTGTCTCTCTCTGCCTCTCTCTCCGTGTCTCTCACGAATAAATAAATAAAATATTAAAAAAGAAAAAAATCATGGAGCTTAAAAAATGGTGATGCAGAAAACATTATAAATTTTGAGGATTGACAAATTGGCTTCTTATAGGCCCTTAAAATAGTTGTGGAAACAAACAAAACCCCCAAAGACAAAAATAAGAATTTAGAAAACAAGGGTTTAGGGTTCCATACAACTCACTGCAAGAACTTTGCCAAGTCACCAAATGCCTCTGAGCTTCTGTCTTCCTGACTATACAATGAGAATATCGGACCAGATGTTCCTTCTAGTGGCTTCTCTAGCTCTGATGTTCCCAGGACAACCACACTTTATGGATGAAGGAATAATAACTATAAATAGTGATTCGTTTCTTTCAGAAAAAAAAATGCCCACTAAATTAATATATTACAAAGTAAGGAAGGAGCAGAGTATGATGAAGAGGACATGGAGTGAATCAGACTGGCGTCCAGATCTTAGCTTCCCCACTAATGTCTCTAAGCAGTTCATGGAAGGTTTTCTGAGAAGTTTCATGACTTAAAAAATGGGACTGACCATTCCTCCCTGACGTGGTGATGACAGTGAATAACCAAGTAGATGTACAGAGCTTAGCATAGTGACAGGCACAGGAAGTACTCAACACAGCCTAGTCATTATTTGTGTTGTTTCTGTCACAGAGGACTGCTATGAGCAAAAAGGCATCCTATACAATTTGGGTGCTCAATAGGTAGCACCTATTCTTTAATATAAACAGAAGTCTAGGGATCCCTGGGTGGCGCAGCGGTTTGGCGCCTGCCTTTGGCCCGGGGCACGATCCTGGAGACCCAGGATCGAGTCCCACGTCGGGCTCCCGGTGCATGGAGCCTGCTTCTCCCTCTGCCTGTGTCTCTGCCTCTCTGTCTCTCTCTGTGTGGCTATCATGAATAAATAAATAAAATCTTTAAAAAAAAAAAAAAAAAAACAGAAGTCTAGAGGCATAAAACTAGTTACACGGCATGAGAAAAGAAGCATTAAAGATGGCCAGGAAAATTCCCAAATCACGAGAAAGAGACACAGAGTTTCTTGGTAAGGTCAGTAATTCCACACTGGGGAAGTGGGCTGATGTTGACTCAAAGTAGAAATCCATTGTGGTCAGCATTTAAAAAAATTCATCGCTTTAGAAAATTAGGTAAAAAGAATCAGAAAGAAATAAAAACAACTCCTAAAGCCAGGAAGTCAATTCACTCAATGGCCAAAACCAGAGAAGGGGGAGACCAATGGAGGAAAATCAATGAAGCCAGAATTCTCCCTTGTTTTCCTTAATATATTTTCACACAGAAGAGCACTGAACTTGTAATCCAACTGCTCACTCTGGTGTACCATAGGAGATGTGATCGTGAATGAGCCGCTTGGCCCCTTAGGGTCTGGTTTTCCCTACCCGGGGAATGCACTGTAATGAAGAATTATGCAGTGTGACCTGCCCCTTTGTCATCTAACTCAAAGAATACACCCTCTTATTTCTAAATTATAACTTTATGGTTGAACCTTCCAATGTCAGATCCGCTTGAAGTGAGACCCTCTCAGTGTCTACCCTGGCTATTTCTAAGAGTTACTCAGAGATCTTATGACCTCTGGCGCAATCCTTTGAGTTTCTGTTCTGAGATATATATATATATATATAGATTAGATATAATATATAGATATATATTTTTTCCAGTTTACTGTTTATTTGGCTTAATTTTATTTTTTCCAGTCCACTGTTGATTTGGCTTAATCTTAGGAGATAATCATTTGGGAAAACTACCCTCTACTGATATTCTTGCTCTTAAAACTAGGCAAGGGGTCTGCTCTGACTTTCTTCCAGCCATGTTCCACTCTATGCGGTAAGGCTTCCCCTGGGCATACCTGCACCCTTCTAGTTTATGCTCTGGGTACCCAGTACTCCAGATTCATCTGTCCAGAGAGACTTTAGGCTTCAAACTTGGGCCCTTAATTCTGAAGCTACAGCATGTGAACGTCTATATCCTACAGGCTCAATGGGTAGTTAAGGTAGCCATTTGCTGTGTGAATGTGTATGTGGCTTGGGATATCCATGCCTGGGTGAATAAGGTCCCTCCTCATATGGGACAGAGCCAGCATGGGAAGAAAAGGAAGGTTTGTGGGCAAATGACAGAAAAGGGGGAAGAGAATTTTAAATTTGAACTGGCCTTTCAGGCCATGAAGAAGATAAATTTGACAAGGTAAGAGGATGAGACATATTCTAGACAATTGGGTACTTTGATCCATTAAGTTTAAATATTTGGACATGCATGTACATGTCTCCTCTGTACTCCTACCCAGGCCTGTGGATGCTGTGGTAGGCCTGTCTGAGGGAGGTGATCACCACTGATAACTTCTCTTCAGCTCTAGGGAAGGCTCTGTCCTTGCTAATTCCTCTTAGCACCAGTGATACAAGTCTATGATTTTAGTAAGATTTCACTGAAGAACTGGAAATGACTGAAGTCTAATGCAGAGTAACCAACAGTTATACTTAGCAATGATTACTTTTAGGAACTGCAAACCCAGCTGCACTGCAGAGTCCCTGACTAACCTCCCATAGTGTCTGGTGTTGTGGAGACCAGCTTAATTCCACCAATGAGACTCTCTCAATATCTCCAAACTCTAGCCTAAGCTCAACTGTTTATTGTTGTTATTCTTGTTCTTGTTTTAAATTAAGCCAGACTTGCTTTATTGAAACCAGAATGATTGATAGTAATACTATCTGCTTCCTTGAGATAAGATCCCACCTACCTATCCCACCCCCACTTATGTGTAATTTGACCACAGTGACCTGGAAGAGATCATCACAATTGTTCTATTTCTCAAAACCCTAATTGCTCTGCCTTAACTAGCACATATTTGTGCTACTAATAGATCAGCCTAGGCAACAGAGTATAAGCCTCAAGTCAATTCTCCATCATAGCCTCACCTGTAATAGGAGGAGGAGCGGGTAGAGAAAGTGTGAGACTTGCAAGTCCCTCCTGTCACAGCCTGGCCTCAGTCCCAGAATCCTGTGAATAACTATCTAGACAAATATATATACATACAAATTTCCCAAGAACAAGATATCCTTGTTTTTAAGGCAGTCTAAATCAAGACTGGGGGGAGGGGATTCCTCTACCCTCCAGGTGCAAAGTCCTGCTGATATTTCCAATTGTAGAATTCTAAAAAAATTCAATGTATCAGTTTGAAGTAGCAGCACTTGGGTCAAATTTTTATAATCCAGGACTTTCTGAAAATATGGGTCTTCATCTATATCTCTATCTGTAATCTGAAATTTAAAAGGCTCACCAAAGTGAATTCTCTCAGAACAAAATGACGTATGAGGTATAAACTACGTGCTACTTCTCCCTGCTTGGCAATTTTCAACTTTCAAAATTATTAGAATCAAATCTCTGACTCACATTATTGTGTTTGCTACTAAACATATTGGTATTTATTACTAAAATGAATAATAAGATCTGGCCTATCTATATCAGGGACTGTTGAGACGATTGAAAGGAAAAAGTATTGTATGTTAGGGTAACATGGTGGCGTCTCTAAACACCAGGAAGTAGGAGCAGCTCAGTGACATTACTGTTAGCTACTTCACAAGCTGTATTTGTTGGTTTCAAAGGTGGATTGCAAACCATAAAATGATAATCCAAAGGTTAGGTAATTCTATTACCTTTCCTTTCCTACTGAGGCTAGCTGTCCTGGGGAACATATTTGAATTCAATTCAATGTTTTATTCAGCGTCTTCTATACACAAGCCAGTATGATAGGCTTTGAAACTCAGATTACACTACCTTGGCTCAGAGCAACATTTTCAGTTCAACTGCTTGGCTGTATTTGTACCCACCCAAGCAAACCTGTAGGAGCTCTGCTGTTGCTGTTGCTGCCAAAGACCAAGGATTTCTTTTTTTCTTCTCCATTTTCCTCTTTCATTATTTTACATGACCAGGGAAAATGTTAAGATCTGCCTTCTTTTAACAAGTGAGTCACTTTGTTTTCTCAGCATGAACACTAGGTGTAAGACACAACCATAATGGTAAAAACCTGATTGCAGAATTAGTGGATCTGCTTTCAAAGTCTTTTGCAGCATCAGTGGATCTGCTTTCAATCAGACTAACAGTACCTATCTCATAGGAGTGCTGTGAGGATTAAGGGGGATAATGAATAGGAAGCCTTCAGCATAGTAGACTCAAATGGTAACCATTCAAGAATAGTAATTATATTGTTTCTGAACTAAAGAGGATACAGATTGTAAATTAAGACCCCTAATGCCAAGTATAGAATTCTTCTAAAAGGAGTAAACTATACATTGGTAATATGGTTTACAGTAAGAGACAGGGAGGAGTTCTGTTATCTAGAATCCCATCTATATAAGAATGTATCTGGGATAGGGAAAGTAAGTGGAAAATGAAGCAGTGTGGCTAAATTAGGTGTCACAAAGTATGTATATACCCTGTACAAAAAATGGGCACAAGACAGATCATGAGCAATTGACAGCAGACTATTATAATAATATTCTACGATGGTAGTCATGATTTTTCTCCTGTAGGTCTAGTATTGATCTTTCACAGGGAGGGTTATATTATCCATGTTCATGTACAATGGGCAAAACTACTCCAACTTGGTCCTACTTTAGAAGTTATGTTCTAGGGGATCCCTGGGTGGCGCAGCGGTTTGGCGCCTGCCTTTGGCCCAGGGCGCGATCCTGGAGACCCAGGATCGAATCCCACGTCGGGCTCCCGGTGCATGGAGCCTGCTTCTCCCTCTGCCTGTGTCTCTGCCTCTCTCTCTCTCACTGTGTGCCTATCATAAATAAATAAATAAATAAATATTAAAAAAAAAAAAAAAAAAAAAAGAAGTTATGTTCTAGAAGTTCACTCCTGCAGTCAGCATGTGGGGACACACACACACACACACACACACACACACACAGATACAGATTTCAAGACCACACAGGCGCAGCAGCCATTCCGACAATCACTGACTCCCTACCCATGTCAGTAGAGAACACTGAAGGAAAATAAACTCCTTCCTGATAAGACAGCTTTTAAAGTCTAAAATTGAGCAGTTGTAGACTGATAGAGAATGTCCTGGAAAACAGAAATAGAGGTCTTGAAAGAAGGAAGAAATGTGAGCCAATATGCATTAGGAGCTTAGAACAATTCTGCAAATGTGGTACGTCTTTAATGAAAGTTAGCTTTTGTTATGTATTTATTATCATTCCAGGAAAAGGACTTAAACTCACAAAAGAATATCCATGGAACATAGACAGTTTAAAGAATGTGTGGAACAATTTAGAAACCTAGAATTTAGATCCAAGGAGCATCTAAGGATGTTTTGTTTATTTAAAAGAATCAATTCCTTAGTAGATAAAGGAACTCAATCCTATTGAAGGATTTGTAGTTTTGTTTTTGTTTTTGAAGACCTTTTGTAGTTGATCTTATGTTTAAGTAAACTCTCTGGTAATCTAATTTGTCATTTCATAAAGTTTCAATATAAAACCCTTCTAGGTATTATTACACCTGATGATATCTGGACATACTCTAACCGTTCAAGTTCCTAGGGCCCACCCAGAGTGGGCAGATGGGGTAAGCATGCCACCTCACATAAACCTGCCTTAAGAAGCTTGTTAGGGCATGCTAATAGTACAGTCATATATTTCACTCAAAGATCTTCTAAGCCCTTATTCAAAGCCCATCTAGTTCTTTTTTCTAATTCAACAATAAACATTTATTGAACTTCAAATACCTTCAAGGCCAAGAATACATGTGTGCCCAGCAGAGTAACTTTATACTCATTAATGAAATGGCAAATGTGTTGTGGGGAGCAATGGAATGCCTTCAGGCCTCTGAACTAAGACCTCTGGTTTGAGATCTGCGTGAGATTGAAAAATCATTACAGTTGCCCATTAGAGACAATTTTACTTTTTGAATATTGAATGTATAATCCTTAAGTTTGTAGTCACTCCCTTTAAGAAGGAAACACTGCTTTCCTGTGTGCTATTACTTGACTCACCTGAACTTTTGAAAGCATTCATATACATTCTCTGCTAGTACACTGATTTTGAAGACTTTTTTATAAAGGTTAATGACTCATAGGGCAATCTGTGTGACTTAAACACAATGGTAACCTGTGTAGGTGGTTACCGTGTGTCACATACTGTGCCTGTTCTGTATATTTTTTCTGATTAGTCATACATCCTGCAGCAGTTAAGGATGTCTGTGGGAAGAAAAATGAATTACACTAGGACTGCTCTTAGTCTGACCTATGGTGAACTTGAATGAGTAAAATACTCCCTGGAGAGAAAATTGCTCACTGTATAAGGTAGGTTTGTTCATTTCTTTCAAGGCAACAGGATACATGTAGTAGCAAAGAAAAGGGTTTGTCAAATATATCCTGAGATCCTTTGGTGGTTAGTTGTTTTTCAGACTCAATTTCTTAGTATCTAAGATCTGTCCCTTAGAAAGAGTAGTCCAAAAGCTGAAACTGATCAACAGCTTAAATTCTGTTCATGATGTCTTCTTGGTGAAGGGATGAAAAGGAATTTAATGTAGATTTTAGTAAGCAATCTAGGATAATTTTTAGATAAACTATAAGGCCATCGACTTGAATTTAATTTGACCTGAAAAAACTTAATTACTCTTAGACAAAGCAAGTTCTTTCTAATTAGATCTGATGTGAAAAAAAATTAAAACAGCAAATTAACAAAGGAAAGTGATCTCCAGATAATAAAAGCCAGGAAAATTACATGTACTTAAAGGAGTGGTCTGGAAAGAGTACTAATAACTAAACAAAGGAAATTTGGTGTGGTAATGGTAGGAGGAAAGGTGGCCAAAGAAAAGAATACTGTGTTAATGAGCCTCTGGGTCAGCATCTGAGACTGTAAAAGGAAGCAAAGAATAAAACCTGAGTGTTAGAAGAAACTCTTTGGTATCTACAATCATCCCATTATACACAGATGAGGAAAAAGGCCTCATATATCAGAGTGACTTGTCCAAAGACACAAAACGTGACAATGTATTGCTGCTGAAGATGTAGAAAAACAAGCTCTTATTGAGTGCTGGTAGAAGTGCAGAATGGTTTAGCCATTTCAGAAGGCAGTTTCTCACAAAGCTAAACATAATCTTACCATAGGATCCAGCAATTTTGCTCCTATTTAGCCTATTGATTAAAAAATGTACATCCACCAAAAAAATGCATGTGAATATGTAGAACAGCTTTATTCATGACCACCCAAAACTGGAAGAAACCAAGATATTCTTTAATAGGCAAATGCATAAACAAATTGTGATACATCCATACAATAGAATGCTATTCAATAATAAAAAGAAATGATCTATAAAGAAACAATAAGACAGGGATTAATCTTAAATACTTATTGTCATGTCAAAGAAGTCAGTATGAAAGGCTAACTACTTTAAGATTCCAATTATGACATTTTGGAAAAGGCAGACCCATAGAGACAGTTAAAAAGATCAGTGGTTGCCAGAGGTTAAGGGGGGAGAAGGAGACCACTGAACAGGTGATGCACAGGGATATTTTAGGATGATGAAACTCTTCTGTATGATACTATAATAGGTTCATATCACCATACAATTGTCAAAATCACAAAAATGTACAGTATAGAAAGCGAATCCTAATGTATGCCAATTAAAGAAAATCATTTAGGGGGTCAGAGGATCCCAGGATGGAATGTGCAATGTGACAAAAGAATGTAATCGGATTACAAATGTGTAAAACCCAACAATTGCGACAATCTCACTATAGGGGGGTGAGGGAAAAAGTTACTGTCCTATGTGCTTTGGAAATGAGTGAGGTCTATAAGACTTTCAAAAAGCAAAGAAACTTGTATATAAGCACTATACGCTGGTTGATGAAGTTATTTCTCACGGGGGTACATATTAAAAATTTTGATACCATTATAATTGAACAATGGAGTAAGTGGATAATGAATAATTGAACCCAGATTTCTCACTGTTGAAAGAAGAGATTACAGACAAGCAAGAGGAAGGGGCTAGAATAATCTGTGTAGTAATAGCTTAGAGATATCAGTATGAACTCACATTTAGTGTAATAGAGCTGCAGATGGCCTTATATACAAATATTTATAGAGATACATGGGCTATTATTTACTGAGAGATGTCTCCTTACTCAATGAGCTGAGCGGGCCTAGAAGCAAAGACACTCCAGGCTGGACATCAAGTACCCAGACCTTGGTTTCTCATACCATTCACCAATAAAAGGAATGAGAGCTTCTTGGAGAAATGTCTGATTCCAGGACTAAAAATATACAAGATAAGGCTAGGACATCTTGCAGTGCCAGAAAGTAAGGAAGTGCCCAGAAAACAAAACAAAGCACAATGATATAGGTACATCAAAGGGACATGAGAGCCGGTTGAAAAAGTTCCCAGTGGTAAAAATTAGAACAATTTAAGCAAAATAAATAAATAAATAAATAAATAAATAAATAAATAAATAAATAAATAAATAAGTAAGTGTTGGATTATAATCCTAACTATAAAAGAAATATCCACAAATTCATACTGATACAAATAAATGGTTGAATAAATAAACAAATGAAGGAGATAGAGCAAAAAAGATAGAGCAAAACTCCCCTTATGTGGGCTATGCAGAGGGACCTCCTTCCAGTGTATGTGATAGAAAGGTAGGGCAGAGGAGAGTAGCTTCACAGTGGAGACACCTGACAAATGCCATCTCAGCGAGGTGATGTTAACAACAGTGATTTCAACATACTGTCATGTTGACAGCATATACTCTCTCTCTCTCTTTTTTTTTTTAAGATTTACTTATTTATTTGAGATGGAGACAAAGTGAAGTGAAGGGTGGGGCAGAGGGAAAGAGTCTCCAGCAGACTCCCTGTGGACCTCAGAGTCCTTTGTGGGGCTCCATCCCAGGACTCTGAGATCATGACCTGAGCCAAAGCCAGAGTCAGATGCTTCACTGACTGAGCCCCCCGGGCGCCCCAATAGCATTCGCTCTTGATATATGTGATGAAAATAGCATTTTGCCTCAATAGTCTTCTTTCCAAAAAAACAGAAACTCAGTCTAATCATGAAAAAAAATCAATTTCCAATTGAGGGACATTCTATAAAATTCCTGACCAGTACCCCTCAAAACTGTACATGTTATCAAAAACAAGTCTGAGAAACTATCATAGTCAAGATGAGGCTAAAGAGATGGAATGACTGAAATACTGTATCTTGTGTAACAGATTCCCGAAACAGAAAAAAAGGCATTAGGTAAAAACCAAAGAAATCTGGAATAATGTATGAACTTAATAAAAGTTAATAAAAATGTGTTAATATTGGTCCATTAATTGTAACAAATGAGCCATACTAATGTTAGATGTCAATAGCAGGGGAAAGTGGCTTACGGAAACTCCCTGTATCATCTTTGCAATATTTCTTTAAAATTGTTGTAAAAGAAATTCAAAAGTTTATGTTAAAAATGTATTGAGGGGATCCCTGGGTGGCTCAGCGGTTTAGCTCCTGCCTTCGGCCCAGGGCACGATCCTGGAGTCCCGGGATCGATTCCCATGTTGGGCTCCCTGCATGGAGCCTGCTTCTCCCTCTGCCTGTGTCTCTGCCTCTCTCTCTCTCTCTATGTCTATCATGAATAAATCAATCAATCAATCAATCAATCAATCTTTAAAAAAAATAAAAATAAAAAATATAAAAATGTGTTGAGCAGAGTTTCAGAATGGAGTGAATTTCATACGTTTTTCAGTAGAGATAATGGGGTATATGCTCCACAATGCCCAGAATCATAGGACTGACCATCTTGATCGTGCCAAAGGTTTTTAAGTAATTTTTTAGAGGTAGAAGGGTAGACATTGTTTAAGTAGAAACACACTACTTTTTCTTTTTAGAATGGAATTGTGAAATACTATTTTACTTTAACTTTTAGAAGATATTTATTAAAATGCATTCTATTTTTTAATGCACACCTTAAATTGTTCCAGGTTTCCACTTCACATTGATAACGAGCTTGCAACCAGGGAGCAGTTTAAAGCAGAGAAATCTTGATGCTTTCTAAAATGCTAAATACTAAAGATAGGAGAGAAATTCTATCTTTAGTCTTTTTCCAAACTAAAACTTTCTGAAATGCATACGTTTTTAATATATTTAGTTGTTCACAGTCAGGTAATCCAGTTTTTAAATTCTTCATTCTTTATGTTTCTCTTCCCCTCATCCTTTCAGCCAGTCTCTCATTAGATGGAAAAGGATTATTTTTACAGGGGGAAAAGAAAAAAATACAGAATATGAAAATGTTGTCCAGATGTGCTTTTTTGGATTATCTGTAGACTTGATTTCTGAATGTTATATTGTCTCCTACTTACTGCAGTATCAACTCAGCCATATTATATATTTCCAGATGTCCAGAATGGAGAAAAATAAAGATCATGGCAGAAAGCAGTCCTGGCAAGTAGACAGCATGGCCAGGGGTCTCCTGTCCTGTGTTTCATTCTGACTGAGTCACAGATCTGCTTGTGGCCTTGGGTTTGAAGGCATCTCCGAAGATCGGCCTTCACTGTGTGCTCAGAACTGAGGCTGACTTCTACTGTGACCTGGTCAGGAGATTGCTGGTATCTAATAATATACTTTATCATCTTAGAAGAGGATGAATCACCAATACATTTCCTCACAAACCTAGATCTTGCTTAGAGGCTTTGGCCCCAAACACCCCATTTATAAGATCTTACAAGAGAGTGAGGATCAGTGGCAAAGCCTTGGGCCATTTAATGAATTTACAATGCCTTTGAGAGCAGGAGAAACAAAGAGGTTTTTACAAAAGTTGGCCAATCTGTAGCAGCAGTTCTGGTCAAAGTCCAGGAGACCTCAACTAGATGGCACACATGCTGATTATCCTCAAGTTTCAATATTCTCAATCAACAAGCAACAGAATTCCCGCTAAAGGTACAACACAACACAATTATCTTTTATTTTCTGTTTTCTCTCTGTATTTTTGCATGCCTATCCCATATGTCAGTCTTCCAAATACACTATTTTTCAAAAAATTGTGCTAGCCTGTTCACATATCACTTTTTCAACATCCTATTAGGCTACTAATCACACTCTGATGCCATTGGCAAGTCTACGTGCGCACGTGTGTTGTGGGTTGAGGGGGAACAGTTTATTTTATGCATCAATAAAAAATAAAGACTCTTACCATTTTGTTGACAGAATTTCAGACTTTTGGGTTAAAGGCAGGGGTAGTTGCTAGGGGAAGGAGCCTATTTCCATCTGAAATGACAGACCTAATAAGACAGAAAAAGTTATTGTGAAGAGGACTTTGTATAGCCAGATACCCAATGGGGCCCACAGAGAAGACTGACTACTTCCCATCTATCAAGAGCCTGAGCTGAGAAAGGCAGCAAGTGGTTTTACTTGTGGAAATCATCTCCATGATGGCTGGAGATCTGGATGTGAGAGAGTAAGAGAAGTGGGGGGAATACAAAGTGTGCATAGTCATGCCTCTGCTTTATGATTCTTGGTTTGACGTTGCTGTGTTATTTGAAAGGGAGAGGAAAATTTGGAAGAGTAAGAAATAAAACAGGATACCTAGATTAGTTTGCTGGGGCTGCCATAACAAACAAGATGGCTTAGAATAAAAGAAAGTTATTGTCTCACAATTGTGGCAGCCAGAAGGCTGAAATCAAGGTGTCAACATGGCCATGCTTCCCTCTGAAGACCTTAGGGAAGGATCTGGTCTCAGCCTCCCTCCTAGCTTCTGGTAGTTCCTTGGCTTATGAACTCCGACCTTCATATGCTTTTCCCTTGTGTGTGTGTGTCCAGATTTCCCCCTTGTATAAGGGCACCAGTCATATCAGATTGGGGGCTCACCCTAATCTAGGATGATCTCATCTCAGTGAATTAATCTGCAAAACTTGAGTTCCAAATAAGGTCACCTTCTGGGTATTAGGGATTAGGATTCCAATATATGAATCGGAAGGGGGCACAATCCAATTCATAACAACATGAAACTGTACACAGGGAGGGGCCTGACAATTAAAAGATGGCTGTTCTTACAGTTGATGGGTCTCTGTGCTAAGAGCCTTCCCTCTTTGATATGACCTTCTGGCCCAGGATATGCTGAAATCATAATAATGCCATGGATTTGGACTGCGTTAATTGTAAATATTTTTATTTATTATTATTTTTAAAGATTTTACTTATTTATTCATGAGAGACACACAAAGAGAGAGAGAGAGGGAGAGGCAGAGACACAGGTAGAGGAAGAAGCAGGCTCCCTGCAGAGAACCTGACACAGGACCCAATCCTGGGACTCCAGAATCATGCCCTGAGCCAAAGGCAGATAGATGCTCAACCACTGAGCCACCCAAGCGCCCCAGTTGTGAATATTTTAATAAGCAAATTGCCTTTTTAGAAATAACTCCTTTATTTATCAAAATGCCCATCTTCTTACTTCAATGTGTGTTTTTTGTGTGTACTTCCAAATTGCTTCCTGAATAATTCTCCATCATGATTTTCCCTCTAACCTGGTGAATCTTTGAGAAGGGTTCACTGGAAGAGACTAGGCATATGGTAATTTTATAACCAGCGAATGTGTTTTGAATTGATTATTCTTATTTTTCTTTGATGCTTTAATCCTTGCTGAATCTCTGCATTTCTTAAAACTTGTGTAAAAATAATTTCAGTTGCTTGGTGTAAGAATATTTCAGAATTAATCCTGCATTGAATGAGAGGTTCAAGAGCTCCTACCACATCTAACATTCTCCAAATCTCTGACTATATACAAGTCCTAGTAGTACCAAGTTATTTTTATTCTGAAAAATGAATTCATCAAATGTTTCCCTAGTGAACATTTTTATTGTTAATTAACAATAGAATGTAGCACACAATAAAGGAAAAGTGAGGGCTGGGCAAAAGGGCAACTGTTACTTTTTTAAGAAAATACAACCTGAATAGGAAGTGAATATGCTTTTTAATTTTTTTTAACCTCCCAAGAAATCCAGAATTCTACGTTTTACCTCACTGACAAAAAGAATCCGAGAACCTTGATATTTTCCAGATCACAGAACAGATGCAGCGCTAATTCTGAGCCTTAGACATTTGGCATAGTTGAGGTTTTATGACAAGGCATTCTGGCAGGAGAAAGAAGACCCTAATTAGCAAATATCCTTGTTAAACTTTAAAGTACTGTCCTTTGTATCCCATGAGATTTTTTAATAGATGCACATCATTTGTTTACATCATTTTAGTTCTTCGACTTGATGTATTTCCAATACTGGCTTCCAGGCCTTACTTACTTACCCCCCAAATGAGCCTAGTGGAGAAGAAACACAACATTGTGGAAAGTATTTTGTTCTCTGAAAATCTCTTCTGTCTCCTTTTTCATAAGAAACGACTTAGTATTTAAGGTTTCCCTTTCAATAATATACACCGAAGCATTGCCCATCGATGCTACATTTCCCGTTGGCAGTTCTGAACATGGGACAGCTGTGTGAAAGGAGGTGGTTTTTGACAATGTGGCCAAGACTTCCCCTTTTCTGGGTTTTGCACCATTGAGAGGCCGAGGGTCATACAAAGAGAAGAGAGAAATGAGGAATAGTAAGGTCTGGAGAGGGCATATGATGTCTGGTCTGACCCTAGCTGCCCAAAGCCTGGAGGGACCTTACTTAGGTGATCTGCTCCATTGAGGTCCAAGGGAGCACTGGCATTGGCCTGCTTTAGGTATAGTCTTCAAAGACAGAGAGACGAGAGCCTGAATTTTGCCAGAGCATTTTCTCAGAGTGTACCCTTTACATTTTAGATGAGACAACTGGAGCTCCAAGTCAACTTGAATCATGCATATCAGAGGGAAAGCAAGGATTTGGTAGCTCCTAGGAGTTTCACTGTTATACCAGGGGAGCTGCCAAGCTCTGGGCCCTCACATTTGGTGATCAGTGTGAGTACTCTTTCCTCACGTTCCCAAATTGCTCAGGAAGGCCTGAGTTGTAGGCCACCAGAAAACAGTTGGCCAAAAATACTAATTTCCTTTCAGCTATTTGTCCTCTCAGAACCTGGGATTTCTGAAGTCACTAAAATTTCACACACTGGAAACTATTATATGTATTTTTATTTTTGTTTCTCTTCACATTATGGGAATAAGAAAGCACATATGTTTGGAGGGTTTTATCTCAATAGCATTTGTTGCTTAGACCCCCATCTGTTGTAACAGCAAAGAACATAGACAGAAGAAGAAAATATCAAGAAAGAGAACAATTGATATTATTAGATATTAGCCTTTACTGAGTGTTTCCTCTACACTACACATTGACTAAAGCACTGTGCATGCATTATTTTAGTTAGCGTTTACAATAGCCTGAGGAAGTAATTTGGAGAGGTTGAGGTATCTGCTAGGTCCCAATTCTTTAGTGGTGGAATGGGATTCAGACCTAGAACTGTCTGATTACAGAGTCCAGTTCTTAACAACTGTGCCATATTGGCTGCCATGCTTTGCCTCCTCTGTTCAGTTTACAATGGAGACAGAAGCATGGGAGGAAAATGGATGGTTACAAATCAACAAAACTAAAAAGCGATTAGAATGTGTATACTGTTACTTTGGCTGTAAATTGCTATTTTCTAGAGTCCTAGGTTGTGACGTGACAGCTCACTAATTACTAACATTGCTAAATCAAGCCGGGAAAATTGGCTTTCGCTAAATCAAAGTGTGGGAGAAAGACCTTACGCTGGTTTCTGGCTCAAGACTCACCTTGAAATATGTAACCTCAACCCATTGGTCAACTTCCTTACTGTGTATTTCCCATCTGACGGCCCCAGGATTCTTACACAGAATGGACTGTTTGATTAATATCTGCCCACTGGCTGTAGGTTTGGTGCTTATGCCCTGCCATAAATTTCTATCCTGAAGTCTGAGATCATGAAAACATGAGTTGGTACTGAAATCAGGCAGTGAACTCTGATACAATATGGCTATAGGAACAACAACGAAACTACAATTTGGGAACTAAATGCTGATTGGCCACTATATCATAAGTAGAAAATGAAACTTGGGTACCCTGAAATTAGACCTCTGTATTCCCTTAAAAATAATTTTTAAAATATTTGTTTGTTTGCTTATTTATTTATTTATTATTTTTAAAGAGGGAGAGAGAGGGGGAAGGGAGAAAGAGGAAGAGGTTAGAGAGAGAATCTTAAGCAGGCTCCACATTCAGTGCAGAGCCCCATGTGGGGCTCCATCCCATGACCCTGAGATCATGACCTGAACCAAAATCAAAAGTCCAACACACTTAGCCACTGAGCCACCCAGGTGCCCCTACAGTAATTTTCTTTTTAAAGATTTATTTGTTTATTTATGAGAGACACAGAGAAAGGCAGAGACACAGGCAGAGGGAGAAGCAGGCTCCCCACAGGGAACCCGATGTGGGACTCGATCCCAGGACCCCAGGATCACTACCTGAGCCTAAGGCAGACACTCAACCACTGAGCCACCTAGGCATCCCCTCTAAAGTAATTTTTATATGTGCTTTTCAGCAGTGCTTTGCATCTTTCATTAAATAGTAGCATAAGTATATATAAATATAAATGAAAATAAAAATATAAACTGCATTCCATTACCCAAAGACAAACACTGAAACAGGTCTATTATCATCTAATTTTTTTCTAGCTTTACTAGAGAAGGGTGCATGTGTGTATTTCACATAACAAAATATATGGTTAATAAATTAAAAATAACATTCAATTAAGTTCTGAGAGTTATTTCTAAGGGGAATTTTTGGATGAACAATTACAGTGTTATCCTCATAATGAGATATAGATTTCATAATAACATTATTGACTGTGGTTCTAAATGCCACCATAAGAGTAATTTGGCACCAACTCCACATTACCGAAAGAATACTGATGTGGTCAGTTTAGTCAGGTGTGGTTTGTTCCTTAGCGCTTCTCTGATGTGGTATTTTGCCTGTTGATGGTAAAAACAATACTAACTGCTGACATTTACTGAGTGCTTAGTTCTGTTAGGAAAAGACTCTATATTGCTCTTCCTTTATTAACTCATTTAACACTCAAAAGAATACAATTCTCTACATATTACAGAGGAGGAAATTAGAGTAATTTTCCTTTGATCAAACAGTCAATAAGTACTGGAATCAGGATATAGACCCAGCCAGTCTGGGTTCAAAGTTGTTAAGTTTTACTATTAGTCTTAGAGAAGGCAATCTTACATTCCTATCATACTATGATTTCCTTTTCTGAATTTTTCCTTTTAATTTATCATTAGTCAACTCAGTATACTTCCAAGCAATCTTTTTTAAAAAGTAGATTGGGGGATCCCTGGGTGGCGCAGCGGTTTGGCGCCTGCCTTTGGCCCAGGGCGCGATCCTGGAGACCCGGGATCGAGTCCCACGTCGGGCTCCCGGAGCATGGAGCCTGCTTCTCCCTCTGCCTGTGTCTCTGCTTCTCTCTCTCTCAATCTGTGTGACTATCATAAAAAAAAAAAAAAAAAAAAAAAAAAATTTAAAAAGTAGATTGGTATATACTTACAAGTCTATGTGTAATGTTTAATATAGTTTTGACTTCAGGTGACAGAAAAATGTCCCTCAAACTGGCTGAGACCACTAGTCTCAAACTCTAGCCTGCATTGGAAATCATCCCAGGGGCCTCTTAAAACACAGATTGCTGAACTTCACTCGAAGTTTCTGGTTGCAGGGGTCTGACATGGGGCTCTAGAATTTGCATTTCTAATAAGATCCCAGGTGAGGCTGCTACTTCTGGGTTAGGACCATACTTTGAGAAAATTCATTGACTGTAGAAGTCAAGATTCAGGTCTTAGGTTGGCTTAACCCAATTTCTCCAACTCCATTTCTCTGCATCTTTCTTAGGTGTTAACTCCTCTGGGTCCCTGCCTAATCTTCAAGCAGTAACAAGGTGACTGCAACCATTTTAATCCTTGAATCTGCATGTAATAATATCCAAGAAAAAAGAATTCTACGCTTTGAGCGATTTTTATAAGAACAAGGAAATTCCTTTACCAAAGTCCACAGGAAATGTCATTGGGTCTTCACCTAAATTAGATCACTTCTTTATTCTTGAACAAATTTTACTGGTCAGAGAGCACTATTTGCTGATTGGCTTAGGATTGTGTTCCTGAACCAATCACAGTCAAGAACCATGGCCTGCCTCTAAGATCAGTCAGTAACTACCCTGGACCAGCAAGAATTGTAGTCTTTAAATAGAGGAAGAAAACTTTGCTATTTTACCTTTTCTACTGTTTTAGTTAAAATGCATTTTCAAAAAAAGACAAAGAAAAGTTTGCTTTCAAGAAAAATCTTCAGAATCTATCTTTGGAAAATTGTAGACCATAAAATTTTGCCTTCCTAGGTTAACTTCAAAGCTAATATTTTAAGTTTACATATTTATAGCAATATAACAATATTTAAAATTATAGAACAAGTGTATATATTTCTAAACAGCACCTTTAACACAATATGGAACAAGTTTTCCTAAATAAAATTGGTAGCTGTCTATAACCAAAGACTTATTGTAGTTATGAAGAGGGTGTCATTAATTTATAGGGTATGTGAGATATGCCCAAAACTATATTTTGCATATATTATCTAATTTTATCTACTTGGCAACCCTAATAATTAGGTAACACTATTATCTATGTTTTGCAGATAAGGGTTATACAGTACTTATGCTATAGCATTATATAATACACATTATCTACTCTAACTTAAATGAATATAATGATGCATTTTTCTTGATAACTATATAATACATATCCCTGTATAATATATATTTCTCATTTGTTTTAAAAATTACCTCTCTGAAGTGCTATCAAGAACAATAACTAAAGTTAAGGGAGATATGCTGATTTATGCAGTTGTTTGCATACCAAATTTGTTTAGTTAAATTTAGTCGCATATTTAAGTGTTTGTTATGCATAAGACATTATGTATAAAAAAATACACATAGTATATCCATAAAAGAGAGAAGGAAGAAGGGAGAAGAGATAATATCCATAAAGCTCTTAATATAATGCCTGGATCCTGCTTATCTTAAATGTCCCCATAATAATGTTAGCTGTTATTGGTATTTTTATTTAATTCAATATAACATATTTATTAGGAACTATATGTGTGAAGCACTGTTCAAGGAAATGAGTACATATTCATAAATACAAACATTGAACACCGTATATTAAACACTAGCCCCTTTAGCATAGGCTGTTCTTAATATACTCATTACAGAGGCAATTTCTCAAGCAAATTAGTCATGTAGCTTGTTTCTTGATAACAGCACAGGGAGTTAAGACTGCCAAAATCAACAGTGTATTTCAAAGGCTTCCAGGTTCTCTGTAACAAAGGCTGAGTAAGCCATGACTCACAATCAGGAAACTTCTATTTGAGGGCCTTGTTATCTCTCTTCATATCTGGGGTGTGGGAAAGACTGGTAGCAGTGGGCAGCACGCAGGGGAGGAGTTCCGTTCTGTTTCCAGTGCCACAAAGCCAGTGAGAAGCACATAGTGAAAGTTCTCCTGCTGTAGCTTTTTTCTTATTTGACCCCCAGGATGTGTAGACAGTGGTCTAAAAACATACTCAGGACAATGGAACTGCTAGAATTTGTAATCAAGTCTGTGATTAAGTCAATCACACCTCATTGCCCAGATGTAAACTCGACTGTCCAGCATCTAGTCACTTTGGAGTGCTTGCTGCTTCTGTCTGTGTGTTTTATTTATTTATGGGGGTAAGGAGGTAGTGTATTTTTAAGGCTTAACTTTCATCCTGCAATAATGTAAATGAAAGAAGAGGGTTTTCCAATTGCCCAGAAAGGATTTAAGTTGTGGCTGTCATGTATTTGTGGTGTGGCCTAGAGCAATGCCTTAATATTTCTCCATCATAAATTTCCTGTCTTTTAAAAGAGTAATATTGTCTACCTAGTGGATTTATTACAAAAAAGAATAAATTAGATTGCAAATGAAAAAGAGAGTCATTTTGAGAGTAGCAGTCTCTCAAAAAAAAAAAAAAAAGAAACAAAGAAACCCTATTGAGTTGGTATTATACTAACTGTCCATATTCAAGATAATCATATACTTTATACTCTAAGGACCTTTTTTCAGAGTGAAGGGGTCATTATTAATAATTAGCCCAGGATATCAGGGCAAACAAAGACTGTCCTGAGCAAATCTGAAGGTATAATCACTTTAATTATAATCATGTTACTTTATTGATAGAGCTAAAGGGAGGAGTCAGATCTCCTTATCTCTGATATAACTTTGCAATCATTTACGAATTTTATTGTTGTTGGCACGAAAGGCCCAAGGTTCCTCACGGATACTTCATAGTTATTTATCATTGGTTCACAAAAACAACCTAGTTTGTAGTAAGTGATACAGAAGAAAAAAGAAAGTGTATGACCCAGTTTTCTTCTTCCCCTGTTTTATCCACTCTCCCCCCTCAACTGAAGAAAACCTAGATCTGCTTCTTGCCCAAGTAGCCACTGAAATGCTTAAAACCCACAAGAATAGAACTCACCCACCCCAACACAGAAATATCCCTGGAATTGGTGAGTGAAAAGTAGAAAGGAGACTTTTCAAAATTTTGTCTTGGAATCCTACAATTTAAATGTCATAATCTGGAAAGCATCTCCTCCTCCTCCTTTCTGTCTCTATTTAATCTAAAATACATTTTGATGATCTATTTGATGGCATTCAAGACACTGACTAAATTTGATGCCTAGGGAATGTGGTTATACATCCTGCTTTAAATTCCTATTTGATAGGGAACAAATAACCTTACTATTCACCTAAGGAAAGACTTTTTAAACTGAGGATAAAAAGGAGAAATGAAAATTTTAAATACTTCTACAGTTTATAAAATTTCAATTCTTAAACATAGAAGACACAGAGTGTGTAAAGTACATGTATGAAAAATCTGACATTGCCTATTTTTTTTTATTTTGAAGACTAATCCTGAACTATCTCAACTTGGCTGTTAAATCTTGACTAATCAACTAAGGCAGGTACTTCGAGCCCTGATTCAAGAAATTTTCTAGACTCTACCAACTATATATTGGGAAGGAGGTATGGAAGAGGTTAACTCCAGACTGGCAAATTTCCTGTTCACAAAAGTGCACCTGGGAAGATCTTTTGTTTGTTCACTTATTTATTCATAAGAATTTATCATGTTCTTTGTAAGTACCTTGCTCAAGGTCAGATGCTGGAGATTCAAGCATGATGTTATCCCAGCCTTGAAGTCCAGCGAGGCAGACAGTATTGCTATCAATAATTACTATAAAATGAAACCCAGTACTAATGATAAAGGGAAGCTCAAGGCACTGTGGGAAACGATAGTGCTCCAGGGAACAGAGAAGTGTCTCTGAGTATGTGATTTGTTAAGCTGAGTAGGATGAGTATGAATAGCCATTTTATAATGGAAATAATGTCCAAGGCAGAAGGGATAATATGTGAGAGATGGGAAGAGAGAGCTTGGTGTAAGGATCTAGTAATAGGCTATTAGGTCTAGAATAAAGATACGTGATCAATATGCTGGAGAGGTGAGGAGAGGCCAAATTATAGAGGCTTTGTATATTATATTAGGAGTTCAAACTTTATCCAGTAGGTAAATGGGAAGCCATTGAGAGGTTTTATGCAGAAGGCTAACATGATCAGATATGGATTTTATATAAATAATTCTGACTACAAGAGACCATTTAGAGAATTATACAATGGTCGAGATCAAAATTAACAGCAATTTCTACAAAGATGGTGTCAGTGGAAATGGAGACATTTAGGAAGGAATATTAACAAGATTTGGTGATTTACTGGACATGGACAGTGAAGTAAAAAATGCCCAGGTTTTGGCTTAGAAACCTGACTGGATAGTGATGCCCTTAAATGTATGTACAAAGAATATTTAAGGAGAAGTAGGTTTGCAGGGTGGTGATAGTACATTCCATTTTGGACAAGTTGAGTTTGAAATATCCTTGACATATTCAAGTAGAGATGTCAAACACAAAGTTGATCTCGTAAGTTAGGAGCTCAGAGAGCATGTTGAACCATATTTCGAGAATTGGGGTTTATTAGCATACAAATGGCCTTTGAAGCTCTGGGAGTAGATGAGACATCATGGAGAAAGTGGGTAGAATGAAAGAAGAGGAGGCTCAAAAAGAGACTCCTTTCATTATATCAACTTGTAAAAGAGGAAGAGGACTGCTTTTGCATTTCTCTGGCAAGAAAATGAGGTTTCAAAAGGCTCCAGGAAACAGGCAGCATATGACCCACAAGTGATGATAAGATAAAATGTCTGATATTATGTTCTGGGTTAGAGTGTCAGTCCATATCTAAATATAGTTTTAAAGCCAGATTCCAACTCAAGAAAATATCTTTTGAGCTCCTCTGGATGTGAGGAAGACTCACAGCCTATCTCACTAATGTTATTACAGTTTCTTTGCTTTTCCTTCCCTTCTTTGGTAATGCTCTATCCAGGACATGCTTCCCTGATAACATGCCAGGCATAAGCAGCTTGAAGACTACCCTCATTTTATCCTTAGATAATATTCTCACTCATATTATAGAAAAAGGAAGTTTTATGATAGGGGTAGTTGGAAAACAAAGTATCTGCTTACTCTAGCCATGAACTATAATTAGAAAGGCCCAAAATACCATAAGTAGTAGTCATTCAACACTCATTTTTCTCAAGAATCTCATAAAACTTAATTAAGGAATGCAAAGGTTCAGATAAAAATTTTAAAATGTACACTGACAATGAAATAGATGCTCTTATTTTCTTCCCTGTGTTTCTAGTCTGCATCACATCCACTTACGCTGTCTCTTCATTCTAAGAGACAAATCTTAGAATCATAGCATATTAAATTTGAAAGGAATTCCAAGAGAGCCTCTCACTCAGCCCTCTCTGCCCTGTCCCTGTGCCCACTTATAGATGAGGAAATTGAGGTGCAGGGGTAATGGCACCTAGAACTTACATTTACATGTTGCTATCTATTCGACAAAGCAGGAAACCATATCCACTGGAAAAAGGACTCTTCAATAAATGGTGCTGGGAAAATTGGACATCCACATGCAGAAGAATGAAACTCGGACCACTCTCTTACACCATACACAAAGATAAACTCAAAATGGATGACAGATCTAAATGTGAGAAAAGAACCCATCAAAATCCTAGGGGAGAACACAGACAACACCCTTTTTGAACTTGGCCACAGCAACTTCTTGCAAGATACATCTATGAAGGCAAGGGAAACAAAAGCAAAAATGAATTATTGGGACTTAATCAAGATAAATAGCTTCTGCACAGCAAAAGAAACAGTCAACAAAACTAAAAGACAACCTACAGAATGGGAGAAGATATTTGCAAATATATATTTAAATAATAATGTTTACATTCAAAGTAATATTAGTGATTACACTGTTGAAGATTCCAGGCTCTTGGAATCCGTTATCTGGGTCAGACAATCACACAAGCCTTGGGCAAATTACTTAGCCTCTCAGATCTTTTGTTCCTCCATCTGTGATATCAAGTTTTACAGTATCTTTTCACAGGTGTTGGTAGACAATTCTCCATAGGTTTCTTTGCCTGTCTTTTGAGCAGTCACACGGACTACCTTTTCAAAGATGTTTGTATAGATGACAGCCTTGAAGGTTATAGTGTCTGCCTCAGGGCAAAGAGCAGGTTTGCTTACAACTCAGCAAAATAAAGATGTCTCCCTCTGGAGATATGCTTTCTTTCCATTTTAAAAGATTTGGGTTCCCTTATTTCAGCATTCTTCTCCTGCACTATGACTCTCTCTGTGTGTAGAAATCACCTGGACCTCAGAGAACTGATGTAAATGCTGATATTCTGGCTGTTAATATCTATGTAGGTAATAAAGACCTTCGTCTGTGACTCACGGGTCTCACATCTTCTGCCAACATCCATGTGATTGTGACAGGCTAACATAGTAGCTTCCAAGTGGAGCGACATCTTAGACCCTTCACAGTTCTTGACAATAGAGGTCTGTAAGAGCTGAGTAAAGCAAATAAACATAAAGAGCCAGAAGAGTATCTGGCACATAAAGACAAAGGACTGAATGGATGCTGGTTGTTAATGTCATTATACAGTTATACTTGCCAAATGCACATGGTTTCTTCCTGGGCAAAGCCAAGACTAGAATCCAGATCTGTAAGTACTCAGTCCAGGGGCACCTGGATGGCTCAGTTGGTGTCTGATTCTTGATCTCAGCTCAGGTCTTGATCTCTCAGTTGTGATTTCAAGCCCCATGTTGGGCTCCACACTGGGTGTGGAGCCTACTTAAAACAAAACAAAATTCGGTCTAACATTATTTTTACCTCTTTCTACCAATCCCTTCCACACCAACATTATATTTTCTGCATATTTAACTTACGATTAATGTTAAAAATAATGTAGTTTAAGAGGAAGAATTAAGAATTTAAACCAAATTATTTGGTGAACATGTTAAAATTAGTATGAAAGAAACAACAAATCTGGTGATCAAAGACATCAGAACATTAAAGTATTATGTTAAAAGAAAAAAGGCCAAAACCATGATAAGTTTTTTATGTGAATACACATAAAAAACTAAGTTGTCCAGAAATACATGATAAGCAAAATATTATAAAGTTTGAAAATTCCCTAACGACAATCAACATTTTAATATGTATATTTTTATTTATGAAAATATACTACTTTTTGTTAAGGGCTCAAAATAAATTTTTAAAATGTATATGCCATAGACACAATCTCTGAAAGTAATGGCTCCCTAGTACTAATTTCTAGATTTTGAAATATTCCCTAAGACATTTTCTATGAGTCATGGCTTAAGATTTGGTACCTGAATTACCACTGAAAAATAATATTAATCAAATACTTGCTTTATAGCTGATCCATGCCTGGTGTTTTACATGTTTTCTTTTATTAAATCCTAATGACAATCATATGGGATATAAATTATTAGTAACTTAATTTACTGATGAGAAAATTATTCATAGAAAAGTAATTTACCCAAGTTTATGCAGCTTGGAAGATCTAATGGACCATAGTGAACTAAAGTCTGATGACTAGTGATCCTGTTTCATAATATTCTAATTATACTGCCATAAATCTTTAGTTGAATTTATGAAGGAAATGCATATGGTGAGATTAAATGTTAAAATCAAGAAACTAGATGGTTTTCACAAAACCATAAAGACAATTCAATAGGCCAATAATTGCAAATCACAAATCAGTCCCAACCTTTCCATAAGCTGTTCACAAACAGCCTGGATTTTAACTCTATTCTCTCAGATGGAATGTAAAAGTTTTCAAGAAATACACTTATTTAATTCAATAGTAAAGGAAATAAATTTGTAAAACTCAATCAGTCTTCCTCCAGAGACCCTTAAAGATTGTACTTTTACTGTAAATACAAGCATTACAAGAGGATAATCAGCTTTTACAATTTATTTCCCTCACTCTAGCTCTCCCTGCTTTGCTACTCACACACTCGACGTCATGTTTTCGATCATGAGGTTAAGATCAATTTGTAGTGGGACTAATGTTTGAGCTACAATGTTTCTAAAAAACTCAAGTTTTCGCCATTACTGTCAACTCATTTCTAATTATTTCTCTTTCTTTTTTGCTTAGTTCATCAGCTCTTTAAAAACACCGGGGCCTTTTCCCCTATGTCTCCTATGCTATTTCCAGACTTCTGTTTTCTATCTTTAAATCTGTCAAACATAGTAGCTCCATTTTTCAAAAACAACATTTCACCTGTTCTTTTTCTTTTGTACAGCATACTTTATACTTTTGAAAATCAGCATGACCTTTTTCATTTGTGATCAACATTTGCTATAACAGCTTCTTCCCCTGAAGCCGAAAGGAAATAACTAGAACAAGCAACATGCTGAATGATCAGGATGTGGGGTCTGAACCTAGCCTGATGCCCAGCTGGAGTAATTGGCCACCTACTTTATATAATTTTAGGGATTTCAAAACCCCACATGCCTCCAGATTTTTGAATACTGATTTGGCATGATCCCTGTTCATCATCAGTTTAAAGAGGTGGGGCCTTATCTTTAGTTGGCTGCTGGTAAAAAACCACAATCATAAATAATTATGGTTAGAAAAACTGCTTATCAACCTGGGGACTGAGGACAGGGCATATCACCGTGCAGCAAGGGAAATGAGTAAGTAAAGAACATCTCAGGGGTGAAATCTCTACAGTGGGAGGATATAGGAGGGCATCATGTTAGAGAGGCCTGGAGTTCTGCAGGATCTAGGAAACTCAGGAGACATTATTTGCCTCGCTGTGTGTTCAACAATGGGGCAAACACTGAGGGGATGATAAAATGATGAGACATAGGCTCTGCCTTTAAAGCACTTCCCATCTAGCAATGGAGATCAAGCCCACACCACCTGAGTAGAAGGCTGTATGTAATTATTATGTCGCATGGGCAAGACTATTAAAGAGGTCAAAAACATTGAATACATTAGGATTATTAAGAGCATTCTCTACAAAATAATGAATTAAAGAGAAGAGGAAGAATGGTTAAAGAAGGAGATAGCAATGAGTTGGTGGCACATTCCACGGACAGAGGGGTTGTTTGGAAGCCGTTACCAAAAGCTTAGAAAAAAATATTTTTTAGCACATTTGGTTTTAAGATAGGGGCATCTTAGCATGGGGGACATGGAATGCATGTTAGGCCATGTGTCATACGATACATTGGAATACAATTTCTGTTTCTATAAAATAAAAAAAAAAAGACAACAACAAAAAATGGAATTTGCTTGTTACTCTCCTAATCCATCATGTTTGGCTCCATTGAGTTATAGCAGATATTACTACACTTATAGTATTACTATACTATACTTTCACATTACTTAAAAGCATCTATTAAGTGCCAGTGTTGGCATGGTACTAAGGATTGAATTAATAGAACCCCATACACCTTCGTTCTTGCCCTACAGATAATTATAATATTGTAACCTAAGGAAATATTGATAGTAGAAATACCATGAGCACACTCTTTGTAAGATGACAGAAAAGGACTGGCCTGTGCCAAAACACCTGTGTTTTCAGTGACTTTTTCTTTGTTCTTCACCCTTCTTTCCTCAAACCTCCTGAACGAGTCCTAGCAGAAAGTTTAGTGAGCCAAATCTATGAGGTGGTAAAAGTAGCATTTAAAGATGTGGGAAATCGGGACGCTTGGGTGGCTCAGTGGTTGAGCATCTGCCTTTGGCTCAAGGCATAATCCCAGGACTCTGGGATCGAGTCCCACATCAGGCTCCCTGCATGAAGCCTGCTTCTCCCTCTGCCTATGTCTCTGTCTCTCTCTCTCTGTTTATCTCTCATGAATAAATAAATAAAGTCTTTAAAAAAAAAAAAAAGATGTGGGAAATCTTGAGTTTGGCTTTTTTGAATCCTGAAGAGACATTGCTTTAAGGAGTGAAGGCCAACTCTAGTCTTCAAAACATTTCACAGATAACTGCCGGTGGCAATTATGTTACAACAGGACTTGAGTTTTCAATGTGAAATAACTCAATCTGTTAGAAGCAATATTTCAAAAGAATAAGAACTAAAGGATTTAGAGAACTTAGACCCGTTCTCAATACCTCAAACAGTCTTATTTTTTCTCTTGGAGAAGTCACTACCAACATTGTCATTAGAAGGAAATCTACTCTTACTTAATTAAAAACAAAATTAGCCTGAAAGAATGGAGTGAAAATATCAAGAATCAAATCCAGCTCCTCTCAATCTTTGGCTTTTATTTTTCTGTTTAATGTAGAATTTTGGAAAACATCTGGATTCAGTGCAGTGAAGAATCACCTGGGGTAATGAAGTCTACAACAGGAACAGACTTGCCTTGGAAATAAATTACTGCCTCATAAGAAGTCATCTACAATTTTATCTTTGGAGGTAAATGAGGCATGATGCTATTATTTGTTATCTAGGTTTTTCCCTTAATGAAAACATGTTGAATAATAATTTTTTTATTATGAATGCTTTGGTATTATTAACATAATTTGCTGGGACTTGGACTTTTTTGAAAACAAATATCCTTGTAGCAGTTCTTCCTTTGAAAATGTATTATTTAATGCTTACTTGAGAATTTGAGATCTTGTTCACTACTGTTCTTCAGTATATGTTGAAGAAAACATTGTTGTGTGAATCCATGAAAGGTACTGCCAATAGCTAATATATCTTGGGTATTTTATGAATACTTACATCTTGTGAAAAGGCAAGTCTGCTTAAAATTAATTTTTTCCATTTTTAAGTAGATATTTCTGTATTGAAAAGTGTAAGACTACGAAAATCAGAACAACATATCAAAGGAGAAGGATGTCTAAATGTTAAAGTGTGGGAAGAGAGTCAGTAAATGTTTTCTCTAGACATAAAGAGATGATGTGCTAGACAGTTCCTGGAACACGACTAGAGCTTTGATGTATTGTTTTTGGTTGACGGATATATCAAGGACATGGTTGCCCTTCACAGTCAGAAATGAACATAGGATGTGAAAAGTAAATAAAGTCTGAAAGAGCACTTGTGCTAGAGCATTTAATATTCTTTCTCTGTCAAAACCACTCCCCACCCTAGCCTGTTTTATAAATGCCTATAGTATGGTGAAGCATCAGGAGAAGGAAATAATGGACACCTGAACATAAGAAAAGAGAAAAGAAAGATGAGATCTGAAAAGAGGGTGGGGCTCAGAGTTGGAAGCAAAAGTGTGCTCTGTCAGTTAACTGCTTGGGGAAAGTGGTACAATCCATGGGACAAAAAAAAAAAAAAAAAACCAACCAGAAAAATAGAACTGAAATATAGGACTATGCATTCAAATTATACACACTGCTGGCATCTCCAATATCAGCTCCTGTGCTCCCAGTTTATGGATAGGAAGAGGGTCCTGAGGGCATCCAATCATGACTCACTGTGGGGTAACTAGAAGTCTGAGGACGTGAAGCGGTGACTGTCTCCTGGTACAATGTAGCTCTAAACTCTTTGCTCACTTTGTTTTTTATGATCCCTGGAGGAGTGGAGGGGCCACTTCTGTCGTAAGGTTAGCTGTTCTAGGATAACTGGGGATGGATAATTATTGTTATAAATTATCAATAAAGCCTAATAAAGAATTTCTTTGGGCAGAGCTTTTGGAAAACCACCTTCTAATGCCAGCCTCATAGCTCACAGGATATGTGAAATACTGGATAACAGCCGGAGCACATCTGAGCAGACTCCTTTAATAAATCAATCCCTATGGATGCCCTGCTGTTGAGATTAAATGACACCAAATAGATGCAACACTTCGAGAGGAATGAGGCACAAGATTTGTGTTTGAGCTGTAGAATTTATTTTATGCTTAGTATGGAAAAAGCCTCAGCCAAGGTAGCTGTGTGTAAATTCTGAAGCATATACCATGAGAAAAGTACATTTTAAGGGCTTGTGCCTGGATTCATTTGCAGGAGGTGCAGGGAAGTTATGGAGAAGTGCGGGATATGGGAAAGGGAACCAGTGAAATGATAATGAAGAGGACCAAGGATTCTTCTTATGTGAGTCTCTTAAACATTACTTCGGGATTGTACCTCTGTTTTCTATATTAAAACAAAATGGATCTTTAAAGCAATCTTTCATCCTTATGACATAATTAATTATATCAATGTCTCTTCTCCTTTATTTACTTACAAACTCCTTGAGGAAGGAGTGTCTCATATTTTCCTACCTATATAAGACACAGGACAGAGCTTTGCGCACACGGATATTCAAAAAAAGTCTAGTGAATGAATACGATCTGTTGATTTTCCAGCTGTTATATAGAGATGAAGCTCTGTTCACATGTTATCAATGATAGCTGTGGCAGCAGATAATAAAAGACATTTGATAAGTGGTTCCAAAGGACATGGCTTCCCTTTCCAAAGAAGTGCTTTGAAAGGCAAACATTTTTATAATTGCCTAAAAATTCATCACTTATATCTGGCCATCGACCAAGTTTCTGCGAATTCGTTTTTTAATCATTCACAAAGTATATGTGCCTCAACCACAGAGCCTGGATTTCATCATCTGAAGGACACAGAATGCCAGTTTTTAAAAGTGTTTTTGAAATACAGTTTGCTATGTAATTATAGATGTAAAACTGTATCTCCTAGCTCAAAAAGAACTGTTGAAAGAAAAGCAGACGCTTTGTTTGTCTAGAATGTCAGGGTCATTATTTTTATGGGATGCTTTGGAGAAACACTAATTTGTGGAAGAAAAGCATCCCAGAAGGCAAATTTGACAGTTTAAATTCTTGTGCCCGAATTGTTCTGGGGGAATCATAATTAATTGAAACCTAATGAAAGGCTGAATACACCTTTGTTTCCCTTCTTCACAGAGCCAGTGAAGTGATTTGGAGTTAATTTTCAAGATGTGAAAGCTGAAATTATACTATACTTTAGACAGAAAAACACAGGGTGATTGAGAGATTATGAAATGCTGATGGGCATCCCAACAACATTCTAGTGTAGTTTCAACTGGCTCTAGACTCTCAGAATAAGCAAAATCCCTTCCCACACTGATAAACACATACTTGTATATAGCATTCCATTTTGAAGCAGACTTAAATAGTATGTGAGTTTATTATTGTCTGGAAAGTGATGCCAATGAAAAACTGCCAATTTGGCCCTTTTAAAGAAATCAAAACCTAATCTTGTCTCAAAGTCAATAATTTTTGGTAAGTTTGACAACTAATTTTAACAACTAAAACCAATTTGTGGGCAAACTTTAAGAAATGGAATCTGTCATTTACACAGCAGAGGAGTTTCAAGAACACAAATGCAGTTTTAGTTAAAAATCAAGGAAAACTGTAAGCTTCAGGACCTAGATTTACTTTATACTAGGAGTATAATTTATTTTTGAGGTTTTTTGGAGGAGAGGGAGTATTTTGAGCCATAATCTCTCTTGTTACTGGCCCTGGCCTCACACCCCGTTGCTGCTAATAAAAAAAGATGTAGCATTTTCTTTGGGGACTTTTAACTTTGGAGAGAAATGAAACTGAATTATCTTATGTGGATCGAGATGGAGGTAGGGAGAAAGTTCGTAGTGGTAAAAATATTGTTGATAGGAAACAAATAGGGTTAACCAGTCTGAATCTGAAAAATAACTCTGAGAATAGGCTCTGCTAAAGTCACTGAACTACTTTCAGAGGAGGTCCTGACAGGTTAGAGGGTGAGCCACAGGTTAGAGGGTGAGCCCTGTGCAGGAGGATGTCTTGGTCTCACCCATAGAGCTTCTGTGCAAGAGGATTTCATAACTCAGAGTCTATTTTTCTGAAGAAAATTACCACTGATACACATCTAGCAAAACAAAGGTGCTGATAATTGTTAGTTACTGAATGAGTAAGTGAATGAATGCAGACCTTTCTTTCTCCTTTCTCCTTGTTCAGTTCTTTCTATAGGGCAGTTTTATATGGCTAATCCAGGTGTACAATGCACTTTATATGTTTTTCTTGAATTTCTGCATGCTATCTCATATAGTCTGGGGATTCATCCAGTATAGATAACATTATAAAGGGAAACTTTCAAGTTTTAAGTAACTTACTTAAAAATAGGATTTTACAAATATTAATGATTATGATAATTGTCATTTGAATAGTAAGTTTTATATATGCTGCTAAGCCTTGTATACGTATTCTTTCTTTTTGTACAAAGAACCAGTGAAGTCAGTATTAGTATCCTCATTTTATACAGGAAACAGACACTCAGAATGGTAAGTCATATGCTCACATTGCACAACTAGTAAGGAACAGAGCCAGGAATCACACTCAGGGAGTCTGATTGCAAGGCACACTCTTAACACCTCTAAATTGCCTTATAAGCACAATCAATGAATATTTCAAATTTTTTTAAGACAGAAAAAAATGAATGTAGATTCCCCTGGGACTAAATACACATATCTATATTGAAATGTAATTTCCAGGGCATGTGGACATGTGCGCAGCCAGTTTCAGCCCCCATTATGAATCCCATATTTACTCAAACGTCATACTTAAAAACCAGAAAAATCTACAAAGTCATGTAGAGAAATGGGAAGAAATATGAAAGTTGCAATAAGTAGATTTCTAAAGGGCTTACCACAGAAATAAACAAATATTAAGAGAAAAAAAAGGTTTGTACCTTATGGCTCACCTGTGAATAAAATTTACTTGGTTAAAGAAAAAAAAGAAAGAGAAAATTTGAATATTTTGGAGTAGTTATATGTTCTATAACAAGTAGTTTGGAGTTTACCAAAACTTTAAACATAAATCTATCCTTAAATATTAGCAAACTGAAATTATAGAAGATTTATTTTCCTCTTGATTTTTTCTTCTCCCCCGCCCCTTACCTTCCCTCCTCCCTTGTCTCCTTCCTTCCCTTAATCCCTCAGATCATTAATTTAGTGCATATTATATGCTAGGCACTATTTTGGATGTTTATAATACACAAAAATTGTTGTCCTCAGGGAGTTTATATTCTAGTGGGGGGCACAGATGTAAAAAATAAGCCAACAAAGGACAATACATAGTATTCTAGAAAGGGATATATACCATGGAAAAAAAAATAGGGCAGGATTGGTGCCATAGGAATGAGAGAGGAAGGCTACAGTTTAAAATAGGACTCGAGAGAGTCCTCATTGAGAGGAACATACTTAAACAAAGAACTGAAGGAAGTGAAGGAGTTAACCATGTGGTTTTTGGAGGGAAGATTGTTTCTAGACAGCACAGCCAGTATGTAGGCCCAAGGCAGATGTGTGCCTGATAGGCTTGGGGCAAGCAAGGAAGTGGTGTGGACGAACGGAGTTAAGTGAGGGGGGAGAACCAAGAATGAGGTCAGAGAGGTAATGGGGCCAAATCATTGAAGGTCAAGTTAGTTTCATAAAGCCTTTCATGTTTACACTGAGGAAAATGAATAGCTAATGTAGGATTTGGAGAGTGACATGATCTGACACAGGATTCAAATGAATTGCTTTGGCTGCTGCGTGGAGAATAAACTGTAATGGACAATAGTAGAAAGACGCAAGGAAATGAGTTGGGGCTTTGCAACAACCTGAGTGAATAAGAGTGATAGATCATAAGCAGAACTGAGGAGGATCTGAATTCTGATTGCATTTTGTACTATAAGCATCTAATGATATATATGTTTGCCTCTAAGCGCTGCTTTACTGCTATCCCACAAGTTGATTGTGCTCTGTTTTATTTGCATTCAATTCAAAATATTTTCTAACTTCTCTTGTGATTTCCTCTTTTGACCCATGCGTTATTTAGAAATAACTAGTTTTATTCTCTAATATTTGGGGACGGTATGTATCTTTCTGGTATTGATTCCTAGTCTAATTCTGTTAAAGTCTGAAACACACTTTATAATTTGTTTAAATGTATTAACATATTAAGGATTGCTTGTATGACCTAGAAGAGGGTCTATTTTAGTAAATGGTCCATTTGAACTGGAAAGAATATGTATTTTACAGTTGTTGGGTGGAGTGTTCCATAAATATTAATTAGCTCAACTTGTCAATAATGTTCAAGTCTTAAAAAAAATAATGTTCAAGACTTTTATATCCTTACTAATTTTCTATTAGTCCTATCAATGACTGAGAGGAGTATTGACATCTCCAATCATAATTGTGAATTTGTCTTTTATTTGTATCAATTTTTGCTCTTTGTACTTTGAAACTCTGTTGTTTGATGCATACACATGTAGGATAATACTGTTTTCTTGTAGAGCTAACCTCTTTATCATTATGTAATGTCCCTCTTTGTCCCTGGTAATATTACTTACCCTTAAGTCTACTTTATCCAGTATAATAGAGCTACTCTAGCCTTTTTTTTTAAATAAGTATTTTCATAGTATATCTTTTTCCATCTCTACTTTAAACTTATCTATGTCCTACATTTAAAATCGTTTTCTTATAGAAGCATATAGTTTCATCTTGTTTTCTTTTTTTTTAATTTTTTTAAAATTTTTATTTATTTATGATAGTCACAGAGAGAGAGAGAGAGGCGCAGAGACACAGGCAGAGGGAGAAGCAGGCTCCATGCACCAGGAGCCCGACGTGGGATTCAATCCCGGGTCTCCAGGATCGCGCCCTGGGCCAAAGGCAGGCGCCAAACCGCTGCGCCACCCAGGGATCCCTCATCTTGTTTTCTTATCCAGTTTGACAATCTGAGCCTTTTAGTGTATTTATACTATTTATATTTAATGAAAATAGTCTCTGGTTAGGGGAAACTCTATCATCTTGCTATTTTTCTCTAATGTTCTGTTCTTTGTTCCTTTTGTCCTCTTTTCCCCCCTACTTTTGAGTTTATGAGTATTTTTTAATTTTAGCTTACTTCTACTATAGAGTAAACTTTTTATACAACTTTCTATACAACTTGTAATGATTACTGTAGGTTTTTAAGTATGCAATTTTGTCAGGATCTAACTTAAAATAATGTATACCTTCATATGCACTATAAAGACCTTAAAGTATTATACACCCCATGCCTCCCTTCCATCTACTATTGTTGTCACATATATTATATTTACATTTGTGATAAATATATAATACATTACTATCTTTGCTTTAGACAGTTACTTTTTGAAGCAATTAAAATATGAAACATTAATTTTATGTTACCTTGCTTCCACTTCCAATGCTCTTCATTCCTTGATGTAGATCCAAGTTTATGGTTGGTCTCCTATGCTTTTTGCCTGAAGAATTTCCTAAATTCTGTATATATTTTGAGGTAGAGCCAATGAAGTTTCCAGTTGTATTTTATGTAGCCTTTGAGAGAAAGTAAAATCAAAGATGACCACGAAGTTTATAATAGAACTGCCAATAAATCACAATGACAGCAGCAAATAATTAAATAGAAAATAATACATTTAGGAAGGAAGAGATACTAGTGTTAAAAAAAAATCAACCTTAAAAGGAAAATATGACTTGATACACCAATTGTATTTTGTGATTTACCTATCTGCCATAGATTTTTTCTGCCCCTCAAAGTCCTGATTTCAAAGACCCATAGAAATCTCTAGGCTGGGGCTGGGGACATAGATCCTATGTGACTCCTATATCTACATGTACCTACCTCCTCTCATTAACCTGGATGCAAAACTCAGTCCCTTCACTGGTTTCAAAAAGAAGTCCTTTCCTCTCTTTCCCTCTCATGTTCATCAGGTTTCCTCTCCCCCCCCCTTTTTTTTTTTTACTCCTTCATTTGTGTTCCCTCCTTATGAAATTGCTCCCTGTGAATTCTGAACTTTTATTATTTTAGAGTTTAACTATCTCCTACACTCAGCATTATATAAACAAAACCACTTAAGGAGGTTATTAGAATAAAGAAGGGCTCAGGATCTCCCCTTCCGAGCCATTTAGGTTTGTGAATTTACCCTACTGTTGTGGGTAAAGTTCCCCCAGAATTTGCATACAGGAGATTTTCTGGAGTGCTCTTAACAGTCAATATCTGTGAAAGAGCAAAGGAGACAAGACCAGGCAGAGGGAGAAGTTAAAATGAGATACAGTCAAAACAGTAGCCTCAGTCAATGCCACAGAGATCTTCTAGGCTGACATGATCCTACAAAGATGTCCCACATTGGGGGAGGTAGCCCACAACAATCGATCCATCATTGGATATTGCTATAGCCAGGGATAGGTTGGGCAAGGCAGCTTCCTTCAGATGAGGTCAATTCCCAGGGTTGCATGCAACTGTAAATCATCAGCAAACACTACCAGAATCTGAGATCATGAAGCCTTGACTCATAAAGGCAAATCTGGGAAGTGTTCAAATGCATCCACTATAATCCATCCCTGTACCACTTTGTTCCACTTGCTTCACTGTTGTTTCACTTAACAACTTGAGGGTTATAATTGGTACCTTTTCCTAAGAAAGCTTTATGAGGAGTTTAGTGGGACAAATTACAGTGTCCCCTGCAGCTCTTCTCTAGGATGAATCTGACATTTATAGTCTCCCTCATCTATTAACTACTAGATTCTGCTCACCTTTGACTGTCATTCAGCTGGTCTCCCTCACTTACTTGATGGGTTGATCCAGGCTCCCCTCAGAGGAGAGGTCTGAGCCCCTAGTTACTGTGACCTTCCCAAGATGTGGCTTCTGTACATTTTCATGTCTGTTAACCATAAAAATTGGTGTGGGGGATACCAAGAGCCCTCTTCCACTCTACCCTTTCTCCAGCAGATCACTTGGGTGACAAATGTATTTTTGTCTGCTCCTATTATTGACGGCAGCCCTACCTTCTCCTGATGATCAGAGACAATTATTCCTACCAGGATGTAGATTTTTTTCTTGGCCTACTGAACTCCTGACACAAAGAACCTAAAGTAATCATGTGGCAGTCATAGCTAAAATTTAATGGCGCTTCTGTAGAAGCATCCTCCCTCTGATAATCACAACTATTAACCTATAGGACCGAGAGTTGTGGGGATAGGAAGTATAGATTTCCCAAGTGGGTCACTGAATGTGATAAGTAGAGTCCCTTCTCTTTGCAACCCTTAGTTCCCAGATGCATGTATTCTTCCTTTTACAGAACACAGCATTATACAATAGTTGATGATTTAAGGAATGCTCTTCATCCTGGAGAAAAAAGATGTGCACCATATCCTTGTAGAGTATAATTTCCAAGTTGCCACCTTAGGTATACCTCTAAAAAGCCATTCCATTATTCCTCCAGGCTAGCAGAATCAAGTGATAGGATATGTGATAAGACCAGTGAATCTCATTGTCAGGGCCTACTGTGACATCTCAATTGCTATAAAGTGCATTGGTTAGTCCAATGCAATTTATGTAGGATCACATGTTGGTAGGATTAAACATTCTGTTTGACCTTGAGTAATGGTGTCGCCTATGAGCCTCATGGGCAGGAAAGGCAACCACATAGAGAACTCTATTCAAAATAAATTTCTGCCTTCTAACATGGAAGAATGGACACAATCAACTGTGGCTAGCTGGTCCCCTCAAGGGATGGGGCTCTATAGAGGGTCAGCATTAGTGTTACTGCTGTCACTTTAGATAGCTGGCAGCAGCAGTACTAACTCCACTTTGGTGAATGGTAGTCCATGTTGTTGGGCCCATACATACCCTACATGCCTGCCTCCATGGCTTCTCCTTATAAGCCCTTTGTACAACACTGGGGTGGCTTTTGACAAAGACTGGCTATTATCAACTAAGTTACTCTGTAAGATAGTTTGGGGCCCCTTCAATAGTAGATTCTCTCTGGTCCACATGATTATGTGAATCGAAGTTATTTACATGTCATGCCCATGTTGACATGCCATTTCACATGTTTCTTCTCCAGACTTCTCTGTCTCATCTTTCTAACTTTTCTCTTTTCAATCCCCTGACCAACAAGTCTGAACATTTTTCACTGCTATGGAGTCTCTATACAACCTTACATCAACATACTCGTCTTGACCCCAAATAGATGACAATGCACACCACCAAAACTCTGCCAATGGGGAAGACTGCCCCCACTGCTGTCTTTCCAGGCCACACCTGAGTGAGGCTGTTGTGCAAGAGTCCCAAGGCTCTATCAGTTGTCTACTGCTGTGCATCACACCATCCCAAAGCTAAGTGGTTTAAAACAACAGCGTATTGTTTCTTAAAGACAATGGCCTAAGGATAAAGACAAATGGAAGTGAGTGAAAGTCATAAAATGAGGACGTGAAGAATAGGGATTGTGATATCATTATCAACAAATAATGAAAGGATGTCAGAGAGCCTGTGAGATAACAATGAAGTTATAAATAAATATAGGAGATAAGATAGAAAAAATCTTTATGCTTTATACTAAACAAAGCCAAAATTCCTCACTTTTGTCTTTAGGCCTTTTCCAACTTCGGACTCCATATGCCTGGTAAACATTCTCTTAACCGCTATACTTTGAAAGACCCTACCAGAAACAGCTGTGAGAAAATGGTCTTCCATTTACTGCCTTCATGTTATTACTTCAACCTGGAATTTCCTCCCACTCCATCACACCCCAACCTTCCATGAAATACTTAATTACTTTTTATGATCCAACTCAAATTCTTTCTGGACGTCAGTGGGGACTTAAATAAACAAACAAATTGAGCCTCTGTGAAGAAACTCCTGTCAGGAATAGATTTTTCCCTTCCCAGAACACACTGAATTCCTTAACAGCAGGGCCTCTTTTGCCTGTCTTCATACTGCTGCACAAAGCACGCAGTAGGTGCTGACGCTTTGATGAATGAAGGCCTTAGCACCTTATACTCAGGCCGCACAGCTTTGCATTCTGTTTTGTAGCCATTTATCTTTTCTGTTAAGTTAAAAATCTCCTTGAAGGCAGAGACCAGATCATAATTTTGATTTCCAACAGAATCCAGTGAAGTGTTTTAACATCAAGCTAGGACCAAAATAATTAAATTAATTTCTTAAGGGAATTAGTGCTAATCCTAGCTAGATACATGAGAAGAGAAGCTGACCTGTGATGTAATTATAAGAACAACCTCACAGCCTCAGTGAATCCCATGAGGATCTCTGAAGGTGGAGTGGCCCTTTAGATGTATCATGAATCAAGACAAGGGGGAAGAAACCTTTGTATCCTGCATTGCCCAGGCATTAGATGTGTGTTGTGTCATAGGAAGAGGGCATAACCTTAGGTGACGCAGCTTCCTTCAGCCAAGGACAATGCCTGGAGGAGGACACAGCTGTGAGATCCAGCATCCAGATTCCAGACAACAGGGGCATCTCAATAGTGCACGGACGGCAGCATCGTATAGGACGTCCCTGAGAGGGAAAAGGTAGCCTCCTGTTCACCTTCCATAAAAAAATCTTCTTACAGTATGGGAAAGAAAATAAGACTGAATTTACTTTTAGTGTCTGAGTCTCCAACTCCTCCTTTGAGCCCAAACAACTTCCTTTTCTCTTTGAGGATTTGAACTGGCACTCAGGGTATTTATTTTTTGATCTTCTCTGTCACTGGGGTAATAGGAAAGTTTCTCACACTCACCTCCACAATGCTAGTCATCCAAGACAGTACTGTCACTGGCCCAGCCTAATAAAACAGAGTCTCCCTGTGTCAGCAGACATCTCTGTGGTATGTGGCTTTCTGGGGAGCTATACAGTTGTTCCTAGTTAGCAGATCATAGCATTATAAAATATGGACCTAAAAAAAATGAAATTCTCACCAGTGTCTTCTATCATCTGTCCCACTCAGGATCAAGGATTACTTATAGGTTAACGACTCCTACATGCAGGGAAAAGCATCGGCCTTCTATTCTTTACAGTCCCTACAAGCATGATCCCTGCCTCCTACAAGAAGGAGCCAGAATATCTACTGGGCAATTTTGCTTGCAAGGATGACTCGTCTCCTTGGTTCTTCTTGTTTTCTGATCTTAATTTCTATATGGCTAAAGAAGGCTTCCGTGGCAACTCTTGTTTGCTAAAAACTACCCATATTTTCTATAACCAATTTTTCCAAAACGGGCAGGAAGATACTTTCCTTTCACCCAGCAACCAATGTTGAAAAAGTCCCATATAAATGGGTAGCTTCTAAGTTAAAGGTGATTTGTACTTGGATGGTCCCAGCCGTTCTCTCTGAACTTAGACGTCATACACTAAAACTAAATTAATGTACACAGTCTCTCACCGGGGTTCCTGTTTTTTTTTTTTTTTTTTTTTTTTTTACCTGAAATTTCAGACCAGAGCTGGAGATTGGAAACCTCTCTGTGGGGCCTTACTTTCAGGGAAGTCGATTTACTAAGAGGGCTATTAAACCAGCACCATCAACTGCAACTCCCCAAGTCTCAACTAAGGCTTCCAGTTCATCTCTGCCATTTGGTTGGGTTCCATAAACACACATCTCTTACCCCTCTTTTTTCTCTCCTTGAAAAAAAGCTTTGCTAACAAGAAGAATTTAGATCTCCCATGAATTCTGAAGCTTCTCTAATAATGCCTTGTTGTATGTTGCTCTTGTAATAACATGCTTTAACTGAATCCGATTTTCCAAACTGTTCAATAACACCTTGTCATATGGCTCATTGCAAAAGACTCTATTATTAACACAATTCCAGAGAACTCTTCTCCTTCCTGTTAGTGCATGGTGGGGAAATGGATGTACGAGTCCCAGCAACTCTCCCCATTATCAAGTGTACTATTTGATGCTGTCAAGTATTTCGTCACCGATGTGAAGCTCTGGCAGGGCTGAGATCATGTGTACCTCCTAATGCCAAGTCTGTAAACTTCCTTTTAATCTTCACATCTCTGCCTCTGAAACCTGCCACTACTGCAACACAGCATGCTCTCTTCAAACTTAAAATCCTTCTGTCCGTTCCCTGAAATTGAGCTGCCTGACAATGTATCTAGTATATGGTTAACAGGTTAGCAACCTCTAGTGGGGATTCCAATGTATGCTTGATACCTGCTTCAACAGTAGATGTCCTACATTTGATGGACTTGACAGATAGAGCTTGGTAAAAGCAAAAGCACAGTGGCCACATATACACTTCCCATTGGGAAAAAAAGGGTTATATTTTAGAGACTGTTGAGGTAAATCTCAAAAACAAAACAAAAAAAAGCCTCTCACCTGTAACTTGGAATGATTTTAGCTTATATAATGATACAAATTCTTGATTTTTGCTTAAAATATTCAATCTCGAACAGTGCATCCCTATACAAAAACTGGAAAGTTGGCCTCAGAGTAGATGTCTACTTTGGATTCCTTATGAGGGTATTTGGGACCTATTCCTTTAAGATTCTCAGAACAGCTCTTGTTAATTGAAAATAGAGGGATTGGAAACCATGTCCTGAAAATCAGTAAAAGACTTTTTGAAACGATCTATGAGAAATCACCTTAAATACTTCAATTCTTAAGAAAGGTTTTTACAGCCACACATTTTGCTTCATGCTTGCCCTAAGAGCACATTCCTGAAAGCACCCGGGATTTGATCTTTCCCTGGAGGCTCTTTCTTACTTTTGAGAGTCCTCTTTGAAGAAAAACTAGAGATGAGAAATATTTTTATTTTTGAAACTAGCAAATCAGGGGTCATTTTTATTTGCCCTACATTCTGCTTAAAAATGGGATAATTTCTTTTTTAGCTCACATCTCTTTATCTTATGATATTCAGCTAAAAGAAATTAGTTGTCACTTTCAACATTCAGCTTAGAAATAAATATCCCTGGCCAGATCAATTAGTTCACTAGATACACTTCTCTTTATCTGCAAGTGACCATTTTCCCAAACTTTCTATCACTATATATCAAAGATCTTCTATTTTCTAGTCCCTAATGCCATTCCACTCATGCTCCTTCAGACCTTCACTGTCAGCCACTTTAAGGCTCACTGGTCCCGGTAACACCCATGTCCAGGTATCAAAATCTATTGCTCTTGCTAGATAGCAAATCCATATAAAACCTACATCATTTTGTTTTTGCTCATGATTTTGTCTGACAGTAATTTTGGGAAGAGCTCAGCTAGGCAGATCCTACCTGGGGTCCTTCATGTAGTCATTGTCAAATGTGGTCCAGAACTACATTAATCCTATGGAGCTCAATTGGGCTGCATGTCCAAGAGAGCTCATTGTCATGTCTGGCAGTTGAAGCCAGCTGTCAGCTGGGATCTGAGCTAGATTGTCACCTGGGGCATGTACATACATATGGCTTAGCTTCCTCACACTTTGGCAGCTTTGAGTATTTGGATTTCTTAAGTGGTAATTCAGGACCCCAAGTATAAGTGTTCTCGTGAACAGGGTAAAAACTGTCTCACCTTTTATGACCTGGTCTCAGAAATCACATAGCATCATTTCTCCTTACTCTACAGTCAAAGTAGTTATGAATCTACCCATATTCACAGTGAGGGAATGCATACTCATTTCTCAGTGTGAGGGGTGTCTATGAATTTTACAGCCATTTTTTAAAAATCCACCAAAGGGGCCTTGCTGTCTTGCTTTCTCTTGCATCACCAGTCCTTATGATAATGCCAGATACATAGGAGATACTCCTTGAGTGTTTGTTGAAATAATGTATTTTGGAAGGAAAAGAAAAGAAATTCTGTGGTTTATGCCAAAACGACCGAGGCACCATAGAAAGGCTCTACCCTTTGATCTTCAAGAAGGGACACCACTATTGGCTTCCTTGGATGATATAAGTAGTCATTTGTTTAAAAGCAAAAGGCTGGCCCTTATGTTCTTCTTTTGGCCCTTTTCATTTTCTGATGATTCTAGGCCCAAAGGAGATTCCTACATGACCAGAGCTTTTATTTGCATTTTTGAATGACAGTCAAGTTCCCATACTCCAAGAATATGTGACATTATGACAACCTTGTAGCATCCTCAAGTAACATATGGCAAGAAGTGATCTGAAGGAACTGTGGATGGTCTTCAAGTACTCTATCCTAGACAGCAACTCTGGCCACACAGATATACAGCTGAATGGTCTTCTCTATTCCATGTTAGTTAAGGTATATAGTAGAGTGTTTCCATGTATTGTGCCACATACATGAGATAATACAGATACAGAGAAATCCCATGTGTGGATGAGGGGATCTATACAAACATTATATACCAAGACCAAATACTTGGACTCTGAGTTAGGATGAGTTTCAGTAAATGCACTTTTGACGCATCACACAAAATTATAAACAGGACACAAGCCTTAAAAACCTTTGTTATTGTTCATTAACACCACCACCTAACAAGTAACCATATTTATAAGTAGAAATATCTTCTGAGAAATGTCAGGCATCTTGTTTGAATCCTCTGAAACAAAACAATTTCTGTGATGCATGTATAGTGATGCCAAGAAATCCATCTGCCAGCCAGAATTTCATCCTTTAAATACCTTGTTATGGCAGCACAAAAGAACACAATGAGTTTTGTTTAGAGTGTCAGTCTTCCATCTCTGGGCTAAAAGGATTAGGTCTAAATTGCACATTATTACATAAGACTGCATGAAAATGTTTGCTTCTTTTGTCCTTAAAAGTACTTCATGGTGTTTTATAAATAGCAAAAAAAAAAAAATTAATTACACTAAAGAAATCCATTCTGAGGTCCACAAGCAGTAGATCTGCCAGGCATTCCATTTTATGTTATTATTTATTCAACACACAAAGGTCAGAAGCTTTTCAAGTACACTCACTTTGGACATGGGAGGAGGCTGGGGAGAGGCCATTGAGTGTAATGGTTAAATGCGTAGATTTGGGTATCAATCAGCTCTGGTTTTAGCTTCTCTGACTAATAAATGGGACTGAGAAATTGACTCACCCTCCCTGTGGCTCATTTTCCATATCTGGAACATTGGAGATAGAAGTATTCCCCTTCTAGGGTTGGCTTAATGGTTAAATGAGATAACATATGTAATTTGCTCACCAGTGCTTGGCACAGAGTAGGTGCACTGTTAACAAGTCAGAGAAGAGTAAACACACACTTCGGTAGGTATCGTGTGTGTGTATAGGAGAGCAGGGAAGGAGGCAAGGAGACATGGGGGAAAGGAAGAATGAGGAAGAGAGACAGATGGAGAGACTATTTTGAAAGAGGCATAGAGAGAACACTATTGGGGACACAGTATGGATGTGATGGTTATTTGTTAATGTTAACTTATCTGAGGAAGAGATTTTGAATATTGAAGATATGGAAATGGGACAGGAATGAAATGTCAGGAAACATACAGAGATTTATGTTGCTTTGAGAGTCACTAGTCTTCTGTACATATGATAAAGCAGAAAGTCAAAAACATTTCCCACTTCCTGTTCCCCCTTCTATTTCCATTTCAATCATACTTTTGCACCTGCCCTTGCACTTCTGTGTACCCAATGTCAGAAGCCTGTCCTATGAACAGGACTCAGCCGTCCAGTAGATATGACAGTTGAAAAGCCACCAGGCCATTACGGTGGCCCTGCAAACAACTTAGAGGTATTTTCATGTTATTATGGGAAGAAAGTCCAGTGTGATATACAAATAAAAGTGGAATTTTCTAAGGAATGAGAGTTGGGAAAGGAGTGAAGGAAAGATGTTAGGTAGACAAAAGGCCTTTTCTCCCTTTTCAGATGAACTGCTGAAGTCATTTCTATCCTTAATCTCTATAGGTCAGACAATTCAGAAGAAACATTCTGAAATAAAGTGCAGTAATATTGCCATTACTAATTAAAATAATAATTTTCATTGCTTAAGCTTATGTCTTTAATGCTTTTGCTCAAAAAATAATATTCAGGTTTAGCCGATTATGTTAAGAAACAGAGTACCAATGACTAATTTTTAGTTTTTTAATGCTTTTTCAAAAAAATATATATTTTTACTTTACCTTAACATAATTCTGTTCAAAAAAAATTCTGTAACAACCTTCAAATAACCTTTTAAAATATTACTTATGAATCTATGTACCTCAATACAGTGTTTCCTGTTTTTCATTTCCCCAAGGCCAAAGTGACACAATTATTAGCTTTCAATAGGGTTAAACAGTAACTACCCATGGTTATTTTTGTGAAAGAATGGAAAACAAATATACCTTCAACCAGTGAAACAGTTGAAAAGATTCCCATACTTCAGTTCTTTCTTATCTTTTCTTCTTCCTAGAAGAACACAGAGGAATTTTTAAAAAAATCAAATATTTTACATAAACGTTTTCTCTACTAGCGCTTAATAAAATCCTTTTCCTTTTACTGGGGAACCTCTTTAATCCTGTGGAGTAGTACTTATAATCTGCCAGGGACCATTCTAGATGCTGGAGATATACCAGTAAACAAAAGAGGTCAAAATCCCTGCCATTGTAGAGTATACAGCCTAGTGGGAGGTGGAGACAGAAAATGAACAATAGAAACTCAGTCATAAATGATAAAGGGAAAATTAAGACAGCAAGGGAGAAAAAGCATCAGTGAGGTTGGCAGTGGGTGCGGTTTTAGGTAGCATGGTTAGAGATGGACTCTTGAGATGACATTTAAGGAAAGATGTGAAGGAAGGCACCATGTTTAAAGAAATAGCAGGCCAAGTGAAGTCAACTGAGGGAATAGTAAGACATGAGAACTAAGGAGAGTCAGTCTGATAGCCTGTTTTAAGGATTCTGACTTTTATGTCATTACATTAAATGGTATTACAAGTCTGAAGTAGGACACTATTACAGGCATCTCCACATCTTTGTCTCTCAAGATTCATTCCCCACCCTTCTCCATCCTTTTCTCTGGCTCCCGGGAAGCTGAGCTGTATTTCCCTAGTCGTCTTCATGACTAATCACATTTCTTCCTTTGGGCCACCTTCCTTATCTTTCGGTTATCCAAATGTTCCCTGTATCAGAGAAGCAGAGACCTAACCAACCTGTGTTTCTCTGGATGGGTAGTTCCCACCAGTGGCCTTCAAACTCACCTGCTTCAGTGCCGGGTGGGGGTGGGGATGGTAACCTACTGAAACACAGATTCCTTGGTCTTACTGAAGACATTCAATCAGTATCTCTGGCTTTGGGGTCAAAGAATCCATGTTTAATAAGTTTCCCAAGGTCAGCTGTTTCTTACTGTGAGGCCTGCATATTAAAATTCTAGATTATAGAAACAGCACCCTTCCAATGGGCACCCAAGCAATTTCTTTTTATTAAGATTTTATTTATTTATTTATTTATTTATTTATTTGAGAGAGGGAGAGAGAGAGAGAGCACACACAGGAGTCAGGGAGGGGCAGAGGGAGAGGAGCAGACTCCCCACTGCGCAGGGAGCTCAACACCTGCTCAGTCCTAGGACTGTGAGATCCTGACCTGAGCCAAAGACAGCCACTTAATCAACTGAGCCACCCAGGTGCCCCCCAAGCAATTCCTTATACCTGATTTTCTTCCTTACTCCAATGATGAGGCCTCGGAAAAATTTGGTTTTGCTCTATTATATTATGACTGACTGTAACCTGCTGAAACTTTATTCCTATTTTTAGTCACTGTTTATAAAATATTATTTTGTAAAATATTTTATCATTAAATACCATCTATAAGAATTGTTTTGCACAGTCCTCAATTTCTGTTGTATGAGACTTGATGTCTTGTTTGAAAATTGATAATTTGTAGAAGGATTATCTATGACTCCTACATATTTCTGTGGATCAGCACTGACCTTATTTTTATTTAAATGGTGGTATTTCCCACGTGGATCATTTTTCAACATTATACTTGAATTAGAAGTAGGGGTACCCAAAAGTTACTAATAAATGCCATATATCTTGTTAGGTTTTTATGCTGTTCAAGCTGGTAGCACTAAACTTTGCGGACTTTTTCAGAGTTATGGAAGGAAACACTCTGTGATTTAGACTGTTCTGTCATAGAATTTGTGATGAGGAATTCACATTTCCCAGTACCGTATGCAGCACTGCTTTCGTATTATATGTAATCTTCTGTGAAGAGAGATACCAGATTGATATTTAACAGAGTATTTCTGTTACAATCTCCGGAGTTCAGCCTTTTAAACAAATATTATCCTTTCAGGTTTCTTGTTCTTTCTTTCTTTCTTTTTTTTTTTTTCAGATTTCATTTCCCCTGTGCCAAAATTTGCTATTTCAAGACACTGAGGCAAACAAGACTGTCAGGAATAAAGAACAAGGATGCACTGTCATGTACTGAGCAGATAATAGTAATTACCTACCTGAATAGCTGAATCTACTCCCTCTTAGGAAGGTTGGTTCAGTTGGCCCCTTACTAAATTTGATTTTTGTTTTCCCAGCAGAGAGAGGGCATGATATTTTGATTGAGGGAGCTGCATAATGGATTTACCTCAGGTTAAACTTGCCTTTCAAACTGGAGAGGATCATGTGGAGTCTTGATAGCCCACTCTGGCAGGACTCTGTTTATAGCAAATACTCAAAAGCATACATTTCCTCTCAAATATTAATATTTACAACTGCTGACGTCCAAAGGAATGCCAAATGCTAAAGCAAATGCTCCATACATTTTAGGAGTATAAGAAAGGCTTGTGAATCTTTTAATAATTGTATTGTATGTAATAAAATGTCTTGAAAATCTCTTGCAGAAATTCTGTTTCTCAATGCCTTTGGTTAAAGTCAAGGTATTTAATATGAGTGCATTTTTCATGAAGATAAAGAAACATCCCACTTTTTAAATAAATGTGCATTTTCTTTTATTAGTAAAAAGGCATACAAAAGTTCTAGATATTAGACATATTAAATGGTAAATGAGGATTAATCTATTGAAAAGGAAAAAAATAATTTTATATTAAATGCCTCAAGAACCTTTTTTTATATTACTTCAGATTTTTACATAAGAATAATATAGGATCTTTGAAATCCGAACTCTGGAAAGGACCTGGAAATTATTTAGTTCAGGAACACTAATAACAACAACAAGGATGTTAATAACATAACCTTTGAGCACCTACCATCTTCCTGGCCACTGTTTTAAGAAGCTTTACATATGTAATCTCGGTCAATCCTCACAACAATCCTGCAATGTAAATATTATTAAATTCATTTGACAGAAAAGGGAGCTGAGTCACAAAATGTTTAACCAATCTGCCTAAGGTCATGGAGCTAGCAAGGGGAATCATTAGTACTAAAGCTGAAGAAACACTAGTAAAATTATCCCAGCCCATTCTATCCCTGGGAAGTATACACAGCTGTCAAGAGTATGATTTGAAGATGCCAGAAGGTCTGCCTAAATACATCGCCTTCAACAGTGTACAACACTGTCTCAAATTCCCACTAACAGAGAAAGTGCTTCATGCAAAGATAATGCCTCCAGAAGGATATAGTTTAAAATGATAATGATAGCAAGACAAGGTACGCACATTTAGAGAGATTTGGATGATAAAAGGAGAAAGAATAAAAGGGATGTTGAAGTTAAACACTATAATGTACACTCTTGGTCAATCCTGGCAAAGTGAAGGGGTTATAAAGACAAAATTCAAGCAATTTGGCTTTGATTGATTATGGAAATTATCCGCCTTAAGCTATTTTCCCATTTGGGAAGTATAACCATACAGATAGTTAAACCTTTGCTATTGGTAATGGTAAAGTTTAACAGCAAGAATTACCTGTGTATAACTTGTATTTTTCTCACCACAGTCCTTTTCTTTTTTTTTAAGGGAAGGAGGGGCAGAGGGTGAGGGAGAGAGAGAATCTTAAACAGACTCCACGCCCAGTGTGGAACCCAACACGGGACTCACCTCATGACCCTGAGATCATGAGCTGAGTGGGAATCAAGAGTCAGATGCTTAACTGAGCCACCGAGGCACCCTAACCACTTGCCTTTTTAAACAGACATTTTTAAATAGGGGCCCCATAGATGGAGTCCTTCTGATATGTGAGATTTCCATTATGCGTGTAAGAATGCACAGTGCCCTAAGGAGATTGTCCAAATTCTCATAAGTATACACAAACCCCTTCAAAACAGTTACTGTAGCACAAAATCAATCTAGCCCAGCTGTACTTCTTCTATATCACCTAAAATTTGTGCCTGCTGGAGGTGGTCTTTAACAGCCAAGAGACTATAACATACAACTGCTCTGAATTATGTACCCTAATAAGCATCCGGACCTACACTGAAGCTGGCATTTTAGAAAGGGAAATATGGTATGCAAAATGAAAAAGAGCAGGAAAACATTACATGCCACCGTTTTGTTGGAACCACCTTTCAGGTTTTCCCTGTGTTTCTGCAACAGATGCAACTATTCAGGATTGAGGTTTAAAGTAAATACTATGCAACAAGTAAGTGAGACAGGTATGTCAATGGAAGGTCCTAGGAGAGGGTTAGACAATTGGAATGGGCAGTCAATCAACTAAAAACGTTTTTCAAAAATGAACAAACTGACCTGACTTTCTTGGTGAGCTATTACCAAGTTCTTTCAAGTTCTTAAAGCATTTTCTTTACTCTGTGTTTAACAACAAATGTGGGCCAATTGCTGAGTTAATTGAAAAGGATTGTTTTCTAGTTGCCAAGAAACGGTGCTTTCTTACATTATGCAGGCCATTATGTGCACAGATCAAGCTTCCTGATTTTTCTTTGAGGGTTTAAGAATATAGGCTGCTGTGATTTAGTTGTCCCTTGAGGAGAGGAGCACAAATCAAGAAGGCTTTCAGGGGTGTTGTTCCGTTTCAACTGACCAGGTAAGATTTGGATTTGAAAGTGCTACCTTCTTCCTAATGCTTCAGTTTTCCTAAATCATTTAAATGCTTTTATGTTGAGTGAATGAGTGGATCTAAAACGATGGTTTTTGATACGTGGGATAGTTTCATGTAAAATCATGCGAAGTTGATTTTCTTCCAGCTGAAGCTTCTGAGAAAAAAAAACAAGAGGTAGAGATAATAATAGTCAGTTGTAAGACTGGCTTTCAAGTTGGTTTCTTCTTGATTTCAGAGTAGTAAATCCATGTAAAGCAAAAAGTTGTGAGTGTGTTTGGGTTGAAATATAAAATCATTGCTATGGAAGCAAATATCTTTATTTCTGTTTGAAGAAAAGATCTCAAACTGTGTTTGACTTGTTCCAACTGAGAAATGGTCTTCATATTTGTTAACTTTAAAAAGAAATGCTTGATTTTATTTATAAATTGATTACTTATATCTTAAAACCAAATATATTTTAATTATCCCTTTTGGCTGTTTTCCTCATAATTTTGTCCTAAAGATGAAGATAAAACCAGAGTCCTTGTACTTAATACTACTGCTAATAGGCTTGATACAAACAAACAAGTCACCCTTCTTTCTCAGGAAGGAAAATGGCATTTTTTGATTCAAAGTCACTTGCTCCCAGGCTCACCAATACAGTGCTCACAGTGGGTAATAATTTGGGATAAGCGCTGGAAAATAACTCTGGGAGTCGAGTTTCTTGGGTCAAATCATTCTCCCATTCTTGACGAATTCATACTTTTCATAGATTCAGGTTGAACTCTGTAATCCTGTGAACTTACACTTAAAACTTCACAGAGTGCATGTGGACTCCACATTGAAAACAAGTTGATTGGCAAATCTGCAAAGTGCTGTTATTAATCCTTTCTTTCAGAGTCATATTTTACCTTCTCTCTCCCAAGGTTCTGTGTTTCCCGGGAATATAGTTCCTTTACAAGGAAGCTCATCAACATGGATACAAGTCAGGTCAAATATTTGTTGTCTCATTAAGAAAGTTTCCATTTGTTCAGAGTTTGAAGACACCTGAGTATAAATATGACCCGTGTAATTTGAACCCTAGTTGATGCTGGAAAGAAATCCTTGCAGCATGCCTTTACCTGGTAATATTATTTGGGTTTTCCAAAAGTGAACCAATACTCTGGCAATGAAACCATGATGTGGAATAAGGTCTGTGAAGTGATCATTAAGTATAACATGCAATCCATGCATTTATTTTTAACTTGCCAAAATGGAGTCTCCTTCCTTGAATTCCTATGCATTTTTTAATTAACTAAAATAGAGAGTCACAGTATCATCAACTATCACAAATTTTCATTATGCTCTGTTTTTTAATTTATGTAGTAAGTGGAATTGAATCAGCCCTTTAAATAAATGCATGGTTTGCAGTTACATATACTTGGTGTAATTTATTACCATTTTTTGTTGGAACCGCATTTGTTTTCAGGTGAGATGTAATTAAACAGTTCTGTTCTAGTTTACATTCCTTTCTTCGCCTTGTCAAATAGTGCTCTGTGCCCTGAAAATATACTTTTGATATTATTGGTACACAGTGCTTAAAATATCTGTACTGGTAAAGTTTTTGCTCAGTCTTTTTTGTAATTACTGCAGGCAGGTGACAGGTGACTATGTGAGACGGGTGGAGTGGAGCGAAAGTGAGACTGATACAGTAGCTTACGGGCAGATTTCTTCTCACATCTAGCACACCGTATCTTTGTCAGTATAACAGAACAACTGTGATAGGAATAAAGTAACTGTAAAGAAAATACTTAACAGCATAACAATCTTGACTTTATTTATGAGTGGTATTTTAAAATTAAACCAATATTAACTGATATTGACCTCTGTGGATTCAGGGTTTTGCCAAAAAAAAAAAAAAAAAAAAGAGAGAGATTTATTCAGGTTGGGATGGAAATCAGTATAAAATTTTGTTCAACCTTAGGTTGAGAAGACACTGAATTCATTGGTAGTTTATAGATCACAGTGACTGAAATACCACAAAATGATAGGCATTTAAGGGCACTTATTGATTAGTGAATCTAATGGCTTTGAAACTTTATTTTACGGACTCCTAGAGATTCCCAAAAGCATTGGGTGAAGGTGTGAAGGTGGGGAGAATGGTAGGGGAAAATAAATCATATTAGCAACCAGCCACGTTCTTCCTGTTTATCCACAAGAATATATACAGCCTAAGACTATTCAATAAACCCTTCATGATAATCAAGAAACACTGTATTTATAGCATAATGCTGATGTACAATTCAAGAAACCCAGTCAAAGTGTGAGATTAATTTAACATATCTCATTTATAGTGAACTCAAGAAGGCTTTTGACAGTCATTTCTTCTATCGTAGGCACTTAGCATTTCTTTCATGTTCTAGAAGTATTTCAGGGATCTTTATTAATCAGCATATCAATTTTTAATATTTTTATTTAATATTATTTTTTTAACTGGGATTATTTGTTTCATGGTATTACTGTTCAACATCACTTCAAGAATTTCTAAATACATTGTGCTTTTGATTACTAATTTTCCCATACATTTTTGGTATGAAATTTGCCTAACTTCAGGAATTCAGAATAATATATAAAGTAGTAAAGTGCTTTTTTATTCTCTTCTTATCTAAAAATGGTCTCTTTATTAGAAAATTGTTTTCAAAATGGAGAAGACACATGCAAAATATTTTGGTGATTTTAATTGTCCTGTGATTTATACATAATGAGCCATTATTATCTTGCTCTCATAAGGCACTAGGAATATTCCTGGCTTTTGTCCTTAAATTTTTTCTTAAACTGAGATTTTTAACTCTTCGACTGTAATAATAAATAATAATAAATTTTGGAACCACTCTTACAAGTTCCTTTTTTTTTTTTTGCTTGGAAGTATTTCTAAAACCTAAGAATGCTGCCCCTCTTTTCCTTTCTTTTGAGCAGTTCTCAATTTGGCCTTGTCTGAAGATATTTTTTGGTCACTGCAACAAAGGGGGTGGGGTACTCAGCATCTGGTGGATAGAAGACAAGGATGCTGCTAAAGATCCTACAATGCACAGGGCACTCCCTACAACAAATAAGTCTGGGAATCCAAATGTCAATAATACTGAGATTGAGAAACCCTGCTCTACAGGTCTCACATACCTTATTGTGGTTAAATGCATGATTACAGGTTAGAATTTTTGTTTTCATAACATCCTGAAATCCCATGTACCTTCTCCATTCCTTTTCCTTATAATATTGACCTAGAGGATGACACCTAGTTTTTAATTTTCTGATCTCTGCCTGTGTAAAGCCTAGGAATCATGATCTGACTAGAGTGCCCACTTTTCTCTTACTTATTACCAGTACCAAAATGACAATGGTCACATTATCTTTAAGCCCATATTATATCCACATTACTAAACAGGGCTGCGTTTTAATGACTTGTAGAGTATTTCCCTCATAGCTTCTACTCATGGATAAGTAAGGATTCATTAAGGCAAGACAATAATACCTTCTGTGTTATTTAATATCCAAACTTAATTGCTGTGTTCCTGATTTAACGTCCAAAGTCACTCTTCAACAAATATCCATTCATTCCACAGATATTTATTGAGCACCTATCATGTTCCAGAAACCGTATTATGTTAGAAATTCAGCAGTGAATAAGACACCAACCCTACTTTTGTAGTGATTTTGTTACAGAGGATCAGAGGATCTCAAATTCTTCAACCTTTTCCTTCAACCATCTTTTTATCTTGGCCTATTGTATATTAAAAAACAAAACAGCAGCAGAATCTGGTGCATAATGATGTTTGCAAAAGTTTGCTCATTCTTTTTTTTTTTTTTTTTTTTTGCATGTAAAACTTCTGTTTCTTGGAAACTGCCAAGAACCTTTTTGTTAATTTCTGAACTTCACTTTCTGGCAAATATCTCTATTTTTAACTTGCTTGGTGTGCATTCCAGAGAACACTGACTTTGAAGTAAATTTTGAATGAAAGGAAATAGAATATTTGATGAGTTGAAATAATGTTAATGAGAATAGTCAATCTGGCACTTAGGGGGGAAAAAGACATAAAAATAAAGATGGAAAATTGTGAGAGGAAAGAGGCCAGTCATGCCTGAAGTTTATTTTATTTGCTATGCCAAGAAAAATGGATAAAGGAAAGAAAAGAATAAAAAAAGAAAAACAGGAGAAAAGGAAAAGAGCAGTGATACACCTTTGCAGCATAAGTGTGACTTGGAGTAATCACTTCCTTCTGGTGAATCCTTTAGAATTCCTTACCTGTTACATAGTTGATTCCTCAGCAGTCATTGATAAGATTATTGGTTTCTACGTTAGATAGGAAATGAGAAGCCTACATGAAGCAATGTAATACAGTGTTAATATTCTGATCTCAATATTTCTTTTCATTTTACTTTATAGCTTCCTTTCCTCCCGAATGCTTGTTCTCTTAGTATATGCAAAATTATTTTCTTAGGGTATGCAGGAGTTAAAATGTTATACTAATATGTGAAAATATTAAAAAAAAAAAGGATTTAATGGCTCTAAAATTCTCAGACTTTGTAAACCTATCAGTTTTTAAGTAATCATTTAACTTATTAAGATGTTTACTCTGGAGCCTGGGTAGCTCAGTCCTTTAAGCATCTAACTCTGGATTATGGCTCAGTTCATGATTCTAAGGTCCTCAGGTCTCCCCCAGGGTTCAGGGAGAAGTCTGCTGGAGGACTCTCTCTCTCTCCCTCTGCCTCTGCCCCTCCTCTGCTCACAGTCTCTCTTTCAAATAAAAAATCTTTTAAAAAATTATGTTTACCAAAAGCTGTGATTTCTCCATCTTCTTCTCTTTAATTTAAATATAAATTGAAATCTTACCCAACAAGGGGGTTATTTGCATAAGAAATCCTGAAGAAACAATATAGATGTGGCTACAAAAAAGTGTTTTTAAATTACGTATTTTCTGGAGTTTACTGAAAAATGAGAGAAATTCCAATACTATGGCTCATAACTAGTTTTCTAGCAATGAATTTGAAGAAAAAATTGAATTTTATCTTAAGATTCTTAGTGGTACTGACAGATGGCAATGAAATTGCCTTTGTGAGCAAAACAAAGAGGAATCCTTTCTTCTTTGTTCAAGGACCGGCTTTGCCATCTATCAGTGTTCTGATGCAGGCAAGTTACTGAGTTTCTAAGACTCAACTGTGAATTGAGTAAAAATACCAAGTTAACAGTGTCAGTATGGACACCAAATGAGATAACATAGTTTAGTACTTGTCACAGAGCAATTATGTAACAGTAAGTGTTCCCCTTTCTTTATCACTTCAGTCAGTCCCAGGCTATCCTAATTCATTTCATAGAAAAGATTCTAAAGGAACTTTAAAGATCATCTAGTGTGCTACACATCTTATTTATATAATATTCCCCTAATCACTAGCCTGTGCTTTCATAATGCTAATAAGTGTTAACCTCTGACAGCAATAGACAATTATAAATATTATATTGAAACATGAAATTGCCACTTTTATAGGTCAAACAGTTAAATATTGGCAAATTTCATATGATTCAACTTTATATGTATATAAAATATATAATACAAAAAATCTTATTTCCCCCCAAAATTTTATATGATAAAAGTCTTCCATAATTTGATAGTGTTAGAATGTAAATGCAGTTCCATTAGCTATTAAAAAAAAATTATACTGTTTTTCTAATAGTGCCTTTTTATAATCAGTAAAAGCCTTGAGCGGGGGTTGACAAACTAATCTGTGGTCCAAATCCAGGCCGCTATGTGTTTTTTTGGTACAGCTCATGGGATAAGAACTGTTGTAACATTTTTAAATAGTTGATAAAAATCAAAAGAAGGATAATATTTTGTGACGCATAAAAATTATATGAAGCTCAAATTTCAAGGACCATAAATAAAGGTTTTATGGAACAAACCATGCGCACTTGTTTACATATTGTCTCAGACTGCTTTTGTTCTGCAAAGATAAAGTTGAGTTGTTGCAATGGCCTTTAGGGCTCTTAAAACCTAAAACCTTTATTTATTACCTGGCCCTTTACAGAAAAGGTTTGACGAACTTGTCCCAGAGTCAGACTACCTACATTGGCATGCCAGCGCCACCACTTCTTAGGATTTAAGTAAGTTACTTAACTTTTGTCAGCCTCAGCTTACACATTTTAAAATAGGCACACTAATAGTATTTACCTCATAGGATAATTACGAGTGCCTGGTACATCACAAGTACTCTATAAATGATAGAGTATTAATACTCTCCCAGGGCACCATTGTAAATGGGAAGAGGAATAACAACTTAGAGAAGCTTGGGAAGCACAGATGGGCGATAACCACTGCATCACCATATCGTGACATAACAGACCTCAGCATTCAGTAGATGTTCATGTTAGAATGGAACCACTTACTCATATAAATGATTTTAATATTTACACCTCACTCATACCACATGGACCATTTCAAGTTAAAAATATTTAAGTTTCTAAATTTGCAAGTGCTAAGCTGCAAAGTAGAGGCTGTTTTCTCCCTGGGACAATGAACATCTGCTGAAACAATTTGTCCAACAGAGCATTTGCCTTTGCTGGCCCTTTTTTTTTTTTTTTTTTTTTTAAGAAATGGGAAAAAAAATCATTGTTTAACTTCAACTCTTCTCATCTTCTAAACCAAGAAACGGTTTCTCTTGGGACTAGATGTTTCTAAGATTTGGAAAAGTGAAGAGACCTCAGCTTTTTATTTACTTTTTCCTATTTTCAAGTAAGGGTAAGTAGAAATTTACTTAGAGTGACATTCTTGTTTTCTTCTTGTTTAAACATTGTTTGAAAGACCACAGGTTTTCTAGATGATCTAAAATTTCTGAAGTGAATTGAGCTCTGCAGCTCTTTCTGAGAGAGACTGGGAGGTGGGGTAATGGTTATCCCTCAGCAGAGGAAGGGTTAAGTTTTAAATTAGAAAGACTTTTAAGAAATAGCTCAGATCTATTATTTTTTGTATACAAAGTCAGAAGGATCTGGTGGGAAGACGATCCAAAATCTTGGAAGTAAAATAAAATGCTCCCAAAGCTAAAATCCAATAGCATCCTAAAGATAATGGATGGTTTAAGTAGAACTGCTGATAAACTTCAAGTCTAAGACTTATCAGTCAGGTTACCTCTCCTGCTTTTCTACAGTGGTTTCCCCAGGGAAAGATGAAGAGAGGACACTTCAAACTCTCTCAGCTTTATAATGTTGTACTTAAGAAGTCAGTGAATAATAACTATTGGAGTTCTCTGGATAAACCAGCTTGAATTAAAGGTGCTTCTTTTGTTTCCTTACTTTAAAGCAGAGCTTCTCTGGTCCTTGGGGATTACACCAAGAGTAATGAGTCATATCTGAAACAAGGAAGAGAAAGTGTTGTCAAATTTCATGTTGTTTCATAAGAATATGCATGAAGGGTTATTCATGTATTTCAATATGAAAGATTGAAGAAACTTGCTATTTTCAAATACAATAGATTCTATCATATATAAATTATTCCTTTTTTTGTTTTCTAATTACTCTTTTTGCTTACAATGCAGTCAATTATGAGAAAAAGAAAGAAAGAAACTGTTTAGCTACCAAGTCAAAAATATTTTGCCACCTGCTATGTATTTTGCCAGCCAGTTAAAATCTTTAGCATTCTTTGGTACACAGCCTTAAGATGCTTGTGGGGTGGAGGGAAATTTTCCTCTGTTAGAATCTTTTGGATGATAGTCAAATACTTCTGTAATTTCCTTCACCATTTTTAGCTACTGTTGGCATCATTTATTTCAAGTATGCCTCTGGAATGTCAAGAAGATGCCAGATGTTATTTTGAATGCTGTATTTTAATATAATATGAAGCTAAAGTTGTTCCTAGAGACTTCAGAAATAAAGGTAGGGTGCTTCTTTCTTATCTTTTAGCAAAGTGTAAAGTTTAATCAATGACCAAATAGAACTTTTGATCAGTCCCCTACCTGTGAAAGTAGATTAGAAAGGAATTTTTATCCTTTGGCCACAGGCAGTAACAGATTTACCTGTCCGGAGGGGGGGAAGGAATTGAGTAGAAGGAAAACCAGAAGCTAGATTTATCACGTAAATTATCAAGTGGTCCAAATCTTTGGTCCAGAGCCAATGACTTCATTGAGTTGTTTTGTCCTGGATATGGGCATTTGAGTCCTCATTTTAGTGTTTCCAAATAATGATTCTACCAATGCTCTGAAATAAACATTCTGTAGTTATCTCTCCAGTTGAATAAGTCTGTAATTAGAAATCCTATCATTCCTGGCTAGTCAAATTTCTTGAAACAAGCATATGAGGTTTGTTGTGCTGGCACCAATAGGGAAAGAATGATAGAGCAGGGAGCAACCTCATGAGATCATCTAATCCATACTAAAATCATTCAAATACATGGTTCCTTAGTGAAAGGTTTCCAGGGATTTGTTACACCAGCAACTAGAGTATGACTAGGCCTGTAACAATAAAAGAGGCTTGCTTGCCTTTCTGATCAAGAATCATTGCAATATCAAACAAAGGCTAAATTCTTTTCTAAGAAGCTTATGACTAATTCAGGTCTCCACAAGCATTCCAGGAACAAGATTCTTTTTGGTTACCAAGATCGTAAGTGTAATTTTGGCCCAGAGGCTTAAAAACCAAAGCACATATGCTGTGTCTCACTTGTTCTGTGGGCCATTTCTCTTTTCACTCCTATGCTTTCATTCCTGTGATTCCCCCCTCCCCCACCATCCTTGTTATATTGAGAAACAAGTACGAGTATTTTTAGCTGGCTTACCTGAATTAATCTCTTATTGGGCTAACCTATTTGAACTAACAACCACAAAAAATAATTAACAGAGAAAACTCTCTCCTGCTCTATATTTTCCAGTTCCTGTCCCATTAACTTTTACCTTTACATCATTGGGCAAGTCATTTAAATTCTCTGGGCCTCAGTTTCTTTTTCTGTATTAAATGAGAATGTGAGTCGAGATTATTGGAAGAGTCTCTTTTAGCTCCAACACTCTATAATGCAATCTATCCTAAAGCAAAATTGTGACCTTTAGCATGAAGAAAGGACAGTGGGAGGGAAACATGTCAGGAATTCTTTCTCATTTCTCCCACTCCACAAATGCTGCAAATGGCTGAAGTCAGTGATTCAGACTTTAGTAGGTACATTAATTTGGGTAAAGTTTCACCCAAAGCTTGTTATTAAAGATGAAGGGGAGAGAAATTCTAAGCTATGATCTTTTATTTTTCCTACTTTTGACCAGTGTCAAGACTTGAAACTTGTTCTATTAGAAAATACAATACTGAATAACATATCATGTGTTAGTTTCTTAGGAAATAACCGCTAAGGTAATAGTTAACATTAGTATTGACTTCTTCCTTCTAATTGATAAAATATAACTTTTTACTTTTCCTCATATTTTTTGTGGTAAATTGTGTTTATTCCTGCAAATGACCAATAGTGTTTTCTAACACAGCTTTGATAAAATCCTCCAAAAAAAAAAAAAAAAAAAAAGTTCAAAATATACTCCAGGAAGAAAATATTGCTAAAAATTTACTTTTAAAGATTTCCTTCAAAAAAAAAAAATTTCCTTCCATATATACAAATAGAATTTTTTCTTTTAGAGTGCAATCTTTTATCAATGGCTTTGAATTTAGGGAAGAGAATATTTTATTGATAAACCTCCTGTTATTTTTGAGATGTCCTGCCATTTCCTCAAATGGTAGATGAACTATGGCTATGAGAAAACTAGTGGAAAGTTCTAATAATAATAAAATACCCAATTTTGGTTAGATTGTGTAATTAACAGACTGAGGAAAGAAGCTAATATAAAAGAACTAGTTATGTTTCATTTCCTGAATTTTTATGTTTAAAAACGGAAACATTTTTGTCCACTTCCCATTTTGTGAAGCTATTGCAGAAATTTCCTGTCATCACAAATCTTAGAGATAGTGAGTTTACTTAAAAGTTGTCTGTGGAAAGCATAGTAAATTCATGCTAATGTAAACTTGATTTCATGTGAATGATCTGGGAACACATCTCTTCTACTAGATGATGCTAGGAATCAGCCTTGGTGACACAATAAATCTTTCACAGATAATACTTTAACTGTCATCTACTTAGTATGTCAGGCTGATGACGTTTAGGTTAGCCCAGTGACACAACTGAGCATTATTAACTATTGCAAATAACTGTACATGGACAGGGATGCCTGGGGGGCTCAGTGGTTGAGCATCTACCTTCGGCTCAAGTCGTGACCCCGGGATCCTGGGATCGAGTCCCACATCAGGCTCCCTGCATGGAGCCTGCTTCTCCCTCTGCCTGTGTCTCTGCCTCTCTCTCTCTCTGTGTCTCTCATGAATTAATAAATAAAATCTTTAAAAAATTATACATGGACAGATAATAGCTCCAAGAATAGCTAGTAACCAGTTACAATGCTCATGTTTGTATTTTTTTAATCACTGCTGAAGATAGATAAATTTATAATTTTCCACATAATCTGTAAAACCTGATTATGCAAAGTTAAACAAATTTATCCATGTTATAGAAACAAAATAATACAGTTTTACACCTTTTATGGGTAGAATATACAAATTCAGAGGACATTCCAAAACCATATCTGTGGCTTTTAACTTTTAAAAACCCCTCAATCTTCCAGTTTGTTTTCATGATATATTCTATTAGCTCTTATCTGAATATACTTAGGATTACACCAATCTCAATAGGAAGAGAAAACAATCTATTTTTCATTAGAATTCCCAGTGGTAACCACAGTAAGAGCTGCAACTTGGTAAGTACAATAATGTCTCTGTGGAAATCATGAATTAAGAACCTATTTTTTACAAGATTAACCCTGATGATAATTTCCAGGTACATCATTTATTTTCTAAATTGTCCTGCTTCAAGGAGGCCTCTCTGGAGAATACTTCAGGCAATACTAAGACAGACTTTAAAGCATTAGATAAAACATTCACTATATTTTCTTCAAAATACATTTCACTGACAGTATATATTCCAAGTAAGAAGGCATTCGTTTTATACTTGTAATTTAGACATTTTCATTAGTTCAGGAGTCCTAGTTAAGAAAAACTTATACCTTCTGAAGTACTAAGAAAAATTGTAAGATTAAAAATTGTCCAGTATTATTTTCTATTCCAGACAATATTATTTTGTGTGTTTCAACACCCAGCTCTTCCATCTGATTGGTATATAATACAGATAATAAGTCTTTTAATATTTTGAACCACTAGATGTATGTCCAACGTAACCTACATTCACAAATAGAGGGGTACTTTCAGTTTTGCACAGAAATGAAGGATGAGGATATTCAGAAGTTAGATTTCTGAAAAGACAATTTAAAAGATTCTCAGGTATTTACCCATGTATTAGGGGCCTGGTAGCCCCAGTCATCCAGTTTGCTCAGAGCTGTCTTGTCCTACAATAGTTGACTGGAAATGGCCCTGCTTTTGCCCCTACTCTGGGTCTTACATATAATTTTCTTGCTTCCCCTGTTGCCAACCTCCCCTCCCATCCGACGTCACAGTAGATGTGGTGAATGTCAGGTGGTACATCCTCCCTACTTTACTCCTTGTTTTCAGTTCCTACTTTAAGTATGCCTTTTACATCCTTCCTCTCCTAGCTTTCTTCTTTTTCTTCTCTTGCTCCTCCTCCTCCTTCTTCTTCAACATTTATTTATTTGAGAGAAAGAGTGCACAAGTGCACAGATGGGGGGAGAAGCAGAGGGAGGAGGAGAGAGAGAATCTCAAGCAGACTCCCCACTGACCACAGAGCCCAGCATGGGACTGGATCCCATGACCCTAAGATCATGACCTGAGCCCAAATCTAGAGTAAGATGCTTAACCAACTGAGTCACTCAGGCGCCCCCTAGCTATCCTCTTCTATCCATTCTGCATGGACCCAAATGTGAAGTACATGTGTTTTTACACCAGGAGTCGGATTAAAGATTTGGGTTATATCCTAAGATGCCAGGACATCATAGCACAGTAGATAATGTCGCATTGAACAACAGACATCCCGTTCATCGGCCACACATCACTAGCCAACTAGTCAAGACTTTTGCTCAGGACCTAGCTCCTGATGGCTTCCTGGGCCATCTTCCCTACTTCTTATTATCCCGCATGGCTTTTCCTGGTCTTCAAACATTTGATTCATTCATCTCTTGCTGAAGCAAAGCATTCCTCTCACTTTTTCTGTGCAGGCAGTATTTCCTTTGTCCAATTTTAAGCTCATTTTAGACAAGCTCCAAATGCAGAGCCAATGATGACTTACCAAGATGTTTTTGCTTAACAAAGCAGTTTTTCTATGAGGAATTGTACCACCTGCTTTTGAATTATCTGCCCACCCACCCGCATACCGTTTCTATAGCACATTCTACATTTTGAAAGCTATTCAGCCAGCAGAGTATGAAGTTTTGAAGGGCTTTGGGAAGGGACCTGGGATTCATTGCCATATTTTCCCTATTCCCTCCTGACCATATCCAAATCCTCAAATCTGCTGATTTTATTTAAAACACTTCTCGTCCCTCAGCTGCCACCCTAATTCAAACCAGCATTGTCTTTTTTTTTTTTTTTTTAAACCAGATTAGTGTAATAGCCTCCTAACCTATTGTTGGCAGGAAACATTATCCTCTACCAATTTAGGTCCATGTGATTGGGGGCCCATGAAATAATTGGTAATAGAGTAACAGGAGAAAAATTTATTTTCATGTGCATGTGGGGACATCCCATAAGAAGTGGATTCCCTGAACAGGTAGGACTAAGGGTTTATCTATCAGCTTAATAAAGGAGAGTGAGTTGAGGGCTTCAAAAGATGGAAGGTTCTGATGAGACTTGTTTACATGATTTTTTGGAATGTCCCAGTGCCCTAGGCCAGTTGTTTTCCTGACGCAAGACTTCCCTGGAGATGAGGTTTGTAGTAAGTGACTCAATAAAGTCCTGCTTTAGTCATGGAAGGGGAGTGCAGATAAGATTTCTTTCTGCAGATGTTTTCCCTTTGAAGTAATCTTCATGCCATCTTGGTGGGTTGTTGGTCCCTACACCATCTCACTACATTCAGTCTTGTTCCCACAAATCTGTTCTCCACACTGCAGCTAGAATATTTCTAAAACACCTAATCATGACACTCCCTTTCTTCAAAAACACTTGAGTGGCTTTTCACTGCCAAGGATTATGATTTATAATCCTAGATTTAGCACTTGCTTACTAAAGCTTAAAGAACAAAAGAAGAAAATGGTGTAAGTCTAGCCTATACGACCAGAATTTATTTACATGGTAGGAAAGGTAAAGCCAGGTGGGTAAATGGTGATAGACAAAAATATTAATCTTTAGTGCCATCCCACATTTCAGATCTATGTTTTTCAGATTTTATTTCTAAGATCAGTGCTTCAGGCAGTGTGCCAGTACCAAATCTTTTTCTCCTTCAATTTTAATTAACATTTCATTCCTTTAGGGCCCGACTGAAATGCTTGGCTAAGTAAGTTCATAAGCTAATTCTTAGGAGTGTTAATAAGTTAATGTACTATGCATTTCCACATACAGTGTTTCTATTTTAATAAGGTCCTTCATGACTTATTCCACAAGATGACCTATAAAAGGCATTTCAGATCCTGAAGCAACAAGCTGAGCAGAAAGCTTGAGCAAATGGGCTTTTGAACACCACTTAACTCCAGGCTCTTACTCTCCCTCTGAAATAGAAGTGGCCCTGAAGGGAAGAATTCCATTGCTTTGTATGACCTGCACCTCCCAGGAGTGGGATTCCTGCTACTCTGAGTATCCCTGTTGTGCAGCACAATGGAAGGTGATATTTTGCTCTACAGCTGTGCTTCATACTTATGTTGTTGGTTTTTTAATAGTTTTATTTAAATATAATTTGCATACCATTAAATTCACCCGTTTAAAGTGTACGGTTGAGTAATTTTTATCTATTCTCAGTTGTGCAACTATCAGCTCTATCTCATTTCCAAACATTCTCATCATCCCAAAACAAACCCTATCCACATTAGTGGTCATTCTCCACTCCCATTCCCACTACTCCAACCCAGCATCGGATAATATATAATCTATTTTCTGGCTCTGTGCATTTGTGTATTTTGGATTTTTCATACACTAAATGAGTTGTGACTGGCTTCTTTCATCTAGTGCTATGTTTTCAAGATTCATGAATGTTGTAGTATGAATCTTGTACTACTTCATTCCTTTTTCCTTCTGAATAGTTTTCCGTTATATGTATTTACCACCACTGTTTACTCATCAGTTGATGAACATTTGGGTTATTTCCACTTTCTGTCTATCATGAATAATGCTGCTAGGAATATTGGCATATTCAGTTTTCAGTTTTCAGTTTTCTTGGGCCTATATCTGGTTGTGGCATTGCTGGGTTATATGGCAGTTCTATGCATAACATTTTGAGTAATTGCCAAACTGTTTCAAAAGTGGCTATACCAGTTTATGTTTCCATCAGTAGTGTATTAGGTTTCCAATTTCTTTACATTCTTCACTAACACTTGGTATTGCCATCCTAGTGGATGTGTGAAGTAGTCTCTCACTTTGGGTTTGATTTCCCTTTCCCTAATCTACTAATGCTATTGATCACCTTTTCATGTGGTTATTCTATATCTTCTTCGGAGATATGTCTATTCATATCTTTTGTCCATTTTTAATTGTGTTGTCTTTTTATTATTCAGTTGTAAGAGTTCTTTATATATTCTGGATATAAGTTGTTTGTCAGATATATGACTTACACATATTTTCTCCCATTCTAGTGGTTGTCTGTTTACTTTTTTGTTGGTTTTTTTTTTTGAAGCCCAGTTTTTTTTAAGTTTGAGGAAATCCAATTTGCTTATTGCTTTAAAGTTGTATCCAAGATAATATTGCCTAACCCAAGTGACAAAGGTTTTACTTTTATGTTTTCTTCAAAGGGTTTTATAATTTTCCCTTTTTTTAAAAAAAGATTTTATTTATTTATTCATGAGAGGCACAGAAAGAGAGAGAGAGGGAGGGAGAGAGGCAGAGACACAGGCAGAGGGAGAAGCAGGCTCCACAGGGAGCCTGATATGGGACTCGATCCCGGGACTCCAGGATCATGCCCCAGGGCAAAGGCAGTGCTGAACCGCTGAGCCACCCAGGGATCCCCTATAATTTTCCCTTTTAGCTGTAGGTCTGGGATCCATTTTGAATTAATTTCTGTATATGGTGTGAGGTAGGTATCTAACTTCATCCTTTTTCATGTAGATATCCAGTTATCCCAACTATTTGTTGAAATTGCATATACTTATTTAAATGATACCTAGGAAGTTTTTAAGTTAGCAGTTACATTAGCTATCTGTCACTAAGCATCAGGTAAGCAAATTCAACTCTGAGAGGCTTAAGTTACCGGTATTTGGTTCTATAGATTTGTATACACTGTATGTCTCTTCTTGCTTCTGAATAATTTGAGTTTTGTTCTGTTGTATATTTCAGGTGTCTGGATGGTATTTCTCTTCCTCAAAGTAATTATATCATTTACTATATTTAAGGTTAAAGTGAGTGAGAATTGTGACCTACAAAGAGCTAGCAATTATCCATTCATTTCCTCAAGAAAAATTTATTGAGTACCTACTATACTATGTGCCATAGACATAATGCTGGGAATATAGTAATGAACAAAATATAGTCCTTATCCTCAAGGAACATATTTTAAGGAGAAGAAGAAAAAAAGGACACAGGTAGATATATAACATGTGCGCTATTGATACATGTTTAGGAGAACATTAAAAGCATATTAAAAATTAAAAATATAAGCAGAATAAGAGGGAGAGCACGATGTATAAAGGGGTTGCTGGTTTATAAAGAGTGGTCAGAGGTCTCTCTGATTAAAGCAATATGTAGTCAGAAACTGGAAGGTTCCAAGGAACTATCTATGCAGATTACTAAGCAAGAGGGTTCCATGCAGTAGGAATAGCAAGTGCAAGTGACCTGAGGGGGAACATGCTTGGCTGAGCTCATGTTCTCCCTCTCCCTTGTATTTCTAGTGCAAACAGCATTATTTCTGTATAAAATCCACTTTTACCATATTTTCTTTTCTAAAAATAATCTGCCACCAAGGATTGCACATTATATCATATTGTAGATATAATGTTTGGATGTTTCAAAATTAGCTAAATTTGATGAGAGTCAGTTTGGATAATGTTTCAAAATTAGATAAATTTGACAAGAAAAAAACAACAAAGGAAACAAAACATTTTCCTACGTTAATTTTGAATCATGCTGAAGCACTATTTCTGGTGTTGCAACTTCATTTCAATTCAACAAACTTAACTGAATGCCTGTGGTGATGTTTCCCAAATCATAATTTGTTGGGCCATATTTGTGGTTCAGAGCTTTCACTAGGGACTTGACAATGGTTTGAGCAGTTGAAGATAGTTAGTCAGGCCTTAGTAATTTATGGTGACATGTTTGCATTCTGACAATTCAGAATGTAATGAATGCCACTGGGATGACTCAAGTCCAAGGAGCTGTATGTTGAGGAATCTGTGTGGCTTATGAACAGCCCACCTTGAGCATCATCGGCTATGACACACCGGGTGTGTACTGTGGGTCGGTTCATCACTTACATATAACTAGGGTAATTCAATGACTCATTGGAGTTATTGTTAGAAAATCTGTTGTTGCCTATATATTAAGTTCCCACTAAATATCGATATCCAAAGAAGATAGATTTGCTACAAAAATTTCAGTGCACTTGACAGCCATTAGTTTTCTTAATAAGTCATCACTTTTCAGAGTAAAGCTCTGAAAATCAATGCCCCAACTTTACTCTATTCCTCCTTGCCCATTTTTGTGATCTCTGTTTCAGATTACCTTAGGCATTTGGCAAATCTTAAGTGGCCTGGAAATATGAAAGCAAGATGCTTTAATACCTTCAATATTTAAACTTGGGATATTCTAGAAGGCTCTAAATTAAATTTAAAAAGCAATCAGGAAATGCCCTTTTGTCTTTTCACAAAATATATTCAATTCCTACTCATTGCCTAAGGTAAAATAATCTTTTTTGCCCCTGAACTCACATTAAAACCTTTTCTCTCTTGCCTAGCATTTCTTATGTCTTATTTTGCACTGAATTATACATACATCCCTAGACTGCCATCACCTAGGAGCATATCCTTGGGTTGTAGAGGATTCTTAGTATTTACTAGGGTATTATTACATTATTATGGCTTAGAGGAATTACGGAGATAAATATTCAGAATGATCCCATGGTGTTCAACTTTGTTTCTATTTTGGTTTTTTTAGTCTTGTTTGTCTAATTTGTGTGACTTTGGTTTAAAAAATTAAGAGAGGAAGAGTGGGAAGAAAAGTATAAAGTGTATTATTCCTTGAGGGATAGTTTTTCTTTGGTTTTACCTGCCTTGTGGTCAGAAATAGAATACAATCTTTAAAAAAAAGTTAATATATTGATCTAAGGGCTATTTCTTTTAAATGTGGCTGGAATGATGGCCTTTAAAGGGTGTTACCAAATTAAATCTGCCAAGTAAGGAAGGTGGAGCTGTGTGGGAAAGAGGCTTTGTTTAATCAGGTTGTATAATGTTTTGCTGAGACATGTTGGGAAAAGCAATCCAAGGTGATGTGGACTTAATATGAAATCACAGTCTGAAGCACACCTTAAAAATTTAGAGATCTTTTGCCATCCTCTTGGAAATTCATATACCAGAAATGCTAGGGAAAATTAATTGTATTTAATATATACATATAGTCCCTTCCCTAACATTTGTAGGATTTATAAAAGAGTACAAATAGAGGCCCACATAAAACATCAAATTATAAATTGTGGTATCTGTAAATGAAGCATATTCTATCATCCCACCTTGAAAAATATATCTTCAGGTGAAGTTCAAAATTAAAATTGTTTGAAACCTTGGAGTTTCATGTTTAAAAAGTACAAATCCATGGAGGGTCTGCTTGAAAGTTCATGCACCAGCCTCCCTTCTTTTCCATTCTTATCTCCAACCCACAAGGTGAGAGGTCCAAAGGCAAGGTGAGAGATGTCAAGGTTATGCACATGGCCGGACCAACCCACATATCCATATCTGATCTGCTGCAAACAGCTGCTGCTTGGGCATCCCTCAAGCCTTGGAGTGTTTCATATAGATGGAACAATCCAGGCTTGAAAACAGTCTTAGGGTTAGAAGCTGAAGCAGGCTCATGGCCATTTGGGTGGGAATTCTGGGATACCAAGTAACCAGAGAAGGCATAAAAGGAGGCATGGCTCAGGCTCTGGATGGGCACAGTCCTTCAGTTCCTCAATTCTTTATCTTGTGCAAAGATCTATAGTTAGAGATGTGCAGAGAGATTCTCTGAAGCCCAGGCCCAGAGGACAGAAGCCCCTCTTGCCTTGGTGTGTGTGTGTGTGCCAAGCACTGTTGTCTATATGTTTTTTGAAGATACAGAAAATTTAACATATAATCATATATCCATTATCTAAGAGAGAGGTATAACCTTATAGATCACTTTTGGGTGATCTAAAAGGGTGAGCAGGGCAGCCCGGGTGGCTCAGCAGTTTAGCGCTGCCTTCAGCCCAGGGCCTGATCCTGGAGACCCAGCATCGAGTCCCACGTCAGGCTCCCTGCATGGAGCCTGCTTCCCCCTCTGCCTGGGTCTATGCCAATCTCTCTCTCTCTCTCTCTCTCTCTCTCTCTCTCTCTCTCTCCCCCCCATCTCCCTCTGTGTCTCTCATGAATAAATAAATAAAATCTTAAAAACATAATAAAAATAAATAATAAAAGGGCGAGCAATATATCACATTTGCCACTGGGTGCACTTCAATGATTAGTAGACTGTGGATATCTACATACCTCAAATAAATAATTCCAATTATAGATTAATGAGATTGCAGTACATCTCAGAAAGTCCTGGGAAGCTGTCAAGTTTCCTTCATCCATATATTGAAGGATCGACTTCATTTTGCTCCTCATTATGATGTTATACACTGTGGAATAATGAAGAATGTTATTTCCTGCTGAGTAGACTTAGCAGGGGGCTGACGTGGGGGGTGCCTCCTTCAGTTAAGTGTTTCCTACCCTCATTGTTGGTTTCACAGCTCTTCCCTTGAGTGCCTTTCCTCCTCTTGTATGCATTTTAGGAGGGGTTTTTCTTAAAAGTTTATAACCCTTTAACCTGTGGACTGCCAATTATCTTTGGTAATAATGAGTTGAAGCTCAATCTTTAGTCTTTTGAACATAAAGTACTGAAGCCCTATATTTATTTTTGTGCTATACAGTGATATTTGAAAAGAGATAGTTAAGAAAATGTAGCCTACAAATAAGAAAAAAAATTACTCTTTACATGTGATTGTGACTTTTAACTTTTTTTAAAAAAAGGTTATGTTCCAGCTAGTGTCTGTATTTGGGAAGTAGAGAAGCCAAAGACTTGAGTGTAGGTAATAGAAGACATCAAGGAATACAAGATGCAGTTAAGGATTAGTAAAATGAATCAGGTATTTGAACAGATATTTCAAATTCATGTATGTGAACTACTCAGGTTTTACACTACATTTAATAGTCTTGGATAACTTGAAGTGGTAAATTTAATTTGTTGTGATCTGATTTGCCACAATCTGGGATGAGTCAAGATATTTTACTGATATTTTAAGTGATCCACACCCTGGATCGTGATCACTGTAACTATTTGTGGGTTTCCTTATTACCCAACCATGTTCTCCAACATTTTATTACTCTGTGAAGTAGAAAGTAGGTAATTGGCATATGTAAACAAACAAACGAAGCAAGCAGGAGTGCCAGCTCCTTGGGGACAAGAACATCTCAGCTGGCTCACCACCCCGTTTCCAGACCTAGAATCCAGAATCGTCCATGGTAGTGCTCTCAGTAAGTTTTTGTTGGCTGACAAAAGAGTAAGTGAATTAATGGAAGTAATTTATATCAAGCCCAAGGATTAGTGCTTTGTATATCGTAGGGCATTAAATCTGCTCCAGGTGAATAAAATGCAAATCAACAAGGTTATATGACCGACACAAGATAACACAGCTTGTGAAATGATGGACTCATCTACCACCAACTGACATTTTATTATTTCTATTCCCTCATAATATTTGTATGTATCATAAATTTAAATCTTGTCGGCCTTAATACATATCAAGAATGTGATGGATATATATACTCAGTAGCCCCCTTCAAAGGTTACCAGCATAGTCTGAAATAGAGAAGTCAGTCATCTAATGATCTAAAATGGCAAAAATCCATACCAAGTGATCCTGGTGCCTCTGCTTCAGTGAGAAGCAGAATACCCAGGCTGACTTCTGACCTCTTTCTGGTAACAATCAACAACGGGGCCTGTCATGGCCACAGAGAGCAGAAAGAACAAAGTGTTACCTGTTCTCCAGAATCTGTCTTTCCAATTTGCTCTGACTTCCTGGACTCTGGGCCTTCATTACCTAGAACGATGGCCTTTGCCAGCTGTGCTTGGCCTTACTTGACTTCCCTGGACTCCAGCCTAAAATATAACAACTCTGTGCCCCTCCCAGCCTTGTGTCTACCTCCCATGGCCTTCCTGAAGCTCTCAAACCATGGTATCTGCCAAAATCTACCTGTTAGACTCTTCTGCATAACCTCATAACCACCTAAGCACTGAACTGCAGAAAACTTAGGAGTTCTAAAAAATAATTAGAAAGTAAATTAGTTCTTATTTTAAATGGTCTTCTGCTATTGTATTATAATACTTAGGTGGGTCTTCCCCTCATTTAGATAGGCCTGAGAGATGAACCTTCAAGAAGAGTATCAGGTGACCATTTTCTTTTATCTACAGGTATCTGACATTTGCAAAGTGTGTGTGTGTGTGTGTGTGTGTGTGTGTGTGTGTGTGTGTATACGTGTGTAATGTATATCGGATCAACTTTGGGTTGTTTTGCTAAGGTGTTGTTAAATGTTAGCTTGAACTGATACCAAATGGTCTTGTGAAAAACAAAATGAAATCTGAACTGTAAATACTGATGAAAACCAAACAAACCTATGTCAGATACTATTTCTACTATTAGCAACAAGCATCTTTACATGGGATGAGGTAGTGATGCCCACAGATTAAAGAGCACACACCTGTTTTGTCTTTTAAGCCACATTTTTAAAGTCTTTAAGGACCTGTTTTACTTGTCAAGGACAGAGACAGAGAGGGAGAAAAACATTAAAAGGCTTTCCCTAACAAAAACTTGAGCTAATATGTTATCTAGACGGTCTCACTGTAAAAGGCTGTATACTAAAAAAAAAAAAAAAAAATTCATAAATGTGAATTGTATTAATCACCAAAATCATGTCAGGGGCCTTATGGGAAAGATAAAATATTTTCTAGTTTTTAACCTGTGAAACCAAACATCAGGCAGATAAAATCAGAGAAGTTGTTCACCAGAAGTTGTTCACCAGTTGTTTTAATTTGTTTTAAAAACCTGATAGTAAATACTTGTTTAAAATTTTGCTTAGCAAGACTTAGTTTGGAATGGTAGAAAATGCTAATTTCAGAATATCTTCTATATGGGCCATCCAGGTCAGTTAAGTGTCTGCCTTTGGCACAGGTCCTGATCTTGGGGTCCTGGGATTGAGCCCAAGGTCAGGCTCATTGTGGAGAGTCTGCTTCTCCCTCTCTCTCTGCCCCTCTCCCCCCTCAACTTATGCACTTACTTGCTCTCAAATAGTAAATAAGGTCTTAAAAACATTTTTTTGGGGGGGCAGCCCAGGTGGCTCAGTGGTTTAGCACTGCCTTCAGCCCAGGACATGATCCTGGAGACCCGGGATGGAGTCCCACATCGGGCTCCCTGCATGGAGCCTGCTTCTCCCTCTGCCAGTGTCTCTGCCTTTCTCTCTGTATCTCTCATAAATAAATAAATAAAATCTTTAAAAAAAATTTTTTTTTTAAAAAAAAGAACGTCTCAGATACTAGCATGCTGTAACTAGATTGATTTACATAGAAAAAAATAGTTTTAGAATATGTCATTTAGCTAAAATGGCATTTGGGAGTTTTGTGAATTCAGGTGAAGGCAGCATGACTTCTGATATGAGCAGGGCAGAGAAGGAGAATTACACCTGACTTCTGGTGCTAGCTTTGCTAGTAATTAGTTTGGTGAGCTTGGGCAGGTCACAGGTCACTTGACCTCCTTTGGACCTAAATATTTTTCACTGTAAACGAGGAGCTGCATTATGATTCCGAAGGTTAATTAAAGCCCTGAAATCGTGTCATTTTTCTAGAAGTTTCTATCAAAATACGCCTTGCTTTCTTACTTATTTCTGGGCCCATCCTAAAGGTACTACTGGACCTTATCCAGTCACAGCTTTGGCAAACAATATAGCCACAGAAAAGCTACTTGCGTCACTTGATTTTATTTTTTAACGTTCAAACAATACCTGGCAAATAAAGAAAGGTTCTTGAATTGTGATTGGCACAATGCTACATGGCTAGCTGCTCAGAGGATTTAAGCAAACTATAGGTATTGTCAGGGTGCCGATTGCAGGTAAGGGCTGATGTGTAATTACCTTCATTTGTGAACCAAACCGATGTCGTAAATTGTGGGTGTGGGACATATGCCAAAAGCCCCACATAACATGGTTTTCTTATGCATATATTCAGTTTTTTATTTTAGCAGCTTCCATTCTCCTACTCATTGGCTTTTCCGCTAGAACGCACACACTTAGCAACGTTTTCTAGCCCTCCCCCCTCCCAGTCTTGTATTACATTTACCACCACAGTCCACCCTTTATTCTTTATATTCTTTTATTCCCGTGGCATTATTCAGCCTTGTACCCTGGGTACACAATTAATTTTAGGTGTAATACAAGATCTAGTCCCAAACCCTCTGGGCTCTCCTGCATTGGATCTTGCTCCCTTAGAATTTTCTTGACTAATTGTCACTAATGTGTAGACAGCTCTGAAATTAACGTCTTTATTTTTTTAAATCATTCTTGTACAGTTTTAAACTAACTGCCCACTGACTATATTCTCAGTCATTCATTCCCGAAACAGAGTACATACAATGAGAGGACTATTTTAGGGCCACTGAAGTATCTGAGAAATCATTTTCTAAATATGTTGTTTCTAGAAAGAAGTGTTATGTGATGTCTCAATACTTGCTGGATATTTTTAAAAGCATTCTCAGTTTTTTATAGGACTAAATTAGATGTCCTATTTTTAAAAGAGTTAATGGCTCATGTTTTTGATGATTTAGGAATTACTTAGGAGAAAGAGAATTTTAATAATACATTTATAGACTATTAATTTTCAACTCAATCTTTTGTCTGGAAAATAGAAGATATAGATTCAGTGCTGTTATATGAAATGTGTTTGTAGTCAGATTACTCACTTTACTCTTCTTTTCTTGTCCAGCACCCTGCACCACTTTCCATGCCTGCTGCCCAAATCAGCTCTCTCCATCTCTGTTTATATCATCTTTTGGTCACTCAGCCTTAAAGCAGAGAAAACGTGGTTTTTCCCTTCCCCTCTTCCCTGGCCTCCTGTATCTTGTCAAGCAGTATATAGACTCTTGCTTCACCCTATCTTTCAAAAGCACCCCTCTGTATTCTCTCTGTCCCTCCCCAAGTGAGAACACCCACATCTGCAATGCTGCAACAGTCTTGATTCAGTCTCTTTTCCTAAGTCCCTCCTAAGTCCCCGCTGACCCCTGCCAACCAAATCTTTGTGACGTGTTTTACAAGATACGTTCATATCATCAGTAGCTCTCCAATGACTATAGCATCAAGTCTAAACACTTTGCATCCAAGACCACCAGCACTATCTGATCTCTTTAAGAAAAGTTAAATTGCTGTTTTGAAAGGAAGAGGGGTTGTTTAGAACTGAGAATTTTAAGTCAAGCAAAGTTTTTATTCTTAGCAAAGCTGTATAATCTCCTATCTGCAGGTCTGTTGGGAGATAATCTTTCTCTGCAAAACAGAAATAAGAATCAGCAACTATGGAAATAGATTTTTAGAACAAATACATTGACAAAAAGAATAATAGGGGCAGAAAGTGGAGGGATTTGGTTTCCTGCCTGAATGAGCCTGGGGCCCCCTAGACACACTAGGATAATTTAGGAGCCTAGGGAGTTAATAATTTAAATGAGAATATTTGGTATCAAGGTCTGACTAGAAGTGAAGCAAGAATTTAATGCATTTACATATTAAAGCCTAGATAAGGACTAAGGGGTTAAGATAAGAAAACTGCAATTATTCCATATATTTGGTATTGCTCTTCAAATTGGAATAAAATATACATCTTAAGAAGAAATTCTTCTAATTACAATCTTTCTGAATTTACACAGTTTTCTTTAAAGAGAAAGGAAAAGTAACTGCCTCATGAGACTTGCTGAAAGGTGAAAATACATGAACGTGAAGATCATCAAAATATAATATCCTTATAAGTAGTGGAACTGGAAACAAAATGAAATGCATTATAGAATGAATGTGTACTCTGGAGTCAGACAGCCCAGGTTCAAATTCTGGTTATGGTCTTATTCTGAATACTTGTTGGGCCAGTTACTTAATATTTCTATGTTTCAGTGTAACTATAAAATATAAATGATAACATTACTTGCCTCCTAGAGTTGTACAGAGGAATAAATGATAATACATGTAAAGTGCTTACAAAAGCACAATTACGTATTTGAGTACTTATTTACAACCCTCCAAAGTATTACATGTATTTTATAGATGATGAAACTGAACCATAGAGAGATTGATATCTGCCCAAAGTAATGCTGCTATCAAGCCCTACAGCGTTAGCAAGCTGGAAATCTTCACTCTATCTGCAGACTGCCTCCTTGTTTTTGTATTGCTGAAGATATGATAATGGGTACTGGCCTTGTCTTCAAGACAATACTTCAAATAGAAAAACAAGAGGTGAACGGACAGTTCTGCAAAGGTGATCTGGAAGTATGAGTAAAAGGGCTGAGGATGCCTTCCATAAACGTTTACAGCTAAGCCAGGCCTGGAAGTGTGGGTGGGAATTAGATCAGAGCTTGGGTGTGGCGGAGAGCGTCCTAAGCAAAAGAAACATTTGGAGAGGATGTTCTGCATGCAAAGGAGTACAAGGCTGTGTGAGAGGACACAGAACGTTCCGTATTTACAACTGGTTAGCTAGACCAGAATGTAGAACTTGGGGTAGGGCAGGTGCCGCGTTTTGAGGGAATAAAGTTGAAGCAGTTCTCTTCTACCAGCCGTGAAAATACAAGTCAAGAATTGGCTGCACAAATGCTTGTACACAGTGATGTACACACGGGCCCCAAACCATCAGTACCCTTCGATGTACAAGCTGTGAGGCATAGGTCCAAATCCTTTTCAATATAATGTATGCCGTAGGCCTGGGGAAGGTCAGGTATGCCTATAGGTAGTGTATATTTTTAAGGAAAATAACCTCATTAACTATTGAGAGAAATCACCCCTACTTCCTTCTTCCAGTTATTCTTTCTTAAGAAAACTTATTTATATATATATGAATTATATGTTCAAATTCCTTTCAAATTCCTTTGTTTCTAATGGGAAACCATCTCTCCAACATCCTGCTTAAAATATAATATTTTTAGTGTTCTAACCATTTTCATGACAGTAGATCATCTGTAGAATAGGTTGCACTCAATGCCCTATGAGTAAGCTATAGAGAAAAGTGTTCGTTTAAGGGCCTCCTTATACTCTATTCCTAACTAGACTTTCTCAAGGTAATAGTGGGTTTCAATAGTGCAAACTTATTATTTAAAACCATTTATTAAGAAGCAAATAAAATATAAGCTTGTTGACCACCCCAGGAAATGTTAGCACAGTACCTTCCTTCCTCTGAAACACAACTTTGTCCTTCTCATGTCTCCCTAGATAGTTTCCAGAAAAGTTTTTTTGTATGGTGCCATTATGTTGAGAAACCATATATCTTAACAAGGTTAATGTCAGTGACAGTGGAACTCCTTGTAGTGTAGTCTTTAATTCAATTTAACCAGTAAATATGAGGAAATGCCAAGTACTGTGTGAAGCACTAGGAATACTGTAAGATACAGCTCTGTCCTTAAAAAACTCATTTTATATGTATAAAAATATAGAGTTTCCATGATGTAATACAGTAAGTACTAATTTAGAAGTATGTATCATATCCATATCAGACTTGAGAATCAAGAGGGAATATCCCCAGATGTGGAGAGAAAAGAATGAACCAATTTGTAATATATTTTTTTCTCTGGAACCTGGATGTGGGAGGGTTGAATCATTTTAAATAGGTCAGAAAAACATCTGATTAGCACTAACTTGTCTATTGTTCATCATTCAAATGAGTGGTAATGTTACTGGAATCCCTTATCTTTTAAAACCCCCGGTCTCCCATGTAAGTGTTCTAAAAATGTAAATTATGTAGCATGTACCTGCTTAACTAGAATTATTTCCCTATATTATGTAATACATCATAAAATGTTTTTAAAGTCAAGTCACTACCTAAAGGTGATAGTGTTTCTAAGAACATTTAATCTCCTATCACAATCTATATAAATTAAGATACTTTTGAGACCCTGAAAGATACAAAAAAAACTGAAGCAAATTTTTGTTATCTTTGAATTCAGCAGAAAAGTTTTAAGGTGAATCTGAGCTATTTGTTACTGTACTTTGAATTTAATTATGGATAATTTATTATCAATAAATCAATAATCTATTATGGATAATTATCAATAAATCAATTCTTAATCTGAATAGCCTTCACATTAAAATAATTTAAAGGACTGTCCTTTGCCTACCTAATGTTAGAACTCACATTTCCCAGGGTGCCTGGGTGGCTCAGTGGTTGAGCTTACGCCTTTGGCTCAGGTCATGACCCCAGGTCCTGGATTGAGTCTTACGTCAAGCTGCCCACAGGGAACCTGCTTCTCCCTCAGCCTGTGTCTCTGCCTCTCTGTGTCTCTCATGAATAAATAAATAAAATCTTAAAAAAAGAGAGAACTCACATTTCCTAATTTACGTGGAGAATTTCAGGTTTAGTATTTTCTCAACTTTTCCATGTGAAGGTAACAAAAGCTTCCATTGTCAGCCATGTTGTTTCTTTAGCTCATTTCTTTCTTAACATCCTTGACCCCAAGTATCACATGGTAGTGACACTGATTTTATAGCAAATCAGTGAGATTGTTGGATATTTATAAAATTAACAACTTCCTATTTTTCATGTGTTGAAATGATACTGGTTCCATGTATTTTAAATATAATGTTAAAGCACACCAAATTAGTTTCAAACAAATTTCCTATTTATGATAGAATTAACTATACAGAGGATCATAAATAACACTTTACATTATATATTTTATATTATTATATATTTATTACATTTATTATGTATAATATGATATTAAGGTATCTCCATGTCTCTTCACATTAGAAGCATGAAATAATTTTAACCCACTATAATGTTAGAAAGACATCCTGATATACATTTTAGCCATGAATAGCTGAACATCTCATTTTACAGTCCTACCGCCTTTTATTTATAAATAGAAATACTTCTAGTTTTTCCCCAAGCTTTATTGAGATAGGGTTGGCATATAACACAGTATAAGTTTAAGGTGTAAGACATGTTGAGTTGAAACATTTATATATTGCAAAATGATTACCACCAGTAGTGTCGCTACCACCTCTATCACATCACACAATTACCATTTATTTTTTGTGGTGAGAACATTTGAGATCTACTTACTTAGCAGCTTGCAAGTATTAATACAGAATTATAAGCTGTAATCACCTTGCTATCAATAATTTCCAGAACTTATCCATCTTTAGCTGGAAGTTTGTACCCTTTGACCAATATTTCATTTTTAAAGTACTTTCTCATGTATTTGATCCTTAAAAATCTCAATGTACAAACATGTTATATTTTGTTATATATTATATTACATAACAATCATATACTCAATTATAATACAATTATATATACATATATACAAATCTATAATATCTAGAGAGAGTGGGAAATGTGGGTCAAAATCATCTTTCTTAAATAGAGGAAATGTAAAAAGTACTAAGTACAACTAATCAGTAAACTATGGCCCAGAGGCCAACCTGATCTACCACCTGTCTTTGAAAATAAAGTTTCATTGAAAGATAGCACTACTCATTCATTTACGTATTGCTATGGCTGCTTTTGTGATCCATGGCAGAATTTAGTAGAGACAGAGACCATTTAGGCTCAAAAAGCCTAAAATATTTACTAATCTGGCCTTTTAAGATTTTTTTGTTGTAACAAAAAATCTGACTCTGATGTGCAGCAATTTGTCCTTAAAGACCATATATTTTTTATTTTTTTAAGACCATATATTTTTTAAATAACTAATTTAAAACTGCTTTTCTCACTTTATGACATAAAATTTAATAGTATGTAATACACTCTATATACATTTTCCATGAGAAATCTGAATACCATGAGAGATAAAATATAGAATTTCCCAGGATTTAGTATTAATATTTTATTTTACAATATAGGAAGAAGCATATCAAAATATTTCTGCCTATAATAAAAATAGGGAAGTCTTGATTTATTGATAATAATGTTACTAGCATGAATTCAGAGAGGTACAAAAAGTCTCCTCTTTAAAGTGGAACTAATACTAATTATCAATATACTAGTAATTTAGTATAGCATTCAAGATTAGCTTGTATTTAGTTAGCTTTTTTTAAAAAATATTTTATATATTTATTCATGAGAGACACAGAGAGAGAGGCAGAGATAGGCAGAGGTCCAGGGAGCCTGATGTGAGACTTGATCCCAGGACCTGAGCCAAAGGCTCAACCACTGACTCACTCAGGTGCCCCTAGTTAGCTAACTCTTAATAGAAGCAAATGCTAAATAATTCTTACAGCCTTAAAATATGCACTTGGGCTTATTGAGCTTTACTTTTGAACATTATTTCCTATTCAGGAAGTTTACACTTGAGTACAAATATCTTGCTCCTCTCTTTAGAAATACCCGCTTCAGACAAGATGTGCTATAATTCTATTATATGTAATATAAAATTGTAACAATGATAATAAGTTCTTACCATTTGAACATACAGATGAATTAAATATAGATTTTCTAGAAGATATATAACTTCATACTGTTGTCTGCCCCTTGATTTTCTACTCTTAAGATATTTAACTTCAGAGAAGCTATAAAACCCAGACTCCCCTTTATTATTGCTAGAAATTTCAGGGAAATTTAATTTGGAGAATAAAATAAAGAACTGATATAGATAAATAAAACACAAATGTACAGTAAAGTTAAAAATCTTTTTTATTTAACTGTCAGAATGCTTTGCTTTTGGTTTTTATTTTGATGTATTTAACTACTGAAAAATAATAAGATATTTTCCTTAAAGGCCCCAAACTCAACATTTTTCTAAAAAGGAATATGCAATGAACCCAAGTGTCTGTTTATGGCCTTACTATAATTCTTGCAGTCCTTATCAATAGTAAGAGGTCTAATGGGTGGCTTCTAGTCCAAAAACTCATTCTCCGTCTTCTGAGCATTACCTTTTTTCTTTTTTTTTTTTTCTTCGCATTAGCTTTGTCATTTTTCCTTGTAACTTTACAGCTTAATTAAACCAAATACATTGATGATCTATTAAATTCAAGGCATGAATAGAATTTGAAAGAAAATCTTACCTGATATTCTCTATTAGTTTGGTGCTAGATACTTTTCACTCAAAGACTGGTCAATAGTGACAAGTTTGAATAGATCCTAGTCTGTTTGTTTCTTCTTCTACCTCCGTGGTTTCAATAGCTTTCTAGCAAGTTCCTTTTAAGAAGAAACACAATGTCATAATAAACATAAAAAGCTCAATTGCTAAAGTATTCCATAAATGTTCTTTTGTTGTTGTTGTTCTTATCTTACTTCTTTATCCTTCCCTCCTACTTCAGGCTTTCTCAAAGCTAAATCACTATTCTCACCCTAGCCAGACTATTCCCCACCCCTCCACCCCCGCCACCCAAAATAGTGCTTTTAAAACTGGTTGATGTTGATTCTTCAGGAGGAGGAAAAGAAAGTGTCACTAGTCTGACTAGGAATCTCTCGCTGCTTCTCCAGAAAAAAAGTTCTCCTTTGATTCATTTAAGACTTCATTTGCTTTTTGACATTTAAGTGGTATGTTAAGGCACTTGCCTGTATCACTAAAATGATAATTATACTGTAGTTCCACATTGTGATCCTCATTAGTTTGCAATTTCCTGGGTACCAGAAACAAAATCTTAGTACTCCATTCCTATCTGGGTTAAACATAACTATTCAACGAATAAAAATGTGCATGGACTGAATGATTCTTAATCTAAGTGTCTTTAATAAAATTTTATGTAACTTTTTAGTAATGAGGGTACTATGGTAAAAACAAATTTTCAACAACTTGCCTAAATATACTACTTTTATTTGCAAAGTTTAATTCACTAGAAGTGACTTTATTTAACAATAAATGTTTCTAAAATTATGTCTATATACGTACATATATACCTACACATATACACATAGGTTAAGTGGGTTTTTTTAGTTGAGATTTTCATGTTATAAATCTATTTTGTAAAATGAAAATTTTGGGTAGAAAGATTAGTAGCATCAAAAATTGTTTTGATTAAGCCAAATTGACAGGTAAGGGACTTTTATATTGACAGCTGAGTCAAGTTTATCTGCCGGGAAGTCAAGAAATCTAAAAAAATATATAGAAAGCAGTTAGATTTAAATACTCTGCAGTTAAAAGCAGCAACAGTTTATTTAACAGGTTGCTTGTAATCAAGTAGTACTTACTGTTTTGGTATTTTGCCTTTTTCCATTTACAAATGAAATCAATGCCCCCATAGAAATAGTTTTAAAATACAGTTAAAATGAAACATCCTAAGTTGTTTCATTGGAAAACCAAGTTTTCCAATATATTTTATTAACTAGAATGATATCACTCTTTAATGGTATTTGCCTGATATTGAGTTTATTTCTTCACACATTCTATAAATGAACATCTGCCAAAACAAATATCTATGATATTTATACCAGATTGTTTCCATGTAGGAACACTGTGTCACACTGCTTGCTTTCTTGAAGGAATGCAAAAGATTAGAAATTGTGAATGTGGAATACAAACTTTGGGTTCGTTTTTTGAAATGTTACCTCAAACTAGAATTTTCACAACTGAAATTTACTGATAATAAAAGGTACCCACAATGCAGAACCTAGATAAATCTCCCCTCCCCCTGCAAAAAGTTTAAATCTATAATCAACCCTTGGTACTAATTTTTATCAGACATCAGTTTTTGTCCTAAGAAAGTATCTAAAAGTAATGACCCAACACAATAGAAGGCCAAAATAGGTATGAATTTTTTTGTTTTGAGCGTGCTGCTTTGTAATTTCTATGAATGGTCTCTGAAGATCAAGTGCATTGTTTTTAAGGTTGAGGAAACAGACTTGCTCAAGCCTGAACAGTAAGACAGTAGAGCCAAGGCCAGAGTTCCTGCAGTTTCTACAAAGGGCCTCCAGAATTCCTCCAAGGAGCCAGAGGAGCCACTCGTAGGGCTTTGGAAATGCTAGGCTGGAAGGACTCTCCTCACATTCCCCGTACACACCACATTCTCTTTGACAAGGGTTGCTCAGCTTGCATCTCTTTGACATATTTGAAATTCTGGTAAGAATGAGTTTGAAAAGAAAAAAGAATTCTGTTCCTAAAAAAAAAAAAAAAAAATTGAAACCATGGAAAGAAAAGAGGGGGAGTATTATGGGGGTCCAAAATGAAATGATGTCACTGTTAGTAGCTACCACAAGGATCACCTAGAAATTGCATTTCAAAATAAGGGAAAAGGGGACGCCTGGGTGGCTCAGTGGTTGAGCGTCTGCCTTTGGGTTCAGGGCATGATCTCTGAGTTCCCTGCGGGGAGCCTGCTTCTCTCTCTGCCTGTGTCTCTGCCTCTCTATGTCTCTCATGAGTAAACAAATAAAATCTTAAAAAAAAAAGGGGGGGGAAGGGGTTCTGAATGTAGTTTCTGTACACATAAAACCTTTATTCTTTTTCTTTTTTTTTAATACCTTGGTTATCAACTTGGTGGTTCTAGAAATTTGAATCACACAGAAATGAACAATGAGTAAACAGTTTGGTAGAGGAACTTCCAATGTGTTTCAGAATACAAAGACAGGTGGAGCCTACAGACGAGCATAAGAATAAACTAAGAGAAATCAGAACAATGGAATGCTATATGGACATATTGACAGTAAGAACACCAGATGGGCAAAACACTCAGAAAAAGCTTTCTGGAGATGCCTGGGTGGCTCAATGGTTGAGTGTCTACCTTCAGCCCAGGGCATGATCCTAGAGTCCCACATCCGACTCCTGCATAGGGCATGCTTCTCTCTCTGCCTCTGTCTCGCCTCTGTCTCGCCTCTCTCTCTCTCTCTCTCTCTCTCTCTCTGTGTCTCTCATGAATAAATAAACAAAATCTTAAAAAAAAAAAAAGCTTTCTGGAAAAGAGGTACTCAAGGAAGAGCAGAGGTAAAGGAAAATGATATTCCTAGTGGAGGGAACAACAGAGATGAGGAGGGAAGGAGAAAACACATTTATTGAAGATAAAGATACGTCCAAATGGAGAGGAGTGCTTGTGTCAGTGATCTGTAAGCTTGAATTGGTAAAATGAGGTTATTTTGAAGCAGTGCTTTGAAGCCAATAGAGGAGAACACTGAATTTAAAGTATGCAAAAGGGGCAATATGGTACTACCTTTGACACTCAACAAGCACATTAGTGCTATTAAACTGGCACCATATTCTGAATATTCAGGGCAATTTTCTTTTACTGTCTTAAATTACTAGTGGTGGAAAAAAAATTAGGAGATACTTCAAAAGATGCTAGATTGTTTTCATAGTTTTATTATTTTAAGATTCATTTAGGGAATCCCTGGGTGGCTCAGCAGTTAAGAGCCTGCCTTCAGCCCAGGGCATGATTCTGGAGTCCTGGGATCCAGTCCCACATCAGGCTCCCTGCAAGGAGCCTGCTTCTCCCTCTGCCTGTGTCTCTGCCTCTGTGTGTGTGTGTGTGTGTGTGTGTGTCTCTCATGAATAAATAAATAAGATCTTTAAAAAAATGAATATAAAGATTCATTTATTTGGGAGAGAAAGAGTGTACATGCAAGTAGGGGGAGGGGGAAAGAATCTTCAAGCAGACTCACCACTGAGCATGGAGCTCCATGCTGGACTCAAATCTCATGACCTATGAGATTATGACCCAAGCCAACCAAGATTCAAGGTTTAACCAACTGAGGACCTAGGTACCCATCTTTTCATAGATTTATAAACACATGCAATAATGGACACACAGACATTTTATACTTTCGCAGAGGTGCTGGGAAAAAAATAAAAAATAACAACTTAGGAGGCATACATCATAGCCTAATCTACCACTTTCGTGTCAGATTTATGCATTACATATCATTTTTAGTTTTTATCATCCTTTTTTTTTTTTTTTTTAAAGAGAGAGAGAGAGTGTGCAAGTGCAGGTGGGGGAGGGAGAGGAGGAGCAGAGAAAGGAGGAGAGAATCCCAAGCAGGCTCTATGCCCAGTGTGGAGCCCTATGTGGGGCTGGGTCCCATGACTCTGAGATCATGACCTGAGCTGAAATCAAGAGTCAGATGCTTAACTGACAGAGCTACCCAGGTGCCTCTATCATCCCTCTGCCCTCACTTTTTAAAAAGATTTTATTTATTTGAGAAAAAGATGAAAGAGTGAGCACAAGCAAGGGTCAGGGAGAGGCAGGAGAGGGAGAAGTAGACTCCTCACTGAGCAGGGAGCCCAATGTGGGGCTTAATCCCAGGACACCGGGATTGTGACCTAAGCCTAAGGCTTAACTTTAGGCTAACCTAAGCCTGAGCTTAACCAACTGGGTCACCCAGGTGCTCCCCATCATCTCTTTTTAAAACATTTAGAAAATGAGAAATTTTGCTTCATAGCAAGTTCTCCATTGAGAAATATTTGAAATAAAATAGTCTCTCTTAGGGTAGTGTAGAAATATTTGTATATATTAGAAAAATAATGGATATTATTAGACAATCAAAATTGAGGAAGGAATGTTCCTTAGGAAAATTTGAATTAAATGACCCTAGAGAAGTATTCCTTTCCATTTATAGCTTTTATTTCTGTTTCTTCACTATACAGGATGTGGAGACAAAATTTTACCTAGTATAAAAAAATAATACAAAAAAGTAATCAATGGCCTGGGAATATTCTTCCAAGGTCAAATCAATGAATGGTCTTTAGAAAAGAGTTTATTGTATGATTGTTCATTTTTAGGGGAAAACAAACCATCATTTTGTAAAAGTAATACGTCCTGTATATACATAAAATAGATCTCAGATGAAAATTATCTCACAGAAAAGATTTTTAAACTTGTAAATATATTTTTTCAATCTCCAGTATCTTCAGACCACCCAGTGGAAAATGTTACGTGTTTCCTCCCCTCCTTTTTCTTTTCCCAAGTTTACTGTGGGGGTCTGTGGCTATGCACACATGCCCATGCCATGGTTCTCCTTTCTAAAATTTGGTACAGAGAAAATTATTTTTTTTTTAAGGAGGAATTTTTTTTCCTTCTTGGGAGTTACCTGGTTTTTCTGGATAAATACTGTGATATGTTTGTTAAGAGGTGTGCATGAGAAGTCTGTCAAGAGGTATGCTTGAGTAAGAATAGTGGTAATTAGACAGTATTCTAAAATGAATGGCTTCTATAACTGCCGTGTTTTTGTTTTTCTCAGAAAACAAGCTTGGAAGGAGAGCTAAATTGCATTTAAATAAGACTGTTAGAAGAGGGAGGAGAGGAGAGTAGTGAGATGGCTGGTTTCAGATCAGAACATAGTTTTGAAGGGTACTGATAGGCCAGATAATGTCGCTTATAAACATCTTGGTAACCTCACTCAGTTTCCCAGCCCTGAAAACTGACTTCCACTGCCCCTGTTCTGTGCAGCTAGATCTGCCTTGTGCATGGGCTTAGGGGGGAAGGCAGGGGCTTCTTGGTCTAATGATCAAGTGTAAAAGTGCGCACATACTTGCAGTCCTATGCACACAAATGCACAAATGTCTATCACCATGAAAAAAGATAGCTGTCTGTTAGTGTAAGCCACTTCCCCATCGACCAGGGGAGGTCAGTTCATGTAAAGATCACTCTGTTCTCTGATCACTGTGGTCATACTTAGGGCCAAAAAACAGAATTTTATGACCACATACAAATTGATTCAGGCCTCTGATAAGCCACTGGAAACGGATGGCAAATGCCAACTTTTGGTGCTTCCAGAGCCACACTGCCTGTGAATATAATCATTTAGAAATTTCTCATCGTTTATCTTGTTTTCTGCTGCCCAAGATTACTTTGTACCTCTGGGATATTAAGAATAAGAGCTATATATTTATACAGATAAAAGAATTCATTCTAATTTCTATTCATAACTCAGGAAACATCACATCAAATTTGTTGTATTACCGGTTTTCATGGTGGTGGTATTAGGAATGTAATTCTGCTAATTCTTAAAACAAGCAACTACTGCTAGAGGAAGCCTTTTGTGATATAATTAATTTTAACACTGGATATTTTCTTTTGTATGGTTTTCTTGTTAGGGGCCTATCGTTATTTCACATCTGCATTTGTTCTATAATAACTAATATTTTCTGAACTAGAATAGATCTTAAAGACCATCTAATCCAGCTGACCTGTGCAGAGAAAGACATTTCACATTATGTATTTTACGAAAATAACTTTTATGGAGTATTACACAAAGATGGGAAACCATGAATTCTGAAAACAGATGTATTTCATACTCAAAAACTTTCATAAAGGAACCTTTTGAAAATACTAATTAGGATCTGTAAATTGATCTTTAGGGTTGAACTAATGCTCAATGAGAGGGCTGACAAAATTGCATTAGGATGCCTTTGGCTCTAAGTAACAGAAAATGTAATAGGAACTGGCTTAACACTAAGGAGCATTTGCCTGATACTAAAATGTTTTCAGTTAAAGTGGTCCCAGAGTTGGCCAATTTAGCAACTCAGTTACTTCATCAATGGACAGGATCTATCTAACTTTCCATCTTGTCATCCTGAATATCTAGGGTTGTCAGATTAAATACAGGATCTCAAGTTAAATTTGAATTTTAGTTAAATCATATATATACATATATATATATATATATATATATATATATATATATACACACACACACACATATATCTCCCTTGTGATATCATTCATTATCTGAAATTTCATATTTAACTGGGTAACCTGCATTACTGTTTCCTAAATCTGGGAAATTTATTAGCATCTTGGTTTTTCTTTCTAGGCTGGCTTCACTTATGGTCACAAGATAGCTGCCTTATCTCTTGTATGTAGATGCCAATATCCAGTGGCATAATAAGGAATTCTATTGGTAAGGAAGAAGGTGGAGGAGTGGTGGTTTGGTAGGTAACCAACAATATAGAGCACCAAGACAAATCTGAATTTGTGTTGATCAAAACATAATTTCCTCTGATATTAAGTAGTTAATTATATGCCTTCTGATTCAGGGATAGGATTTCTTTTCTGTAAAAATGTATTTTTTGGTTTTTCAGTCCTTTTGTTGGAACAGGGAAAGCCCCTATCACTGCATCTAAAATAACAATTTTTACTGAGTGTTCTGAACTAAGGGAAGACTATGGCTCATTTGCACATTTCCCCTTTTCCACATTATTCTTGGGGCACATATAAGAGGTTCTCCATCTTCATGGTTGCTGGTTCTTTCCTCCTCCTTTGTGTCAGTTGTTCACATTACGCATGGCCAAATTATACCTCAATTTCCTACGTTCTCTTCCTCCTTCCAGCATCCCACCTTTGAAGACTTACAATATCTGTAGGGCCATATTTGTACTTAAATGATAATGGTTTTATATGGGCTAGATAAACTAATCTGTGTTAACATTTACTTTACTAATGTGTTGGACCACTGCAGTAACTGAAAGCTTTAATCATTTCAACAGTTCAACCTCTTTAAAAAGCTCTTCAGGAACGCTGCCAGTTTAGGCATCTTGGTGCATGGCACTTTTGGCTTCCTCATCAAGCTCCCAGAGGCAGGTGGCTACAGGAAGGGTTGGCCTATATGACTCCACTGCTTGGAGTATGTTCATTATGCCTGTCTGGTCACTCTCATGCTGTCTTTCATTCCCTCATCACATTCACATTGCAATCCACTGGTTTCTGCAGCCGTTTTCTCCACCCCATTTCCTGTCTCATCGTGAGTGATTCATAAGTGACTTCAATATTTATAGATGGGCCCCACCCAACACCCTAGACTCACCATTTCTTGACCTCTTCTGCTGCTGCACAGGCCTTTAGCTTCTTTGGACTTCAGTGATCTACTACCAGTGCCATTCTCCAATGCTACCAAGCCATCCCCAGCAACTCTTTACCCCTCTTAATTATACTTCGCCATTTTACCCTCTTAATCTGAGTTCCTGCTCTTTTCAGTGATTCCTCTTCCTTGGTTCTATCAAACTATTGGATTTCAAAGGAACCTCAACCTTAAGAATATAGCAAAGATTCAAATCTGAGCCTCTACATGACCCAGATTCTTTCCCTCCTGCCCTATGTCTTCCATCTAACCTTGCATGCTATGGCTTATCTCATCAATAATTTCAGCTTCCATCACGCTCAACCTCTGTGCTCCTATCCTGGATGGGTGTGAAATTTTGTCTTTTGAAGTTCACCACCTACGTACCTAAACCTGCTAAGTAAAGCTAGGCCATTGCCATCAATTGGCATTGTTAAAGGCGTTAAGAGCATGGACTCTGGAGCTTGACCACAGAAGTTCAGTTCTAGGATCCTCTACTTACTACCTGAGCACCCTTAGAAAAATAGCATAACCACTTTGTGCCTCATTTTCTTCATACGCGAAGAGGGAATAATCGTCAAGCATATCTCCTAGACATATTATGAGTAAATGAGCTGATGTTTATAAGGTGCTTAGAAGAGTATATAATAGTTAAATATTTTACTTCTCCTCTGTGGTTTTGTTTCCATTTTTAATAACAACTATTCTGAACATTTATTCTTTTAAATTCTCCAAACAGCTCATGATCCATTACTTCGGCAGACAATCTGGCCTAATTCTCACAGTATATATAGGACCGTAGGTGTGAACTCCTTTAAATTATCTTCCTTTGAAAATTTAACTACATTGGTACATTGCATCTCTTTCCAATCTAAAATAAAGAAATGACCTAAATGAAATAAATTTTCCTCCCTTTCTCACGATCTTATCCCTTCAAATACCTAACCTTTTCTGTGTATATTTAACCTTTTCCTCTCTACTTGCTCTTGTCTTTAAGCAATAAACATGTCTTAGTCCTCAGAAAATAGCTAGAAATCCTTCAACTCTGTATTTCCTTTTATCTATTTTCTATCTTCATCTTTCTCTTCATCAGATGTCTCTACCTTTACTGTTTCTATCTTTACCTTTCTCATGACTATTCTTGACAAATGACCTTCTTAGCTATAAGAAGGTCTAATATTAAAATTAAGTGGAAATAAACCCAGAGGGGAAAAACTTTAGAACTTGCTTTTTCTCCAATCTTATCCAGACATAGATAATCATGATCTTGAATGGCCATATATTTATATAATGGCTTTCTTGCTATCTTGTTCTATCAAGAATCGGTTGTTAAACAACCAATTAATTGTTTTTAGTTTGACTGCCCCTGCTGTTTCCCATTTCCCTCTTCTAAAAAGAAACCAGCCCCACAGACTTCCACTTCACTTTTGGCCCTTCCACCGCGGTTATTATCAAGGGCAGCAATAACATCTGCACTGCCAAACCCAGAGGTCAATTCTCTGTCTTCATCTTAATCAACTTCTCAGGAAGTTGGTAGAGTTCATCATTTCCTCCTCTTTAAAACATTTTTTTCCAGGAGCCTTCAACATACTATTTCTCTGTGTTATCTTCCCATTTTGCTAGTTGCACTAGTCGATCTTTCTTAGCCTCTTTTGCTAGATTCTTCTCATTTATCTGCCTTTAAAATGTGGAGTACTCCAAGCACTATGCTCAGAATTCTTACCATTTTTTACCAATTCCCCCTGCTACCCCCAACTAGTTTTTAAGCTATAGAGTCTATTTATTTTTTCATTATTGTATTTAATTTAAATCCAATTAATTAACATATATATTATTGGTTTCATAGGTAGAGGTCAGTGATTCACCAGTCTTATATAATACCCAGTGCTTGGAACACCTGGGTGGCTCAGCGGTTGTGCATCTGCCTTCGGCTCGGGTGTGATCCTGGGGTCCTGGGATTGAGTCCCACACCGGGCTCCCTACAGGGAGCCTGCTTCTCCTACCTATGTCTCTGCCTCTCTCTCTGTGTCTCTCATGAATAAATAAATAAAATCTTAAAAAAAAATACCCAGTGCTCATTGTATCATGTGCCCTCCATAATGCCCATCACCCAGTTACCCATGCCCCCACTCACCTCCCCTCCAGCAATCCTCAGTTTGTTTCCTATGATAAAGAGTCTCTTGTGGTTTGTCTTCCTCTCTAATTTCATCTTGTTTTATTTTTTCCTCTCTTCCCCCATGATTCTCTGTTTTGTCTTAAATTCCACATATGAGTGAGATTATATAACTGTCTTTCTCTGACTGACTTATTTCACATAGCATAATAACCTCTAGTTCCATCCAGGTCTTTGCAAATGGCAAGATTTCATTTTTTGATGGTTGAGTAGTATTCCATTATATATATATATGCTATATCTTCTTTATCCATTCATCTATCTATAGCAGCAATGTCCACAATAGTCAAACTGTACATACTATTTATATGACGACTCTTAAATTAATATTCCAGTCCACATTTTTCCCTTGAGCTCTGTATTCATGTATCTAAATGCCTACTCAACATATCCCTTTGGATGTTTCAAACTTAATACATTCAACAAACTCTTGTTTCTCCCCAAACTTCTCCACCTTTAGTCTTCTCCATCTCAGTCAGGGAGAGTATGTAAACTTAATAGAGGGGAACTCTCAAGAACGCAACAATAAAGCTGGTAAAAGAATGAAAGACAGTTAAGGAGATGAGGAAAATGTAAGATCAAGAAAGAAATGAGAGGAAGAGTCAGTCCTGCAAAAGCTATAAGGATAACTATAAAATAAGGGTTGAAAAGGAACCAGAGGATTTAGCATTTTAGGAGTCATTGATAACTACTGCTTTGTTGGATTTGGAATAGTTTACTTGGGAAATATAACATGGCTCTCTAGTGCTAGTGAGTCCAAGCACACACATACCTTACAATATTTAAGCCAAACTTTCATCCAGAGTTTCAGCTCTGTACTGTACTTTTGAATGCTTGGGGCTACATCCCTATCAGTATGATTTATAAGCACCTCATATCTAATATATCCTATAATGAACCCATTTCCTTTCCTCTTTCTTGTTTTCCTTACTCCTAAACAAATTAACGCCAAATACCAAATTCTTCTAAATTCTCTATCACACTGAATGACACCAATACCTATCCATGTACCTACAGTAGAAAACAAAACTTGAAGATCATTTTGTTTCTTTCCTCCCATCCATTTCCAATTTGTCAAATCTGATTGCGGCCTCTATTTCCACCAGACTAACTTGAGTCTTTATTAACCTCCCTATCTCCAGGCCCCATACTAGTAAGCCTCCTAACCGGCTCCCTTGCCTAACAATGTCCCACTCTTTCAGCTCTAAAGTTACTAGTTGTCTTTCAATAAAGCCCTTCAGTTAAAAACTGAAAGGTGCTTCTAACTTCCCACTTACAATGACATAATCTTAAAATAGCACACCAAGGCCTTTGAAGTTTGGCTCTCACCTACCATTCCAACCTCACTTTATGATAGTTCCCCACTATCCTCGACATAATCAAACTGAAATACATTGTGAGGGGTCGTGCAAATATTTCCCATACTTCTTCTATCTCTGGAAAAATAGAGTTTTCAAAGTTCAAATAACTTTTTCTCCCTAAATTATAAATACAATTTGAAAAAGTTTGGAAAAAAAAGGAAAAAAGCCATAATATTGTCATTGTAATGGAACATTTTTGTTTCCTTGCTAATATTCCTCTATGGATATATATATTGTATCGTAAACATAATTTTGCATAATATTCTTAGAGATTTAGCTATTCCTTATCATCGTGAAGAAGAGGAGTATCAAAATTATAAAAATATTATTTTGAGAAAGGAAAAAAAATAGAAGGAAAAAAAGGGTGGGGACAAAATAGAGCTATGAATAAGATTTAGGATGCATACCATGATGACCTACTCATCTACCATGAGTGAGCCACACATTTGGCTTTCAATTTTCTAGAAACCAATGTTAAAAACAGAAACTTTGTTACTTATCCAAGACCCAGTGCCCATGAGATTACAATAAAATGTCCCAGTAATTTCAACTCCTCTTGGAACAAATATTGTAAAAATATATTTCTTCTGAGGTTCTCCTAAAGAGAGCACAGGCTGATGTACTTAACAATTTCTGGGAACACTCCTTATTAAAAATAACGCATCTCATTATACATCATTGCTCATATTGAGAATCAATACAGGCAGATGCCATTTTACAAATCAGAGTGTAAAAACCATCTATTTTTTCCAAAAACCATCTTTTTGGAAATCATTTGATACTGTCAAGCTCTTTGCTGGTCTGCTTTAAATTATGGCTAAATACTAACATATTGGAATATTCACATATAGTATATATTAGTCATAGTAGTGGCTGAATTTTTACCCTTCAGAAAAACTTTCTGACTATTGTTTCTCTTCAAAATAGAATTTTCAATATTTCTTAGGTAAAAGGTGAAATCTTAAAACTTCAGGTCTCCTATTGGGCAATTAGGGCTTACTTGGAAGACCAGATTTTAGGTTAAGAAGCAAAAATTCTCTCTTCTTGATTATGAGTGTGATTCCCCTGAGAAAGTTCTTTGGCTGGGCCAGGTATGCTACAGTCTTGGGTTTTTGTATCTAAGAGAATATAGGATGTTATTCTAGAAGGACTCAAAAATTAGTTGAATAATATACTCAAGTTTGCAGAGATTTTCACTGTCCCCAACCTTGAGTCCTCTCCAGAAAGATGGCTAGGTGCAGCTACAAATTTTGGAATAGAGGTATCACCTTTACTGATAAATTATAATATTACATGCTTTTTAGGAGCCTACATACTCAAAATCTTTGTTTTCATATTCTCCAAGTTTTTCAGAACATTTGATAAGACAAAAACAGTGTTTCTACCTTTGCTTTTATCAGTGTTTGTAGGGCTTTGAGATATGGATTCTTGTCCCTAATTACTTCTGTCACTAACTAGATGGCTGACCTTGAGCAGGCTACTTAAAGTTTCTGAGCTCAGTTTCCCTCCCTTTGTAAAATGAGAGAGTTGCAGTAGGTAATTGGTTCCCTAGGATTCCTTCCAGTTCTGAGTCACAGAACTGCCCATCAGCTATACAAGAAGAATCTCTTCAGTGCAAGAGAGTGATTACTAATGTTTCTCTAACAGTGGGCCTGGAGATATGCCTGGGTGGCTCAGTGGGTAGAGTGGTAGAGCATTCTGGCTCAGGTCATGATCCCAGGGTCCTCAGATCAAGCTCCCTGCTTAGCAGGAATCTGCTTCTCCCTCTCCATCTGCACCCCTTGCCCCATGCTCTCTCACTCTCTCTAAAATAAAACAAAAACAAAAACAAAAAACCCAAAACAACAACAACAAAAAGTGGGCCTGGAGTACTAGGAGACAGTTATACATCTTAGGTGAGGGCATAGGCTTTGCAGGGGGAAACTCCAGGTTCCCCTCTGCCACTTATTAGTACATGGCCTGGGGCAAGTGTTAACCTCTCTAAAGCTTAGTTTCCCTAACTATAAAGTGAAGATAATACAAGCTGTTATAGAATTGTGGTATTAAATGAGGCACTGTAAATCCAGCCCTAAGTACTGTGTCTGGCACAAATGCTCAATATAAAGTATCCATTTTTATTACTGTTATTTCCTTGGGTCCACTGAAATAATTGCTCTTCTAAAAGCATTTCTCCAAATCGAATATCAGCACTATTATAATTACAGTATTTAAAGGTTTTAAGGTGCCAACTTGGCTGACTAGTAAAAAAATTGAAAGACACAGGCTTGGGGGATTTTTAAAAAATTAACCCAAACAACCTGTGTTGACCTTTATCCTGTAGTTCTTTTATTTAATAACAGTCTATTAATAAGCCTGACTTTCAGCGTTTTGACTTAGTGCTAACGTAATTCAGGCCAAATATGCTACCTTTCTTGCCTACTCCAAAAAAAATTTATTTTATTTATTTTTTTAAAGGTTTTATTTGTTTATTCATGAGAGACACAGAAAGAAAGAGAGGCAGAGGCACAGGCAGAGGGAGAAGCAGGCTCCATGCAGGGAGCTCGACATGGGACTCGATCCCAAGTCTCCAGGATCACACCTCAGGCTGCAGGCGGCGCTAAGCTGCTGTGCCACCAGGGCCACCCTCCAAAAAAATTTTAATGGAGGTTTGCTTCATTTTTCTATTCAATTTGAAACAAGATTGTGGGGAAGTCCTTGGTTTTGGGTTCTCATCAATAGATATTTAGTCCCTTTAATTTTTGATCATTTGTAGATTATATTTAAATACAACTAAACATGATAAAATCATTCTTAGATGGTTGAGATAAGCTTTGAAGCCTGTATAAGTACTTATTTTATAATTCAAAAACAATTGCCTAACCATAAAAGAAAAGGAAAAAATTCCCCAAATGTGGGAAACCAGAGTTCTTGGCTATGCTCTTAAACTACAGCAGGAAATATGTGTTTGTTTATTATGACCCTAGTGCTTTCATAGCCAGATTAACTTTCAAACACAGAGTTTTCATTCCGTTTAACCAACAATTGTCACCCTGACTTGTGGAAACTGATAATTTGCAGGGAGTTCAAGGAGAACATTTGCATAGTTCCATTTAGGAGAACCTGGCTTGTCCCTGAAGCTTGGAGATAGACCCTTTATGAACAATTCTAACTGTAGGGCTGCCTGCAAGGTGTGGTAATTACAAAGTAACTTGCTGGGTCAACCTGTGTTAAAGGTGGCTTTCATGGACCATCAAATTTTATGACAGAGGAATTCTGAATTATCATTATATGTTTAAGAATCTCTCTTTATTGATTCTAGGTTTCTGCTCATGAGATGTGAACCTCAACTGATTTGTACCAAGTTGTGGAAGAGTGATTGCTTGTATTTCTGCTAGAAAGTTTTTGCAGGATAAAGGGTGAGTAGTATGTTATATAGATAGATAAATGATCTACACTGATTCATAGAATCATTGAATACCTGAATGTTAAATATCTAAAATGGAGCAAGCCATTGTACAGACTTTCATTATATTAATTCAACTTCAAAGGGTTTTAAGGAACTAGCTTATTATTTTCTGTCTCTATTGCTCTATTTCCTTTAATATTTTATTATCTAATTAATTTGTTAAAATTGATTTACTTAGAATAAAGGGATTATTCAGTGGATACATCTTACAGCTTCTGAATTAAAGAATGGCAAGAGCGGGACTTAAAACTGATAGTAAGGTATAAGGGATTTGCTGGTTCTACTCAGTATCACGAGGTGGTTGATATGAAGTGCCCTTGTTTTGATATCCCACCTGCTCAATCTTATACTTTTTGGTCAGGGATAGTAAGAAAAATTGGTAGAGTTGAATGTAAGGAATAGACAAAAATGGTTTAGCAAAATCCTGTCTTGAGTCTGGCAGAAACCCTACTCTCTCCCCATTTTGTCCACCCTCAAACTTGCCAAGCCTTGTTCATTTTGGCTTTATTTTAAAAATGCATTTCTGGTGAGTGAGGAAAGGTTTTGTACTGTGTTTTCAATGACTCACCCAAAATAACTCCATTGAACTTGTAAACGGTCCTGTTCTGAATGCAGATTGTGTTTGTTCTGAGATGGGCATGAAGGAGCTGCAGAAAGGAGATTACAGAAGGGAAATGTGGTGGGAGAGGCAGTACAGTTTATATTTATTCAGGTTCAGGCACACATCAGAATTAGTTTTTAAAAAGACATTGTGTGTGTGTGTGTGTGTTAAAGAACTGTCTATAAGGTCAGTTCCATTTTAAGCTTTTAAAGATACATCAGTATTAGATATGGTTCATCTAGTCACCAACCTCTTCTGATTCTCATGAAAAATGATAGGAAGATTTACACGTAAATGTAATTCTAAATATATATATGCATTGTGAAATATAGGAAATAATCATACATGTGACATGAGCTAGAAATTAATCTTAAAGTAGGAAGAAAATGAGTATCAATACATTGATCATATAATAGGACAGTGTTAACACTGGGAAATGCAATCATGGCATCCTCTTGTTTTGCTGTGTGCTGCATAAAAATGTTTGATATCAAATGGCATAGATTGAGTATTTAATATCGATAGATGTACCTCTTCTAAAGCTTTTATGATTCAAAATGTCAGAGTGTTTAAAAAATATTTTAGGGCAGAACTCCATAGGAAAAAAAAAAAAAAAGGCCTGATCTAAACTTTCATGAATTCATGAAACAGACCAAATAAAGCCTATTCTGTTACATAATCTTGCTTCAATTGTTGATGAAGAATAGATGAGCTGTTCTTACCTGTTGCTCAGAAACACCAAAGAATTGAGCCCCTGAAAAGAAAACAAGGTATCTACAAGGTTTTGCCATGGAAAGGGTATATTTAGCCCTATGTGGCAATGTCAAGAAATTGTGATCTGAGGACAGGGAAATGGGTGATAAAATGATGAATCTTCAACATCCAAAAATTAGAAAGTATGTAAATTAACCCAGATTATGTGATTAATCTGCAAGGAACGTTCCACTGGTATTAACTAATACCTGCTTCTCCTACAGGTGTGTACTTGAGAAAATAAGGGAAATCAAAATAGCAGGTTGTTATGCTATATTAATGGTTACTCAGGAGGACAATGAACTAGTATCACACTCTCTGAATTTTTGCTAATGTGGAAAAACCCTAAGAAAAAGTAATAGGTTCAAATATAGACCACAAAAATGAGTTTTGTTACTTTAAAATATATACAACTAGAAATATTTTAAAGATTAATAATGACTTAAAGAAATATATCAGAAAAATATCTTAAGTCAGACTAACCACCTTTCCCCATTGCTTCATTTATATGGTTTGTAAATAAACCTTGAAAGTTTTTGAAGAATTTTTCACTGATAACATTTTCCTTTCATCCTCTTGTTTCCTGTTGCAAAGTTTTCCACCAGTATCCCTGGAAATGGTAATAGCCGTATTGAGCAGGCCCCAAAGATTTCAGTTTGAAATGAATTTTAGAAATATTGGGTAAAATGAAGTTAACCAGTTCCCCCCCCCCCCCCCAATAAATCTTTAAATTTATTTCTCTTTTATGTTCATCATGACTGGCCTGGGTTGGAGAAGTGGGGATATAATATATAGTGTTTTTCCAAACTTATTTCATATAGAGCTCTTTTCCCAGGCAATCCTATTGAAATAGAAAATGCTGCTCTATTTAATTTGCAATTAGCTTATACCTTCCAATATCTATCTATCTATCTATCTATCTATCTATCTATCTGGCTTAATAAGGGATGAAACTTTGGTTAACTGTACAATGCCACCACTTTCTGATCAGAGTCTGTATTATTAAGATTTTGATACACAAAATAAAATTTTGACTGCATAAATATTATTGAACAACAGTGCAATAACTAGAACAAAATGTCTTAGCTTACCCAAAAGTAAATCTTGTTTAGTAATTTTGAGGCATTTGTTAAGGTCTGGAAAAGCAAAAAGTAACTAAAGTAATTGAACTGAGCATAATGTTTCATTTCTGATACAAGCTTTTCCATTTAAAACTATCTAATCAGAGCATGTTTATGCTTTAGCCTAAATTTATGCCATTTAAAAAATTCATCTGCATAAGCATGTAGATGTCGCTTACCAGTATAAGAACAATCCCCCTAGTATAAAATTGATTTTTGCCTTCTGCAAGATAACAATTCCAGCAGCTATCCTGAGCTCCTACTTCCCTGTGATTCCATGTGATGCTCACATCAGTTTGGGAAGGTTGTTGTCAGGATTGCTATTTCACAGTTGAGGAATGTGATGGCTTGAGATAAGAACTGTCTTGCCTTAGGCCATAAAACTAGAAAGACACAGAAACAGATTTCAAACTTCACTCTAACACCAAAGACCCTACTGTTTCCACTACAGCTTGCTGGATGGAATTATTCACATCTAACATGAATGTGTTTATTCCTCTAGCTCGTCAGCATATAAGCGTGGGTGAATCAGACATTATTCCTTATGCAGAGCTTCTGCAATGTGGACTCGCAGTTGGTCTCTTTGGGAAAAAATTCCTTGAAGCAAATAGCTAGACTCTCCTCATGTGTGATACGGCATTCATTATTCAATAAGTGAAACACCTTGGGCATTTTTTTTTTTTTTGAAATTTCAAGGCTGAGAATGCAATGAAAACCCTTCAAAATCCGCTTGCTGTTTCAAGGATTTCCTTCCCCTACTATTTCTGTATCCTCAACATCTTGCATTAAAAAGTATCATGTAGAAGAAAACACACAATTGTGCTATTGGAGACTCAACAATTTCTATATTCTATGCTAATATTACCTGCTGGGGTCCCCCTACCCTTTCTTTATAGATTGATCCTGGCGTTTGGCTTTTAAATATAAAATATGGTACACCGTCACCTTTCTCAAAAATTCTCTGTTGTCTCAAAGTATTTAAACAACAAAACTGTACTGAAAGTGTAAGGGGTACAAGAAGAATCCAGAATAACGTCACAGTGTGGCCGGGAAGCCAAACGTACCCTCAAAGGCCAGTCATAGCACTTACCGCACTTTTCTGGCTCAAAATGAGTGACCTAGACATTCAGTTGTGTATCAGGAATCGTGGGAGAGAGGAGATCAGAGTGATGGAAAGATGTGGTCCAGGAAAGGTTCTGCAATTCATGAAGGCATAGGATGGAAAGAACAGCAGCCCATTGAGATGCAAGGACATGGAGTCATGGAGTCAGCAGCAGCATGTGGAGATAACGCTGAAGCTGGGAGCCCCAGAGAAGGAGGGTGGGGTCGGACAGGACCCAGGACGAAACTGAGAAGACAGCATAGTTTTTCTCTGCCTGGTTTCTGACCAACCCTTTCAGGGCCTCCTCTCCCACCACTTCCCACTCTCTGACTTGCTCACTTTTCCAAAGAATGCCAGGCTCTAGCCTACTCTGAAGGGTCAGTAAGTCCAGGCTCTAGCCTACTCTGAAGGGTAAGTCCAGGCTTTAGCCTATTCTGAAGGGTAAGCCAGGCTCCAGCCTACTGTGAAGGGTCCTTAAGTCAGGCTCTAACCTACTCTGAAGGGTCAGTAAGTCCAGGCTCTAACCTACTCTGAAGGGTAAGTCAGGCTCTAAGCTACTGTGAAGAAGGGTCAGTAAGTCCAGGCTCCAGCCTACTGTGAAGGGTCAGTAAGTCAGGCTCTAACCTCGTCTGAGGGTAAGTCAGGCTCTAACCTACTCTGAGGGTCAGTACGTCCAGGCTCCAGCCTACTCTGAAGGGTCAGTAAGTCAGGCTCCAGCCTACTGTGAAAGGTCAGTAAGTCAGGCTCTAACCTACTGTGAAGGGTCAGTAAGTTCAGGCTCTTGCCTACTCTGAAGGGTAAGTCAGGCTCTAAGCTACTGTGAAGAAGGGTCAGTAAGTCCAGGCTCCAGCCTACTGTGAAGGGTCAGTAAGTCAGGCTCTAACCTACTCTGAAGGTAAGTCCAGGCTCCAGCCTACTCTGAGGGTCAGTAAGTCAGGCTCTATCCTACTCTGAAGGGTCAGTAAGTCAGGCTCTAACCTACTGTGAAGGGTCAGTAAGTCACGCTCTAACCTATTCTGAAGGGTCAGTAAGTCCAGGCTCCAGCCTACTGTGAAGGGTCAGTAAGTCAGGCTCTAACCTCGTCTGAGGGTAAGTCAGGCTCTAACCTACTCTGAGGGTCAGTACGTCCAGGCTCCAGCCTACTCTGAAGGGTCAGTAAGTCAGGCTCTAACCTACTACGAAGGGTAAGTCCAGGCTCCAGCCTACTCTGAAGGGTCAGTAAGTCAGGCTCTAACCTACTACGAAGGGTAAGTCCAGGCTCCAGCCTACTCTGAAGGGTCAGTAAGTCAGGCTCCAGCCTACTGTGAAAGGTCAGTAAGTCAGGCTCTAACCTACTCTGAAGGGTCAGTAAGTCCAAGCTTTAACCTACTGTGAAGGGTCAGTAAGTCCAGGCTCTAACCTACTCTGAGGGTAAGTCAGGCTCCAGCCTACTGTGAAAGGTCAGTAAGTCAGGCTCTAACCTACTTTGAAGGGTCAGTAAGTCCAGGCTTTAACCTACTGTGAAGGGTCAGTAAGTCCAGGCTCTAACCTACTCTGAGGGTAAGTCAGGCTCCAGCCTACTCTGAAGGGTCAGTAAGTCAGGCTCCAGCCTACTGTGAAGGGTCAGTAAGTCAGGCTCTAACCTACTCTGAAGGTCAGTCAGTCCTTAGCAGGATCTTGCTACAGGGCTCTGAAGGGCTGAAAAGTCTGTTCAGGCTCAAAAAAAAAAAAAAAAAAAAAAAAAAAGGCTAGAGTGAACCTTCACGCCCTGGGTCTGGTTCCACTGCTGCAGCTCAGGTGGCCCTGGGCAGTCAGCGTGCATTCTCCATTCTCGACACTACCTTGCAGACATTGGTAAACCCCCAGAAGCGGGTGTGTGATTCTCCATAGGATTTTATAGTCTTTAAACCAGATGAGCCTTAAGGGCGGGGGGAGGGCGAGATGCCCAGACGCCTTTTTAAAACTAGTTCTGAACCCCGACGTCATCCGTTTCTCGTCGCATCTTGCAGACACCAAAGTCCAAGCAAATATTTCTGCATTTTCCTGGCCGTCCCTTGCTCTACTTTCCTTCCTCTCTCCCGTCCCACGCGGGATTTCCGGACGAAGCCTTCTTCCTCGGTCCCTGCTCACACACAGCAAAGCCACGACCAATGACTTTCTTAAGGAAGAAAGTGGCGCTTCACCAAGTTCGGCCTTTCCCAGTTCTGACATTTTGGCAAATGCCAGCTACGCGCCTCTTTGCATCTTCATCCTCGACCCTGGGACCCGGGGAACAGGACGGCGGCGACAGCGGGCCGGCCGCGGGCGAGCGAGGCGCGTGGCCTGGCGCGGCTCTCCCGCGAGCGCACTTGTCGGGCAGCAAAGCCTGCAGACAAACAGGCCCGCAAACGTCCGCCCCTCCGCGGGCGGCGGCGGCGGCGGCCCCCAGCGCCCCACTCCGCGCCCCGCCCCGCCCCGCCCCGCCCCGCGCGCCCCCGGCCGGAAGGGGGCGGGGCACGCCGCCGGGGGAGGGGCGCGCAGGCGCGCGGAGGCCGGCGGGGCCCGGGGCGCGTCGGGCGGGGGCGGGGCCAGGTCCGGGGGCGTGGCCAGGGAGGGAGGCGGGGCCGGGGGACGGGCGCGCAGGCTCGCAGAGGCCGGCCGGGCCCGGGGCGCGTCGGGCGGGGGCGGGGCCGGGGAAGGAGGCGGGGCTGGAGGGAGGGGCGCGTAGACGCTCAGAGGCCGGCCGGGCCCGCGGCGCGTTGGGGGGCGGGGCTGGGGGGCGGGGCCGGGACCCGGGGGCGGGGCTGGGGGCGGGGCCGGGGAGGGCGCGCAGATGCGCAGAGGCCGGCCGGGCCCGCGGCGGGTCGGGCGGGGGCGGGACCTGGGGGCGGGGCTGGGGGCGGGGCCGGGGAAGGGCGCGCAGAGGCGCAGAGGCCGGCCGGGCCCGCGGCGCGTCGGGCGGGGGCGGGGCCGGGACCCGGGGGCGGGGCTTGGGGCGGGGCTTGGGGCGGGGCCCGGGGCTGGCCGGCGCCCGTCCTCCGCGGCGCCCGCCCGGGCCACTCGCGCTCCCGCGCCGCGCCGCGCCGGCTTGATGTGAAGCGCGGGCCGCCTGCCCCCTCCCTCCCCTTCCTCCCTCCCTCCCTCCCTCCCGCCCCCTCCGCCTCCGCCTGCGCCTCCGCCCCCGCCCCCGCCCCCTCCGCCCCCTCCCGCGCCCGCGGCCGCTCCCCGGGGCCCCCAGCCCGGCCGGGCGCTGACAGCAGGGGCGGGGGTCCCCGCGGCCGCCGCGTGTCTCGCAGGCTCGGGCCGGGGCGGCGGAGCGCGCGGCGCGGCCATGGACCGGCCTCTGGCGGCGTCGGCGGAGGCGGAGGAGGAACTGGAGTGGCAAGTGGCGAGCCGGCGGAGGAAGGCCTGGGCCAAGTGCCGCGGCTCCTGGCAGGCGTCGGAGACGGAGGACCTGTCGGCGGAGGCGACGACGCAGGAGGAGGACGAGGACGACGACGAGGACCTCCCGGGCGCGCAGCTGCGGGCGGCCGCCGGGAGAGGTGGGCGCGGGCGGGGGGCGCGGGGGCGGGGGCGGGCACGGCAGGGCCCCCCGGAAGGTCCTCCTGGGCGCCGGAGCCGGGGCCGCGGGACCCTCCGGACCTTGAAATGCGCGGCGGCTCGGGGCCCGGAGCCCCCCCGGGGACGCGCGCGCAGCCTCGCGGGGGGCGGGCAGGTGGACCCCGCGGGAGCCCCCGCGCCGGTAACCGGGTGTCCCCCGCTCTGCCCCGCAGGGAACGTGCCCAACGAGAAGATCGCGATATGGCTCAAGGACTGCCGGTGAGTCCCGGCTCGCGCCCCGCGCCCCGCGCCCCGCGCCCGGGGTCGTGCGGCCGCAGCCCGGTGGCCCCAGGGCCTTTGCGAGCGCGCAGCCGGAAGGCGAGCCGGCCGACGGTTTCCTCCTCCAGAAGATTAGAAATGCAAGTACTGTGGCCGCTGAGCGTCGGCGGCCGTGGTGACTTTCCAGTTGTTAGGGCTTGAGCCCCGGTGCGTCAGGGGGTCGGAGACCCAAGGGATCACCAGGCCGTGGCCTTACTTACTATTCTCCTGCCTCCTCCTTATCCGAAAGGATTTTCACGTTTCACGCGGTTATTTTACTTTTGACATCTGTATATCCGGCGTGGAATGATTTCCCTTTCAAATGCGTCTTAGATGGATTTAATGATGAACACCCACTGCCGGGGCTTCAGTTTTATTTTTGTGCCTTAATTCTGTTTGGACAGCTGTAAAGCCAGCTAACTTTGTTCTTGGAGTTCAGTCCTTGGACATGCGATTGTCAGATGGCACTGGAATGCACGAAGGGAAGTGGGGCTTTGAAGGCATTCAGACGGCGTAAATCTGTTTAATTGCATGCTCTCTGGCAACTGGTACAAGTCTTAGATGAAGTACGAGAGGATGTGAATCATATCGCAAGTAAATCATTCTGCAGTAAAAAAGAGCTCGTTTTATATTTTAATTTTTCCCCCAATTTATTTCCTACTTGTAAAATCTCATATGGAGAATGTTACTTTTTTTTTTTTAAATCAGTTAAGGTGTTTGCTTCTGCACGTAGTTGCCATCTCCTTTTGGGCTTTTCTTAATCTTTTTGTTCAAGTACCAGGGGTAGGGAAGTGTTGTGTGTGTGTTGGGGGGGGGGAGGAGTGATTTTTCCTATATGCCAGCTTATTTTTCTTCCTTAGACACAGATAAAATATTGGCCGCTACTCCATTAATGTCCTGTATTGATGAATCACCAGGATTTTTGAGTAATTTTCATGAATTACCAAGCACTCTTCACTACAGAACTCCTTAACCTATATTGGGGGTGTCATAGATTTCTTGAAATATGATGAAGTATACAGATCTTCTCTCTAAAGATGCACCAAAAATGGTGTTTAACGGCAAGAGAAAAATCACATGGTGTTTACTTTAGGATGTATAGGAATGAAGACAGTAAGTAAGTAGATCTTGAGAGATAAATGCAGTAGGCAAATGTTATTCATCAGATTTACCATCTCTGAAAATTCCAAAAGTTTTGTTGCTAATCTTGTGTAGGCAGATTACATAGTCTGCTGCTCCTTCCCTCATAGGTTTTCTTCTTGTTCCTTACAGTTGCACCTATTTTGTACAAAAGGGGTATTCATTTGTACCTGGGAATGCTAGAGCAAACAGTCTTGTAATGCTAGCTGTATTAATGCAGATTTGACTGCTAGGATATATGCAACTGTCGTTTATTTTATTTTATTTTTTTCCTCTAACAGTTTAGGATCCTTCTCAGAGTTGGGCACATACCTACTTTGTAACATTATTTATCAATGTTCTAAAGCTGGCCTTTTTCCCTTGATACATTCTCATTTTTTTTTTTTCTTACTGCTGTCCATATCCTGAATAAAGATACCATTTGTCATTCCTTTAAGGGGAGGGGGTCTTTATTTTGATCTTTTTTTTTTTTTTTTTTTTTTTTTTTTTGACTAAGTGGAAATAAGTTGCTTGAATTAGCATCTAAGAAAGGATAGTTTTTGAGAGAATTTGGAAGACAGCAGTTAGAAGAATGAGAAACTGGTTTCTGAAGGAGAATGGCAGTCATATTCTCTTTGCCATTTTCTTTTAGTGCACAGATCAGTAGAGACATCTGCAGAAGGAGTAATAACAGTGTTTTGTCCTAAGAAAGTAGCCATCCGGGAAGAAAAAGGACTTTATAAAGGCATAAATTTCAGTTTTATTAAAATATATGCAAAAACTCAGTTCACAGTTTTTATTGTCTTTATAGTAGTTGTGATTCTTTTACATTTCAAAAGCACTGATTTTCTAAGAACTGCCACTGCTTGTATACTTGCAGAAAGTTTTCACATTCAATTGCCATTTCAGTAATATTTTTCTGAGACTTTTTTTATGATCCGATCCCATATCTGATGTGAATTTGTAACAGGTATAAACTGTTACTGGTGGATGGTTCAAATCACAAAACAGAACTTTCAAAAGAAAACAAGTGTTTCTTCTTATCATTTACTTTTGAGAAAGAAATGAAAAACATTTTCACGTTAAAAGATTTCTAAGTTATCTGTGTTTGAACAGAAAGAATGTGAAAAAACTGTAGCAATGGCTGGTTCTTAAGGTTGATTCTCAAGCCGACTTTTTCGTTTTCAGAGTTAAATGAAGATACACGTATTTCATAGTTTAAAAACAGAAAAAAAACCCTCAAGCTTCTCCATTTAGACCGAAAAAGATATAGTAGTTGGGGTAAGGGAGGCACTGAGTGATGCTTTAAAATGCTGGTGGTAGGTTAACAAAAAAACTGTTGAGTCTTATTTCTAACTAGATTCTGACTGTCAAATTTTATTAAGGTAAAGATTTGTTTTCTTTTAACTCTGTTTCCTGTTTCTAGGGAAGGGATTGAGGGAAGCAGACATTTTCTTAATGTCTGCTGACATTCTCTTTTTCTGTTTTTGTAAAGAAAATGCTAATCCATATCACTTGTAATTACAATTCTTGCTCTTAATTGCTGGCAGATCAGACGTGTGATTAAACCATTCCTGGTGAACTGACTTGAAGATAGGTGTTTGCTTAGTAGGATATTACTTATGTAACATGCTTGCATTCCTTTTGTGTTTGGGGAGGAGAGTTAAACTGTGATTAGAAGCTTGCTTGGCTATGATCCTTTAAGTGTAAAGTTGTGCAGTGACAACTCTCCAGCAGCTTTTTAATACTAAGGTTTATATGTTTATGTGGTTTCAGTACCCCTTTGGGAGCCTCACTGGATGAGCAAAGCAGTAATACACTCAAGGGTAAGCGAAAGTCGCCTTTCTAAATTTGTTCTTTAGGAGGGCCCTACTTTATTTGTCCTCTGAGTGAAAGTATAACATATATAAATCATAAAAATGATGTTCATTTTATAAAATACGCCATTCTGAGAGAAAAGCCATAAGAAAGAAACCTTGTCATAAATCATAGAACAGTGAGTGAATAGCGCAAGCAAATTACTGAACCTTTCCACAATGTGAAACTCTTATTTTTATTGTCCAGTTAGATATTTTGAAGATTAATTAAATGTAGAAATATATGTAAACATAAGGAAAATACTAAGTGAACTGGATCAGCTTTAATATAGCATTTCTTTGCTTACATTAACTGAAATTGCCACACCTGAAATTTTACCACCTGTGGAAAACAGAATCCTAAGTTCAAAGTACAACAAGAATGTGCAGGTAGTGGCAAGGCATATAAAAAGCATTTATAGTATTAGAAAAATCTAGCTTGAGCTCCTGACTATTAAGGGAGGTAAAAGCAATGATTGCTCTGGGATCTGACTTTCCATGAAACTCCTGGGTAAGATGTGAGCTAAATGACTGTCTTCAAAGACAAAGTAAGTATAAAGTAGTCCTTATCGGGGCTTTTAACAACTTTACCTGGCTGCGGATCATGGTTTGTTTGTGACAAAGTAAAGCTTATACTTACTTTTTGAAATTATATAATGGGAATAATTTCTGAGTACATTCAGGTCTGAAAGACTTTATTGTGTCTTATTTTTTGCTTAGTCAATTTGCTTTAGGTTAAAACTATGATTTTATATAGAGGTTCAAAAGAACAGAACACCAGGATGAGTCTTCTAATGTTTCTTTCAGGTGTACTTGTGAGAAATGGAGGCAGTTTTGAAGATGATTTGTCATTGGGAGCTGAAGGTATATCTGTTTGGAAGAACTCTATTTTCATACAGGTTTAACATTTAAAAAAAAAAAAAAAAAGAGTTGAGTGCTTTCAGGTATTCATTCCTCAGAGCCAAAGTCAAAGGTCTTGAAAATGGCTCAGACACATTTTACAGAACGTTTTATATGTTAGTAATCTAGTCAGAGCTTGTAGGATACATGTAGAAATGACTCTGAAAACCATTGTGAAATGTCCATGTCTCTTCCTTGGACTTAATTGCTTAAAGGAACTGTTTGGGGGCAAACAATGGTCATGGAACTGAGGGAAGATTTGCCCGCCAGAAGGAAGGAAACTTAAATATTTATACATGGGAAGACTAAATTGAAGCTTATTTTTAGTGTGAGGTAGCCTTATGTCAGATTTACAGCTGCGGCTTATCTTTCTCTTTCATTCAAGTGTGTCCTGTCTTTCCCCCTTCCTCTTTTTCCAGATCTTTAGAACACTAAAGGACCCACACACACACACAAGAGTTATTAGAATTTAATTAGAAATCATTATGCTGATGTCTATTCCAGACTGCATTATTTTAAAAGTGTGTTGTGCCATGTTTAAATTTTCATAGATGTTATTATCTTTTCCAGTGGATTTACAGTAAATGTAGAATTGAATCGAATCGAATTGAATTTTTATTATTTTACTGGTATTGGAAGAATGGTAGCTGGGTTCTTAATGTGTGCTTTTTTATCAAAAAGAATTAAGAATTTTGTTAAATCATTTAAAATTATAAGTTGATGAATGGTGAATTTATCTGTTGAAGGGAGTATCCTTGATCTTTTGCTGTTTTAAATGTTTGTATGCTATTTAGAACCTCCTAACCTTTTAACTCTAGAATATGTGATTATATTAGGTTTTATTATTTCAGTTAATGTGTTTTCAAGGAATAAGCTCTATAAAGAAGTTAAACTTACTGCTTCCCAATCAGTACAGTTGAGCATGTTGTCAACTCCTTACTAAAATGCATTTCAGTGTTACTGTAAATAGCACTTTTGATATCTGTCTTAATTTCACAATATGGATTTTTTTTTTTTAAGTCTTCTTGTTTGGAGCAGGTTTAGGTTTGCAGGAAAATTGAGGGGAAGGCATAGAGATTTTCCCTGTATTTCCTGCCTCCGTACTTACGTGGCCTCTTCCATCATCAATGTCCCCCACCGGACTGGTACATTTGTTACAATTGAGGAAACTGTAATGAGGCATCATAACTACCCAACCTTTACATTATAGTTCACTCGTGGTCATGTACATTCGTGGTTTACAGGAATGTATAATGACATGTATCTATCATTATGATATCCTAAGTATATTTTCTACTGCTCCAAAAATCATTTCTGTTTTGCCTGTTCATCCATATTGAATGGATTTGTTGGAAACCAGAACCTAAAAGGAAGTTCCACAGAAGAATGGAGATTCTATGTTGTTTTACTTACTAAAAATTATTTCAAGACTTTTTTTCATCCATTCAGCAAATAATTTATTGAATGCTATGTGTTAGGCACCTTTCTGAGTGGATATACAAAGAAACATAACAAATTGCCATTGACTTTCCAGATCAGAAGTGGAAAGAGAAATCTGGTACACTGAAATAAATACATTTATAATTATTTTCATTCTTTGTATTTGTCTATAAAAGTTAAATGGAGTCAATTTAACTCACTCTAAATTTACCTGTTTAAAACTTGTGATTCTAGGATAAAGTTAAAAAGCAATTTTTTTAAGAAAACTTATTTTGAAATGAGTAGAAATTTTCAAAGTAGAGGCATGAAAAATTGGTTGTAACTGGGATGAATTTTCAGCGTTTAAAAAACCATACTACAAATTTATGTATACACGTAAAAATGTTAAATCATGTTTTTGCTCTTAAGGTCTTCTTTAGTAACAGCTTTTAAACTTATTAATTAGGACCACATTTACTACAGGTGCTGTATATCTTCTTACTATTTATTTCTAATTGTTAAAGAAATTTAATTGGTTATTTACATGTCTTTTAAGCATTAGTGAAGGGAGTAGTTTTACGCTGCTAACAAACAAAACCACCTTTCTGAAGCTACTGGTTTGCGCATATTGATCTGTATATTACTTTTAACGATGCAGATTTAATGAACCAAGAGAACGATTTGGGATATTAGACATTTAGCTGTAATATTTAGCTAATCTGTTTTTTTGATGACTATATATTACAGTTGTTACTGTCTTAACAGATCTGCCCTGCATTTATTCTTTTAGCCAACCACCTCCATGAAACGGATACTCAAATTGAAAACTGGTACGTAGCTGTGCTGTTTGTTCTTTTTTCAAAAATGAGAACATTTATGAAACTAAGGTTTTATATAATTTTGTTTATAGCAATAATATCTTGGCCAAAGAGAGAAGACTGCAGTTTCATCAGAAAGGGAGAAGTATGAATTCCACTGGATCAGGGAAAAGTAGTGGGACAGTTTCAAGGTAACTTATTCTGAAATTATACTACTGTTACATTGTGTTATAGATGACCTACTCTTACCACTTTTTCAGTCTTGGATTTGGCTTAATAATATGAAATCAAAAAGAATCCAAAAGGTTTCCTTCGTTGCTGTTTTTTTTAATTAAGACTAAATAAAAAGCTAAATAAAAAAATAATTTTTTTTTAATTAAGACTAAATAAAAAGCAGCGAATGTGTTTATAATGCTGCTGGAATTCCTGTCAGAATGAATATTTTGAGTGAGGCCTTTCATCGACTTAAAAGAGGAGCTCCATAGTGGAATGACTTCTTCCAAAATTCTCCATTTTTTTTAGGGTCTTGAGTTACTCTGACATAAAAGTCAGAATAAACTTTACAATGTAAAGCTTGATATTTAAAGATAGCTTTATCTTCAACATATTAAATCAAAGTTATTCAAAATATATATTAAAATAGGCAAGTATGTCTACCTGTAGAACAGTTTAAATTGTTATCCAAATTATTGTATTGGAATCTGAGCATCTTCTCTGAAGCAAATTGAAATTTTCTTCAGCTCAAGTTTTATCTCTAACATTTTCCTCAGTGAATCTCTAAAGGTGGATTATTCCTGGTATGAGGAAGAAGAGATGAGAAAGCTTTAATTCCCAGTAGGATCACAACAAGAACTTACCTTTGAGTAACCCATTCTCTCCATACCTTACTCCTCCTACTTCCTGAGTGAAAGTAGTTAGAGAAAATTTGAATGTAAGCTCCTCCCTCCCTTTCTGAGTTCACCTTGTTACCTGTACAGCATCTTATAGTGCTGGCCAAAGGTAGCAGAAAAGCTCACGTTCTACAGGATGCCCTGTGCTACCAACTTCCTAATGTGTTTTCCCTTTTCATTTCTCTCCTAATCCATTTATTTCTTATTCTCCCTCAGCTGTCCTCTGTTTTAGCTGCTTTACTGGGACTCCTTTAAAATGACAAAGAAAATAAGGTGAGGAATCATTTAGGGAGTCTTGCTGAGTATCTGCTGAGGGACTAGCTCTTTTTACCAATATTAACAGATTGAAAGAATGGACTCTTTAAGAGTCATATATCACATTTAGTACACAGTGTATAAAGATGCTGAAGTAAATAGTGATGTTAAGAGCAGAAGCTCTTTTTTTATAATGTGATGTGAACTCTAAACTTATATCTTGATGTTTTTTCTTTCTTTTCTTTTTTTCTTTTTTTGTAGTGTTTCAGAATTGTTGGAACTTTATGAGGAAGATCCTGAAGAAATCCTTTATAATCTTGGATTTGGACGAGATGAACCAGATATTGCTTCTAAAATTCCCTCCAGATTTTTTAACTCATCATCATTTGCTAGAGGGATAGATATTAAAGTATTTTTGAGTGCTCAGATGCAACGGATGGAAGTAGAAAACCCAAATTATGCTTTAACAAGTAAGGTTTTTAAATATTAGCATCCACAGTGAGATGTTCTTATTTTTTTGAAGCCTTACTAATTTTTAGGAATAGTACTAGCAACTTAATTATTGAGGTTAACACAGTAGCCATTTTACTGATTCTGAATTTTTATTTATTTATAGAAGCTAACTTTCCCCTCCTCATCCTTGACTTTAGTGTTACTATAACTGACATGCAGAACCTTGTACTTAAGTTTATCTCCAGATTGCTGATGTTCAAAAAGGAAAGAGGGGGTGGCTTGTTACTATTAAAGTCAGTCAGTTTTAGGTGCTTTTCTGTAAATTTATAATAGCATGGCTAACTTGATAATTTTTATTTATATCTTATTTTTCTCTGTTGAACAGAAGTTCCAAAAATGGGGTCTTTAGGTGGTCCTTTGAGCAGCTTTAAGAATCTATAAATCTAACAACCCTTCTTCTCCCTCCTGACCCCCCTCACAATTAGGTATAAAATAGAGACTTCAGTGCATTTTCTTGGGAGAACATCTGCAAGAGTTTTAATGGAGTCAAAGGCATAAAAATAGAATCAGAACTGTAGATCAATAGCTAGTCCTTTCTGTTTTATTCAGTGTTGTCCTGCTTTGTGCTTCTTTCTGGTTTTAAATCATAAAACAAATTCTTAAATAAATTCTTAAAACATAAATTCTAGTGCTTAGAATGAAAAATCTTTCTCCCTCTCCCCGGTAAATACAGGGAACTTTTTTAAACATTGGATAAAGAAAAAGGTTCTGGTTTTGTGATCTTTGTGATCTAAGTTCAGTTTACTGGAATTCTGAAAAATAGTGATTTGTTTAATATGTGTATACATATGTAGACAGATCGATATAAAATTAATGTAATTTCCTTTTTTGTAGGCCGTTTTCGTCAAATTGAAGTGCTTACTACTGTGGCCAATGCATTTTCTTCTTTATATTCTCAAGTCTCTGGAACTCCCCTCCAGAGAATCGGAAGTATGTCCTCAGTGACTTCCAACAAGGAAACAGACTCACCTCCGCCTTTAACCCGAAGTAACACTGCAAACCGTTTAATGAAAACACTATCAAAACTAAATTTATGCGTTGATAAAACAGAGAGAGGAGAAGGTAGTTCTCCTTCCTCAGCAATTGAAAAAGGAAAGATTCCAAATGTTTCAGTGATGGAAGAAAGCGGCAGTAAAAATGATCAAAAGTCTCAAAAAATTGTAAAGAAGAAAGACTCCTCTTCTATGTTGGCTACAGTTAAAGAAGAAGTATCAGGGAGTTCAGCAACTGTTATGGAGAGTGCTGGACTTTGTGATGAAGCAAATAGTGATTTTAACCAAAAAACTGAAAGTGAGCAAAGTAAAGAAACTCAAAATCATGAGATGAAACTGGGTGAGGAATCTGGTATTCTAGAATCTGATTTAGGTAACGATTTTAACACTCCTAGTCACAGTGAGCCAGAAAACGGCAATGTGATGAAAAGTATCCATGTGTCCACACCTGAAAAAGAGCCGTGTGCACCGCTGACAATCCCATCCATAAGAAATATAATGGCGCAGCAGAAGGACTCCTTCGAAATGGAAGAGGTAGGTAAAATATTACTGAGACCTGTTTCAAATAAGGATTCAGGAAAAAAAATGCCAACAAATATAAAGTGAAAGATGGCTAGTAGATTTATACTAGAAGAAAATCCAAATTTTGACTTTTCAAGTTTTAGTTCTGTGTTTCACAAACCAAGAATTGGTCACAGGACTATGCATTGCCAGGGTAACGTGACAATTAGTTCTTCTCTAGATCCTCTGTTGTTCACTGCTGATACTTGAATTTTAACCCCTTCCTTTCTCAGTTTAAGATTTTGATACCCTGAGAATGCCCTGAGAAGAGTATATTTAAATTAAAATCAATGTTGCATAATAGTTAAAAACACAGGCTCTGAAATCAAACAGAAGTTTGGGTTCGTTCTTTCTTTCTTTCTTTCTTTCTTTCTTTCTTTCTTTCTTTCTTTCTTTCTTTCTTTCTTTTTTAAAGATTTTACTTATTAGAGAGCATGTGAGAGCCAGTGAGCACAGATGGGGGAGGGGCAGAGGGAGCAGCAGACTCCCCGCTGGGCAGGGAGCCTGATGGGGACCAGGACCCTGGGGTCAGGACCTGAGCCAAAGGCAGACCCTTAACCAACTGAGCCACCCAGACACCCAATTTGAGTTCTTTCTTTTGCCACTAAATGCTATGTGCCTTTGTGCAAACTTTTCTCAAAGTATCTTAGTGGAAAGGATAAGCTAAATGTGAATAAGGTTTTGGGAAGGATAGGTTTTGGCAAGAGACTGGAAGGAACCTGAAGATATTATGTATCTGAAGGGGAGGCTATGGAGCCTCAAGGAAGAAGGTTTGAAACACCCCCAAATATGATTTCTGCAAGCCCAGAAAACCAACGTTTGGTTACTTTTTATTTCTACTTCTAGGAGAGATATTCCTTCATTTACATAAATGTCAAATTGGGTGACATAAAGAGACTCTTTTCGATGAGGTCAACTAAAACGACTTTTGAATGGCCAGAGCTGATACTAGGATTGGCACTGTATAGTTTGAGACAGGAAACTGAAGTTTATCAAGCGCCTACCTTGTGGCAGGCACTGTACCAGGCCCTTGAAGTACTTTTCTCTTTAAGTCTGTGAGGCAGGCAGTGCTGGTCTTATTTTACGCATGAGGAAACTGAGGCATACGTATACCGCTGAAGAGTTGTGTCTCTAAGTTGCATAATGTGCAATTTTCTTTTTAAAATTTATTACAGAATAGTGTTAGTAGTATAGTAATAACTTCCAAGGATTTTAGAATCACAGGCCACTATTTTAGGGAATTGGAAAATGGGATAATTGATTCTGCCCATAAATGTCCTTCTGGGGAGTATGTATCTCTCACATTACTGAAGATGTTTCATTTATTACAAAACTTCTATTGCTGATATATTTACCTTTTTTTGTGGTCTTTGAATTTATCTTTTAGCACTTTAATTCTAACTAAAAAGTGAAATTAAAAGGGAGAGGAACAGGCCTTTGAAATAGTTTACATTATTTTTAAGCTTCTATTTCTCTTATTTCTTTGTGTATTCTTTATATTTTTCTTATTTAATTCCTAATATCATAAGATGACTACTTCATAAATTAAAGCCTCATTTGTCCTATTTTACTATTTGATTCCTTTACTTTGTTTTGGTCTGAACTTGTCCTACCATTAATAATCAACGTGTAAATTCTTGCCTTTCATTAGAGCCCCTCTTCTTTGACAGTCAGATATGACAGTTGGTTTCCTTGTTTTAATTTAATAGCAGAGTATGAAAATTCAAACAAATTCTGTTAGATATTTGCCAATCTGATACTGGTGACTCCAATGAGAAGGCACTCTTATATGTTGCTTTTTAATTCCTAGAGTTCCTAAATTTTAAACTGTGTGTGTGTGTATGATTATATTTATTTAACAGAGAGAGAGGGAGAGGGAGAGAGAGAGAGAGAGAGAGAGAGCGTGCGCGCATGCACAAGCAGGGGGAGCAGCAGGCAGAGGGAGAGGGAGCAGCAGCCTCCCCACAGAGCAGGGAGCAGACAGGGCCTTGGGATCAAGACCTGAGCCAAAGGCAGACGATTAACCAATGGAGCCACCCGTGCGCCCCTTAAACTATATATATTTTAGATTATTGCTATCATGCACAAAAGACCTTTAAAACATTTGTAAAGTACTAGATAGATGTGCTTTGGTGGCAAGTTAACATTTAGTTAACATTTAATGATTTAATGTGTGTGGGTTTTTTTTGTTTTTTTTTTTTTTTTTTTGCTCCCTCTGCTGGCAAAAGCAATTAATGAAGAAAGTAATGCCACATGTAAGTGAACTTTTTTTTTTTAAGTACAAAATTACATGCATTGGTGGTTGAAGGATAATAGAACATTTTTGTTTTCAAAAAAAAACATATATGGATATGGTCAACAATAGCTGCACTGTAAATATGGGGAATTTTAAGGATAATGAATCTTATTCTTCAGATGTATTTAAAACATGGATAGAAACCTAGAACTGTGTTTTTATCCTTTTGGGAACTTTAAAGAGAGCTTGTAGAACAATGGATAAAGAAAGGAAATAATGTGTTTCTTTAATTTCCTCTTCTCCCAAGTGTGACTTGAATTATATTGACAAATGAAGAGAACAATCTTACTGAAGCAAACTTTTAGATCCCATTCAAAGTAGGTTGTTGCTGTTTTTCTTTTAGACTTCTTTCCCTTGAGGTTTGATTCCTATTGGGAACTTTCTTCCTGTAAAAAGAGAACATAAATGTAAGTTGGAGGACACTCCCTTTCTCTCCCAGTAAACCAGTTCTCAGACAGATGAACTGAATGCCAGCTGCTTTGGGGAAGCTAGGTAGGAGAAAATGTTGCAGACCTGACTCTGTGCAGGAAGCTGGCTAATCCCTCTGAGGCAAAGGTAAGCTCTGACCCTCACCAGGAGCCAGGAGAGGAAATAGTTAAACATAAGGGGAGTCTAATAGATGACAAGACTGACTCAGGCCTTGGAGAGTGAGAGTGACTATTCTGCACATTAAGAAAAATGAATAAAAGGCCAGAGAGTATTTTCAACTAAAAGTCAGTGTGCCTTATAAAAAAAGTTTTATAGACTATTTAAAATGTTCCAGTATGTCTGAAAGTTGTAAAACTCTACTCTTGAGTTTTTCTAATTCTTAATGACCGTCTTAGATACTTCTTGTCTTCTTCTCAGAATGGCTTGCTTTTACTAAATACAGGATGGTAACAGTCTAGAGCCGTGGATTTGTAGTATGAAGGATGTACGGTTAAACCAAAATGATCCTACTCAGTAAGCAGTTGTTCATCTTTGAGGCGTCAAGGAAAAATTCCTCATACTTAAATGTTAGAGGAAGGAGACCTCTTAGCTGTGTATTTCTGTAAAGGGGTTGCTCTGTGGCTTACTCTACAAAGGAGTTTATATTCAAATAGAGGCCATTACTGGAAGTGTACATAATTTTTTAAGCTACTGAAGTCTTAGTGTTTCTAAATCTGTGTCTACACTGATTGTTTATTTAACTACTATTTCTCCTTATTTTTAGTCATTGAGTTTCAGAATTTTTTTTTTGTTTTATTTATTTGCCTGAGTTAAAATAATCTGAAATCATTCAGACACTTGACACATAGTTAAATTCTTCCTTTGGCCTTTCAAATTTGACTGTGTTTTGAAGACAAGCCCTGTGTCTTAGAATAGAATGCAGTAGGGTCCGAACACATGATACATGCGTGCACCCACGACTGCTAGTTTGAAGTCCAGTTAGCCACTAAATTTTATTTGACATTTATCTAAAAGGCTTAAACTAACTTTTGTTACAAGCATTAACCTGACAGTAGAAAGCAAACCTTGTAAGTAAAACCTGATTTTTTTTAATAAATATTTGCAACAAATATAGAATGATAAACTAGCACAGAAAGAGATCTTTGAATTCTTACTCCAGTTTCCTCCTTTTACAGAGGAGGAAGCATTTTTCCTCCTCCAACATTTGCTATTACTTGACAGCAATGGTTCTCTATCATGTGTCGAGGGATGTAATGTTCCCTTTGGTACCCCTGCCTTACTCGGGGGAGTGCTAAGGGGATGTCAGTGTAGGGAGTCCCTACATGGTAGCAAGGAGAGATCTGTTGTAAACTCTTACCACTTTACTGTTGCAAAATATTTGATCATCCAAAGGACTTGTGAAGTAGGAGTTTGAGTATTTATTTTTCAGTTTGAAAAACTGACATGATTGTCATAGATAAATCTGATAACTGTCTGAAGCCATTTAGGCCAGTAAGTGGCATGAATAAAGCTTGAATTCAGGTCTTTGCACAAACTTGCTACTTTTGACTACACCATAGCTCTTGGTAAAGGTCAGACGTGCTGATAGTGTCAGACTTTGGACGAGAACTCAAGTCGTCTGGTACACAGCCCCATGCTACTTTGTGAGAAAAATAATGCTTTCATTTGAATTTTTTGAGGTCTCATTAAAAATCAGAATTTCTGAAGCTCCGGGATCCCTGGGTGGCACAGCGGTTTAGCGCCTGCCTTTGGCCCAGGGCGCGATCCTGGAGACCCGGGATCGAGTCCCACGTCAGGGCTCCTGGTGCATGGAGCCTGCTTCTCCCTCTGCCTGTGTCTCTGCCTCTCTCTCTCTCACTGTGTGCCTATCATAAGTAAATAAAAATTAAAAAAAAAAAAAATTTCTGAAGCTCCACTTTTGATTTTCTTTTCTTTTTTTTTAACTGTCCATATGTCTTTAAACCTTAAAGGAAGAATTGAGTTAGAACATTCATGTATTGCTGCTCTATGGAACACAGCACAATAGTGTTGTGCCCGGAAGATATATTTTAGGATAAATGCGGCACATGTTAAAAAAAAAAAAACACCACCAAAGTAGGTGCCTGCTGTGGCAGCAGGACATTGATTCAAAAAGATACAGTTTTAATAAGTGTTTTGTTAAAACATTTTTTTTTAATGAAATAAATACAGGGTTACCCTAAAGCTATTTTCATACAGTTTTAAATCTCAAAGCACTAAGACCCAAGTGATTTTATCATTTTGGTTTAGGGTGGGGTTTTGTAATTCTTGTTATGAAAAGTTTCAGACTTACCCAGAGATCAAAGAAAATTGTATACTGAACACTCATTTTCCGTTACTCAATTCAGTTATCAATATCTAGCTGTAGTTAATTTAATGAAAGTCAATCTGTAGCAAATGACAAGCACACCACTGAGGACTTGAAGTCCCAAGTTTTATTTGCTTCATAATTTTCTGTGCTGTACTCCATCTCGAATTTGACTGCTTTCCTTTGCACAACTGTGAGCAGCAATAACACATTCTAAGCTATGAAATTTAATTGTTATCACCAGCTTATGTTCTGTGTTCAACAAGTGGTTAATGATTTTACTAAGTGGGAAGAAGAATCTTGATGTTAGTAGTTTTATTAGTAAAATATGATCCTCTCAGCTTTTTTATAAAGGGCCCCCTTTTCTTTAAATTAACTACAGAGTTTGTAGTTTTTGTAGTTTTTTGTTTTGTTTTGCCATAGAGTTACATATTGAAAGATAGTATATTAAAAATACTTATTCGTTAAGGTCATATTTTGCGTCTATTATAAATCTAAGGAATAGAATATATGATTATTCTACATTTAAAAATATGAGAGAGTATAGTTTGGTGTATCATACTGTCCTGCCTAAGCTGAGATTCCTAGAATATAATTAAAGAGGCATTTGGATTTCTGTTATACTTCTTTGGTCTGTTTGATATTTACTTTAACAGAAAACTCTTTGAAGTATGGTAGGCCTGACTAATAATAGACCTTTTGTTGAATATAAAAAGAAAATGCATTTTGTTTCCTTGCACACATAACAATGGTTTTCCTGTTGAACTTATGTTTGCTTCTTTGAAGAATATATGTATATATATAATTTTTTAGTAATAACAGAGGTTAGAAACTATTTTATATAATAATTTATAGGTGATAATTTTGTTTTTAAAGATTTTATTTATTTATGAGAGAGAGAGAGAGAGAGAGAGAGAGGGGCAGAGACACAGGCAGGAGGAGAAGCAGGCTCCATGCAGGGAGCCTGATGTGGGACCCGATCCCGAACCCAGGACTCCAGGATTATACCCTAGGCCGAAGGTGGTGCTAAACCGCTGAGCCACCCGGGCTGCCCTATAGGTGATGATTTTAAATGACCAGTGTGTTTTGGTTCTCAAAGGATTCATAAACCTTGGATTTGTGGAACTGTGTAGAACAAAGATCCCACAAATCAAAGCAGTTTTTAAATTTCATAATAGTATCTTTAACCTTTGAGATTTTTTTTTTCTTGTTTGTCATTCCCTTCTTATTCCTATAGAATATTTCTTATTCTTGGGTGGATTCCTACCTCAAAACTACCAGGGTTCTACCTAAAACCTGTTTTGTTAATTGCTTTCTCATTTGTTCAAGGTTGAAAGCCCTCTTTGGCTAGTTTGCCTATTTCACTAGGATGCTATTTGTTATTTTAAGTACTAATCACTACTGACCTAGTAGTGTTAGGAATTAATGTCTCTCCCTCCTCCTTAAGTGTTTAATCTCAATATAGACTTAGTTATGTTAGAGTATTTGGGGAATGGGATGGGTATGGTAAATAAAGAATCTGAAAATTCCTACATTATGCACTTGTGTAGGTGGGGGGAAATATCATTAAAAAACTTTTTTGGGTTCAATAACTTCTCTGAATATAGTTTTCAGAAGGATTTATGGTTAAGATCTTTCAACATTTAGTTCTGTGATGAAACATGATTTTCTGTTTACAACTTGCAAGTTATATCTTAAAAGACCACTTACATTAGAACAAAGCAGTCTTCATACAAGCGTGGTTTTTGAGACACTCAAAATTTGTGAGATTTTATAAAATTTTGTATTGGGAGCATGATAGCAATTTTTTTAAAGATGTAAGACTTGTAGTTACCTTAACTGTGTGTCAGTCACGATCTGTTGCAAAGTCAGCATTTATCTGGAGATTGGCCTTACACTTTGAATTTTAACATTTACAAAACTTATTCTTCAGGATTTATTTTTCGTTTAATACCAACTTTTTTTAATGAAGTGGTTTATACACTTAGTCACTTTTCATTGCCTGCTACGAACTTGCAGTCCTATCTTTAACTGGAAAATAGGTCATAAAATTAAGATGTGGGATGCTCTCATGATTTCAAGATAAGATGTTTTGCATTTTTTAAATAAAAAGCTTTAGTACCCTTTTAGTTATGTTGATTGGTTTAATAAATAATTATGAAGTGGTATTCTTCTTTGCCATAGATTTATCAAGTTCTTACTACTTAAAACTTTTTTAGGTTCAAAGTACAGAGGGAGAAGCTCCTCACGTTCCAGCGGCATACCAGCTAGGTCTTACCAAGTCAAAAAGAGGTGAGTAGACTAATACCTACTAGTTCCCAAGCACCTTACCAAAGTGTCATCAATGGATTTGGGTTTATCTATCAGTATTTGAGCACCTATAACTGTAAAAGAAGGTTAAGTACACAGGTATGCATGTTTCATTATACTTTGGTGATAGAATTTTTTATACTCTCTTGAAGACTTTTGTGTTCATAAAGTAATTTTAGCTTGCTTATCCTGAAATGCAGTTCTTTGTACTCTTAATTACTTTTCAACTCTGCATAAGAGCCAAATGGGAAGTGATAGAGCCACACATTGAGGCCTACTTTTTACATGGTGATGACTGAGATACATACTTGTGGGTTTTTTTTTAAGATTTTATTTAGGGGGCACCTGGGTGGCTCAGTCAGTAGAGCATTTGCCTTGAGCTCAGGTCTTGATCTCAGGGACTTGGGATCGAGCCCCATGTTTGGCTTCCTGCCCTGCAGGGATTCTGCTTGTTCCTCTACCCCTGCCTCCCTACTCTGCTGTCTCTCTCTCAAATAAATAACATTTTTTTAAAAAAGATTTTATTTAGTTATTGGGAGTGCATGTGCAAGTGAGGTGAGGAGGGGATGAGGGGGAGAACGAGAACATTCAGCAGGCTCCACGCCTAGGGCAGAACCTGAGGCAGGGCTCGATCTCAGGACCCCGAGATCATGATCTGAGCTGAAATCAAGAGTCAGGCACTTAACCAACTGAGCCACCCAGGGGCCTCAAAATACACACTTGTCTTATTCACGTTTGCTTTTCATTAATTAAACATGGCTCCTAAGTATATACATGCATATGCCTCTAGCAAAGATACCCATCTCTCAGTAATGGTTAAAGCTAGTTAAGTTAAATTCAAACTGTGGATCAAAGGTGAGTGGCTGTAGATAACTGTTCTTTTCTTGAGTTATTAATTATTGACCAAAGAACCTTCGAATCCATTTCTTTCACTTTTAATTTGCAACAAGAAAAGCATGTCTGATGTTTAAAATCCCAAAGCTTTTGAGATTTAGAGAAAAGGAGAGAGGAAGTAAAGATGTTAAAGTGACCACTGAAGGTAGGATGGTTTATTTTTAAAGCTTTACACATGCTGAACCACCCTGGTTTTTTTTAAACAAAGATTCATATGTATGTTCCTAGAATAGGAAATTGCATGTTTGTTCTCTTTTGATCTCTGAAATGACTTCATAAGAGACAATTTGCATATAATTTTTCTTTTATTGCATCGTGGTGCTAAGAAACAAGTCCGCTTTCACTAGGTCACTATAGTTCTGGTCAGACAGAAAAAGAACTTTCCTATTTAATTTTCTTCCCCTTTTAAAGTCCATAAATATTTGTGTGTGTTTCTGAGTTATCAGGCAGGGTTCCCAGACATTAAGAAATTTTTCCTTTAGATAGGTTGACATGGGATACATTGGAAAAAGCATCTTACCCTGTGTAAAAAAAGGGGCGGGGGATTTAAAACAATGCATAAGTATCTTAAGGTCTTTCAAGAGCAAGCTCTCTGTGGTAGAAAAGACAAAATGTGGTTTTGTATTTACATCTGAGTTTCTTCCTCTTACCAATAAGATGTCTCTTATTTCTGGTGGCATAAGTAAAAAAAAAAAAAAAAAAAAAAAAAAAATTAAAGATTTTACCCATCTATTCATGAGGGACCCAGAGAGAGATAGGCAGAGACACAGGCAGAGGGAGAAGCAGGCTCCATGCAGGGAGCCTGATGTGGGACTTGATCCAGGACCCCGGGATCTTGCCCCAAACCAAAGGCAGACGCTCAATCACTGAGTCACCCAGGTGCCCCATAAGTAAAAATGTTAACATTTTTATGAATAACACTTTTTTTTTCACTTTTTAAAAATTAACAGTAAAATGGTTTTGTATGTGCATGAGAGGGTATTTTCATCATTTTTGAACATAGCCTATCAAATTCTGATAATGTGATATGAAAGTATCTTAGTTAACTATAATTACAGAATTAGAATCACTGGTAAGATATTCATTTTACAGGTTTAGTAAAAAATGCATATAATACATTTATAGAAATACTTTGCACTTTAGTAATAGGACTTTTGAAGTTACAGTGATCTTAGTCTCATATCCAGTCCTACAATTTAATACTGAAGCCTGCGGGCACCTGAGTGGCTCAGTTGGTTAAAGCATCCATCTCTGGATTTTGGCTCAGGTCACGATCTCTCAGGATGGTGAGACTGAGCCTCATATCGGGCTCTGTGCTAGGTGTGGAGTCTGCTTAAGATTCTCTCTCCCTCTCCCTCTGCTCCTCTCTCCACCCCTTGACCCCTGCTCTCTCTGTCCCTCTTAAAAAACATACTGAAGCCTAGAGAGGTTTAGTGACTCAGCTTTTGTCTACTAACATTCAGTAAACTATATTGAGAGCAAACATTTTCCTTATTATAGAAGATGTATAAATTTCCTTTAGTCTCATAGCGTATACAGGTGTTCTGTTTGTTTCTTCACGATATTGGATAAATACAAATTCTAGGTTTTGTTTTGTTCTCACTTTAATGTTTTGCTCTAACTTCCTGGTTTTTTGTTTTTTGTTTTTTTTTTACTTAAAAAATTTTTTTTTAAATTTTACTTATTTGAGAGACGGAGATAAGAGAACACAGGCAGTGGGAGGGGGTGAGGGAGAGAGAAGCAGGCTGAACAGGGAAACCGAATTGGGGCTCCATCTCAGGATCCCGGAATCATGACCTGAGCCAAAGGCAGACACTTAACTGACTGAGCCCCCCAGGCGCCCCAACTTCCTCGTTTTTAATTAGAAATAATGTTATATCTCTTAGCTAGGTCAGAGATCTAATTGTTTTTAATCCCAGCTTTTTCTGCAGAGAACTATTTTTTTTTGCTAAATGCCCGACTAAGAACATGATTGTGACTTACACTTTACAGAATACAGTTTTGCTTATACCCTATTTAGTTCCCGAAGTAACCCTGTGAGAAAGAAGAATTATTCTGTTTTGTGGAGAAGAGAAGTTACTGATTATTGTGATAAAGTAGGAACTTGAACCCAGGCCCCCTTGATCTTTCCACTGCCCCACACCTGCCCTGAAGCCTGAGTAGTCAACGATCTGTATGAACTCAAGGCCACGTATGGAGGTGAACTCAGCAGAGACTGGCCTCCACCGCAGATAAAACAGATCTCAGCAGAGAGGACGTGAGCGGAGCTGGTCACTCTGGCTCCCCCAGGCTCTCCAGCAGTTGCCCTTTGCCCAACCACATAGGCAGTTTCACTTCTAAATGCTTTAAGTGACTGTTTAATTTTATTGTTGCTTTAAGAAGAAAGTTATCATTGATTCATTCAGCAAACATTTTTTATTGTTCTAGGTACTGGGATACAAAATAGAATAAATTAGGTTTCTGTTTTCAGGAGACTGATAGTCTAAAAAAAAAAGGACATGCAAACACATAATTATGGTGATAACTGCTCTGATGTAAGATGTTAATCATCTTCTCAGCTGATATAATGCATAATTAGTACCCATGGCTAACAGCTTACTCCAGTTCAGTTTCACAATTGTCCCAGTTTACCTAGAGTTATCAAAGATGTGGATCAATTTCTTTTCTCATTATGCAGTTTTGTTAACTTCAAAAGAATGTTACAGAATTATTCTAAATTTTAATGAGAAGAAATTATGCCATTCTGTGATGCTCTACATTTAGAACCCGAGGCTGCAGTGGGATCTTTTTCAAAATCAAGTGAATTTTAATTGATTTGGGATTTTATTCAAACATATTACCAGGTTCTGTCATTCAGATCTTGAATGTGGATTTGGTAAACACACTTTATTTAGCCAACTGCTTTTGAAGTTTTGCAGAACCTGACCATCTCCTGAAACTTCTCCCCTGATAAATGTAAGAGCTGTAAAGTCTTCCTGTACTTACAGTGTGGATGGGCATGCGATCACTCTTGTGCCTCGGTGGCCTTTTTACTTTAAAAAGTGTTTTTTAGGTTATACTAACCAGGAATTAGAGTTTTCAGGCGAAAAACCAGAACAGGGTTTTTATAAGATTAACAATATTATGTACCGATTGACTATGTTTGCGTTTCATGCAGTTGTTAGGAAATCGTTGTTTCATGACTTACAAATGTTTGCATCGTTTGAAATATCAGAAACATTTAAGTACTCTGGCATGCAGATTGGTTAATTTATTGCTATAGTCTTATTTTCTTAGTAGGAAAATAATAGAACTTTTTATACACTGCATGTAAACTTCTAATTTTATCTGCTAAATATCTTTACATATTTAGGTGATGGAAGTAGCTTACCTTGGGATTTCTGTTTTTATTAGTGTGATTCTTTATGTCAGCCAATTGTCTTTCTAAGATAAGACGTTAATTGGATTTACCAAAATATATTAACACTGGAACTTAATTAGCAACTGAATGCAGAGAATTTCTGATGGACCTGATTCCATTTTAGGATGAATTTGAGTAACCTCCTGTGCTTTGAAACCACATTTTGCATAAGTGATGCATATTTTCTAAGAGGGACTCAATTACGGGGACACCTGGGTGGTTCAGTGGTTGAGCATCTGCCTTCATCTCAGGTCATGATCCTGGGGGTCCCGGGATTGAGTCCCTCATCAGGGTCCCCGCAAGGAGCCTGCTTCTCCCTCTGCCGCTGCCGCTGCCTCTGCCTCTCTCTGTGTGTGTCTCTCATGAATAAACAAATCTTTTAAAAAAATAAAAGGTATCAACACAAATATCCATTAGGAATCATGTATCTGTAATATTTTCTTTTCAGTGAAGTCATATTTAGCAGTTTTGCCTAACTACGTTTCTTTTGGTAGATCACCTGTTACGTACTGCAAGTCAGCACTCTGATAGCAGTGGTTTTGCTGAAGATTCGACAGATTGCCTCTCCCTTAATCATCTTCAGGTAAAAATGTTTATTGTAGTAGGTACTGTGATTAACTTCTTCATATTTAGGTGATTTTTCAGTAGCTATATATTTCAAGACTGAATCTTTCTAATCTTTACTTCTCAAATGACAGGATAAGAATGCCAGGATGTAGATACTCTCTAAGCATTTGACTACACGTTTTAGTTTTCACTAATTATACATCTTTCTCTGACTGGACTTTTAAAAACAAAGAGACTTGTCTTTATTTTTGAGCTTTCAGTAAACACAGGTTATTTTGATCGCTAATCTATTCTCTCTGGTATTTTTCTTCTTTTTTCTTATCATTGTTTGCATATTTTACCATAATTGTTTTATTTATTTAGTAACTAACAATAAGTGTGTTCATAGCTTGCTGAATATTATATGACTTTTATGCTAGAGTGTGTCAGGTAAGCCAATAGCAGGCACATCTTTACCCTTACAGAGTTTACGGTCTGTGTGTAGTACGTGGAACCCTTGTATGCACAGGTACAGAAATATCTAGAAAGTGTTTAAAATATTTATAAGCAAATTTCAAAGAAAAGTGTTAGTGTAAGAGAAAAAAACCCAAAACGGCCTTTAGGAATCTTGTCCTTGATGGGTATACAGACAAGAGGAGACTCAGAACAAATAATCCAGTGGGCAGAACTGGGAGGTGGAGAGCCTTTTATAAAAGGAAATCTGTGGACATGAGCGTGGAAAGATAAGAATTCAGCTTTTTGGAAAGCGAGTGACTGAGTCCTTCTGAGGAAGTAAATGAGGCAGAAGCAGGAGTGGAGAGTAAATCGATGATAAGGAAGAGAAGATATGAGTGTTGACTCCTTTTCCAAATAAGGGTAATAGGTCTCTGTGTTTTTCTCATATGGGAATGACTCAGGGAAGTTGTCTGGCTGAGGACGAGGGCTCTAAGAGGACAGTGGGATTGATGCAGGAAAATCTGGGATGAATTTGTGAAGAGAAACCTAGTCCTGGAGAGGATGTGATCAGATGTACAGATTGGAGAGTTAGCTGTGAATAAAAAGGGCAGTTTCCTCTCAGAACAGAGAGACAGGAATGGTGGGGAGGGGTATGGGGATGTTGAACCTATGGGGAGAGGTGCTGGAGGAGAAAGTTAAACGTTTGTCCATCTTCTCAGCGATTCAGTGTCCTGTGCTGGGAGGAAAGGAAATGGGTGCTGAAAAGGGGACTGAGGAAAATAGTAAAGGTCTGGAATAATCTCTCTGGGAACGGGGTTGCCGATCAGGGGCAGTTTCGAGCGGTACGAGGGCCCTAACTGAGGCCCTGTACTCCCCGGAAGTATACAAGCATCGCATCACTTTGGTATTTTTGCTGATGAAACTTCGTATTTGAATTCTCCGTCTTCCCACCTGTGTCCCATTCCCAGGTTCCTGAGTCCTTGCAAGCCATGGGGAGTAGTGCTGACAGCTGTGACAGCGAGACCACCGTCACATCTTTTGGTGAAGAGCTTGTCACACCGACAGCACAAGACCAGCCTTATTTTAATGAATCCGAGGAGGAGTCTCTTAGCCCTCTTCCAAAGGGCAGGGACAAGGGCAGGGAGCAGGCGGCACCGGCTGCTGCCAAGAGGTCAGACAGCCAGGATTCCCCGCGGCGCGAGCCTGCGGCCCAGGCAGGGAGCACGCAGTCCACCTGTGGCGCAGGCGACCACACTTCTGAAGTCACTGAAGCGGGACAGGGTTTGCCTCCGGCACAGCCAGCGGACCTGCCACGGGAAGCCAGTGCCGAAAGCGATGTGGATAAAAGCAGTGAATGTGAATTTGCCCACTACACCACACACCACATTCTGAAGTCACTGGCTTCGATTGAGGCTGGGCACGGGGAGAAGGGCTCTGAAAGTGCACCCGGGCCCCCCTCGTCCGCAGACAGAGTGAACACAGCTTTGCAGCGAGCTCAGATGAAGGTCTGCAGTCTGTCTCATCAAAGAGTGGGGCGCAGCCTGATAAAGTCCAAGGATCTGTTGAAGCAGAGGTACTTCTTTGCGAAAGCCGGCTACCCTCTGAGGAGGTCTCAGTCTTTACCAACCACTCTGTTGAGCCCAGTAAGAGTTGTATCCTCTGTCAACGTCCGGCTGTCCCCAGGAAAGGAGACCAGGTGCAGTCCCCCCTCCTTCACCTACAAGTACACACCTGAAGAGGAGCAGGAGTTAGGAAAGGAGGTGGCCGAGCCTGATGGCCAGTCCTTAGTCAAATCCACTATTTTCATCTCCCCGTCATCTGCGAGGAAGGAGGCAGCGTGTCCGAGCGAGCTGACCCGCTTGGAGGAGTGCCGTCCCCGAAGGACTCCGGCCCCCGCGTCCCAGTCCACCTGTTCCCTGCACTCCGTGCGCTCCGAGTGGCCGGAGAGGCCCCTGTGCGAGCACACGCGGACTCTGAGCACTCACAGTGTTCCCAGCGTGTCTGGCGCCGCCTGCAGTGCCTTCGCCGCCCCTTTCGGGTGTCCTCACTCGCACAGACCCGCTGCCTACCCCTACCGGGCGTGCCCCGTGAACCCCCCTTCCGCCGTCGAAATGCAGCTGCGAAGAGTACTGCACGATATTAGAAACTCGCTGCAGAATCTTTCACAGGTACGGGAAGAAGATGCTCTCGTTTCTTTTACTGATCCGAGCACCTCTTAGCTCCCCGAGAGGCTGGGGCCCATCAGGCACGATCCACCTCGGCTTCGTTTTCTTACGAGTCTAGGCATACGTGTCCCTGCCCTCCTCCCACGCTCGTCCCTCCCGTCTCCAGGGGGCAGCTGTCCCGGTCCGAGCACGGCTGACCTCTCCGCCCGGGCTCGGGGTCGCCCCCCCTCCTAGAGGAGAGGCTGCTCATGAGGTAGCCCCCCTTCTTTAGCCTCTACTCTACGGTCTGTTCTTAGGTCGTCCCTGTTATTAAAAAAGTCTTCCCTGTCAGTACTTTCTCTCCTTTTCTCTGCCATTTGACTGTGTTTACCGCCTCTTTCCTCTCTAAGCCTCCCTCCCCCTGGGCTTCTGTGTGGCCGCGCGCTCTCCTGGTTCTGCTCATAGCTCTCTAAGCTTTCCCCTCCATCTCCCGACTCCTGGTGCTGGTCTCCTGGCACAGGATGAGTCTGCTTCCACTGGGCTCAGAGACTGGAACTACCCCAGGAAGGAAAAAAAAATCAGGTAAAGTGTGCATTTGCCTAAAAATAGTCTGTCTTGTCACGGTGAAAATTAATTGCTCTCAGATACGTTACATGGGCTGGAAGTAATTCCCAAAAAAGGGTTTGACAATAACTACAAATTGTCTTTAGGTTTGCATTTCCCATTTCCTTTCTGAATCTCTCCCCAGGCTACTTGTGTTTAGGCAGTTGAGGAAATAAGAATGGTAGCGTGGTGTAATGATCAGAGCATTCAGCCAGGAGTCGGGGTTCAGAATGCGTGTAATAGATCCTTACGATGACATAATAGACAGGAAGCCACTAGGAAAGTAAAAATGAAAGTTGCAAGTTCTCTTTTTAAGAGAGGGAGAGAGACCTATATTTTTTTAATTTATTACTGTTTTTTGTTTTGTTTTGTTTTTAGAGAGGGAGGGGAGGAGTAGGGCCGAGGGAGAAGGAGAGAGAGAATATTAGGCTCCACGTCAGCACAGAGCCTGACACCGGGCTCGATCTCATGACCCTAAGATCACAACCTGAGCTGAGTTCAGGAGTCAGACGCTTAACCGACGGAGCCACCCAGGGTCCCCGAAAGTCGCAGCTTCTTAAGTTATGTAGTAAAGTATATTTTCTTTTAAAGATTGTATTTATTTATTTACTTTTTAGAGAGAAAGAGAGTGGGAGGGGGCAGAGAGGGAGAAGGAGAGGGCCAGGGAGGGAGGCGGAAAGACTCTCAGGCAGACTGCGGTGAGCACAGAGCCCAAGGTGGGGCTCGATCACGGGACCCTGGATCATGACCTGAGCCTGACACTTGAGCCACCTGGGCTCTGGGCGCCCCAGGGATACCTTCTTTTAAATAGAGATTTTATCCTCATGACAGTTGTCCCCTGATGACTTTTGCCCTAACCAGATGTGGGTATTTCTTCTTCCTCCTTACAAATCGCAGTTTGGTTTCTCTGTGAGCGGGACATCCAGCCTTTCAACTGTTATTACGTGAAACGTGGGGTTTCCGGGGCTCTGTTGCCTACGCCCTAATGGTGCACCTTTCTCTCTAGACCAGCTTGTCATTCTGCTCTGGATGTGGCCTTCTCCTCCTGGATGTCCCGTCAGTAACTCAGCTAATTAGTCTTCTCACTGCCCCCCAGCCCCCGAGAGACAGATACTCTCTCTGGCCTGGTCTCCGCCTGTCCCCCCACTCTCATTCCTTGTGGGTGTGCCCGGGGCCGCGCTGCATGCAGGCCCCTAAGCAGGTGTGCGTTCCGTGGCATCTGGTTTTACAGATGCCCCTGTTTCTTGGTCTTTAACCTGGAATGCCCCACCCTGGCCTTTCTTTGCCTGACCGAGTGCTGTTTACTGCTGAGGCTCAGCTCAGGTGTCACCCACCAGAGCTGGGATCCTTTACTCACCTCCTCTAGGTTTTTGTTTGTTTCCATCAAGTGCTCCCCTTCCACACCCCAACGTTGTAAGTTTTGTCTCACTTCTCTCTCTCTCTTTTTTTTTTTCCTTAACACCATCAGAACACGTGGAGGCTGGGAAAGCCTTTTGCCTTCCTTTTGTCTTTTTTTCTTCACCAACTAAAGTAGTGACATGTGGTAGATGCTTAACTGTCTACAAATAAGTGTGAGGATGGCTTGCTCCTCTCTCCGGCAACTCAGTAATTTCCGGCAACTCAGTAATTCTCAGATAACTCAGTCATCTGAGAATTTACTATCACTTCTACATTTTTTAGTTTTGTTTCTCTTTTCGACTTTCTTGAGGCAGGAGGGAAGTCGTACAAGACATAGATTAGATTTGAATGATACATGTTTCTTTTTCCCTCCTTTGTTCCAAATAGACCGACTTACCCCCAAAACAGTTAGGAGTACCAGAGGTGGCAGTGGGGGCTGACTTGGCTCCTGCTCACAAAATGAAGTGGGGTTTTTTTTGGTAGCGTTTTGTTTTTGTTTTTGTTTTGCCTCAAAGAGAAAATTACGTAGGCCCTAAATTCCGCCTTTTTTAACACCTTAGATAATTTGGACGTAGCCGCTTTAACATTGATTTGTAATCATACTTTCGCTTTTTTTGAAGTACCCTATGACGAGAGGATCTGATCTTGCTGCTGCTCCATATAGTACCCAGAAATCATCTGTTCTACCTCTATATGAAGTAAGTGCTTATTTAGATCTTTTGTGTGTTACAGAGTAATTTATATGATTTAGAAGTATAATTTTGTCATACTGTATTTTAGAATACTTTTCAGGAGCTCCAGGTAATGAGGCGGAGCCTGAATTTATTTAGAACGCAAATGATGGATTTAGAGTTGGCAATGCTGCGTCAGCAAACCATGGTTTATCATCATATGACCGAGGAGGAAAGGTAAAAGTTCATTTTGTCTTAATGTAACTCAAAATATTCTTCATGCTAAAAAAAGCATTGCCAACTTTTTTATTTTTAAAGCTTCATTTTATGTCTGCTGGTGTGTACTGTTTATTTTGTGAACCACTGTAAATTAGGGCCTCGTGTTTTACTAATTAAGCTGCTTTCAATGTATTAAGGAAGCCAGTGGTTGTAATCTGTTTTTTAGTTCGGAATATTTGGGAGAGAAGGTAGAGGAAGAAAGACTGTTTGTTCTACTGGTCACACCTATGGTTTTCGCTGTTGTGCTAATTTTTAGAACTTGCGCTCTCAGTGCCTTCCACTGGCTTGTGAGAGAGTGATGAATATGAATCTCCAAACTGCTTTTTTCAACCTTGCGCCTGTCATCATACCAATAGGTATGAAGTGGATCAGCTTCAGAGTTTGAGAAATTCTGTGCGAATGGAACTTCAAGACCTGGAACTGCAGCTGGAGGAGCGCCTGCTGGCCCTGGAGGAGCAGTTCCGTGTCGTGCGCATGCCTTCTCCCTTCCGTTCCTCAGCTCTTATGGTACGGTACCTTGGGGGTTGTCAGCAGTTTTCGCTTAGGATTTATTTACAATGTTCCACATAATTTAGGACAAATGCCTTGATTTTAAAACACTTACTGTAATGGCTTTGAGGCAAGCAGAATGTTTCAGGAAACTTTCCCACAAATCAGTTGAATGTGCAAGTTGAGATTCATTAGTCTAGTTAGAAACATGCTGAAAAATGTTAATCACATGTTTTAATAAAGAATAAGGAGAAATACAAAATTTAGGGGTTTTAAAGGAAAAATGATAGTGGGTTAATATATGACTAACTTAGATTTTAATCACTGCCTGTAACTAACTGCCAAGAACATAAATCTATATTTCGCTCAGTCTTTTGTTCCCTTTTTTGCCTCCAAATAACTATTCCTTTATAATTTTTTTTCCTTATTCTGGACTCTTTGCCAGTCTTAATGTTTTTTAAGGAATCAAATGAGATCTGTTTTAAAGGCAGACAACAGGTATACAGCCAAGAGAATAAAATACTTTGTTTTGTATCACTTTTCAAACTTCTGTTTCTTTGCAGGAAATGTAAACTTCAGTTGATTATTTTTGCTATTATCTTTGCAGTTGTAAAATACATTGTTTTGACATGTTGAAACGGTCAACTTTTTTATCCTTGATTTTGTTAACAATAAATCTGTGCACGTGTGTACACATATGGAGTAGAATCAGTAGAATAGGAATGTGTACACACATACGTGTGTGTGTGGTAGGGAATAAGACTGTCATTTATCATTGATGAATGTCTTTTTCCATAAAAGGTCTCAATCCATTATTCTGAGAAATGTGTGTTGGTGACAGCAGAGAATGAGAACATCTTCTATGTACCTTCAGGCACAATAACATATTTTATATGGATCCCATGACAGTAGATAGTAACCTTTGTGACATAAAAGAATGTTGCAGGGCAATAATTAGCCAATTCATTTTATTATGAAACATTTGCATTTTGAAGAAATATTTTATACATACATACATACATATGTATATATATTGTTCTTATTTTTTCAGGGAATGTGTGGCAGTAGGAGCGCTGATAACTTGTCATGCCCTTCTCCATTGAATGTAATGGAACCAGTAAGCCTCTCTCCTTTCAAATCACTGGGGAAGGGAATGATATGACATTTCATAAACACACAATTTTCCTGGTGTAGATGAAATGTTTTGGTTATTAAATGCAGAATTTGACCTGAGCTAAATTGACTGGAAGTGACTTTGGCACTTCTGAAAGTCTTTTGCCATCTTAGGCCACTTAGAAAGCAGTTAATTGCAATGGTGATTTATCTTTATGGTATAAAGTAGGTAATGCATTATAAGAAGTATTTAATTTATGCTCCAGAGGACGTGTGCCTTCACAGTCTGATTCCAGGTCCTTTCGGTAGTTGGATTTGTAAGATGACTACTTTTTGAACGAAAGTCTGATTTTTTATTATATTTTAAAGAAATTGGTTAATTTGAGTGCAAAAGCATATAAGTGGCTATTTTTTTTCACTAGTTACTAATCCTTAACAAGTAATTTGGACACCCATGCAGTAAAAAGTAAAATTTCATCCAACTGTATAGTCTGGTTATGTATTTTATGGCCTTCTCTCACCGTGAATTTGCATTTTCCTACATGAAAAACTCGGTAGTTCCTAAATGAATGAATTAGAATGTCTTCACAAGCTAAAGATTTTTAAGTGATTTTTGGCAGTAATCAGTTTTAACTACCAGTCGTAATTTCAAGGGAGAAGAATTGCAGTTTTTCTGATTTCCAGGTCACTGAACTCATGCGGGAACAGTCCTATCTGAAGTCCGAATTGGGCATGGGACTTGGAGAAATGGGATTTGAAATTCCTCCTGGAGAAAGCTCAGAATCGGTTTTCTCCCAAGCGACATCAGAGTCCTCTTCAGTATGTTCTGGTCCCTCCCATGCTAATAGAAGAACTGGAGTACCTTCTAGTGATTTAGTGGGCAAACCTAAGACTCATTTGGTACCAAGCAAGAAAGTATTCCGAGCATCAGTGGCCCTGACACCCACTGCTCCTTCTAGAACGGGCTCTGTGCAGACACCTCCAGATGTGGAAAGCTCTGAGGAAGTTGGAGCAGCTGAAGAAGCCTCGGAATTTGTAGGACCCAAATCTGAAGTGGAAGAAGGGAATGGAAAAGTCCCATTAATGACAGCTGCTGAGGAAATGCATAAAAATGTGGAGCAAGATGAGTTGCAGCAAGTCATACGGGAGGTGAGTAAAATCTATGCTTAATCTATTTGGCAGTATATGTTGGAGGAGGTTTTATTTGAACTTTATAAAGTATTCCTTTGATTTACTGTATTCGCTAATTTTCAGAGAGCTTTCCCATTGATCTTGCTCACGTCTATTAAGATATGTTTTAAATGGCATCTCTGCAAATTTTATACTCCAGTATGAAATAATAAGTATAAAGAATATGATCTATTTGGCTTAATGGATGATGATATATGGAAGATACAGATACAAAATGAAAAGAAGGTTTACTCTGAGTGATAGCATTATGTAAACCATAGTTCAAGGTTACCAAAAGGACTGCAAAAAATTAAGAAGACTAGTCAAAGGTCAAAAGTTAATAGAGAAAATTTTAAAACAGCTGTTTTGGACGCTAGGATCAGGCAATAAGAAGGAGTAGTGTGTGTATATATATGTGTGTGTGTGTGTGTGTGTGTGTGTGTGTGTATATATATATAATTTAAAAAGTGAGAGTCCAGATCAAAATATTTGATGGCTTTTAATTTTTTCCTTTTTTCCCCAAATCACACTGTGTCTGGTACAAAATGTAATAGAGTGCACAGGATAAAAATTACACATGTTGAATATATATTTTTCAATCTATTCTTTTAAGAGTAACTCTAGGAAGAACCATAATTATCCATAGTTCTTCCCACTGATACTAAAACCCATGATGAAAAAGGATCTTTTCATTATTAAAAGCAGGGGGATATCCTATACATCTTAAAAAATAATCATTTCATAAAAGTCTTAATGAGGGGCGCCTGGGTGCCACAGTTGGTTAATTGTCTGCCATCAGCTCAGGTCATCATCCCACAGTCCTGGGATCAAGCCCCACATTGGGTTCCCTATCTGGCAGCAAGTCTGCTTCCCTTTTTGCTCCTTAGAGAATAAAATGAATAAATAAAATCTTAAAAAAATAAAAATAAATAAATAAAATCTTTAAAAAGAAAAACAAGAGTCTTAATGAATATGTTGCTCTGTAAGGGATAAAAGAAAACTACATATCAGATGTGAGATCCTGAAGCTTAAAGACTAGTAGGAAGGTAATTAGTAGGACTAATTCAGGAAACAATAAAAAAATTACAGAGAGAAACATGTAGTCTAATGTATTCAAGAATTTAGAAATGGAAAAGGTCAAAACGGGCCAGAGAAATTAGGGTCAGTGGCTCCCTGTTTTAAATCTACATATTTCCAGTAAATTCAGCAGTGTGAACCTAATGTGTTTTTGGAATTAATGTGTGAGTAACATAGAACGAGTTTGGTTATAGGTCAAGAATGGTGGCAACAGACCAGAATCTTCCCCTCAAATGGACCTTTGATCCTCTGGGTCCAGAGATTAGTTTATGTGTATTAATTAGGTGCCATCATTCATAGCTGCATAATAGTAGCTTGAAAAGTACATTAAAAATAAATACAGCCGTTTTTACTATAGTATGATATATACACATTCCTACACATTTGTGCTGTGTACATGGGTGCAGTAATAACCACAGAGCTTATGGAGAAAATAGGATGAGAAGCATAACCCAAACTTTAGCAGTGAGCTATTTTTTTTTTTTCTGTTTCTAGCAGTGAGCTATTTAAAAGAAGACAGAAACCTAGCAAAAATCGTAGCACAACTTTATACATATTAAATGCTTAAGAAATACGTAAATACTGCAATAAATATGGTACTTGACCTTGAAAAAAAATACCTGAAATTTGCTTGTGGAACTGGGCTTGGGAAGGGTTGCAGCTGGTGAGGTATTGCAAGGTAGCAGAGTGAGATGAAATCCAGCAGACAGTTTTAATACCAGATGTGGGCAGGTGTGGCTCATGACACAGTGAACGGAGCTGGCTGGTAGATAGTGTCTGTGTATTGTGCTGCGTCCCTGGGTTCTGCTGAACGCAATTATCTGCCTTCACCCAGTGTTTCTTATGGAGGAAGCTGCACACAGACACGAAATTTATATTATACTCAAGTCGTTCTCCTAATATTTCAATCAGATGGAGACAAATTTACATTTTCAAAACCAGCATTGTAGTAGAAGAGACTGCCTGCTTACAATTTTTCATGACATGAATTACCAGCTTAAAGTTTAAAAGGTCTTAATTCTATAAATGGATTTGTTCTACAAAAGTAATTTTTGTAAGTTGATTGTGTGTAGACAGTTAATGTTTAGCAAGTGCTGTAAATCCACCTTGCTCAGTTAGATGCAAATGATTATAATCCATTCTTATTTATATGTTTCACATCAAAGATTAATTGTTCCATGAAATTAAGTAATTATTCTTCTCCACATTATATTTATTTATTGAAGAAGTAAGTTTTAAGGTACTTTTTTTCTTCCCCTAGAAATGGGATATTTTTGTTGCCTTTAGCTTGCTTTAATTTGAAAGTTTTCCTTGAAAAAGTCGACTTAATTTCGCTTGTTTGGCATAAATATTCCCTGAATGCACACTTAAGACCTCATTTCTAAAGTTGTTAGTAGGTGGCCTGGTAAGTGCTGTGAGTAATTTCCGAGGAATGAAGCATTCCTAGACCGAACATTGATTCTTTGGCTGATAGAACATAGTATATGTTCTTTGATCCTAGGGAAGTATTCGATCATTTATATGGAACCTCCCTCCCATAAAATGGGAAAGATTTTAAAATTCTAAAGGCATTTAAACTGATATGCAAGGCAAATGTTTGAGGAAGTTTTCAAAATTTGTTACTAAACCCATTCATTAGAAACTCCTTAACCAACATTTGGCATAGTTTGGAGGAGGTTGGGCTTAACATTTGCCCTTTTGCTGTTTACAGATGAGGACTTACCAAGCAAAACGTAGGTGAAACAAGGTGTTGTTAAGAGGAATTTTGATGTACTTAAGAAAATAAATGATCTGAAGCACTTAAAAAACATATGTTATTAGATAAGTTAGTCCAATGCCATTTATAATTTTAAAAAGTAATTTGTGTTGATACTGTCTTAGCTCAGTGATAGCGGTGTTCTGTTGAACTTTGTTTACAGAATATGTAAAATCCAGATTAGTCTTGATGCCATTCCTTCCAAATCCATAATCTTTTAATACATATGGTACTGAATTCCTGTTTTTGTTAAAGCTAACATATCAGCTACCAAGAAAACTAAATTAGACGCTGCCTTTCCAGTCGATTCTGTGCCCCTGACACCATTAACAAAGCCACTCTTCAGGACGGCAGGATTTAAGCTTGGGTTGAGCAGTTTTGCAGGTGAAGATTAAGCGTGTTTGGCAGACACACGTTCAGGGAAGTTTTCTTACTGCGCTCATGGGTGCGTGAAAACAATGATGTCTGTCGGGTCTTTGTTCTCATCATTTCACCATATGTGAAGTGAAAAAGTATGCTCTCATTATAATGTGTTAATACAGTAGAATTCTTTGGAAGGAGAACTCTGAAAGTCCTTTCAGACAAATGTTTAATACACTCATTCATTCAGTAACAAAGCTTTTGTCAGATTAAAGGTACAGATCGTCTATGTTGTGGTGGGGGAAAATCACACTCCTAGAATTTGCCCAGGTGGTCTGTGGTAGATGTAATCAGTGGCCTGAAACGGTTTAGGATTACGTAAAAAAAAAAATTTAAACGATTACTTAATAGAATAAATGAGCATGTGCCATAGGAGCAAATCAACAGAATTAAGCCTCAAAGAATAAACGTAGACTGCTTTTCTCTTGAGGGAGGTCTTCTTTTTTGTTGAATGAAGCTCCTAGGCTTGGTTCATGCCTTTTAGTATCTTCACTACAGTCCACCTGACCTGCTTCATATTGTACATGTGTTTTGGCAGATGCCTGTGGCCCGGCCTTCGGGCCTGCAGTCGGTCTGCTTATGTCGAGTGAGCATCCTTTCCTTAATGTCACTCAAGTCTGTGTTTGGCCTGTACCACTTTTTGGAAATTGTGGCCGTAAGGGCAGTTTCCCATCCATCCCAGTGGAGTTTGCTCCTCATCCTTCCCCCCTCCCTATGCAGCATGCAGGACTTGGGAGCTAATTCGTTTATCCATACATTTAGTCCTTCCATACATTACTAAAGGCATTTTGTTGTTTTCAGTGTTCGTCTGTCTGCCGTTCTTTGTTCTTCTACTTTCCGTGTCAGAGGTGGTGTCTCTGTCACTCTCACGCCTTCGCTCCGTGTGGCTTCTCTGTCTCTCATTCATTCGGACATCTACGGAGCACGCACTTTATGCCAGGAGACGTTGATGAGTGAGACCCAGTTCTCTCCCTGAGTAGCTCGCCGCACAGCACCCCCCGTCTGACCCCCCCTTGCTGCCCCAGGCCCTTCTCCTCCCTGGTGGGGACCATCTGTGAGCAGCACACCTTCCTGCTCTTCCCCCTCATCCAAGGTGCTCTTGCTCCAGTTTTCTGTCCTCACTGTGACCTCAAGTTGCCCTGAGTTTTCGTTGACCTACTACTTTAAAGTCTGCCATTCTCCAAGAACTTTGTACTTTTTCCTCTTGTAGCCCATGCTGGCCTCTCATTTTCTGTTCTTGTGTTTTAGTGAATTAATACATTATTTTTTCCCTCTTAATGTTTTATGAATGAATATTCATTTTGTGCCCGCCTAGATTATAGCATCCTCCTTGGTCGTGCTTCTTTAACTCCTTATTCCAGTAATATCTGTACCCTCAAAAAAGGCTGGCACACATTTTTGGTTTGTAGAGGATACTTTCTGGCTTCTGTTTTATTTTTTGAATGATGATGACGAAAGTTAATAAAATTGCCATATTGCATGGAATAACAGCACTGGAAAGATTGTACTACTCATTGTCTTCTGTAAATACAGATTTGCAGAGGTTCTGATTCAACACGTTGTGTTTGTGCTTATAATACATTGTGGCTCAGAGATTCTGGTTTTCATAATATTTGTATCCAACAAATTAAAGTAAATAAAAAAATTTACTTTAAATTAAATTTATTAAATTAAATTTAAAGTAAATTAAATTTTCAATTAAAAGTAAATCCAAAGTACTATGAAAGTCAGTAACTTCTCATGATGTTTAAAGCTTAGCAATATTGGTAGAAGGTAAAAGGAGAGGTTTATATTTAGTTAAATATATTCCAATACAGATAGTTGGTAGCTAAGGAGCATTTGTTTCCATGAGTACCTCCGTATAAATCTATGTATCGTGTACCAGTTTTGCATGACAGGTTAATACAGAGCCATTTTTGGAAAGACTTCAACTGAGATGTGTTCAGGATGTACTTAGGAACATTTTAGGAAATAGATCAGGCTGACAGGAAACTGTGGAAATGTAGAATTTTTAAAAGCTGGTTGAAAGTGTCTCAAGTTCTAATTTGGGAAGACATTATCAGTTTATTCCAGGAAATCCACATTTAAAGCTTTCACAAAGAGCTATTTGGAGGTGATGCTGTATCATTCCAGAGAGAAAGGCACGGACAGGCGTGGGTAATGTGTGGGCATCTGGAAGAGAGAATCTGGATGGAATTATCATCGCCCTTACGTCCGTTGACCTTTTCCACCAATAAGATGAGATTGTATATCCTTGTCTGAAGAAAAATTTTCAGAGAGATAACAAACCTCTACCAGAAGAATTTATTTCTTTGTGGTTGTTCAGAGGATGTTTTTCATGGTTTAAAATAAATTGTACTAAATTATTTCTTCATTCCACTTAAAATGTGCAAGTTAGGTTCAAACGATATGTAACTTTCACATACTTGGTCTTCAGTTGTTATAAACAGGCAATAGACTGATACGTTAGTTTGCCACTCATGAGTTTTCTTAAATAATGAGAACACGAAGTATACTGTTGATTACCATTCCAAAATAGACCTTAATAAAAACATAAAAGTGGATCTAACATTTAATCAGTTCTCCTACGTTACTTTGTGTCATGAAGCAAATGAAGTTTTTTAGTCCATAAAATAACATTTTTAATGTTCTCACCTTAAGAATTGTGATGTTAATTTTATAATGGAGTATCGGAGTTAATGCCGGACCACACACTGACCTGGGTTTGAGGACAGATGGACAGGATTCCTCACTACCTCTCTGTATTTCATGAGGGTTTACATGAGGGTTTCTCTCTGGCTTGGCTGATTACAGGAATTAAATGCTCTTTGTGTATTTTTCCGAAAACAGAAAAAGTAGATTATGGTCATATTGTTAAATTCTTATTTTTCTCTTTTTCTATTCTAGATTAAGGAGTCTATTGTTGGCGAAATCAGACGGGAAATTGTAAGTGGACTTTTGGCAGCAGTATCTTCAAGTAAAGCATCTAATTCTAAGCAAGACAGTCATTAAATGGGATTTCTAGGTAAATTTTTCTGAAATTTTTTGCTTAGCTAAATAACTACTTAGTTTTGAATGCTTTGCCTTCTTAGTTCCCAGGACTGTTTCTCTGGCTAATTTTTAATTTTAAAATGTATATTATATGTATATTATAGGTAGTCCTGCAGTGTGAAATACTCATTCAGCCCCATTGGAAGTGCAAGCAAGTAAATTGCATAATATCCACCTCCAAGGGACTATTGATAGTGTGTTATTTTACTGAAGTTACATTATAGTAAATAACATACTAGAATTGAAGAAATCAGAACTTTCAGACTTGAGCATTATTTTGGTACCATTCGCTATAATGGTATTTCAAATGTGTGATTTATGGACCAAGATTTTGAGACTTAATCACAAATTCTTATCTTTCTTAATTTTTTGTCTTTTAAAGAAAAGTATCCCATAGGCCCATATCTAATCATATCATAATTTATAAAGAAGGATGCTATTTATATATATATATATACACACACATACATATATACACACACACGCATATATATACATATATTTAGAAAATATTGTCATCCTTTTAAAGAATCTTTTAATACTGATATTTGAAAGATGTTTAAAGATTTCTCTTTCTTTTTTAAGGTTGGTATGGATCTTATTGGCTATGCGGTGTTGGAGTTACCAATGACATACACTGGTGGAGGTGTTATTTGTGCTTCAGAAGATACTTGCTGCTGAGCTGGGCTACTGTATACCGTGTACAATGTTTATTTCTTCTATGCATATCTTTTTAAAAAACATACATAGAAACTTAGGCACTTTGCTGACTGTATTTCTTTTCTAAACTACCAAAACTGTAGCCATTTGAAAAGCCTAATATTTATTTGTATGTCAATATTTTCCAATTCATTCCCTACATAGAATTAATTTTAAAACTTGAAAACGTCCAGACTTAACCAACTTATAAATAACATATTTCTTCAGACTAGCTTCTTAAAACACTGACCTCTATGAGGTATTTACTGTGCAATAACTGATTCATTTTTTGAGAGCTTGAAGCAACCAATGATTTTCCCTCCACTGCTGTTAATTAGTGTCACTTCCAAGAAGAAAAATTGTTCTGTTGTAAAAATTGCTCTTAATTCTTGAGGAGGTTTACTAATAGCAGTAGGATAGAATTGTATGAGGTTACCTACAACTACTTAATGTTCTTACACTGTAAGCATTGTTACTTTACCAAGATAAATGTAATTTTATTATAGCTTATTTTTCTTTTGGAAACATGCCTTACATTAAACACTATACTTTTTGCGTTGTCCAGACTTCTTATATTATAAGGAGATGTTTCTTCTTCTGTCTTTTAGACTGAATAGTAGAGTATTGCCAAAATAATGGGACCTCTGACTTGAATGGATAGAAATGAATAAGCTGGTTTTGGTTTTCAAAATGGAAGTAATCTAGATTTGTTCTCCTCACAATAAATGGTTTTAAATCAGTTTTAACTAGTGAGAACTGTTTGTTTGCAGGGGGGAAGAAAAGGAAGGTGGTTTCCTGTTGGTTTGTATGTATTAAATGTGTAAAGTAACAACCAAATTTATTAGAATTATTCCTTTAGCATTTATGATTTTCAACTCTTATTATATTTCTTTGTGTGAAATTTTAATCAAAAGTGGTTGAGATGTTCTTTGAAAGAACATCTAAAAGGTTTATAAATGTTTGAATTATCACACAAAGGCTGATTTCTAAAAATAAAACAATAAAGTATTTATTTTGCCTAACATCTTTTTAATAGTTTCTTTTCTCTAACTACAACGTGAAGAATTTGGATTAGATTTAATGAGTAACAAATAAGGTCCAAAGGAATTGGATATAACCTAATTGGTCGATATTCTCTTTTCCTGAAGATGCTCCTATGGTGCTTTGCAAAATATACTTAAGACGAGACCACCCTGGAGAAACAGCTTACTGATGCCTCTTGGTCTCCTCTAGTTCTGTGGTCCTAATGATTACCATCTGAAGCCAAATAAAACTTCTCTTTAAAATGTACTGTTAAGCTCCAAAGAACAGATTAAAGTGCTATTTTATTCTCTGGACAAATTATTCAATTTAGTTGATTCTAGTATCAGTAATGAGATACATAAACCAGGCACCCAGTACTGAAAGTAATACAGGCATCAGTGATTTGAACTGTTCGGCTTCATAGCCACTTAAAGTACATTTCTGGACAATTAAGATACCCAGAGTTTGAGAATCAAAATTAGAGACGTAACCGTTGCAGTAACAGACTGAGCCAATGGGCAAATTATTCCTATAGTATGTGAATGAAATAAAATGAACTTTACTATTAGAGTTTCATCCTTCTCTCCATTTTAAACCTTTGTGTTTAAAAGCCACCGAGCCAGCTGCTGGTATGTAGAAATGAATGAGAGGTCTACAAACCAGATGGAAGAACAAGGCATCTTTTTTATATATGGGTGAGTTTATGGTACCAAAAACTATGAAGCATTATAAGAATTTGAGAGAGTGTAGCGTGGGTGGTCACAGAAGTCTTTACCAAGAAGATGTGGTTTGTGTAAAGTCTTAAAAAATGGGAAGTGGAAAGGATGGGGTTCAAATAAGAATATTTGTAAAGGTTATTCAGAATGTATAAATTGAGCTTGAATTACTACGTGTGTGATGAAGAAATGTTTTTAAAAACCCAAGTTGTCTGTAGCTTGCACATGTGCTGAGAGCCTGAAGAAAGAAGGCATAGAAGAAAAAGAATCTTGAAATGGTGATTTGGAATTTGGGAGTCACCATGAATGATATACCATGGACAAAACTGGGCAACTACTCACACTTGAGTACATATTGTTCCTCCAAAAACATTCAGTTGAATTTCAGTAACATTTAAAATATGCATTACATCAGTTAAGACTATTTGCTCAGCTGGCCATCTTCAACTTTCTAAAAAAAAACAAAACATGTTTTTAGAGAAGTTTTAGGTTTACCATACACTTCAACTTTTTTAGAGGACAGTAAGAATGCAGTAAAGTGCATGTGAAATAATGTAAAGGAAAAGTCTTTGGGGCGCCTCTGTGGCTCAGCAGTTGAGCATCTGCCTTCGGCTCAGGGCGTGACCCCGGTGTCCTGGGATCGAGTGCCGCATCAGGCTTCCCCACATGGAGCCTGCTTCTCCCTCTACCTCTGTCTCTGCCTCTGTCTCTGTGTCTCTCATGAATAAATAAAATCTTAAAAAAAAAAGTCTTTGGGGAGGATTCCTGAAGAGATGGTGCACTGCCCATGCTCCTCACTTGTCCACATGGGAGTTTGGTGCTAGTTGAAGAATAATACAAAACCAAAGTATGAATTCTTTTTTTCTGTTTCTCTCTCCTGGAAAGGAAGAATTGATAACTTCCAAGAAGTGGGAAGAGGAAACATTCTATCTTGTAATTAAAGCTGAGGATCTAAGTTGTAAGTTATGTATGACAGATTATTAGGATCTTTTATAAATGTTGAAATCATTTAATTAGCACTTATCCTGGCTGCATTCTAAATGGAGAAGGTTTAAGATGTCCTATCTAATAGCTCCTCTCTTCTATGGTTTTTATTTCTGTTTATGACTGTTAAATCTGGCCCTTTACCTTGTTCACTTTGTTCTCATTTGCACAACTGATGCTCTTTCTCACTGTGCTTACATACAGGAAGTCCGTGTGCTTAGCAGTAAATTAGGATTGTACTCAAACATTCACATCAAATAGCAGTGTCCATTTGCTCGCAAGTCCTTTCAGTACCCCAGAGGAGACGAAATCTTGGGGATAATGGTCACCTAGCTTACTTACTCAACAGCATTCCCTCATTTAATAAAAGTTTGCTGGAGCGGCACCTGGGTGGCTCAGTTGGTTAAGCGTCGGCCTTTGGCTCAGGTCACGATCTCGGGGGTCCTGGGGTGCCTCTGCCATGGGCCAGGCTCCTCACTCAGGAGTCTGCTGCTCCCACTCCCTCTCCCTTTACCCCTCCACCGACTCATACACTTTCAGGTGTGCTCTCTCTCAAAATAAAACCTTAACAAGTTCACTAGATACCTACGCTTTACGAGGTTCTCAGCTTATAAAGATGGATGTATAAAGAACGAATAAGAGCACATTCTAAGGACAAGCAATAGAGTACACTGATTAGACCTTTGAAGGAATCAATACATTTAGGAATTAGATTTTCTCTTTTTTGTCCATTTTTTAAAAATCCAATGAGATCTTTAAATGGATAGAAAAGCATATTAAGTATGCTGTAGGTAATGTGAGTGGGAATGATATGAAAGGTAATGCATTTTGAAGAGCAGAGTTCAGAATAACTTAGGACTGGAACTGAGAAAAGAATGTTGCTTTAGTTTAGAAATAAAAATATTTGAAGTAGTGATAACATATTTTAAGGAAAAATAACTGGTTTATCTGTAAGCTAAGGAGAAAAAAAGGAAACTTGGGAAGTTACTTTAGCTACATTACCTACACAAGAACCATACAAATATAGAGAAAGCATGCACCTTATAAATATTTGTATGTTCTTGTAGTTTTAGAAAACCTACAGTATTCTGTTATCTGGATGCCCATATTGATTTAGATTTATAAAAATGTTCCTTGAATCGTCCTGGCTGTCATAAATATACTTTTATGGAATCCATAAAAATAGTACCGAATGGACACGTGTACTCAATTTGGACACCTGAATGGTAGGTACTACGACAACAATGAGAATGTTTTAAAGCAGTCAGAAGTTAATGTTTTATGCTAAATTATTTTCTGTTCTTAATACTAATGTGCATAAATCTTACAGTTTTCCTAAGCAAGCAATTTATCAGTGTAACACACCTTACAAAGTAAGCCTCTTTATAGTTTTCTGCCTTTAGAAATAGTGTTACATGTCATATATTTAGCTTCATATAATATAGGAATGTAAATGTTATTCTGTGTTCAAGACACATGCACGTATTAATAAAACACCTATTTTTCCAGTGTAATAAGCTTGCAGCTGGTCAAAAGGAGTGTTTCTGTTAAATAAAAGTGGCTAGACATCATATTTCTGCAGGCACTTCCTCAGAAAACAAGAAACTAGATTACTAGAAAGGGTAACAACATGCTTTAAGCAAGAGGGCTTAGTAATAAATAATAACGAGATTCAAATCATCACTGACTTGACAAAAATATACACATTTCTAGTGGTTAAGGCTCAAGCTGACTCCATATCTCTACCATGTAGAATTAGGATGGTGATACCAGTACCTCTTTTACAGAGTTGTTAGACAAATGTAAATACACAGCACAGGGCTTGGTTGGTGGTGGTGGTGGTGGTGGTTGGCGGCGGTGGCAATGGTGGTCATGATGGGTAGAAATAGGGTGACTGGTACATGAGGTTTGGCAAATTCAGCTTCATATAGAAGAGAAAACATGAATTTATAGATCCAGGCTGGATTTTTCATCGTCATCATGTTCTTTCAAGTACTAGAACGAGGACTGGAAAAAAGACCTCTGATGCTCCTATCATGAAAGGTGAACATTATTGTGTTCAAAACAATACAAAAGATGCTTTGTTCTTTGGGACAAAAATTTTTGTTTGTGGAATACCACTTAGAGCAATGCTTTGCAAGCTTCAATATGCATAGAAATCAAATCATTGCCAATCTTGTAGATGTGAAGGTTCTGCCTAAGTAGACCTGGGTCCTATTTCCAGGGTCCAAATTTTTGTGTTTCTGGAAGCTCTCGGGTAAGATTGATGCTGCTAGTCCATGAACTGAACTTTCAGTAGCAAGGATTTAGATTAATAGGTCTTACTGCCTATATGCCAGATGCTTTGTTAAGCAGAGAAATTTGTTAAGCAGAAAAAGAACTTTTTGTCTCTAGGGAGATGTCAGCTTAGAGGCTCCCTTCAGGAAACTTTTAATGACAGCCCCAAATTCAAAACTGAGAACAAAGGCAAGTACTGCACGTAAGGAAGAAACTATGAGGGGAACAATCTAAGGCCACGTGGAAATGTACAGTTGTCTGGACAGACCTGTTGGCAACAAGAATAGCGCAAGCAAAGCGCTGTCTTGCTGTTAACGACAGCAGGTGAGAAGTCTTTATGCTGTGTTGACTGGACGTTGAGAAGACGTAGACAGTCTGAGGGCTTCTGAAGTCAGGAACCACTCAAGAACCAGGATGAGACCCAAAAAGGTGCAAAAAGGAATGAACTGGCTCTGGAGATGCTGTAGAACGAGATCAGCTCTACAGTATGGAATTTGTTCCAGTCAGTGGTATGTGGAGAAGTTTACCATTCTTTTGGGGAAGGGAGTAATGAATAAAAACATTTACACCTGTGTCAAACGCATTGTAGTATGTTACTTACATTTTGAATCGTTTAGTATATTCATCCACAGATGATTCATGGTTTTGTTTGGTGCATCTCGAGTAATTCCTTCTATTATTTCTCCAGTCCTGAGGTTAAAAAAAAAATCCCTTAAGGTATTGCAAAGCAATTACTATATCATATCATATATCATATCATATCATATCATATCATATCAATTATTACCCAGGCCTCCTCAGTCTATAAGGACAAATGAGATTACATTAATGATGACAGACTTTTTTTTCTTTTACCTTCTTCTGTCCCCTCCTCAGGACTGCTGAAGAATATCCTAGAAGAGTGTTTACTTGGAAAGTCCTCAAGAGTTATTATACATCTTCACAATAGACCTTATCTATCAGTTCTAAGAGATCTCTTCTCTTTATTGGGGTCCACAGCGCTCTCTTGATCTTCTCCTGGGGCCCTCGACTGGCCAAAGTGGTGGTGATATCATGCCTTACAGAGGTGGGGTGAGAGCCTCTCTTGCCAGACCATTGCTTACTCCTATTGGCAGCACAGCAGCACTTGTAGCCCAGCCTCCTCCCACAAGTCCCCTGCGAGGGCATCTTCGAGCGAGGGCATCTTCATGCTTCACTACCAGCTCCAAGGGACTCGTCCATGGTGAAAAGTGCTTAAGAGAGACACTTTGCTCTCCTTCCATGGCCTGTTCTCCTCTGGTGCTGGCAAGCTCTCTTGCTGTCAAAACACCAAATGGACCATGGCTGAATCTTTAGCACGAACACAAATTAGTGTGTGTAGGCTCAAACCGGGTCCCTTTTACTCCTGGACACAGACACACATTTAATGACAAATGTTGAACATTCTTATTGTTATTATATTTTGATCCTGAAATCTCATCACAATTAAATTGATTTAACACCCATCTAGTGAATAACTGTTGAGGACAAGTCACGAGTGACAAGGTTGATTTTTATATGGTCTTTTTTTTTTTTTTTTTTACTATTTGCTAATTTTGCTAGCATTTGAATCAAGTTTCTCAAGATTCACAAAGAAGAATTTTTATTGTGGTGCAATTTTTTATTATCGTTATCTTTCATTACTGTAATAAGAAGCCAAAAGCCAAACATAAATAATACCACAGATCAGTCAGGTGTGATCCTAGCCCATTTTTTAGAGTAGATAATAATTTCTATAAGAGTCTTTACTTGGTCCATTCTGCCTGTAATGCCCATAATGGGAAAGAGCAACGGATGAAACAGCTCATCTCTTTTGAAATGTTTTATTATTTTAGGCTCTAGATATGCAGTTGACAAATTATTTGCAAAAAGGCACAACAGCAGTGAAGGAAACTTCATCCATTACCAGAAATTATGTGAGTTAAAGACCATCCGTGTAATTATTGCTCATGATTCTGGGGACTTTTTCAAAATAGGCTTAACTCTCCAAAGCCTTTGGATTTTTGTCTGCCCCTAGACAAATTATCTTTTTTTTTTTTTTTTAAAGGAATCTTAGTGACAGGATGCCTGACTTCATTAAAATCAATAAGGAAGATCGGCAAAACTGGTAACAGTTTATTTACACTATCTCTTGGTTTGTGAATTAGCTGAATTACAGCAAAGCCAGCAACAAAGCAAATTTCTTTATACTCTCCAAATAATATCAAAAATAAAGGCAACAGAGGAGGAGCCAGTTGGAAGAACTAGTAATAGCCATGAATTTAAGTCATTTGGTGAGGAAATACTTCTATGAGGGAAAAATCCTAACCACAGACACATATTGAGCAATGCAGATTTCTTTTATAGTATTTCTCAATTTCAGCATTTCCTTTCTGCTTTTTTTTTTTCTTTTTCACCTCTTTCCCTTCAAGACCTAGAAATTATTTCCTTACTAAGAGATTTCTTGGACTCCCCTTTTCTGCTCTGAGAACATTGTTTTCTTCTTCACATCTGTGCATTACAGCTTCCAATAGAGCTGGATTAATTATCACATTTTGCCAACGAATGTCCCTTTCAATATCATTCTAGTCTGAACATTGAGTTTGAGACCCCGGGTTGTATAAAGCAAGTTAGATCTTCAGGTGATCTGGCCTACATACATGTCTGACTCTGTACTGAGTTTGCTAAACATCATAAGCCATTTATGTTTATTTTTCAAGAAAATATTGCTAAAAAGACACATAACTGAAGGGAGTAGAAGAACGTAAGTGAACATGAAGAGGCCCAATCTCGAGACAGACAGGCCTCAGTTCCAGGCTTAGCTCTGCCATTTATTTGTATTAGCCTCAGTCTCCTGAAAATAACATTGGCATCTACCTCTTTGGTCCAATAGGGGAGATTAATAAGGTATAATAACATTAGGACATTTAGCATACTGCCTAGCATATGGTAAGAGCACAATAAATAGTAACTACTAGCAAGAGGTAGTAACAATAATAGAAGAGAAAGCAAAAAATATAGCAGTGTATTAAAAGATCAAGATGATACACTGTATTATCTTAGTGAAAATACAGCTGAAGTTATTCCAACTTTATGTTAAATAAACCACTATCAAAATTGTGTGATCTGTCATGCCTAAGTTTTTCCTTTAACTCAGGAAAAGCTCGATGTTAGATACATTTGCCACAAGTTTATCTTTTCTGTTATGTTCAATACACTTAGTTGGCACCACAATAAATGATCAATTAGGATAATTGCCAATGGTGAGATCCTTGACCCTGTATCATTTATTTAAAGGATTTGGGGCTTCAGAGAATTGGAATTCTCAGTTTTGTCTATTTGTAGCCATTTATTGTTTTTATATCAACGCCCTTGACTACAACATTCTCAGCATAATCCTCCTGCTTCTTTTCCGTTTCTCATTTTTCAAAATGAATCAGTGAACAACTGAGTTAAGCTCTTAAAAACCCTCTAAGCATAGCAACTCTCCGCTGGGCAGGAGCAACTACAGAATAGATGTTGTATGTGTGTGTATTTATGCACATATGCATGGACACGTTTTTATTGTTTTATAATTTAGTATTTGGAGAAATACTCCTTTGAAATACAAGCTACAGAAAACAAAACCTTTTAAAATCTTCTGAATGGATGGGGTATGGGTTTTAAAAAGCTGAGAAAAACTAACAAATCAAGCCAATTTATTATCAATGTAGAAATATCCCAAATAAGATGCACTACACCCAGAGTGCATTATGATGATTTACTTTTGAGAGGTTCTACTCTTCAGAATATCATAATTCTAACTGATACATGACAGAGATTTTCAGGTTGATATAATTCTGAAGGACACACAATTTAAAGTTTAATAAATATTCAACTGGTAGAAACTGCAAACAATTTCAACAATTTTTAGGGTCGCTATGGTGGAAGAGTCAGCATCTTCTCTTTAGAGGGCAGGATTTAGAGCTCTGGGTCCCAAGGATTTCTAAGGGAGGAACAGTTGCTTCACCATGACTTGTGTATCTTAGAGGCCGAAGATCAGGAAGTGTGCACACCGGTATTTCATGACCTTGATCTCTCATTACAGGCAAGAAAAAGAAGAGGCGCTTTGGAGAAGTTATGGCTACTGCCAACTTCCTGGTTTCTTTTTAAAACAAGGAACATTTAGATATCTCCAAAAGATGCTGGGACATTACTAGAAGAACAGAGCATATGCAGCAGCGGCTTCTTTCCCACCTGCCTATTTTTACAGTCGTTGGGACAAAATGCCATAATTATTTCTCAAAGGCTAGGAGATTTCCAATTAACCATGAGGCTGACCTACAAAAATAACTATAAAAGAACTTCACAATAGTTACAAGAAGTCCCTGGTTATGTAGTTATTAAGTTCATCCTTCTTGTAGCAGGTGTCACTACTTCATTCCTTTTTACTGTTGAATAATATTCCCCTGTATGAATGCACCAAGTTTTGTTTATTCATTCATCATTTGAAGGACATTGGGCTGCCTGCACTTTTTGTCTATTATGAGCAATACTGCTAAGTACTTTCATGTGCGAGTTTTTGTATGGACATATATTTTTATTTATCTTGGGTAGAAGTGGATCGTCTGGGGCGTATGGTAACTGTATGTTTAACCTTTTGAGGGGCTGCTAGGCTGTTTTCCAAAGTAGCTGGCTAAACGCAGAGTTAAATAGAGTTATTATATGAACCATTTCACATTCCTATTAGCAGGGTATGAGGGTTCCAACTTCTCCACATCCTCCACCGTCTTTTATTGTTGTTATTATCATTATTCTAGCCAACCTAATGGATGGGTGGTAGTATCTCATTGAGGATTTGATGAGCATTTCTCTTTAATTAATTTCTTAAAGATTTTTATTTATTTGAGAGAGAATGAAAGAACACAAGCAGGGGGAGCCGCAGAGGGAGAGGGAGAAGCAGGCTCCCCACTGAGTAGGGAGCACAATACGGGGCTTGATCCCAGGACCACAGGATCATAACTTGAGCCAAAAGCAGATGCTTAATCGATTTCACCACCCGATTTATGAGCATTTTTCTGAATGATGTTGAGCATCTTTTCAGGTGCTTATTAACCACTTATTTTCCTTGGAGAAATGTCTATTCAGATTCTTTGGCCATTTTCAAAACTGAGTCATTTTTCTTTTTATTATTGAGTTATAAGAGTTCTTTTCATATTCTAGATGAGTCCTTTATCAGATATATAATATATATATATGATTTGGAGAACTTTCCTCCTAGTCTATGTCCTGTCTTTTTCACTTTCTGGATGATGTTCTTGAGGCACAAGTTTTAAACTTGAATAAAGTCATTACCTAAAAAAAATAAAATAAAATAAAATAAAAATAAAAAGTCATTACCTAACCCAAGGTCATGGAGATTTAAGGTTGTGTTTCAGGAGTTTTATACTTTAAGCTCTTACATTTAGATCTTTATGGATTTTGAGTTTTAATTTTTATATATGTGAGGTAGAGATCCAACTTCATTAATTTTCATGGTGGTATAGTACATACTTTTAATGTTTTTTCATTTATATTACTATGGTGTAACTATTTAGTGTGTGATTTTCAGACTATAGTAAGACAGGAACATGCCTTATTTACACCTAGTACACCTAGAACAGTGCTTAGCATGTAGTTGTTCAATACATACTTCTTAAATGTAACTTAGCTGAGTGGAAAATATTGACAATTTTTTTATCATCACCATAAAACTAAGTTATTTCGATTGAAATATATAAATTGTTTGATTTTTAATAATAATTATATTTCATTGGTATATGTGTATTTTAGATGGACATAAAAAGATTCCCAAGCTGGGTTAGATCTATAATCCATCTCAACAGATATATTGTTTACTTTCACAGAAACAAGAGCTATGTTATAAAATGTTTAATTCTTCTCCATAATTCTGGTATCAGTGATAAGACACATTACCTCCCCCCATATTAATTCCTTATGCAATCATTCTTAATGCAGCAGATCATATTTTCTAAAGATGGGTCCAATAATATCATCCTGTCCTCCAGATACTCTTCTAAAATTTTGCTACTTCCATCAAGAGCTGGAGTCTGTATCCCTTCCCTTTGCAACTGTCTGAATCTTTAAGACTGCTCTGAACAAAGTATGGTAGAAGTAATGACCTGTGACTTTCAAGGCTAGGACATAAAAAATGTTTTGAAATGCAGTCGAGGAGACTGTTAGTGAAATCCAAAGGGTCTCAAGTAGAGTGTTAATGGAAGCCTAAAAGGCTTTGACGAGACGGACAGCAAAACTTTAAAGGAAACAGAGAAAAATATTATTGGAAGCTGAAGGAATGGGAACCCTTGTTAGGTGATCACAGAGGGTTTGCCAACATCGTCATTCATGATAATGTGGCTAAGAGGAAATGTACCTTTAATAAAGTCAAAGATCTAGGCTAAGGAGAGTCCCAGGTAAAAATATTCAAAACGCCACCTGATTTTTTTTCCATTACCTATGTCAAAATGCAAGAGGCAAGCTAAAGAATAAACTATTAAATATAAAAGAGCCAGAACTTGCTGGATTTGAAATAAAATGGTTTCTCATATCCAGATTCTTTAAAAACAAATGTAAGACAAAATGGCTTCTGGACAAGATCAATGCCAGTATAGGTCTGTAGGATCTTTGATAATATCTCAGAAGGATTTAAGACAGTTACTCACAGAAGTTTTCAAACAGAGGAAAGGTCCTTTCAGGATCTTGATGCCTGCCTGGCCGCATCATTTCAGTTAAATCCCAGGGCTTCTATGACTCTCAATGGTGTTCTCCCACAGGAGTCTCAAAAGAGGCCTAACTATACAACTTTATCTCAAGGAGCTTTGTGAATTTGGCTTTTGTCTAATGAAATTGGTTATAAATTAATACTTAAGAAACCCACGAGGATTTTAAAAGAATTATACCACCTTCCGCTGAAAGCGATATAAAGAGGGCTTTTGATCCCCAAAGTCATAGAGGCAGGGAGCAGGCCTTTTTAATTCATCTATCTTTGTGCTACATCAGATTATTCATTATCTTGCTTGGGTGATTTTCTTTTATGTGTCTTAAATTTTCATATTTCGAAGGACATTTTCTAATCTCTAGTATTACTAGAATCTGAAGAACAAGATATTGCCCCTATTCCATTAATTTAGTCAGTTTTATTTATTTTTTTTTAAACATTTTTTTTTATTTATTTTTTTATTTATTTATGATAGGCACACAGTGAGAGAGAGAGAGGGAGAGACACAGGCAGAGGGAGAAGCAGGCTCCATGCACCGGGAGCCCGATGTGGGATTCGATCCCGGGTCTCCAGGATCGCGCCCTGGGCCAAAGGCAGGCGCCAAACCGCTGCGCCACCCAGGGATCCCCTAATTTAGTCAGTTTTAGAGGCCTCATATAAACTGTCGCACAGAGGTTAAGATTGAAAAACACTAGAGTTTATTTTTTCCTCTCATAAGGTAGCTTCCTCCCACCCACTACCTACCGTCTACATTCCTTCAAAAGTTTGCACTTCCCTTCTATTTTCTGGATTTACTCTGTCTTAAAGTATATTGGCCAGAACTATATTTAATGTTTCAGAGCAGACGATATGCTGCTTTTGTCAAAGGTCAGGACAAGGTTGTTTTTCTTTTCTTACCACAATACCCTTCTTGGTGATCATGGAGATGATATTTGTCTTATTAAATCTGGTGTGATTGAAAATGTTCTTTAAAATCTTTAGCCATATATCACAGAACAAGATTGTTTGCATTGTTAACTGCCTCTAGTAGAAGCAGTTCATGGATTATGGGAAATAAAGTAGGACACAAATATATCAAATGTGGTAAGTAGAAACAGTAAATATCGGCAGAATCCTGTTTAGATAGTAAGAAAAGATTATTCCACGTGTTTCCTTTTATTCACTTCAATTATGTTAAGTTTAAGGAGGTGAATTCAAGTTTAAATGGATCTGAAATCCTTCCTTTTGCATTGGGCAGTTTGGCACAGGAAGCCCAGTGTCGCAGCAGGTACATATTTGGAATCGTCTCAGACCCTCTGCGAAGTTATGTCCTTCCCTGTGCAGCACGCATTTGCAATGTCAACAACATCCAAGTACCAGTCGAGCTGCATTCCTTGTAAAGCAATCTAATTATGGCAAACTCGAAGACCTTGGCCCTGGTGATAATTTCCAGAATGAAAAGTTCACAAAATGAAATGGAAAAGCATCAGCAGCTCATCCTTTTCTCTGTCATCTTTGTTTATGAAAACCTAAAAATGTGAATGAACTTCCCTCATTTGTGTTTCCCCAGCCTCACAGAGACATACACAGAATTTGGCCCAGTGAGTTGGCACGTCTATGCAAGTTCTATACAAATGGCTTTCTACCATTTGAACAACCAGTCACTTCTTCTGGATCCAAAGTCATTTACTTACAAAGAAACAAACCCGATTTGATCACATTATTAATTCAAAACCTAATGCTGAGTAACAGTTTTAGTTGTCGTTTGATTAGTCCAAGTTTTTTACAGTTTAACAGAGTCATTGTCTTCAGGTCTTTATTCCTGATTTACTCTGACAGGAGAATGCTTTCATATTTATGCATATTTCCTTAGTATTCTTCTCATTCCAATTAGAAGACAGTAGCCAAGAGACACAATCCCTTGCTTCAAGAAGGAGAGCTGGCTGTCATGAGTCTGTACTTAGGGGACTCCACATTGGCTCTCGTCTTCTGACTGCTTTGGAGAAAACCCACGACCAACACAAGACAGCAACCACCACCCTTCCAGAGCAGGGTCCCTGGAGAAGTGGGTAAGGTGCAGGCTAGGGATTCTCAGACCAGACACCACTGTTCTTCAACTCTGATCACCTAAATAGAACACAGGCTTTTATAGGACTTCCCATAGAAAGGAGCCCACATATCCTTTGTTTAAGATGATCTTCAGAAACTTTATGAACTTCAAAGTTCATATAAAGGTAAACAATCTAATAGAACTTTCTATCACTAGGTCAGAAGGAAGTTAGGAACTACAAAGAATAATATCCAAAAGAATATGATGTGTGTTGGGGGGTGTCTTAAATCTGTAATTTTTCCATATTGTTGTTGTGGTTTATAACCATCTGTTTTCCTAAAATGAGTACCAGAGACACATATGAATTGCAAAAGATCTCTGTACTTGTTTTGGGATCAGCTAATAAGATTGTACCCAGTGTAGAGATGTTCTTGGGAGATAAGCCTAAGAGACAGTGTGGATAAAAGCTCTGAAAATAGAAATTCTCAAATAATGAGTTTTTAATTCATTCAGTGTGACTTAAATGTGCAGAAATGCATATTTTTCTTCTCTATAGCTGAGCTTGCTCAGGGGCACCTGCTGGCTCTGTCGGTTAAGCATCTGACTCTGGATTTTGGCTCTGGCCATGATCCCAGGATCCCCTTGTCAGGCTACTCGCTCAGCAGGGAGCCTGCTCAAGATTCTCTTTCTCCCTCTGTCCTTGCCCCCCATCCTGTGCTCACTCTCTCTCTCTCTAGAATAAATAAATCTTAAAAAAAAAAAAAACAACTGAGCTTCCACACCATCTCTTTGCATTTGATACTCATCAAAATATGATTTTCAAAAAAATTAAAAATACGGCTCTTCTACAAATATAAAGTTAGCAAGTGTCAAAGATTGATTTAGATTATTACTGAGGGAATTAGAGAGACAATAAAGCTGATTGAAAAGTGTACTAGACAGGTAGAAATATTATAATTGAGAAAAAGAATGCAGAATAAAATTGTTAAACTGAATTTTAAAACCTATGTTTTATTTCTATCATATATAAACCATTTACATACCTATATGCAAATTCATTTTCAGTGCTAATGTACAAAAATAATTTGAATGCTATCAGTTTTTCTGTAAGTTAATATTTACTTTTTTACAGTTGTAAGCTACCCTAATTAATGGAAATGGTAAGTAAAACCAAATCAACATACCCTTAAGGAATCAATCTTTTTCCTTTTCCCCCTTTGGAATTTTTCTTTTACTATGCTGATACAATTAGTTATACTTTCTATTCAAAAGAAAAATGCAGAGTAATTTCTCTTAAGTTGTGATTCTAGTAAGGGAGTGAAATTATGATATAAATATGTTGGTACTTATTTTTTATAAAATTAAAAACCAGTACCCATGTTATTTTTTTTAATTTTGAAAGTGTGTTCAGGAGTCAAAAGAGTTAATGAAACTAAATACTTATACATTTAAATATAAAATTCATGAAAAATTACAAATCATAAATTTAAATGCAAAAGAGTATATAGCAATTATAGTGTAATAACGTTGGTGACAGATGGTTGTACACTTGTGGTGGGCATAGCATAAACTTCTGTAATCACGATGTTGCATGTTGCACACTTGAAAGTAATGTAGCATTGTGTGTCAATTATTCTCCAATTATAAATAAATAAAAAATGTTTTAAAATAAAAATAAATGCATAAAAGTGTGTCAAAAATTTTCTCACTCTATTATAAATGGACAGATAAAATGTGAAAAGAATAAAAATATTGTCAATGATTCATAAAATGCTAAAAGAATAATCAATCATTAGAAATAATATTATTCTCTTCTTAATTACAATTAAAGAAAGAGATGCTCTTGAACACTGGTGTAGTTGGATGACAAAATTGTTTTAGTGTAAATTTTTACAGAAATTGAAAAAATGTTTTGACTTTTACAGTAATATGAACCATAACTTCAAATTGAGGATTGTGGTGGTTTAATAGGATGCTTTTTAAGTGAAGGCATCATTGTTTAATGCAAAATTTTAAAGGAATATCATGATTCTCTGGGAATATCTCAACATATAAATGATACCAATTCCCTTCCCTACTCCACAACATTGGCTGCTTTTACGATTTTCTCTTTAATACTACTTTTCAGCAATTTGATTATGGCTTGCCTCAGTGTGGTTTGAGTTTCTTGGATGAGATTCTTGGATCTGTGGGTTTATATTTTCATCAAATTTGGAAATTTCTTTTTTTTTAAGATTTTATTTATTTATTCATGAGAGACACAGAGAGAGAGGCAGAGACACAGGGAGAAGGAGAAGCAGGCTCCATGCAGGGAGCCCTATGTGGGACTCAATCCTGGGACTCCAGGATCACACCCTGGTTTAGGCAGGTGCTAAACCTCTGAGCCACCCAGGGATCCTCCCCAAACTTGGAAATTTCTTAGTCATTTTTTTTCAACATTATTTTCTTTCCTTCTACCCCTCCTTTCTTTCTGGACTGCAACTATGTGAACGTTAAACTTTTGATATTCTTCCTCAGGTCACTGGGGTTCTGTTCTCCCCATCACCACCATACTCACCAGCCCACTCTCACTCCACTCCAACACCTTTCCCCATCCTGGCCTCCCTCTATGCTTCATTTTGGATATTTCAATTGCTCTGGCTTCAAGTTCACAGCTTTTTTTTATGTAGTATCTAATCTGTTGTTAATATCATTCAATGAACTTTTCAATTACGATATTATATTTTCATCTCTAGAAGTTCGATTTGGTTCTTTTTAAATTTTCCATTTCTTTCTGCATTGTGTTTTGGGTTTTTTTTTTTTTTGAATCTTTGAACATATTTATAATAGCTGTTTTAAAGTCTTTGCTAATTCCATTATGCCTGTCATTTTGGGGGCTCTCTTGATTATGGGGCATATTTACCTGCTTGTTCACATGACCAGAAACATTTTTATTAGGTGCTGGCCATTGTGATTTTATGACACGGAGTGCTGGATTTTGTGGTACTCCTTTAAAGAGTATTGGATATACTCTGGTAGGGGGAGCTACTTGCAGATCAGCTTGATTCCTTCAAAGCTTGCCTTTCAGTTTTTCATAGAAGCCTATAGTAGCCTATAAAACCACGACTACACCTGAACCTTCTGGTTTCTCTAATGAAATGCCATGTGTTTGATAACATTTCTCCACTCAGACTGATGTAAACCCAAATTATTTCCCGGTTTACTTAAGTTCTATGGTTGGTTTGGTTTACAGCTCCCTAGTAATATCTCCCAGCAGTTGTTTTCTGACTGGCCATATTGAATTTCACCTCACCCACCAAAGACCTTTATGCAGATTTCTGGAGCTCATTCTTTGCATAGCTCCCTCTTCTCTGGTAATCCTTCCAGCAAATTCTAGCTTCCTCAGCCTTCCTCATCTGAAAGCTCTGTCTTCCAAACTCACTGTAACTGCCAGCTTCTGTTTGGGTTTATCCTCCTTGTACTGCAGCATAGAAACTGCTGGAGCAATCATAGGGTTCATCTTGGTTAGTTCCCTTCTCTCAGAAAGCACAGTTATCCAATGTATAAAAACAGTTGTTTCATCCATTTTGTCCAGTTTTCTAGTTGTTTGTAGTAAGAGGGTAACCTCTGTGAGCAGTTGTGCTTTGGTAAAAGGATGCATAAATTTAAAAAAATTCAGAATATTGACACTACATCAACAAAAATAAGTGTTTTCCCACTTAAATATAGCATGGTATATTGGAATAGTAGAATGCCAACAAGTGGCAGCAGCCGCTGTGTCTGGAGGAAATAGACCAACTTCCATTGTTGACTAGACCCGATTTCAGCTTTGTTAGTATTTTACATTCAGTGAGATTTTCTTATTCCCATTCGATGTCTGGTTTAGGGGACTCCTTACAGCCTTCTGCTAAGGGTTACAGCAACTCCATCTTGAGCATGTGGAAATGTCTGCAGATGGAGATGAAAGCGCTGCATAGGGTGCTATCCTAGGTCTTCTCAGTCTAAATATTCCTGATTGACCTACTTTATGACGCCCATGGCAATCTGGCTAGAACACTCTTTGAGGCTGTTTCCAATTAGAATTCCAGGCCCCAAACAAATGAAAGTTGCTTTTGCCCACAGAAATGAGCTATTGGAGAGTTTTCTGCCAGCTAGTTTATTATCTACCCCACCTTCCTCTTCACCTGGGGAGAAGGCAGGGCAGGGGACTCTGGAAACTCATCTATGATTCACTTACAAGCTTTACTCATCCTGAGGATCCTTTCCACATGCTTTGGACTGAATTGTGTCCCCCTAAATTTATATGTTGAAGTCCTAACCCACAGACTGGCAGCATTTGGAGTAAGGAAATAATTAAGATTAAAGGAGGCCCTAAGAGCAGAGCCCTGATCCAATATGATTAGTGTCTTTGTAAGAGGAGACACCAAATGCATGCTCTTTCTCTCTCTGCCAGTTGGTCACAGTTAAAGGTGACAGTCTACAAGCCAGGAAGAGGATCTTCACAAGGAACTCAATAGCCTGGCACCTTGATCTTGGACTTTCCAGTCTCAGAACTGTGAGAAATAAATTCCTATTGTTTAGCCACCCAGTCTGTGATATTTTGTTCCAGCAGCCCCCCAAAAGTCCAAGATACCACACCTAAGGGAGTTTTTTTTTGTTTGTTTGTTTCCTTTCTTTGGGATAGAAAACTGCCTTCCTGAGGCGTCCTTATTTTTCATATTTAAAGGTTTTTTAGTAGAAACTCTATTCCCAGGCTTCCAGAATTTATTTCTTGACATTTAACAGAAAGATTATAGAGTTAAAAACAAAAAACGTACAAAAAACAAAACTTTCTCCGTCTCAATCTCTTGCCTGCCTCTTGAGATCGAAAACCAAATTCAAGACTGTCTTTACTGAAACTGATTTTAGGAATCTAATTCTAGAAGCCAAAAGCCAAACGCTGAGTACTGATTCTTTTTCCTTTTCACTGACAACAATCTTAATCCTCTCGGAGGTAATGAATAGCACCAGTTGAATAGGGGTAAGACTAAACAACAATAACAAATACAAGGAAGTGCCAGAAAGAAAAGAATAGTAATGTATTTCAAAATATTATTTCATTGCACAAATACAAGGTTTCTTACCCATGCATAAAAAAATAATTGAGAAGTAGGTAACTACAATGGTTAATAGAAAAAGCAGTACTCTCTTCTAAGCTACTTCTCTTACCTCTCTCGATCCCTTGGTATTGCTAGAACTCCTAAGACAAAGTTCTCTGTCAGGGTTTCTTCTATAGTTTTGATGGGTAGTACATGCATGGGCCCCACTCTGGTCTCAGGACTGCTGTCTATCTGACATGTCGTCCATGTCGTCCCTTGGGGTGTGACATAGGGTTTGCTGAGGTCTCCCTGTCTCCTCTTGGCCCTGGGTTCTGCTGTGCTCCTTCAGATGAGCCTACTAATGGTGATAGAAAGCGTACTTCCCTAGCAAGATCATTATTGTATGTAATTTCCATGTAGAGTAGACTTTTTATTTTTCAGTTCCTATTTGTATTACAGGTATTACATATTTCCTTTTTATTTATTTATTTATTTATTTATTTATTTATTTATTTATTTATTTATTTATTTTTATTTCTTGATACTCTCTTTAATTTCTTGAGAGATTTAGATCTAACTCTTCATTGGCGAGTTAGAGGACAACCCACAGGGGATCCTGTGAGGTTATCTGGAAATATCCCCTTTTACTACAAAATGAGCCAGTTTCTTATGATTCAATTCAAGCATCTTCCTACTCCTCTCCCCGAGTTCTGTACGTATCTGCTATATTCATTGAGAGGTTTTAAGATTGCTTTTATCCTCTTTTTGGAGATGATTCTTGATTTCTTTTTTCCTAGACTATTTACTATGTCCCCTAGGGAACATCAGAATTTTCTGCAAATATACTTACTGATAGTTTGTCCTGACATGTTAGAATTTTGGGTGAATACACAAATTAGGTCTCTCTGGAATCCAATCCAAGCAGGTTAAAATGATAGGATTTTTGGCTCATATCACTGGAAGCTGACATTTAAGTTAGCTTCAGGGTTGGTTTGTCAGCTGCTCAATCATATATTCAAGATTCAGTTTCCTTTTATCTTCCCTCTGTCTCATCCAGGTTCATCTTCTTCCTAAGCCTGGTTCTACTTCGTCATAAGATGGTTATGTCAGCTTCCATGGGAATGTGCTTCTCCAGGCACATCTATGAAGATAAAGGGGATCATTTTCAAGAGTGTTCTCAGAAGGGGGAGGATGCTTTTCTTCTAGAAACCATCAGAAAGGCTGTCCTTTGATTTGGTCAGCCTAGACCCAATCATTCTGGAACAAATAACCGTGACGCAGGAGAGGGACTGTATTCGTTATTTTGGGCTTTAGTCCCTCATCCTACTGCTAGTGTGAGATGTCCAGGGGAGGCAAAGATATCTGAATGAAAGTTTGGATAGTGACTAAGGAAATGGGACAGCAATGTTGGAAAACTAACCACAATGCCCAGTATATCTAACCCCTCAGAAGAGAATAAATGTCTTGAAAGGGAAGAAAAACATGCCAACTATTCACTTATGCTAGACCTTGTGCCAGGCAATCCATGTATTTTTGCTATGGCCAGGGAGTGTCTTCCTAGCCTATTATCTCCTTTCTTTAAGAATTTCCCTACTTTGGGGAGAGGCTCTGATAGCCTGTTTGTTGGACAAAGGTGACTGGATCAGGGATAGAGACCTGGTCCAGACTAGGCCAATGTTCTTTCTTCTCTAGGAATTTTGAAGTGGTTTTTAGACGAGGTAGTCTCTGCTGGTCTATAGGAACAGACTGGAAGCTCTGGGTGAGCTGTGTTCTGTGAGTGCACAGAGAAACAAAGACGGTGTAGAGAGATAATGAGCAGGGAGAAGCAGAAGTAAGATTTGACTCTAAAGAGAAAGAAGAACTTGCTTGGCTCCTGCTGACTTTCACATGCATGGTTCGGTTACTGCTTAGGGCTACTATCTATATAGCAGGCTGTTAACCTGGACCTCAAAGACAAAGAATAATGTAGTGGAGCCCAAGGATTGATTCTCTCTCCCCACCTAATGCCCCAGATACCAACGTAAGCACTGGACAGCCCCCCCAACCCCCTGCATAATATATTAAGGGATAACGAGATGCTGCCCCTGCCAGCTTGATCGTGCATTGCCACTGATATAATAGAAAAAAGTTGGAGATCAGAGAGATGTCTTTGTGTGGACTTTGTGTAGTACTATTCTCTGCTCCTTCCTCATGAGAATAGGATGCCAAACCAATGAGTGAAGATCTGAGGAGATTTTATATCTGTATCCCAGAGACTGAGGGAGATAGTGGTGTTTGACCTACGACTGAGAAGTCTAAAGTCAAGGGGTGTACAGCAAATCCACTGAGGTAGTATGCACTTCCACTCAATGTGGCTTGTGGGGACAAAATGAACCCCCTTCCTAAAGTGAACTGACCCGGGTCATCTTAAAAGAGAATCCCTTCCAAAAGGATAGCCTCAGTGAGCTATGACAGACAAAGAGATGGGGAGTTGCTGAATGCTCAGAACAGAGTTACCCAGAAGAGGGCCAAGGGCAAAGGAATTTCCTTGGTCATCCTGAGTGAGAATCTCCAAGAACAAAACTGCCTATCGGAGGCAAGTCGGAGGCAAGGTCAGCAATGTTTCTTCAGTGCAGAGGGCACTGAGGTCGAGGTCAGATCGCATCACACCAGCCATGTGACCTGCTGCCCTTCCTCTAGTCCCTCTCCTCCCAGGCTGATGTTGGAAAGGCCAGAACAGTGGCCTGCACAGTGAGAGACGAGGCAGAGGAGGAACTGCTGGAAAAGTCAACCTCCCTGCCTCCCCTCCTTGCTCTGAGGAGTGAAAAAAAGCCTAATGCTTAGAGGAGTCATTATTTTTTTTTTAAGATTTTATTTATTTATTCATGAAAGACAGAGAGAGAGAGAGAGAGGCAGAGACACAGGCAGAGGGAGAAGCAGGATCCATGAGGGGAGCCTGACGCTGGACTCAATCCCGGGTCCCCAGGATCAGGCCCTGGGCTGAAGGCACCCCTAAACCGCTGAGCCACCTGGGCTACCCAGAGGAGTCATTATTAGACTAGACTGGAACTTTCAATGCCAGAACATTAGCTAAGAGGGAGGATAAAAGCTATGGACATACTAAAGTTTTATTTTTAACAGTGAGAAATAATACATTTATTTTCTTTTTATATTTTATCACTAACTGAGGAGTCACATCACCACTTTAATGACTCTGCCAAGTAGATATTATTATCCCAGTAGGAATTCTCTTCACTCTGTAATTGAGGAAACAGATTCGAAGAGCCTCATGGAAGGGGAGTGACTCATGAAATGGGCTGTAAAGGATGAACAGGTTTTCAGGAAGCAAAGAGGAGAGAAAGGGAATTCTAGGAGAGGAAAACATGGAGAAGTGGGGGCTGGGGAGTGAGAGTGTAATCGAGAACTGTGGCAGTCTAACTTGGGTGCAAGAGGAGGTCTACACAGGCTGAGGGCCCAGTAAGTCCACAAACATGTTAGAGCAGTAAGTAGAAGTTCTTAAACAGCACTTTTCCCCTCATTTCTCCTCTATAGCTGCCTCTTATTCATTCTCTAAAGAAAAATGAAGATATTTTCCCCATTTGAGCATGTGAGAATGTGCAATTTGGAAAGCAGGGATTATAGGCTAGAATCCCACAAGGTAGAGGGGGAAACTGCAAGAGATTTTGGGATAAGTCGACCTAGTTTTGCATCCAGTACTGTTGTAAAAATGTAATATTTCTGAAATAAATATATTTATAAATAAACTCAGTTTCCTTGTCTGTAGAGCAGGGAAATCTCGATAGGTCTACTGGGAGGGATACACACGTTGAAAATGAGGCCGATACATAAAATAACTGTGTGATCTTAAGTAAATCACAAATGTCTTCAGTCAAGGTCCCTCAGCCCATTTCATTGTATTGTCAACGTCACTTCATGTCAATGTTTGAAATACCTAACAGTCAAGATGGCTTTTTTTTCCAGACAAAACAAGGTAATGTTTTCTTATAAATGCTCAATAAATGTCAAGCCTAACTTTTTATGTGTACAAAATTAAACCTTTTGTTTTAGTTATCTAAGAAAGGTCCTTTTGGTGAGGGTAAAAAGGACATTTAAACTGAAAGTTATGTGTATGGGGCCTGAAAACTTTTAATGGCTCTATTTAAAATGAACAGAAAGGTACTTAAGGAAGGTAGCAGTTGTAGGCTTTCTTTTCTTAGGAAATCAATACTCATAAAACTCAAGGTTGGAATTGAGAATTAAAAACCACAGTGAGTTTATTTTAAAACATGGAGTCTGTCATCTTTATTTTCCCTTTGGATAACATAGTGTTTATACCCTGAGGTCTATTTATGTTGCTGCAACTCTTTCGCTGACTTTGAAGTGAACTTCATATGGTGCTAGAATCACAACCTTAGGGCTTCGAGGTCACCAAGCCCAACCCCCTCATTTGAAAAGAGTAAATAGAGGTCAGGGAGGAAAGTGAACTGTGGGACACCTTCTATTTCCTTCGAGTTCGAACGTAGAGCCTCCTGTTGTCCCGAACCATTAGACCCAACTCCGAGATCAGAGCATGAGTTGTCCTTTCCTTTCTCATTCTCTACCAGGGGGCTTGATCTTCCACTAAACCAAAGCCATGCCTGGCACATGGCAGGCACTCTATCTAGAGTTCTTTTTTTTTTTTTTTCTAAAGGAATTGTGTTCAACTCTGTACAGAGTATTTTGTCCTCACCAGAATCTAATTAGAAACTGTCCTCCATTCTTGGTGTGGCTTAGGAGCATCACCAAGCACCGATCAAAGAAAACAAATCCCTGCCGCTCTTCGCCCAAATACATTCTCAAATGGAGTTGCCTGTATGAGAAACATTTCCATCGCCAATCTACACCTATAGTTTAAACAGTCTACTCTTGGGATTTCTCATCTGTAGATTCATTTAAAACCACCATTCCCTCAGTCGGGGGCACCTTACTGCATCCAGCACCTTTCATCCATCTGGCAAGCACACAGATCTGTTATCCAAGTTCATGATCATGGCAGAGGACTACCGAGTCCTTTGGGGTGTCCCTTCAGGGTCCCAGAAAACAAATTTCACTTATGCTTATATTTTAAATCTGGCTGAACCAAACAAAGTTTTAGTATTTACTAAAAAATCTGTTTATTTATTTTTGGGTGATTCAGATGCAGAGACTGATTTTATTTGTATAGTTATTGAGGTTATGTGGGTTGGAGAATGAGTCATAGAAAAATGCAAGAGTAAAACACTGAGTAGAACAAACCAACTTAGAGTGCTTGTAATTTTGGAGGTTTTTGTCTGAGGAGGAGATTAGCTAAACGTGATACAGTAAGAGGCTGCTTGTATGTACCGTGTAGGAGAGGCCAGCTGTTCCCCTCTTTCCTGGGGAGAGTACAACAGTAATTAGACTTAAAGGGAAGCAACAGCCATTTTGATTAGAATCAGGTAATTTTCTGGAGTTCCTACAATGAGAGAAAGGTAACTCCATAGAGTCCCTTTCACCCTTTTTCAAATTCCTCCAACGCCAGCTCTGCTGTTCACTCCACCTGATTCACAAATCATCTAGAGACTTGGGTCCCAAGCTGAGCCTAGGTGCTCAGAGGCTCCTCACAAGGAACTCACAGGAGCCCTGAGGGAGTTTAAATCGTTGCCGGGGGGGGGGGGGGGGCGGGGGGCACAGTGCCATCTGTCAGGACATCGCACCAACTATTATTATTAAGGTGTTCTAATGTAACTGCTTAATAAATGGAACTGTTAGGTATTCCTTTTAAAAATTTTTAATTCCCCATAAAGTTCAGGGTCCACTTCTGGATTCTCTATTCTGTTCCACTGATCTATGTGTCTGTTTTTGTGCCAGTACCACACTGTCTTGATGACCACAGCTTTGTAGTACAACCTGAAATCTGGCATTGTGATGCCCCCAGATATGGTTTTCTTTTTTAAAATTCCCCTGGCTATTCGGGGTCTTTTCTGATTCCACACAAATCTTAAAATAATTTGTTCTAACTCTCTGAAGAAAGTCCATGGTATTTTGATAGGGATTGCATTAAACGTGTATATTGCCCTGGGTAACATTGACATTTTCACAATATTAATTCTGCCAATCCATGAGCATGGAATATTTTTCCATCTCTTTGTGTCTTCCTCAATTTCTTTCAGAAGTGTTCTATAGTTTTGAGGGTATAGATCCTTTACATCTTTGGTTAGGTTTATTCCTAGGTATCTTATGCTTTTGGGTGCAATTGTAAATGGGATTGACTCCTTAATTTCTCTTTCTTCAGTCTCATTGTTAGTGTATAGAAATGCCACTGACTTCTGGGCATTGATTCGATAAAAGAGGAAAGACTATCCATTGGAAGAAAGACAGTCTCTTCAATAAATGGTGCTGGGAAAATTGGACATCCACATGCAGAAGAATGAAACTAGACCACCCTCTTTCACCATACACAAAGATAAACTCAAAATGGATGAAAGATCTAAATGTGAGACAAGATTCCATCAAAATCCTAGAGAAGAACACAGGCAACACCCTTTTTGAACTCAGCCATAGTAACTTCTTGCAAGATACATCCACGAAGGCAAAAGAAACAAAAGCAAAAATGAACTATTGGGACTTCATCAAGATAAGAAGCTTTTGCACAGCAAAGGATACAGTCAACAAAACTCAAAGACAACCTACAGAATGGGAGAAGATATTTGCAAATGACATATCAGATAAAGGGCTAGTTTCCAAGATCTATAAAGAACTTATTAAACTCAACAGCAAAGAAACAAACAATCCAATCATGAAATGGGCAAAAGACATGAACAGAAATCTCACAGAGGAAGACATAGACATGGCCAACATGCACATGAGAAAATGCTCTGCATCACTTGCCATCAGGGAAATACAAATCAAAACCACAATGAGATCCCACCTCACACCAGTGAGAATGGGGAAAATTAACAAGGCAGGAAACAACAAATGTTGGAGAGGATGTGGAGAAAAGGGAACCCTCCTGCACTGTTGGTGGGAATGTGAACTGGTGCAGCCACTCTGGAAAACTGTGTGGAGGTTCCTCAAACAGTTAAAAATAGACCTGCCCTACGACCCAGCAATTGCACTGTTGGGGATTTACCCCAAAGATACAGATGCAATGAAACGCCGGGACACCTGCACCCCGATGTTTCTAGCAGCAATGGCCACGATAGCCAAACTGTGGAAGGAGCCTCGGTGTCCAACGAAAGATGAATGGATAAAGAAGACGTGGTTTATGTATACAATGGAATATTACTCAGCTATTAGAAATGACAAATACCCACCATTTGCTTCAACGTGGATGGAACTGGAGGGTATTATGCTGAGTGAAGTAAGCCAGTCGGAGAAGGACAAACATTATATGTTCTCATTCATTTGGGGAATATAAATAATAGTGAAAGGGAATATAAGGGAAGGGGGAAGAAATGTGTGGGAAATATCAGAAAGGGAGACAGAACGTAAAGACTGCTAACTCTGGGAAACGAACTAGGGGTGGTAGAAGGGGAGGAGGGCGGGGGGTGGGAGTGAATGGGTGACGGGCACTGGGGGTTATTCTGTATGTTAGTAAATTGAACACCAATAAAAAAAAAAAAAAATAAATAAATAAATAATTTTAATTCCAATATAGTTAATAACATATAGTGTTTGTCATTTATTTCAGGTTCACAATATAATGATTCAACTGTTCTCTACATTACTCAGGGTTTGTCAAGATACGCTCTTAATCTCCATCACCTATTTCACTTCTCCTCCAACCCACCTCCCCTCTGGTAACCATCAATTCTCTATAGTTAAGAGTCTATTTTTTGGCTTGTCTCTTTATTTTTTCTTTGTTTCTTAAACACATATGAATAGAACACATAGTATCTATCTTTCTCTGACTTATTTTGGGTAGCATTATACTCTCTAGATCCATCCATGTTGTTGCAAATGCCAAGACTTTATTCTTTTTTGTGGCCGAAAAATATTCTATTCTATCACATCTTCTTTATCCATTCATCTATTGATGGACACTTGGGTTACTTCCATAATTTGGGTATAAAACATGCTGCAATAAACAAAGAGATGCATATCTCCTTTTGAATTAGTGTTTTCATATTCTTTGGCTAAGTATCTAGTAGTGTAATTATTGGATCATATGGTAGTTCTATTTTTAATTTTTTGAGGACCCTCCATACTGTTTTCCATAGTGGCTGCACCAATTTGCATTCCCAATTGTGTACGAGGGTTCCTTTTTCTCCACATCCTTGTCAGCACTTGTGTCTTGTGTTTTTGATTTTAGCCATTCTGACAGGTGTGAGGTGATATCTCATTGTGGCTTTGATTTGCATTTCCCTGATGATGAGTAATGTTGAGTATCTTTCCATGTGTCTGTTGGTCATTTATACGTCTTCTTTGGAGAAATGTCTGTTCATGTTTTCTGCCTATTTCTGAATTGGATTATTTTTGTTTTTTTGGTGTTGAGTGGTATACTATTAGGAATTTCTTTTGCCTTAGAAGCAGGTGAAAAATTTACTGATACTTCAGGGAACCATGAACCAAAAAGTTTGGGAACCTCTAAAAAAGGGTTAAGAAACATCTGAAAGATCAGAATTGACAAAGGAGTTAGAAAAAAAAAAATCCTAAACATTCCATCTTTCTATTTGTTGCCTATTGCCTATAGACTTTCTCATTCTTTTCTCAGCTATGTAACCAAAGGCAGACATCCATGGTCAGGAGGCAGGCTCCAACTCCTCTGCCTGTTACCAGTTTATTGCTACTTTACTGGTTAAGAATACTTCCTATGCATATCTTTTTTTTAAAAAAGAGTTTATTTATTTATTCATGAGAGACACAGAGAGAGGGTGAGGCAGAGACACAGGCAGAGGGAGAAGCAGACTTCCTGCAAGGAGCCTGATATGGAACTTGATCCTGGATCCCAGTGTCATGCCATGAGGCAGATGCTCAACCGATGAACCACCCAGGTGTCCCTCTATGCGTATCTGTATCTATTTCTATAGGTATATGATATCTATCTGTGAATATGTATATAGAGGAAGTTTTTTAGAAGTTTTTTCTTAGAGATGTTTCCTTAAAAATTACTTCTAAAAAGTTAAAGACACAGGTTTCATTTTACAGAATGTGCTGGCATGGAAGCTCTGGCATTCTCATATTCTAGTAGAGGCCATCATGGAGAGAGGTGTTGATATGGAATCAATCTCATTCTAGGTGACCTTGGTCAACTTTATAAGCTCTTTGATGACTTATTATCCATTTATAAAACAAATAAAATAATGCAGATGCTGTTGAGGTTTTGTGTTTATAAAATATTCTAAGATGCTCAGATGAAAGGTGTGACTCACAGGAAATGCCAAGTATGAAATAAACCATCCCACAGATTCACAGCTGATCCCTTTCAGTGTGATGGAAACTTGATATTTAAAAACTCCTTTGATAAGAATCCTGTTCTCATCAGCTGTGCCTTTTCTCAGGAATTTGTTCCATTTTCCTTTCTCCTTTACTATACCTTCAAATTGGATGACATTTATAACCTGCAAGGGAGTCATTGAGCAATTACTTAAGGGAGCCCTGCACAAATACAGTTTCTTTTCCACCAGGTAAAGGTCACGTGTGTATGCTTGAATGTGTTTATCCCTTCCCTTACAGTATTTGTCCATCAAGGAAATAGATGTTAGGAAAATGTCTCCTTGTTTCATCTCACCACTACCAACAGTTCTATTTTGGTCTGCAACACTCCCTTATTTTAGAATGTTTCCTAGGCAGTGTATAGTAATTCAAAGAGATCAAAGTGAATCTCTCTACTTAATTCACACAAGCCTTTAGAATAACGTACTTTCATACAACATGCCCGTGCGCAGATGACATTCATCCACTAAGCCGTTGTTTGAGGGAACTTTGAATTGGAGTGAGGATCTTATGTATTATCTTTTTCATAAACAACACTTTTCCTGATGAAGGAAATGAAATGATCCTCAATCATTTTAGCACACAAAGATAAACACTACTGAATTGTTGGTTTGCGTTAGTCTAGCCTTTTGTCTATGCACATTTTTACGTTCTATACATTCTTTTTGTTTTATTCACCTCATTTTGTGTCACAGTTTCTTTTAGTAATTTTGATTACCATTTATTCCAATTAAGGCAATCATGCAATATTTAACACCTTTCTTTTTTGCACAAGCTGTTTAAATAGGTCAATTTAAAATTACTTTAGATACAAGTACATTGAAATTGGGAAATATAAATTATTTTTGAAATTTCCACCTGAAATGTTATATAATTTAATATTTACTGACTCACTGTGTAATTAATTCTAAAGCCATATCACCAGCTGTCCATATTGTTAAACCTTAAAATGGATTTTGGGCAATAAATATTTGACCAGCTGTTTTAATTGGAATAAGTAGTATTAATGTGCTTTCCCACTGGATAACTGTACTAACTCTTACTAAGCAAGCTCTTGAAATCTCACTCAATTCATGAAGCCATCTGGGTTTCATGTGGGCCTAGTAGCAATTTCTCTATTCTCAACCACTTAAAAATAGGAGAAGTCCCTCTGGCTTATTAAATCATAACATCCATTCATTCCATTGGCTACATACAGAATTAATAAACATTAATCAGTTATGGGTTAGTCCTACTCATGAAATTGGATCATCTTCTGCTCAAAATTGTTTCTGTTTTGAGTGTTTTTTCTTCCCTTCCTGTGGCCAGGTGATCAAAATCTGGCCTGAGGAACATGTCTCTCATGCCCTACTCAGGTCCCCTTTCCAGGCAAGGTTTGTGCTTTGGACCTTTCCTGAATATGGTCCCTTGCCCCATAATCACAGCCTCTGGTGGGTCTCCTGGTGGCTGAGGGATTTGTCAGATGACTGCATTGCTAATCTTACTGCATTTTGCTAAAATGCAAATCATTGGCAGAAGTTTCATAAACGTGCCTCCCAGATTGTGTCTCCATTCAATTAATGGAAGCCTTTCAAGATCTTGATCCCGTAAAGGAACTGTCTGGGATATGAGATCTAGGCAATAAGAAAACTAGTGGTAAGTATTTTGAAGGGTAGTAGGAGAAAGAAAGCTATGATCCTAGATTTCCAATATGGCCACTTGGGGTCTGATTCTCACTCGGTCTGATTCTCAGAGGATGACTTTAACAAAAAATTCGTGATCATGAGATTTGTTAAGGCAGTACTTCCAGGAAAAGCCAGTAGAGGCCTAGGGGAAATTAGATAGGGAAGGAAAGAAGCTAAGGAAGGGAGCAGTTTTAGGTCAAGTCCTAGTCTTGGCATGATCCTACAGGGAGCTATGCAGAGGACATTACATTTCAGAGCTTGTCTTATTTTGAGTCCAAGGAACAGGGCTTTCACTATTTCTCACCAGCTATTGGCCATAGCTGCTCCGTGGGAGAAACAAGCTCCCTGCACCTCCAGCTTTATGCAGGTATGCCCAAAGGGGCCCCAGTAACCAAGGGCAGTTCTGAAGATTACAACTGTGAGCTGTCAAAAGTGCAACATACAGAAGCTGAGGGACTCACAAGGAAGCTCAAGACTTATAATGAAGACCCAAAATGATATGGGTGGAGAGTATCTTCTATATCTGCTATAATGACACAAACTTGAGAGGGAGCGTAGTGGGTGAACAATGTCTATGCAACCAGGTCTTGGGCAGTTGAAGCCTTCTTCCTAGAGGCAATTTCAACTTTAGATCAAGATATAGAGTAATAAAAACACCTCAGAAGTCTTCCTTGTACCTTTTCCCAATCAATAGATACGTTGAAAAGGTAACCAGTGCACTGATTATAGTTAGTCCTGCTTGCTTTTTTTACCCTTTTATAAATGAATCTTACAGTATATACTCTTCCGTGCCTGGCTTTTTTTATTCAACTTATTGTGAGATTCATCTATGTCATAGTATCTAGAGGTAGTTAGGTAGTTCATTCTTTTTCATTGCTTTGGAGTATTCCATTTGTATGGCTGTTTCATAATTTATTTTACTGTTGCTAGACATTTAGGTTGTTTCCATGTCATATACTTTGTATGTAAAATCCTACTCATAGAACATAGAGAATAAACTAAGAATAAGATAAAAGGAAATCACAGTGGCCAATGTGAACTTTCATAGTAGTTGTTTGTCAACACTTGTTGTAGGACTTAAAGTCCCCCAAGTGATAAACCAGACTAATTTGCCAACATCTGGAAAAAGGGGTGAGACCCCATGGACTCAGGCATGACCATTGCACCCAGCTACATGGGCCTCCTGAGTAGCAGCTGCCTAGCAGCAGCTCAAAGATGGATCAATCACCCATGTGGATGTGTGTGGAGATGTTGCTCCAGCCAGACCGCTGGGGCTCTATCAGTCCAGAAGGCAACCTGACTGCAATCAAGGCCAATGCCTGTCACAGGACCATATCTGTGCCTTGCTGCTAGCATTTTGATGCCTCCTTCCCACATCCTCTTCCAAGGGCTTCATTAATTCCCATTTTTAACTTTCCTGTGTGACTAACTTGTGTGATAAGGTTGTGCAATAAACACAGTGTTTCATGAAATTAATAATGGTGTAGTTATTTGAAACATGTCTCAATTTCACGACTCTTACCTGGTATTGCATTTACCCTGCTTCATTCCAATTTGGGGCTATTATAAGTGATGCTGATATAAATTTCCTGGGAGTGTATTTTGAGGCCCAAATGTTTGCATTTCTGGGAGGTATGCAGATAAGTATCTGAGAGTAGAGTTGACTACATAGATTGTGCACATATTAAGCCTTAGTAGATACTGCCATTGTGCCATTTTTTTTTAAATTTTTATTTATTTATGATAGAGAGAGAGAGGCAGAGGGAGAAGCAGGCTCCATGCACCGGGACCCCGACGTGGGATTCGATCCCGGGTCTCCAGGATCGCGCCCTGGGCCAAAGGCAGGCGCTAAACCGCTGCGCCACCCAGGGATCCCGCCATTGTGCCATTTTAATTCCCACTAGCAGTGTGTAAGAAATTTCATTTGCTTGGCATCCTCAGCATGACTCAGTCATCTCAGTCTGTAACTTCTAACCATTCTGGGTGTGTGGATCGTTTTCTAAACTGTGATTGAATCGAAAATTCAACTTAAAATTCTCGTAGAAACTTCTTGAATATAGCAAACTCATTTTGAGAAATGCTGATATTGCTGAATAAGTTCTCTCCTCATGCATAAAATGGGTGCTAAATATTTATTCAACTGGCATTCTTTTTCATTCTTAAGTCATTTAGGTATGAATCAACAAGATCTCACTAATATTGTATATTATAGCAATCAAGGGTATGTCTGTTTACATTTGCTCTATATAGAAAAAAGTATAATGTTATCAACTATGGAACACATATCTTTTACAAAAAAAAAAAAAAGAAAAGAAAAGAAATCTTATGTTGACTGGTCTTCACCCTAGAAATTTCTAGCTCCAATTTAAGACTGAAGCAACCTGGTAGAAGTATGTGCAAATATTCTGACATCTGTGAATGTAAAGAATCAGAAACAAGTCAGTTTAGCCTCAACTGGGGAAAAAAAAAACACAGTTTCAGTGAAGAAGTATAAGACTTTAAAAAAAAAATTAAGGGTGCCTGGGTGGCACAGTCGGTTAAGCTTTCTTCCAACTCTTGGTTTTGGCTTAGGTCATGAACTCAGTATTGTGAGATCAAGCCCCATGTCGGGCTCTGAGCACAGAGCAAAGTCTGCTTGAGATTTTCTCTCTCCCCCTCTACCTCTCCCCTCTGCCTCTCCCCCTGCTCGTACTCTCTCTCTCTCTCTCAAAATAATAAATGCACAAATTCAAAAAAATCTTTTAAAAAAGTTATGATTTTCTATAGACCAAAACTTGATAGTGAGGCAGGAGAGAGGTGGCTGTCTGACCTGAACTAGAATTTGAGGTGTTCGGGAGTGCACAATGCAATACATTCATGAAAGTTATGAACCAAAACCTGCTCTAGCTACCTTTTTGTGCCTGTTGGAATTATAGAAATTCTACCCAAATATGTAGAAGTTACAGAAAATCTTAACTAGATAATACATCCATAATACACCCTAAGGAAAAAAAGATAAACTCACCACACGAGAAATTTTGAGCAATTCTTTGATGAGAAAGAGAAGATAGGATCATCTAGCTGGAGAAACCAGAAAAGAGAACTAAAATACAACAAAGGCTGTAGTTAGAGAAGGATCTACATTATTTTAGCATTTCCTAAAGACACTAGGGGAAATATCATGCTCAGATTTACCAAATCAGAGAAGGAGGGGGCCCCTGAGGCCAATTAACTAATGACTTTATTTGGACAGTCTGGGCCAGCTGGCTGTCCCCTCCCACCCCCCAAAAGCAGTTGGTAGCAGCAGTGTTTGCCTCAGGATAAAGCCTAGAGGACTGTTTCATATATAAAGTGAGTTCCTTCCTTAGGAGAGTCCCTTGTATGAAGGATGAGGTCAGAGATGAAGGAAAGTAGAACCTGAGCTAACTTGGAGCTTCCAAATCCACAGCAAAGGTGGGGAAGGAAGGAGAACCACTTCTTTCCTTTGTCCACAGGAAAAAATTGGGGATGGGACACTCTGAAATGGGAGTTCTGACATAGGATACTCCCAGGGCAGTGTGCCAGATGAGGTGTCACAACCAGAAGGGTTGAGGAGCCCTCACGCCCTAAATAAAAGGTACTTTTTATACCTTGCAAATTTTCCCAGCCTGACCCTCCTCCCAAACATCCCAGGTAGTCTTCTATATTCAGAATTTAATGTCACTTACTGCAAAAGAAGTTCTCATTTGATCTGATTAAATACATTCCAACAATCCTGTTATGATAAAGACACTCAACCACAAATATAAATAGCAACCCCAAACTACAAACAAATTGAAGAAACTTAACTATGCAAGTGAGTCATTCAAAATATTGAAAGGATCCAAAATGTTTGAGTAGCATGAATAAAAACACTACCCACATTTTGACACACCCTAATGCAGTTTTAGAATGCTAAACATAAAGATAAAATCCTAAAAGTTTCTCAAGAGAAAAAGTCAGATTGCCTTATGAAAGAGTTCTCTTCTAATTAAAATCAGCAATACTGGAAATAAGTTGACAACAGAGAAATATCATCAAAATTCTGAAAAAGAAATCAGCCTGGAGTTCTTCACCCAGCCAAAGCCACTCATGTGGGAAGGCAAAATAAAGATTTGCATTTTTAGATATGCAAAGACTTAGAGAATTTACTACCTATGAATCATTTCTTAAAAAATTACTGAAGAACACAGTTCAGCAAAACAGAGAATGAATCCAAGATGAAGAAGTGGGATATAGGACCAATGTGGGCAAATAAACCAATAAAAAGAAATAGCCAAAATATACCGTAAAGAAAAAAAAAAAAAAAAAAAAACACCCTGAAGTTAAAAGAAAAGATCCTTTCACTATCTCAGGTTGAGTGAAGACTGGGCAAAGGGACATGCTAAGCCTCTTGTTTATTTCGGGGTGGATGTTGACAATGAATGTTATTTATCTATTATATTAATTATTAGTATAATTAATTTTAATAGAGCAGAGAGCAATGTATAAACCAGCCTTGTGAAAGCCCAGAAGATTCTGGGAAGACATTTTAGAAGATGTGGCATTTGAACACAGTCCTACAAGAAGAGGTATTTGTCAAATAACAGAAGTGGGGTAGAGGGATGTTCTTTTCTTTTCTTTTTTTAGAACTGGGGAGTCAGAAGGGGAAGGGACAGATGGAGAGGGAGAGGGATAATCTTAGGCAGGCTACACTCAGCGTGGAGCCTGACAAGGAGCTTGATCTCACAACCCTGAGATTATGACTTGAGCCAAAATTGAGAGTCAAATTAATTGACTGAGCCACCCAGGAGCCTCTGCGGTAGAAGTAGGTTCTGAACAAAGTGTCCACATGTACAAAGGGTGTAGCATTATACAAGTGCTTGGGTTATTCAAGACAGAAAAAGAACCTCAAGCGGTGGCTATAGCATGTGTAGCCTGAGATGTGTCTGGAAAATAAGGTTTTTTAATCTTCTTGTCTTCTCTAAAGGGCCAGATGATGATGTAAGTTGACTTCCTTATTGTACTTTCTTAATTATCTACTCTTATCATCCATTTTGTTCCATGACTCATTATTTGCACTGGAAAATAAGGCTCAGCACATTACAACCTGCTAGAAATTTCATGTTCTATTTGAATTAAGAATGATCTCTTTGCTTCCAAAATCATTATGCATATATTACACAAACAGTATAATGAGTCATATGCTCTTAAAACTAAGTAGTTACAGAATCATAAAAAAGATTTATAATATTTTAAATTCTCAAAGAACAGAATTATGGGATAGCACTGATATCCCATAACAGGTTGCTATGAAATAAATGTGATCAATAAGCAATTCTGATTTACAGACCAACTGATTTCCAGTCACGACAGACCAACATGACCAAGAAACAATGGCAAACGCCCTCAGATGTTTAATATAGGTTTCGTGTTCTTAACTAAGAGGTTTGCTTTTATTGGAAGTGACTCATCCTAATCAGTAAATTATTTTATTTTTTTAATGTTCCATTAGTTAAGATTACTTGTGGATATAAGCCTATGTTGCATGTGGAAACACAGGCAAACACTCATGTATGGCTATCAAGTTCCTTTTTAAAGTCCATGCAGAGCTAGCAGATGGCTAACATGCAACAATATGTAGCCAAAATGTGCAATCGTGTTAAAGAGAACTTATTTTTGTTGAAATGGAAGTTAGGATAAAGAGAGAACACAGTAAGTACTAAATGTGCAAATAACATTTAGGTAGAAGGAATGTAGATGAGCAGAAAAAAGTGAGACAGAAAAGAGTGTTTATCAAGTTTTATACTGATAATTTTAAAAAAGGCAAAATGGTATAAAAGTATCAACTCAAGCTCACCATTTCTTGAGGTATAATTCAGAAGAAAAGGAATTTTTGCCGACGTAGATCTTTCTCTGAAACAAAGAGCATAGAAAACAATAGGCTTCCTTTCAGAGATGTTCTAACCTGAATACATTTTTTTAAAAGTGAGAACATACTCAATGTGAACATAGTATTCATTTGAAGAATACCATGGCCTCACTGACATCTCATATTACATGAAACTTTGAAATTACATATATCTTTAATTTACATCTTGTTTCCTTTAACAAAGATTGAGAAGCCTGTCAATTCAATTACCATTAGCATCAGCTTTCTATTTCTGGAGACTGAAGTATTAACTTATGGCTTATGCAGACATTTGCCTCTGGTCTTATCTTCCCTGTATCCTGCCTTTTAAGCATCTCCTAAGTATTACCATTTTCCCCGAGGCAGGAAGATTTAGGGATAAGACTTACCTTAAGTCAATTATGCCACCTTGGAGTGTTTCTAACACAAGGCTTATACATACATGCATAGAGAGAGTTTTAGGTTTAAAATAATCATTAGGGAAAGAAAATTGGAACCAATATCTAGAGTTGATTTAAATTATGTATATGCTGTTTGTCACGCTTTCCCACAGCACAACCAAGAGGTGGTTGTGCGTATTAATTAAGGTAACATAGAAGATTACACTCTGAGGCTGTTTCTTACTTGACATGTGTCTCAGTGTATATATACATTTAAAACTGGATTCCATAGAGTATATTTGCAGGTACAAATGAGGTGAGAAGATGCTATTAAAATATTTTACAGAATCACCAAAAATTCAATGAAAAATTCTTACCTACTTTTTTATATCATCACAGAACTTAGATTCTATTTTTGTCATAAGTTGTAACTGGAAAAGACTGTGGTCATACCTCTCCTCTAAAGATTAGGTATCCACTCTGAGGTGGGATTTTTCTAGAATTAAGATAAACCTGAAGTAACTCAGTCACAACTTTACACACAGGATGGGCCTTTCCTGGAATTCCTCTGGGGAACTCAGTTTTTCTGGTTGTGTCCCAGGGTTGTAAGAAACTATCTGAGCCTGTCCAAGCATGAAGGGGTGAGAGGTGAGATAAACAAAAGCAACTGAGGATGAACTGAAGGTCAGTTTGGGGTTTAAGAAGCCCTTAAACTGAGAACCATAAATCAGAAGCCTCACTGGTCCCCAGAGGTTAGCAGCAGCAGCTGTCTGTGATCTACCTGACTGTCCACTAACTACACTTGAGTACCCTTTAAAAGATTATATACATTTTTGAAAAAGCATTTATTTATTTGAGAGAAAGAGAGAGAGAGAGACCAAGTGAGCATGGGGTAGGGGAGAGGCAGAGGGAGAGTGAGAATCTTAAGCAGACTCTGCACGAAGCCCGACGTGGGGCTCAATCTTGCAACTCTGAGGTCACAACCTGAGCAGAAACCAAGAATCAGACACTTACCTGCCTGTACCACTCAGGTACCTTGAAAGATTATATACATTTTATTTTATTTTTTTATTTTTTTTGATTATATACATTTTATTTTTTTTTATTTTACCATTTCATTTATTGGTGTTCAATTTGCCAACATACAGAATAACACCCAGTGCTCATCCCGTCAAGTGCCCCCCTCAGTGCCCGTCACCCATTCACCCCCACCCCCTGCCCTCCTCCCCTTCCACCACACCTAGTTCATTTCCCAGAATTAGGAGTCTTTATGTTCTGTCTCCCTTTCTGATATTTCCCACACATTTCTTCTCCCTTCCCTTATATTCCCTTTCACTATTATTTATATTCCCCAAATGAATGAGAACATATAATGTTTGTCCTTCTCTGATTGACTTATTTCACTCAGCATAATACCCTCCAGTTCCATCCACGTTGAAGCAAATGGTGGGTATTTGTCGTGTCTAATGGCTGAGGAATATTCCATTGTATACATAAACCACATCTTCTTTATCCATTCATCCGTCGATGGACACCGAGGCTCCTTCCAGTTTGGCTATTGTGGCCATTGCTGCTAGAAACATCGGGGTGCAGGTGTCCCGGCGTTTCATTGCATCTGTATCTTTGGGGTAAATCCCCAACAGTGCAATTGCTGGGTCGTAGGGCAGGTCTATTTTTAACTTTTTGAGGAACCTCCACACAGTTTCCAGAGTGGCTGCACCAGTTCACATTCCCACCAACGGTGTAAGAGGGTTCCCCTTTCTCCACATCCTCTCCAACATTTGTGGTTTCCTGCCTTGTTAATTTGCCCCATTCTCACTGGTGTGAGGTGGTATCTCATTGTGGTTTTGATTTGTATTTCCCTGATGGCCAGTGACGCAGAGCATGTTCTCATGTGCATGTTGGCCATGTCTATGTCTTCCTCTGTGAGATTTCTGTTCATGTCTTTTGCTCATTTCATGATTGGATTGTTTGTTTCTTTGGTGTTGAGTTTAATAGTTTAATAGTTCTTTATAGATCTTGGAAACTAGCCCTTTATCTGATACGTCATTTGCAAATATCTTCTCCCATTCTGTAGGTTGTCTTTGAGTTTTGTTGACTGTATCCTTTGCTGTGCAAAAACTTCTTATCTTGATGAAGTCCCAATAGTTCATTTTTGCTTTTGTTTCTTTTGCCTTCGTGGATGTGTCTTGCAAGAAGTTACTGTGGCTGAGTTCAAAAAGGGTGTGACCACTCTCTTTCACCATACACAAAGATAAACTCAAAATGGATGAAAGATCTAAATGTGAGACAAGATTATATACATTTTAAAGTAAAGTGCCTCATCATCTCAGGAGGGCAGTCTTTTCCTGTCTTCAATGATTCCAAAATGATCTCTCGATAAAGGTAGTACTCAAGGTACCTTCCCTGTAGCTGTAAAATGAATGAAAGGATTTAAGAGTCTACCAAAACTTTTATGACAATTGAGACTGTGCTTGGCATCAGTCACATGAAGTTATGAGACACTTATCTTAGGTGACTCACAAAATACTGCTTTGAAAAATTCTATGAATCTACAATCTTTGCAGTAATTGATGTTGACTATTCTCTAGCTGGCATGTGAGGGCATGTTTTAAGGAACTAAACTGAAGATAGTGCATTAGCTGGGGAGTTATTTGTTGCCTATTTTGTTTCCTTCAGAATGTTTGTCCCCTCAAGTTTTTCTTCTGAAAGACATTTTTAAAAGTAAGACTGGTTAAGACTTTGAAAAAACTGTTCCTTCAAACTTCTCTGACTGAAAGTATTATCTGAATATTTTTACACCTTGCCTGATCACAGTTTTGTGGTATGTAATACTATTTACATTTTGAACATCTCTTTTGAGTAGAAGACTTGAAGTTCTTTAAAGTTTAAGGAGCTACATCTTCTTCTGTTAATTCTGTTCATTCTGTTCATTCATACTATCTTAATTATGCAACAGTAGAAGTAAGAATATGTTCCATTTGTTACCCACAGCTTAGAGAAAGAAATCCACTAAGCTAGTGAGAAAATAATGGTGATCTTCAAGGAAATGATAAGAAAATACATTTCTCCTGATGTTTTACTGATGTTATTGTAGCTCATATGCATTATGTTGCATGTAACAGCAAGTCTATTAAAAGGTCCTTTGAGTACCTGTAGTCTTCCCTGCAATACTGCTCTTATAGGTAAATATAAGGATGTTTAAGTTTGGGATCCCTGGGTGGCGCAGCGGTTTGGCGCCTGCCTTTGGCCCAGGGTGCGATCCTGGAGACCTGGGATCAAATCCCACATCGGGCTCCCGGTGCATGGAGCCTGCTTCTCCCTCTGTCTGTGTCTCTGCCTCTCTCTCTCTCTCTCTGTGACTATCATAAATAAATAAAAAAAATTAAAAAAAATTTAGAAATTAAAAAAAAGGATGTTTAAGTTTTTATTTACATTGTAATTAACACATAGTGTAATATTGGTTTCAAGAGCAGAATTTAGTGATTCATAACTTATATAAAACACCCAGTTATATCACAAGGACCCTCCTTGATCCCCATCACCCAGTTATCCCCTCCCCCATCCACCTCCCCTCCAGCGACCCTCAGTTTGTTCTCTATCATTAAGAGTCTCTGATGGTTTGCCTCCCTCTCTCTTTTTCCCCCCTTCTCCTATGTTCATTAATTTTGTTTCTTAAATTCCACATATGAGTGAGATTATATGGTATTTGTCTTTTTCTGACTAATTTCACTTAGCACAATATACTCTGGCTCCATCCATATCATTGCAAATGGCAAGATGTCATTATTTTTGATGGCTGAATAATATTCCTGTGTGTGTGTGTGTGTGTGTGTGTGTGTGTTTGCATATACCACATCTTCTTTATCCATTCATCAGTTGATGGACATTTGGACTCTTTCCATAATTTCACTACTGTTGATAATGCTGCTATAAACATTGCAGTGCATATGCCCCTTTGAATCAGTATTTTTTTTATCCTTTGGGTAGGGTAAATATGTGTGTTAAGAATGGCATTATTTTGCATTTAATAGCTGAGGAAAATTCAATATGCTTATGGAAATAATGATCTCATCCAAAGCAGTCTGTCCTTAATTAAAAGACAAAGTATGTTTTCTGGAAAGATTACTCTATTTTAATTTCTCTGATTTAAGGGAGAGTGTAAAAATAATCTTAATATGAAAATTAAGACCTTTTAAAGAAAGTATTATTTTAAAGATTATCTTTGTTATTATGAAAGCTGATTTTTAATTACAAAATTAATACCTGCCCATTATATAAAATAGAAAAGCATAAAGAGCAAATATAAGATCTATAGTCCCATCATTCAGAGAAAATCCCTAGTAACATATCAGAAGAGGTTACTCCAAACATTTTTCTCACATCACACACAAAAATATAAAAATGTGTATATGTTCTCACATGTATATGTACATGTCAATATGTGTCTTATGCATGACTCTGTGTGTGTGGTGTATGTGTGTATATATCCATATAAATATGTTATGGAAACAGATTAGACATACTGTTTAAGAACCTTTTTTTTTTTACTTAACTATAGTTAACAACACATCATGAAAAAAATTAATTATTAAAAGCCATACCAACAACCAGGAGCGAGAGTTTAGAAGTTATTCCAAATTCAAACCCAATATAATACCATTATAACATCACTTTATCCCACTGTATCATCAGAAATTGATAAAATGTGAAGAATTTTACAAATGGACTATTTGTGCATTCATTTCCTTATTTGAGAAGTATATCTATGGCCTTCTAGAAAGAAAACTGGCCTACTATTTAGGAATTCTGAGTAGTAATTCCTGCACAGAAAAGAGATGTGTAATCTGAAATAAATTGCCTACCTTTTATTGTCTTCAACCTAAAAAAATACATTTGCATTTTTAAAAAATTCTCTCCTCTCTCTTCTGTATGTTCAACCTCTCTCTATTGGCCACCTCCTTACAACACAGGACATACTTGAGACTTGTTCATATATAAAACTGACCTAAAGATCCCCTTCTTGCTCTTGCTGTCTACTTTAAGGTTCTGTGTTTGTTTGTTTGTTTGTTTTAAGATTTTATTTATTTATTCATGAGAGACACACAGAGAGAAAGGCAGAGACACAGGCAGAGGGAGAAGCAGGCTCCATGCAAGGAGCCCGATGTGGGACTCTATCCCAGATCCCGGGATCATGCCCTGAGCCGAAGGCAGACACCCAACTGCTGAGCCACCCAGGAGTCCCTACAGTTGTTTTTTATTGCAGATTACAATGCTCCTAAATAAACTGTCTTCAACTTTGATCTCCATGTAACAATTCTTCCCTGATCTTCTTACTTCTTTAATTTTTGTTTCCATTCTGTCTTTTCTTCTCTCTTTAACCTTTGGAATTCTCAAAATTCTGATTTCCTTCTCTCTGCATTCTACACACTGCTTGGATTAATTTTTTGACTTCTATGTCTTCAATTGTTTATTTGACAATCACTCATTTATTTATATGTATATCTTTATTAAGTGAGACCTCACTTCTGAGTTATAAACACACATATAAAATGGCCAGCTATAAAAAGAAGATAATAATGATTTTAAAGTAGCCAATGATTACCAAATTTTGCCTATATATCCCTGTTGCAAATATAGTGCTATAAACAACTATCAATTTACATCCAGATTTATAGGTCAAGAATTCAGACAGGGTAAAGTGAGGAGAGTCCATCTCTGCTCCCGGATGTCTGGGGTCCCAGCTGGAACACACAAACAGCTGGAAGTGACTCATGGTAAAAGGCTGGAATCATCCAGAGGCTTCTTCATTCAATGTCTCATGGGATGGTTGTGGTTATTCAAAGGCTGTTCTTCACTGAGGCTACTGACTGGAGTGAACACATGACCTCTCCATATGGCTTGGGCTTCTCACTGCATACCAACCGGGCTCAGAAAGAAAATGGCCCAAGATGGAGCATCTGGAGTGTCAATAGACAAAGCAGAACTTTGCATCTGATGTCATCAGCTCTGAAGACTCAAACAGCTGGGATGATGTGAGTAGTTAGGGACTAGAGTGCTTTGGAGGCTTCTTAACTCACATGTCTGGCACCTTGGCAAGAATGATTTGAAAGTTAGGTTCATTTGGGGCTATCAACCAGAATGCTTACATGTATCCTGCTTACATGTATTCTTCACAGTGGGCTGGCTGGTTTCTAAGAAGGAGCATTCCCAGATGGAGGGACTAGTGAGCAAGTATTACAAGAGAACTAAGAGGAATTAGTATGGCCTTTTTCTTTTTTTGAAGATCTTATTTATTTACTTGAGAGAGAAAGTACATGAGCAGGAGCAGAGGCAGAGGGAGAGAAAGAAGCGGACTCCCTGATAAGTGTGGAGCTTGACTTGGGGCTCTATTCCAGAAACCTGAGACTATGACCTGAGCTGAAAGCAAACACTTAATTGACTGAGCCACTCAGGTGCCCAGTGTAGCCTTTTATGACCTAACCTCTGCAGTCATGCAGGATCATTTCCTTTGTATTCTGTTCGTTACAGACATGTCACTAAGGCCAGACAGATTCAAGCTCAGGGAATTTGACTCCACCTCTTAATGAGGGAGCAGTAAAGGCACATTGCAGAAGAATATGTGGAATGTTTCAACCACCCACATATTAGTGAGTGATATTCCCATATGCCAAGCTGCTGAACCTGAAATCCTGGATTCATTCTTCCATTTCTTTCTTCCCCCATCACTATCCAATGCTATCAAATAGCCACATTGTGTCCATCTCCCTCTCCACCTTCACCACTATTACTTTAGTTAAGGCTTTTGTCATCTGGAGTAGAATATTATAATATCTTCAGATTTTCTCACCTTTGGTCTTGATCCCTTCCAATCTATCCTCCACAGAGACACCAAGGTGACCATTCTAAGACTCAAATTAGATTATAATATTCTCCTACTTAAATCGCTCTAGATATACTTGTTGCCTTCACAGTAAATCCCACAGTTCTTTGCATGGTATCCAACGTTGTCACACCTATCATCCTCTCCTGTAGTTGGTGTTGGTATTGACTGAGGCTATCTGGATTATGAGCAATACCATACATACACTATGTTAGAATGATTTTCAGTGTAGAAATCACTGCCATGTTTACAGAAGGTAGCTTTATGTCACTGGCGTTGACTGTGACCTTGTGGATATGAGAACCCAGCTTTGAGACCTTCTATTTTATTAAGAAAAGTTGGATATATTTTATTTTTATTTGCCTTAAAATGTCATCTCAGTTTTAAAAAATACTGTATAGGCAAACAAAACTATCTGTGACCCAGAGTCACCCATCACCTTCCTACCCAGGTCCCCTTGATATTTCCTTTTACCACTTTCTATCATAGCATCTTTAGCTCTATGCCACTCACTTGTTTAGGATTTTGCCTTCTTCACTTAACTGTAAGTTCTTTGATGGTTGGGACATTGTCTTGTTCATGTTTATATCCCAGCAGTTTAGCATAGAATGGGATGCTCAATACATATTTACTGGATGAATGAATGATATTTATGACAGTATTTTACAAACTAATACACTTTTATGTAGACTCAAGAACTACAATTTCTTTAGTTCATATAATAATCATCTCCTTAAAGGCAGGGAAAGAAATTGTTTTAACTGATACATATCTAGACACTATCATATGTTATCTGCTTTTGCTCATTATGGTATTTTTGGCATTTAATGTAATCCTACATATCTATAAATATGTTTAATAAATATTTGCTCTTATTTTTGTGATATTCAATTAGCCAACCAAGCGTTAAACAGAATAATATCTCATGATTCATGAAATCAAACTATTTGAAACACAACCTTGAATAGGAAGTACATTAAACATTTCTTAAAAATATTTTCTGAGCAAACCTTTTCCTCCCTTCTCCACTCCCCCTATTCCCTTTCATCCCTTCCCTATTCTTCCTTTTATTCTCTTCTCTTTTTACAAAATTAAAGCACTTATTATATATCAGTTGGATGCAATGGACCAAATGCATATATTGAAATATATTGAAATCCTAATCACTAGGTAATGATATTAGGAAGTGAGGACTTTGAGAAGGGATTAGGTCATGACGGCAGAGCCCTCATTAAAGGGATTAGTGTCCTTATAGAAGAGGCTCTGGAGAGATCTCTTGCCCTTTAAGCCAGAGGAGGACACAGTGAAAAGATAGCTGTCTAGAATGTGAGTCCTACCAGTCACCACATCTGCTGACACCATGATCTTGGACTTCTCAGACTCCAGAACTGTGAGAAAGAAGTGTCTGTTGTTTGTGAGGCACTTGGTCTCTAATACCGTGTTATGGCAGCTCGAAGGGACTAACACGAATGACAATTTAAAAATAACTACTGATAGGGATGCCTGTGTGGCTCAATTGGTTGAGCGCATGACTCTTGATTTCAGCTCAGGTCATGAGATCGAGCGCCGCATCAGGCTCTGCCCTGAGCATGGAGCCTGCTCAAGATTCTCTCTCTCCCTCTGTCCACTACCCCACCCCGCTCTTGGGAACACATTCTCTCTCTGAAAAGAAGGAGAAGGAAGAAGAGGAGGAGGAGGAAGGGGAGGTGGAGGTGGTGGCCAAAAAGAAAAATAACTACTGGCAATCATCCGTTAAAGAAGATCTCCAGAACAGTCATAGAACTATAAATCTATGGCATTTGGAGCTAGTTAGGGTAGCAACAAATACCAATAGCTTCAGATGGCAGCTTTGTATATGACAGAGACAACAACTGATGTTTATATGAATGCTATGAAGTAAGGAAAAAGGAGAAATTCTGGTTGATATATACTCTTTTAAAAGACATGAAAATACGGAATATGTTTTAAGTGCCCACTTAAACATGATATCTTAAAATATCACGATAAAAGCCAAGTGTGGTGCTTAAGAGGTTGAGCTGTAGTCTTTAGAAAAATTCAGTATAAATTTTTCTGACAAGGGAAATTTCTTCTTGTGAGGTTGAGATTATTTATTTATAGGGGTGTCAGGAGAACCTTGTTTCCTGACAATATTGGATAGGTGATGCCTAAGTGGAATTATTTGGCAAGACTGGATGGCCAACCTTATGCTTGTTTGTGTATGTGTAGGACAAGATGGAAAAGGACTTCCAAAAAAAAAAAAAAAAAAAAAAAGGACTTCCAGTCTAGGAAGGGAGGCTGAAGGAACACATAGGACATTGTTATAGATTACATATAACATATAGAATTACATATAACATACAGAACTACACATAGTAAATAGAACTACATATAACAAGTAAATAAGACTACATAGAATTAAAAACCAGGAGAGGAACAAAAGGAACGATGCATTTTATCTGGAGAATCTGAAGGTAACTTCCTAAGAAGTGGGATTAGAGGATAAATCCAATTTGGATAAAAGGAGTGAGGGCAGGAAAACTTCCCAGGAAGGTAGGGGAGGCCACAGAAAAGACTGGCTGCAGAGTAAAGTGTGGGCTAGATGGGATTCTTGAAGAGCTATGGAAAATAAGGTCAGATATTATAAACTAAAATCAGGAAGGCATAATGGACTATTCTCCTAGTGTACTACCTTCTTTATTCACAGTATCATTTACCTTGAAGACAGAATATAGTTATTGCTTGCTCTAGAGGCATTTTTAATCTTTAATGATAGAATTCATTACTTTAAAATAGAGAAAGGGACTATGAAGGAAAGGAGGGAAACGAATTGGGGAAAAATTAGAGAGGGAGACAAACCATGAGAGATTCCTAACTCTGGGAAACAAAGGTTTGCAGAAGGGGAGGTGGGTGGAGAAATGGGGTAACTGGGTAACCGGCACTAAGGAGGGCACTTGATGGGATGAGCACTGGGGATTATACTATATGTTGGCAAATTGAATTTATTTATTCATTTTAAGATTTTTTATTTATTTATTCATGAAAGACACACACAGAGAGAGAGAGAGAGAGAGCCAGAGACACAGGCAGAGTGTGTCCCCTGCAGGGAGCCCAATGTGAGACTCGATCCCGGGACCCCAGGATCATGCCCTGGGCTGAAGGCAGGTGCTAAACTGCTGAGCCACCCAGGCGTCCCCGCAAATTGAATTTAAATAAAATATTTTTTTAAAAAAGAACCCGTAACTTAAAAAAAAAAAAGAAAGAAAAGTAAAAAGTCAGCATGGTGACTTAACACTCATCTCTAGAGTCTTCATTTTATTCTGATATCTAATTTGAAATGTAAGATCTTCCTGGTTACTAGTATCTTAGAGTCTGCTACTTTCTTTCCTTTTATTCACTCACCACTTCATCTTAAGATCTTTTACCATGGAACTAGAATGGTTAGAACACCTCACCATTTTAGGTTCTGATGCCTTCCACCAACTTCTCTGTAGGCCCTTATGGGGAAGTAACCATCTGAGTAAAGCCCAGGCCTTAGACAAAATCACTAGCATCTGAATCCTGTTTCTGCTACATATTAGCTGTATGACCTTGGGTAAATTACTTAAATTCTTTGGTTCTGTTTCTTCCTTGTAAATTAAAAATGAGGATAGCAATAGTATTTACCTCAAAGAGTTATTATGAGTATTAAATAAAATAATGCTGATAAAGCACTTAAAGTAGCACCAGGCACATGGTAAATGTTATATAAGTGTTAGCTATTAGTATTATCTCTAATGGGGAGAAAAAATGCACACCAATATTTAGTGTAACCATACTGCCCATATAAACAGATATAATTTTTTTATTATTTCAAATTTAAGTTGCATTTTAAGTGATTCTTGGAATAACAACTCAGCTTGAAAATGACCTCAAACATCGTCTAACATAATTTCTCTTCTAGTGCCATAGCACAAAGCCTGGCATAAAGCAGATGTACTATGTATTTGATAAATATGTACTATGTAAATGAGTGACTCTGTGAAATGCTAAACAGAAAAGACAAATGGGTATTTATTATACTAAGTAGACATATTCTGGGTGCTTTGGGAACACAGAAAAGGTAAGCCTAAACCTACTGTGGATAGAAGTAGATTAGAAGTAGAAGTAAATGTACAAAATCTACCTAGAGGCCACAAAACTCAGCTGAGTCTGAACGATGCACAAGAGTTGAGCTGGTGGAGGAGAAACTTAAAGGGTCCAGATAGTTCTTTTATGATACTATTTCTGGTCAAAGTATTCAAAATAGAGCAGTTAGTAAATGAGAATGATTTTATTGCTATTTATACTATAATGTGCACTGGAATTTCACTTGATCACCTAGTGTTCTAACAGGTACGAAATCATTCCAAACAGGTAGAGATTCCTACTAATTCAGGCTGAAAATGTCTATCTTCAAGCCTATTGAAGAGTCTAGTTGAAAGAAAAATAATAGTTATCTTTTACCGAGTAGTTATCATGTACTGGCCTCAAAACACACTCCTATAAAGAATTCATCTAAACCTCACAAGAAGAAATTTCCTTTACTGCCAAGTTGATAAACTAAGTAGCAGAGCCAGGGTTTGAACTCGAGGCTGCCAAGTGCATGCTCTAAACCTCTAAGTGAAGTTCTGGATTGATTACTCACTAGAAATACTGTCTTGTTTTTCTTTTGTATAATTTGAGGAAATACTCAAAAAAATTACTTCATTAATGATATTGATTCAGGCTTCAGGCTGGGATCTTTGTAAGCTGTTACACAAAATGTAATTTATAAGTTTGCCTTTGACACGACAAGGATGAGTGCATCACAAAATGTCTTGCCGGTCAGCACTGTTCTCCAGCTGAAAGTGCTTTCACATCCACATCTTCATTTGCTTTTTCCCCTAGTGGGTATAGAAAACCACTTGAATAATGCATGTTACTTTCCATATTCTTTCAACAGAACATTGCATACTTAAATCATTAAGATGGATTCCTGGTATGGACTCAGAATTTAAACAAAAGAGAAAAAAACCTCATTTGTAAATACCTGGAATAATATTTCAGTACCTAAATGTATTCTATAAATCCAAAAACACATTAAAAATCTAGTATTCTTCAAACCAAATCTTTCAAATAAGAGACTAGAGCACTCAAGTTCGTTCTCCCATTAGACAGCTTCATTTTCAGGCTTCCCTTTGCAAAAGGAGCTGGATGCAGGAAGGCCATCTAGCCATGCTGTTGCCTCCCCTTGGATACTAACTGACGTGAGGTCAGGCTACTGTCTCCCTCTACCTTCCCCACAGCCAGTATGACCATCTTCCTCTATCATTCTGGAGAAAACCCCTTCTATGCTTTTTTTTTTTTTTTCAAGTCCTTTTCTGTACACATATACCCACTATTGACAATAAAGCACAATGTGAGGTTTCACTAATGTTTTCTAGTCACTTCTGTTTTCTTCCAAATCAGAGAATATAGCTGGCTCCACCAGGAAATGAAACAGAGGTCATTATTGCAGCAGTGACTTTCAAGCTGTTTGCTAAATTTAGCTGTCCAATACTTTCCACTCTAATGATAACTGTGAACTACAATTATAGAATGCTGGAACAGAACAGGAGCTTAAAGGTCACCGAGTCCAATCCCATCGTTTTTCTAATGGAGGTACGGGGGCCTAGACGTAGGCTGTGATTTGCTTGTGAATGGTAGAAGTGGAACTTGAATTAAAATCTGCTCAGTCTAGGGCAGTGGTATCCTTACTATGCCACAGATACTCTGCTTCCCATGGTCAGTCTTACCTAACCAGATCTCATAGCATAAATATAGCTGATATTATTGGTTGTGGCTTACCTTCTGTGGCCATTCATCAATTTGGTGGCTGAATGCAAAATGGCACAGGTGTCTGACTTACAAGTTACTACAAGAGAAATGAAATGATTTCATACCCAAACCCTGCCCCCAGTTCTAAAAACTTCCTGCTTTATGTTCATCAATAATGAATGGCCCATCCCTGCAATACTCAGAGGGAGCTTACATTGCACTTTTGAGCAGCCGGTTAGTAATGTACAGTGGATAGAGCCTTTCTTTCAAATCCCAGGGCAGCGGGTCCTTCAAGGCTAGCATTGCATTTTCAATTAGCTGCTGAGTGAATGCTTGGCATGTGTATTAGTGAAGAAGCACACAATTAGCTTATTGTTCCTTTCTGTATTGTGCTGAGAGGTTCTAAGAGATTGGTGGGGGAACAGGCAAGCCAGGCATCACTGTGGAGTTGAAGAAGGGATTTACCCAGACCTCGGCATCTTCACTTGCTCGCTCTGGAATTACAGCTATTTATTACGAAGTGCCCTGTGTGGCTGGGCGGAGTGTGCCTGAGGATACACATCCCAGACACCACCTGGGGTTAGTCTTTCTGAGCGCTTCCCGTCTCTAATTCTCGTCATTATCATGGAGCCCAACAGTCCTAAAAAGATACAATTTGCTGTGCCTTTATTCCAGAGTCAGATTGCACCTGAAGCAGCAGAGCAGGTAAGTGGACTTGGGTGGGGACCAGGTCCTGTATATAAGGTAACATATAAGGTCCTGTATATAAGCTTTCATTGAAAGCTTCTCTACCTCTTGAATTTGTTAAACTTTGTGACTTTCCAGGATATGTGAATGAGAAATAAGCTGGTTTCCATATGGCACTTGTATTTGAGTTGCACTGGGGGACCTATTGGCTAAAATGCAGCCCTTCATGTGATAAAATATTAGCACTCATTAGGGAAAAAAATGGTTATATTAGTGATTCAGATTTGGATCTGGAAATCTTTTGCTTTTGCTTACTAAATTAACAAGTTCAACATTTAGAGAAAAAAAACAATTATCAGCATTAGCAACCTTTTATTTCATTATTTATAAAATAGATTCATTTAACAATGAAAGCATTAAACCTTTGAATAATTTCAGACTATCGGGTTAATATTTTTAATGTTTTTCATCATATATTCAAAGCAGTAATTATAAGTGTAGCTAATATATGAGATAGGATTTGTAGATGGTATGTATAATTTTAAAGATATTTTTTCAGATATTAAAATAGTATTAAATACTTCTTGGATTCCTTTTCTATGTCTAATATATCTATATAAATATATTTCTATACTTTTGTCTCTGTCTCTTTTTCATCTAAGATTGGTTTACATCTGTATCACCTTTCATATTCAGATTTACTTAGAGTCTTGATGCAATAGAACCACTTAAAGACCATTTGTGGTAAAATACAACAGTTGGGAGGCAAAAGCAGAAAAAAATTTATGGGATCTTCAATCTAACTCATTAATTTTTACAACCTAAATTATCCTTGAACACTTTTCCAAATATTTTATACAACATCTTAAGAATAATTACTGAAACTAAGACTCATACCTTTCTAGGATGCTTTGATAATCTGAAACAGATCCTCCCAGACTCAGGCCAGATAAACATAACCTTGAACATGTATCTGTATTGAATGGGACATTGGTTCTGTCCTAGACAAAATGTCATTGGCAAATTTTATCCTCTATCCTACTGACTTATATTTTAAGAACTTACCTATATGTTTAGGAAATAAAGAACACTTTAGAAAGTCTAATCATAATATACTCCTGTAACTCTTAAAATAAGGAAAGAATCCACATCAAACCTATTAGTTTTAAATGAATTACTCTCATAAAATCCATACTCATTCCTTCTTTGTCCTAAATATCTTATTAGAAAATAAGAAAACCTTATAATATTAATAAAAATGAAGAACTCTTGTTATTAAATTTAACCTGCTAGAAATTTAAGTTTTCTAAGCTTCTCTTAACCTATTTAGCAAAAGGATAATGGATCTTGAAAGCATCATTATGGGACTCCAAGAGGGCCATTAAATTAGCAAGTCATCCTTGTACCTACACTGCATATTATTTCAGTGGCATCATTTGATTATATACAACTATTTATTTTCTGTGGAATGGTAGCTTTTTTGGTCCTAGAAGGCGATACTAATATCTGAAAGTTCTACTCCCTGGCTTTCTGTAATTCAAAATAGTAAACACCTACTGTGCGCTCTCCAGAAATTTGCCTGTTTTTTTTTTTGTTTTTTTTTGTTTGTTTGTTTTGTTTTTTTTATGTTGGGAAAAGATGAGGATGGAACAGCTTTGCAAGCTGTAGAGTAACCGGGGGGAATGTCTGACTCTCACTGACCTTAGCTGGGGCTTTGTTGTTCACAGATAAGAAAAAGAAGACCTACACCAGCATCGCTTGTGATTCTGAATGAACATAATCCCCCAGGTAAAGAAGCATGATGTCTTTGCACTGATGGAACAAAATAGAATTGTTTGAAGAGCATCAAAGAGTATGTCATTGCCAAAAGATTTAAATTTAGGATTTCAGTCAGTCATAATTTAACATGCTAGTCTATAAAAATGCATCATAAACAAAATCAGAAGTAAATATAGAAACTGTCTCAGTCAACAGCCTGCTTTCCTCTAGAATGGAATGACACACTGGTGATGATATAATAAAATGGTTTGTTGTTTGTATAGAGTCTGGTTCAGTGCTTATTAATGAGGCTAGTGGAAAGTTGTTTAATTAGGTTCTGAAGCTCAAATTACAGTCTAAGAGATGCTTGTATCTTTAGAGAGTATGTTTTTTATTTATGAAAGCTTGTCATGGGGCAATGAGCTAGCACTGGCTACAGCTCTGTTGCTGATGTCATGTCTGAATAATGCAATTGACAAGTAACCAGATCAATTTTCAGCAGTGCCCATTTGAGAGTCCATTCTGAAGGGTTGCATCCATTTGTTGAGGTTTTACTTTCCATTTCCTGTAAAAAGTAAAGCTGCCTTATTCCTGATAAATGACTGTGATCTGCAATACACAAACGTTATTTACTTATTGAATGGAGGTGATTTTAATCTCACATTTAAGTGCTGTTTCTAGAAATACAAGTAAGACAGCAAAGGTCATGGCATTAATTTGGGCACAGGCAGGACTTGGTGTTGGGTTTCTTTATAGGTCTAAACAATATGGGTGGACAAAAGGAGTTTGAATAATAGAAACATAGTCTAAATACAAGCTGTAGTGAATGATTTGTTTAAGAATTTCAAGGCAAAGTAGTCTGATTTTTTTTTCAGGTTCCTGCAGCAAAAAAATCAAACACTTACATAGCTTCCCTAGTAAAAATTATCTAGAACCATGATGACTGGAGAAATAAACCTAAGGACCAAACAAAAAAAACAGTAACAAAAAGAATACCACCACACTGAACCAAACCAAACCTAGATACTAATCTTCCCTATCCATGTGGTTTGGGTTGGGTAAGGGACAACATCTCCAAGTTTTATTTTATCTACAATATAGAGAAAATGTCCATCCTTTCTACTTTACAGAGTTCTTGCAATGATTGAAAGAATTAATGTGAATACTCCTTAAAAACTGTAAAGTGCAACAAATCTTAGGTGTCATTAGCTGATGTATTCTGGAATACAATCTTTGCATGGTATTTAGCAGATAACAGGATTGTCATAATCTCACCTGTACTAAATATTTCTGCCAGACCCCAAAATTCTTCATGTTCCAACTATTCTCTAACATTTGTACTAAACAAAACAAAATAACAGCAATAACAAAAACCTCAAGTGTTAAATTGCTTTTTTAAGCAATTGTTTCTTCTAGCCACAAAAAGCTGCATCTTCTTTAACAAAAATTGCATTCAGCTCTAAACCCTGATAAACTAAATAAAACTCTTTAATTTTACTGAATCTCCCCAGGAAGTAACTGCCTGTTCTTGGAATCACCCGTCATTAATGCTGTTTAAAATTCAAATCTCAGAAAAAAACTTTACTTTGAATTAATGTAGCAAAGATTATTAAATTTCCCATTATACAGACACAATTAATAAACCCTCCCAATTCATATAATGAGACAGATATCTTATAATCACTGTTAAATGAATTAAACATAGCTTCTTTTTTTTTAACCTTTCCTGGAGTTTTCAAGAATAGTCAGTTATAAAGTATCTGAAAGAAAAATTTGCTTTTAGATTCAGAAAAACATATGCATTGTTTATATCTGATAGAGAGGAAGCAGAATAGAAAGATATTTTAACATGTACATCCAGATTGTTTGCTAGTTTGTCTGTGCTGGTCTAAACACATAGATGAGGCAGGCATTTGATTGGTAGGACTTCAGGGACAGCAAAATGTGCCCTCAGTCCTTTTCTATCCAATGGCCCAGAATTCTCAGCAGTAGAAACACTATGGAAACAGACACATAACCTGGATACCTCACCCTTGGGCATAGGGCAACAAATACAATTTAACTCAAAACAATGGGAAGCAGAACTAAAAATTTTGAATCGAAGTCCTCATGCCTTAAAAAATTTGATAGCAAAGAGCATGTCTTTATGGTGGAGAGGGCAGAAACTAGGTTTGCTTCTAGGAATGACTCTAAAGTGCCAGAAGGCAGTAAAAAGATACGTGAAACCTGACCATGTAAAGGTAGAAAAGCACAAAAGACAAATTTCAACTTTTTCAAATATTTTCTGGGGCTAGCGGTGTGAGTGACCTTGTAGCAAACTGCTTATTTTTCTGTATTTTCAGTTCATCTTCTGACTAAGGGCCTATTTATAATGAGCTCTCTGAGGCTATACAGTAGAGCTTCACTGTCTATTCTTACATTGTGTGCTGTTCGCTTTTACTCTTATATAGTCTATAGTTAACCGGCTTGGTTTGTCTATTTTTATTTAGTGTAATACATACAAATCCTATTGAGAAATAAATGGCAATGCCAATTTCTTCAATTTACTTCAAATTTCTAGATTTACTTAAACATTATTTGTCTGTAAGTAAACTTAGGAGAAGACTTTATATTTGGCTACCAGTATTAGAAATCTAGAATTGAAAAGAACTTCAGAAAATACCTAATCTAACCACACATCTTTGTAAAAGATACAAAAATCAACCCAAGTCCCTGAGACTTGCTCCATTTTGTATACCTCAAAGAAGATTCCATAATTACCCCTACTTTTCAATTCTTGATCCAATAATTTTAGATGTTAGAAAATAGTTTTATCGAACTTGAGTAATACTCCCACTTTATCATAAAATAACTGCTTGTTTACTCTCTCCGATAAAAGTTTATTTACTCACCTCTCCAAATACAAAAAAGAATTATTATTTTCTTTCTAAACTGATTACTCCTAGTCCCTATGAGAACCTTCATGAACTCTATGCAAATTTTCCTTGTCTCTTGGCCTCTAGAACCCAGAGCTGGACATGGTATTTTCAAAAGAAGCCATCCTACACCTTCTGAATATTACAGTTTGTGGCATTCATTCTCTTCCACGTACTTTAAGCAGAAACAATATGGTTACGATTAAATTTAGTGAACCTGACTGATGCCTATTATGCATGAGTGAACTCTAAGAGGCCTGGAGCTTAGTAAAGGTTTGGGTAGGTACTCAGAAGAGTTTTGGCATCATTTAAAAGTTTATTGTACATCTAAAAAGTGGGACCAGAAATACAAAGTAAAATAGTTTTCTGGGGCTGTTTCTTGAACTTCCTATCACAGCTGAATTTTGGGGAGAATGACTTTCTCTTCGACACTTTTGGCTTTAAACATTCTTAGAAATGAGGAATAAGAACAAAGGGATTTTCTCACATAAGTGAGGATCCTAAAAAATTAGTTAATATGAGACATACGAACTAAATACCACATTGCCTCTGTTCAACCTTGAGACAGTAAGTCTAGTCAGTAAAGAGAACTGGGTTTCCAAATTGATTGGTCTGTTTGACTCCATAGATGGAAAAAGAAGCCACAGTCAATTCTGAATGTTCCATATAAGGTTCTTTTTTTTTTAATATTTTATTTATTTATTCATGACAGGCAGAGAGAGAGGCAAAGACACAGGCAGAGGGAGAAGTAGGCTCCCTGCGGGGAGCCCGATGTGGGACTCGATCCCAGGACCCCGGGGTCATGCCCTGAGCCGAAGGCAGACACTCAATCACTAAGCCACCCAGGCGTCCCATTGCATATGACTTTCTAAATGAGGCTTGCATTTTCAGACCCTGATACTAAGTTAGCTAATGAGGTTTTGGCAGCTCTGGATTGATAACTCTGAGACATTGAATGATAGCTGGAGAACATTGCTGGACTGAGATTGAGTGGTTCAAAACAGAGGGGCTCCAGGAATTTCCCATGATGGGAGGCTCTGCAGGGTCAACAAAGTTAAAGTGGAGATTTGTTTCCAGTGGTAGGACAGTCATCTGTACACAATCTCTTATCATGGGACCCTCTATTTTACCAAATGAATGATCTGTAGTCAAAAGGCAACAGGCATCTTGAGTGCAAGCTCCAAGAATCACATTTGGAGGATTTTCCTGGAACCTCAGGACAGGGAAGACATCATGAACTCCATACCTAGAGGTGCCTGTCACCTCCAAGGACCTCCAATCAAATGCACTCAAAATGCACAAAGGACTCACAGTCCATACAGTTTTGTTTCTTTCTCAGTTTTCTTATCTTCTTTGGGAATGTGGCTGTAATTCATTCTGATCCACAGTCCTTGTTGATTATTCAGCATTTGTTTTGCCTTCTCACTATTAATGGCAATATAAAACAAAGACAAATTCAATGTTTGAAAATACTTAGGAAATAACTGGTATTATTTCTAAGGAATTTTCAGAAAATCCTTTTTTGGGGGATAGCCTGGGTGGCTCAGCAGTTGAGCATCTACCTACAGCTCAGTTGTGACCCCGAGTCCCGGGATCGATTATCACCTCGGGCTCCCTGCATGGAGCCTGCTTCTCACTCTGCCTATGTCTCTGCCTCTCTCTCTCTCTCTCTCTCTCTGTCTGTCATGAATAAATATATAAAATCTTTTTAAAAAGCCATTTTTTCCTCTTCCGATTTATTTCTATGAGTTATTAAATACCAAACCATGCTGAATGATTTAAAGACAAGTGACACATGTGGCTTTCAGAGATTCCATGTACTGCACAACTGATTGAATTATTTTTCCATAAATACTCAATCTGTGCAGCCAAGTAGTCCATTCAGTCAGAATAACCATGAGCCAAAGATGAGATTCTAATTCTCAGTAATGTCAAGGTTTGCTATACTGTAAGTATTGAGAGGGACTAGCATAATCTTCAAATTAAATGAAAGAAAAACATGAAAGGGCAAATCATAAAACTATAAAACAGTTCTTGAGTTCAGCAAAATTACTACTTTTGCTCATTTTGAATAATAATAGATAACTGCTTACTTTTTATGTTGATTTTAATTAGAAATAACTTAGTGAAATATGACAAAATGATGGTAGGAGTCAATTTACTTCATTTTTCTTGTCCTCTGCCTACTATTTTCATCAGCAGATGAAAATAACTCTAAGGTACTTTTGCATGATGTGGAGCGGCAGTGCTGGTAGCACGTAAAGCACTGGCTTTGGAGGAAGAGGTGGGTTTGAATCTCAGCTTTGCCAGTTACGGGTGGTGAGCCACTGTGTGTGTAGTTCACCTCTATCATACGGGGGATACTGAGGTGTGAGAAAATGCATAGCACAGTGCCTGCAACCAGATAGGTTCTGAAGACATGAGACCTCCTGCATGATTATACCCAAGCCGAGAAATGCTGTGTTCTTCTAAAACCTATATTTCTTATCAGAAGATGGTCCAGCTCCTTTGCTATTCTGACTGCGGTGCCAGACCTGTCAGTGTCCTCAAGAGATAGAGGTTCTTGATAAGAGAGAAGATGTATCATATCTCCTAATTCATCAGGATAAGAATACACAATCATGGAATTGTTATGTATCTTATACTGTGATACTTGTCCAACTGAGTGTGTCTTGCTTATCAATAAAATTTCCATAAAATAAAGTCCCTTAGAATTTTCTTTAAAAAAAAAAAAAAAGCAAGCTACTGGGACACCTGGGTGGCTCAGTCGGTGAAACATTCGAAACATTCGGCTCTTCATTTCGGCTCAGGTCATGATCTCAGGGTCACTGCGATGGGCTTAGTGAAAAGTCTGCTTGTCCCTCTCCCTCTGCTCCTCCCCAGCTTGCTTGCTCTCTCTCTCTCTCTCTCTCAAATAAATAAATAATTAAAAAAAAACAAGCTACCGATGTCTATAAAATTACAAAAAGCAATAGAGATCTTTGTAGCAGATCTGTATTTGAACAAAAAATGAAATCCATATTCGAATAGTGTGTGCACAGAAAGAAGGTTGATTATTGACTATAAAAATCTTGTAGAGTAGGTGCCTGGGTGGCTCAGTCAGTTAAGCATCTGCCTTCAGCTCAGGTCATGATCTCAGGGTCCTGGGATTGAACCCCCACATCAGGCTTCATCTCAGTGGGGAGCCTGCTTCTCCCTCTCCTCCCTGCTTGTGTTCTCTCGCTATCTCTGTCTCTGTCTCTCTCTCTCAAATAAAGAAATAAAATCTTTAAAACAATCTTTTAGGGATATCTATCAAACACTCATTTAATTTCACACTTTTATCTCCACTCCATCTGTTCTCACTTCCTTCCATACACCATCCCTGCACCATATTTTGGCTAAGCTTTCTTTTCTGGTTCCTTCTTTTAGTTCTTCTGCCAGATCTTAAGGCTTAGTCTAGACAGGGTCATTTGTGTAAATCAGTCTCCATTTTTCCCACCAATTTAAATTGCAGCCCAAAACTCACTTAAATCTCAAAAATTTTCCCTGACTAGTTTCATCCATTGTCTGGCTTCTTTATTCCAATAGTCATCCCACTTCCAACTCTTAAAGCTATTTATCAGTTTATATATCCAATACAATTCAATAAGTATTTATTTAGTCCTTGTTCTAAATCCTCCAGGAATGTGTGATTTAAATAGTAGGGGATAATACGTGTACGTGAACCAGGATACAAATGTAAATGACAGAAATCCCAACTGCTCAGACCATGGTAAGATTAATTCTGGCCAAGACATAGAAGAACTTATTTCACATGTTCCCTAATCTATAAAACATTTGAGTGACTTATCTTGATCTTAAGGCTTTAAGTTTTTAAGGATTAGGGCTAGAGCTAAAATTTTACTATTTATTCCAAACTAGTACAGTGAATATCTACTTGAGTAGATGTTAGATGCCCATAAGCTATTAAATTGAAATGGATAGGGACGCCTGGGTGGTTCAGTGTTTGAGCATCTGCCTTCAGCTCAGGGTATGATCCCAGATCCTGGGATCAAGTCCCACATCAGGCTCCTTGTGAGGACCTAACTTCTCCTTCTGCCTATGTCTCTGCCTCTGTCTCTGTGTCTCTCATCAATAAATAAATAAAATCTTTTAAAAATAAATAAATAAATAAATGGATAAAAAAAAAGATCCTCAAATCCAATGGCAATTCATCAAACTTTTTGAGTATTTACTCTGATTAGGAAACAGTGTTAGCTGCTCTAGGAGATAAAATAGATAAGTCACTATCTCTGCCCTCATGGAGAAACCTACCTGAGATATTTATCATTTAATACGTTTATTGAGAATTTGTCACAACAGAATGTGACAGATATATAAAATATATTTATATTCAGTATAGAAATATCAGTACAGAAATGTCTATTGCTGGACATTTTGGGAAATCTGATTATATTATAGAGTACAGTACAAAGACTAGGTGATTGACAAATGGCAACTATTATTTTGGGGAGGCAGGCACATAGCACTTAGGAGTAGAGACGTTGGAATCATTCAGGTCTAGATATAGGTCTCGGATGGTTGCTTACTGCCTATAAAGTTTACCCAAGGAAAGTGGCTTATCCTCCCAAGGCCTATTAAATGAGGAAGCCGGGTTCAAGTGGCTCTGAAATGCATGTTTCTTTTTTTACATACTATCAATTTTCAGTAAATGCAAAATATATTCATTAAAGAAGGCTATTCTGAGACCATTGAATAAGTAGACGCGCATTTTTTGTCTGCAGAATAATACACATGTACCATATCATCGTCAGTTGTCATGGAGAGTTTAAGGGTACATTCTGTCTCAAATTTAAGACTGAAAAAGTTCCTAATGGCTCTAATTGTTTCTAGTTCATAGCCGTATTTAAGACAGACATTAAATTAGTGGTACTTGGCAACCTCTAATAAAAACTCTAGCTAAGCTGTATAATGAATGGAGAGGAGTTATTTCCATGTTTCTTTATCTTAGAGTTGCTCAAGAACAAGTTTCAAGCTTTGGGATTTTTTTTCTCCCTTTCTCCCACCATTTTCTATCTTGAATTTGACCAAGCCGTGACCTGACACTGTTCCAGCAATTCCAGACACAATTTGGTAGCAGGGTTTACCAGGGAATTAAACCGAAATGCCCCAGGGGCTCAGGCAGGTGACACAGAGAAGTACCGGGCTCCGTGTGGGACATTGTGATGGAGGATGCAAGCTCCATTCAAGTCTTTCAAATGAAACAAACATACAAAACTATGAAGAAAGAAAGAAAGAAAGAAAGAAAGAAAGAAAGAAAGAAAGACCGACCACTGTGAGGGATGGAGGTGCCCAAGTGGTCAGCTTCCCTACTACCTGAAGTTGTACCTTCCAAAGTTATTGTTACTATACTCTACCTTCTAAACTGCAAGTACTTGACTAGACATAGCACGTTCTTCCCAACACTAGAGAAGCAGTCTACCTGGAGCTCAGAAGGGACCTGTGAAAACCTGAGGGAGAGGGATGTCCTGAGGCCAATGTCCCAGCTGCAGAGCAGACTCCTGAGAATTCATCTCCACTCCCAGTCCGAGTGCTGCCACTGTCTCCTCCACACCCTGTCCCCTTCCGGTTTGGTCTTCCCCAGTATTTCAGGGGCCCCTGGCACATGCTGAAAAATGTGACATCCATATCTGTGAGCCTTCCTTAGGCTGTGAGTAAAAGATTATCTTTGATTTTAACTCAATGGCTTTGTATCACTCAGAGTAATTTGATATAGTGACAATTACAGCGCTTAATAAAGCTAATTGGTGAAATAAATTGCCAAAATCTGCATCATCAAAGGGAGATATATTGACAGTCTGGTTAGAATACAATTACAGTTTGACCTTGGCAATAATGCTGGGGAAAAAGTACTGTGTAAAATGAGAAAAGCTAGGAAATCTGTTCCCTTCCTTCCTCCCCCCTCCTTTCCTTCCTCCCTCCTTCGCTCCCTCTTTCTTTCTTTCCATTCTCTGGGAGCAATTTTCTACCATTATAGGAAACAATTTTCAAAATCATACTCTTTACAAATAAATACATACTGACACAAAGTGCACAAATGAAGATTGAGAACAATAGTTATTTTGGAATTCAATTTTTAGAATAATTTGACTCAAATAATTTGCTTCAATGCAACATCATTTTATGCTTTTTTTCCTACCTGACAGAACTGAAATATTAGAAAACATACACAGATCTACATGTTCACATGTATACTCATATATAAGTCAAGTACCCAGCTTTGTGTACAAATATCACAGGCAATTTATCCATGTAATGAAATCAACCTCCACTAAATGACCTGACTTACAAAAAGGCTAGAACATACCAAAGTATCTAGAAAAGCTTTATGAACTCAGGTTATAAATGGAATAAAAATAATAATTATTATTTGAACTTCTAACCCTTTAAACTTAAAATCAACAGATCAAAAACTAATCACAAAGTTTGAAAAACTATGAATAAAAAACATTAAGAGACACCTGGGTGGCTCAGTGGTTGAGCATCTGCCTTAGGCCCAGGGCATGATCCTAGAGTCCAGGGATCGAGTCCCACATTGGGCTCCCTCCATGGAGCCTGCTTCTCCCTCTGCCTGTGTCTCTGCCCCTCTCTGTGTCTTTCATGAATAAATAAAATGTTTAAAAAAATAAAAAAATAAAAAGCATTGAAATTATTGACTTTAAGTGATGAGATTTACTATTTTTAAATCAAAAGAGCATTTAAAAATATATTTACTATATATTAATTGGTTTAAGACTATCTTTCTCACTTGAGTAGATTTTGTATTTCCATTTTCATAATTCATGAATACAAATAATATAACTAGATATAAAAAGTGAGCTCCTCCTGAGACCACCTGATAGTTAATGTCTAACCAAAATGTGTCATCCACATTATTTAAAATCAACATTTAAACTCTTAACCTCTGATTATATTAATTACATTAACAGTATCCTCATTCTTCTACTCGCTGAACCACACAAACTTGGAATCACCTTTGACACCTCTCTCTCCCCCTTAGCTCCCTAAATCTATCAACGGTTTTTCTGCTGATTCTATTGAATAGGTTGACTCTATCTCTCTCTGTTTTCATTGCTTTTGTCTAGGACATTTATTGCTTTATTCCAAAATCATATAGTAACTTCCAAACTGCTTTTCCATGACGTTAACACTGGGAGGGAGTTTGTGTACAGTTGAGCCCTAATGTTAAAATTAGTGAACATGGCGTGACTTAGAATCAAAACGTGGCATGAGTGGGAACTGCTGTCTTGGTTTCCAATTCCATGAAGCCCGGAGCACAGTAACTGCAACACTGGTTGTACTGCTGGAATCAAGTGAGATGATGTATGCTAGCAACACTATTGATGGTAGATTTGTTTTTTTCTCCACTCTGGTTAGTGTGAGAGACTTTGGCAGACCTAATTATATAATGCGTGATTGACTAAGACGGCTTTACTTTTCCATAATTGATTTGTTATAAGCTGTAATTTGTATCCTATACTTTACCTGTTCAAGCTCTTAATTAGCTATGAGACATATGAGGTCTTCTCATGAGGAGCTCATAAATTTAATCATAATCTGCACATCATTCCTGTTTCTTGATTTAAGTAGGAATCTTTATTACCTAAATCGTTGATAACTGTACTAAAGCTGAGATTTAGTTAAAAGGAAAGAAATACACAGAGAAAATGACAATAATTGTATTAGATTATGGTTAAAATTATTGCTTTATACTTTCTTTTCTATTGCCTCATTTATTTTTAGCTGAGGGCTCTAAAACTGAATACAGGAAACTTGTTCCTTTGCCATAGGTACCTTCCTACTGAAAATAACTTTTCCATATGTGCAGGAATTTCAGATTAAGCAGGACAGACTCAGGCTGGATTTACTGTCCAAACTACTCTAAGGATTATCCACTTTCCCTTCATCCTAAGGATCCTAAGCATGCCCACCTGCCCCCCATGATTAAAAGGTTTTCAAGAAATGAGGCCAGAGACCCACTCACCATCACATTTTAGTGAAGTAAAATGTCATGAATGATTGAGCTAAAATGGCTCATCTCAAATTCTGCTACAGGTCATTTAACTTGGTGAATAGCCCAGATTTCCTTCTTTAGTCATCCAATGAAGGGCATCTTTTTTGCTTAAGTTCTTGGAGATGACCAAAGACATTTTCATACACTAGTGCTGTGGTTCATAGCCACCACTAGAACCAAGGCAAAAATTAGCTGTACTGTTTATATGGACACTTACAGTATAAGAAACATATTCAAGTATATTTTGATGTATATTTAGGACATAAAAGACCAAAAAAACCCCTTCAAAGCTACAAAAAAATTAAAAACCATATAAACTCAAAGGCAGGGGCACCTGAGTGGCACAATCAATTGGGTAGCCAACTCTTTGTTTGGCTTGTGTTATGGTCTAGGGGTGGTGGGATCACCTAGCTCAGGCTCTGCGCTCATGGAGGAGTCTACTTAGGATTCTCTTCCTCTGCCCCTCCTCTTGCTCATGCTGTCTCTCTCTCTCTCTAATAAATAAATAAAATAAACCAACCAACCAACCAATCAATCTAATCAATCAATCTCAAAGGCAAATTTAAAGAGGTTTATAATAGTAATGTATCTTCCTTTTGGTAGTTTTGTAGTTTGAAAATATAATTTTCACCTGTAATATTTCTGCTCAACAACTCTGTGAGATAAATATTACAACCTTCATTTTACAGAAGGAAGGTGATAGGGCTGTCAAGTTTAAAGAAGCTAATAAGTTAGTAGATCTGAAATTTAAACATAGGTATCTACCCAAGGTCAATGCACTTTCAACTACATTAATAACATTTTTCTTTCTACAAATAAGTAATATATTCTTGCTATTTTATTTCTGTCTTCCTCATGAAAGTAACTATAAGCAAGTTCCTCACTGTAGCTTGGCCAAGTGGAATTGTTTATTTATATTTATGTATTTTAGAAAGGGAGAGTGCGAGCAGGGTGAGGGGCATGGGGAGAGAATCTAAAGCAGACTCCCTGCTGAGTGCAGAGCCTGACACAGGGCTTGATCTTCCAACCCTGAGATCATGACCTGAGCGAAAATCCAGAGTTGGACACTTAACCAACAGAGTCACCAGATGCCCCCAAGTGAGATTCTCTTTGATATAATTCCAGAATGTACTTCTTTCTCTCTCAATGCAAATGGGTTAATTTTAGAGTTGTAATTCTACACCTTTTTCTTTTTCTTTTCTTTGATAATTTATTAGATAAGAGGACCTTAGAGTTACTAATACTAGACTTTTTTTTATTATATAAGCAAAAAGATAACCAAATAAGAAAATAAATCTCACCCATTATTCCATTCTTAGTTAGATGTTGTTATTCATTCATGATTCTGCTTGCCTACCTATATGCTCACACTTATTTAAAAAGTCTTGATTCAAAACATTATTTGGAAGCTAACATTTACACTTGGATTCTAGTTGACTCTGAACATGACTGATTTGTACACATACGTGGATGTCATCTTCCCTTCCTATCTACTATAGTTTTTCTTATCCCCCTAGAGTAAGATCAAATCCCCCTTCTTCCATGAAACCTTCATTAGCCACTCTAGCTAGAAGGCTTTATTCCAGTAAAAATAGCAAGTCAGTGAGTGGATCTATTAATTCATTTGTTCTAAATGATTGTTGATGACTTTGTCACCTAGTATTGCCCTCAAGGAATGGATTATAGAAATAATCAATTTTAATCTGAGTCAGAAAAAAGAAAGACTGGGAGCACCAAGGTGGCTCAGTCAGATAAGCATCTGCCTTCAGTTCAGGTCATGATCTCAGGGTCCTGGGATCAAGTCCCACATCGAGCTCTCTGCTCAGCGAGGGGTATGCTTCTCCCTGTCACTCTCCCTCTGTAGTTTCCCTCTCCCTCTCTATCCCAAATAAATAAAATCTTTAAAAAAGAAAAAAGAAAAAGAAAGATTGGGTCACAAGTTCCTTCCATGTGTTATCAGGCTTTAGTTGAGTCCTTTTTGGGTAACAGTTGCTGCAGAATAGTGTTTTAAGGATCTGAGAAAGTAAATTTTAGTAGTAAATAACTAGAGCTGGTTGTTTCATTATTTTCATATAGAAATGCTCTGAATTAAGCACCATAGGCAACTAATGACTGCAATACACTGATAATTTTGTGAAATAATAATAATTTGAGGACTTGTTATGTTTTACAGGACAATTTAAAGCCTGAGTATGTTCTGTCTGATGACCAATTTTATTCTTTTGCTGTCTTTAAATTATTGAAACTGATTTTAAAATGTCAGTAAAATGGTGATGGTGGAAAACTGAATACATAATCAGTTTGGCTGCTTTCTTACAAGAGTATGGGAGTTCAAGAGTTCAGTTCAATACCATCAAATAGGAGCAATCTATCCCACTGAAAGATTATATACTTTTCTTCTATGTTGAGTCCATAAATAAGGGATGGATTTTCTTTTCATTTCCTTTGAATTGTGAAATAAACATTTTACCTAGTAATTCCTCTTCAACTCTTTTTTTAAATGATAAGCTACCAGCAAATAGTTAGTAACCTGTAGTCAATACTGAAAATCAAACAGTCCATTACTTATCAAAAGCATTCGAAATTACACAATTTTACCTAAAAAAATACATGTGATTGGTTTATGTGTAAGATTTCTATGTAAGTGGAACTTACTGACGGCAAGAAGAATAATTTTGGAATGAACCTTTCATCTTATTCTTCCTTTCCCTCACTTTTTACACAAGGAAACCATTGAAACAATTTACTTTGACCCCAGTGAATTATTTGCAAGCATATCTATACATAGCTTCACATTACAACATTCCAGCTGCTTTATTATTTTCTAACTGAGTCAGATAAGATTGTATTCTATGTATTTCTGTTATCTGGGTACTTATTAACATGTCTATCATTACGGGCACACTGCTAGTATAATACATAAAAATGAGTTCATTGTAGGCATCAGCTCCATTTCCCATTTCTAACTTAGCTTGACATTCTTCTTGGCAATTTTTCCAGACATACCACAACTCACTTTCTACTGAGATTCTTTTTTTCCCTTTTAAGTTTTTCTGTGAAGTAGCAAGAACTTCGAATTGCTCTCATTGCCTTTAGAGCTATAGGCCTACATTTCACTTCAGTAAAAAAATCTGAAAAGCTTTAGCATCAAGCTCCTTAGTTGTAAAAGAAACCTGAAATTCTGATGTAAATTAAGAAGAAAGAAAATTTCTTCTTACTGACTTCCTACTTCAAATTTTACAGACTAATGAATATATGCAAACTGAAAACAACACAAAAGAAAAAATAAAAGCAACTTAAAACATACTTTATACGGAAGTCATCAAATTTGTATCTTGTCAATAATGTAGCAATAAGTAAGATTTCTTAAAATAAAATACTCAGATTTTATTTATTAATAGCTTTAATTTAATGTTTTGATTAAAAAAATGACTAAGAAAGCATTGAATGTTTCAAAACTGAAAAATAAAATCATTAGCATTTAAGGTTGTTCATTAATATCCTTCATTATCTACAGTGATTTACATGCTTTAAACACTTCAAATCCAAATTACAAATACAGTAGCATCCATACTAATTTCCACCAAGCATTTGGTAGTAGGAAGCACATGTGAAAAAAAGATGTGTTTATAAGTTGATCCTAAATATCTGTACATCATAATTCTCACTTTCTTCTTCTATAACTTATAGAATTATTCAATGCAGAGCCATGGTGAAACCAAAAACGAAAAACAAAACCCAAAAAACTGCCATCAACCATCCTGTTGATGGTTAACTCAGGATTGGTCTATATTTTCTCCCAGAAGCCAAGCAAATAGCAAAGAGCTTCCTTTGGTGAAGAATGGTGGTGGTTAACAACATGACAACTATGGTTGACCCTTGAACAACCATAGATTTGAACTATTTGGGTCTGCTTATACGTGGATATATTTTTTTATAAATACAGTACAGTACTATAAAAGTATTTTCTCTTCCTTAAGATTTTCTTAGTGACGTTTTCTGGTCTTTAACTCACTTTATTGTAAGATTTGCTTCTAGTGCATTTTCCAAATAAGGACTTTTTTAACAGAAAATGACTTTGAGAATACTTACATACAGCTGTATTTTTAGCACCCACAGCTGAAAATAACACATAATGATAAAAAGCTACAATAAAATCAGTAATGCTTGAAAATGCCATATTTTATAAGTGCAGCAGTATCTCCACTCAACTGAAAAGTAATTGCAGGTGCCCGCACAAAACCAAATACTTATAATTCACTGACCACATGCAGAGTACATAAGATTTCACAGACTACTTGTCATTGTGATAGAAATGCCCTCTGCAGAAAGTGAAATACAAGTCAGACAGCTTTGCGATAACACTGAATTCAATCAGAGGTCACAAATATGGAGATCAGCTGTCACAGGGGACAGTTTGGAAACGCAAAAATTCAGAAAAGAAGAAAGTCATAAATTGATTAACAAAAGTTAAGCATCATGGTTTACACGTTGTGTTGTCAGTAAGGCTTCCAAGTCAACAGCAGGCTATGAGTAATTAAGTTCTGGGTGAGTCAAAAGTTATACACAGATTTTCAACTGCATGAACAGTTGGCATGCCCAACTTCGACACTGTCCAAGGATCAGCTGTTACCAACACGATTGAAATTTTAAAAAGAACACCTAAATTGTTAAAATTTTAAACTATTGTGATAAAAGCATATGTAATTTGCACTTATATTTGAGATGTACTCTATATATCCTCATCTTTTCCCAATAATACTCCTTTATTTCACTGCCTTTGCTCACCTTTTGCTCCTTATAGAATAATACTTAGATTCCTTATCCTAATATCCAAGATCCTTGACAGTCTGGATCAAGCCAAATTCTCCAACTCCATTTTATTTTTAACCTGCATCTCTGGTCAAACAGGCTATTTACTTGTCCTCTAACCATTTCCAACTGAAATCTTTGAACGGAAAGTCTTTCCTATTTAGAATGCCCTTACCATGACTCTATTTTACCAAATATCTGCAGTTTTTAATATCTATATTTCATTTCACTCGTTTCTAGAAACAGATATTTATCAGAAATATGTCTTCTAGCAGCTCAGAGCTGAAAAAATACTGCTATGTAGAGCACAGTTTGGTAGTGGCTTACATTCACAAGTTTCCCAAACTCCTTTACAGCTGGCATCTCCAGCCTACCAACCCTACCAAAACCTCTATGATGTTTTTCAGATTGCCTCTTTGTGAGTGCATGTGTGTGTGTGTGAAAATGAACCTTATCAGTTGGAGTTGACATAAGTGTAAATAATCATTGAAAAAAAGGAATGCTCAATAGCCACCCTACCATCCACTAGAACCATCCTCTTTCATTAATATTGACAAGCAAAAGAAGCTTGCAGTAAAACCGGTAAAAGCCATGGTATTGGTTCTCTTTTGGTCTCAACTCTATGCAGGATTACTTTCTCCAGGGATTCCAAGGGATGATCAGATTCTACTTGACTGTTTTCAGTGATGAACAGTTTAGCTCTTTTTGAAGCATCATGGTTGTGACTAGATACCTCTAATTGTTAGAAAGTTCTCCCTTATATCTAGTTGAATTATCCTTCTGGAAACTTTAAACTGTTGATCTTGCTGGGTATGTCCTTCTAAAAGATCTCAGAAAAAGTGTAATACCTATTCCAACTGAGAACCTCTCATATGGGGACAGATACCTCCTTTGCCCTCAGTTCTCTCTTCTATAAAACTTTCAGTTATATTTAGCTTTACACTTATGATATGGCTTTCAGAAATCTTGCAGTTCTGGCCCATGATGATACTCATACTTTTCAGCATAGAACCCACATCTTACTCATTTAACAGTTAGTTATTGCTCATCTACCATTGGCCACATAGTATGCTACATGTGAGGATTCACAATAAAATGTGATGGAGTTTGTGCTAACTGAAATACAGGATACTTTAGAAACACAGAGTAAGAGCATCTAACCCAGTCAGTAGGCTTAATGGGAAAAAAAAAGGTTGTAGGGAAACTTAAAAAAAAAAAAAAAAAGGCAGGGAAGACCAACCATTCAAGTCAAAGGGGAAAACAGGGACATAGATTCAGAAGTAGGCTGAAGCACTGAAGATTCAAGGTACTGAGAGGAGTACAGTATGATGCAGCAAAGAATGGCATCAAGTGGGGATGGAGACCAAGTAGGCACTGGGGTGGTGATATTGTAAACAATTTTAAGGAGTTATGATTAGGAACCACCAATGGAAGGGCTCACATGCTCAGATTTAATTCTAGAATGGTCTCAGAGGCTGCAAAGAATAGGTATGTGCAAGAAAATCTGAGTGCAGGGAGAGTCAGTGGACGTGAGTAATTGGATGGCAGAGAGGCAGGTGGTGATAAAAAAGAAATTTGAGTAAGGCTATAGATGCTAGGGCCTTTGGTAAAAAGGCAGAGCACATTTGTAGAGGACTGTAGAAAGGTGATGAGTTCAAGGAACACTTTACTTTAGATATAGTGGATAAAATAAATTAGCTTTCATTCTATTTCAATATAAAATATGCATAACATTCCTGGAAGTAATGCCTCAATAATGGAGCCACTGGTATTAAAAATCAATTTACTAGAGCCTCTTAAGAGTAAGCACAATGTGCTTATAAGAAGGAAATGTTTACCGAGTAATTACTATCTTAATAATGTTGGCAATATATCTACTATAGTCTCAGTATAACTACCTGAAAAACAATTATTGCTCTTAATCATTAAAAACTCCAATTAGACACATACACCACTAGTCAAGCAATTAAGATTAACTGCTCACATCTACTTATCTGCTCAGTCACTAACATGCTGCCAGACAATCTAGGGGATGGGTATTACTCTCCCTCTGGCAGCTGTTCTATATGCGGGGGCTCCAAGGAATAACTAGTCCTAAATCATATGACCTCAGTTCGACACATCTACTTAAATTCAAAGTCCAATTAGAACAACATTTCTCATTCTTCTCTGATGAGTTTTATGTCCTTCTCATTTTCAGTGTTTAGCAAAATGAGCATGGGTGGCTGAACAAGTTATCTAAATATGGATCTAGGAAGTTTTGAAGATTTGGGAAGTCAGAAGCAGCAAATTGTTTCAATCTGTAACTGATGGCATTTGTTATAGTCCATACAAACATACCTATTTTCTGTCATTTGTGTTATTTATTCCATTATTACCTGGTCTCAAGTAAATGCCTGACTACACTATCTACTTTGTCATTCTCTTGTTCTCAGTCATTCCATCTCAACCTTAGAAAAACTATGTATCTAGAAGCAGAGTATAATAAAAAAGACATAATCTTTGGAACTAGAAAGGCATAGGCCTGAATCCCATCTCTGTCACTTCCCAGTTCTCTGGCCTTAAGTAAGTCACCATCATCTTTGAACTTCAGTTTGCTCACATATAACATATAATTAATAATATCTACCTCACAGAGTTGTTTTGAAGATGAAAATGCTTGGCATGCCATCACAGTATTAGAGCCAATAGCAATACGAGTGAACTATTAATATTTTAGTTTGTTGAAGCAAAGAGTATGTGTGCTTTACTCTCCTCAACTGGAAGTCCTGCCAATGTAGTCATTGCACTTGTTGGTTGTGTTTTTATGAATTGTGATTTTATGAATTGGGTGGATGAAGCATCACCAAAAGAACAGAACAAAACAAAACAAAAAAACTGGTTAAAATTAAGGAACTGGCAACTCAAAAATCATGAAAGAGAATTTGGACTAAAATCTATTATTATTGCCTAAGATGTTACTAAACACAATAAAAACAATATTTGGAAGTAAGGCTTTTGTTATAAAAGATCAAAGATATTTACTTTGATCTTCACTGGAACCTTCCAAAGATTCTTTAAAAATATTGTCTTTTAATTTCTTAGAAAATAAGGATTAGATGAGAGAGACTAAAAGTGGATTTTAAGTTAATCAGATCTGCACAAATGGTCTAGAGCAATGAAAGAATAAGAATACTTAAAAAAAAAAGAAAAAAGTGATCCTTTAGCCAGTTTGTCTATAGCTGCTGGTGACACCCATTTGATTCTTAATATTGAAGGATAAATGTTATTGTTGAATGTGAACAAAACTGCATGGACTAATTCAAAAATTGTCTTTAAAATTTCCTGACATCTTTTATGTCTTTTCTTTTGTTAGCAGTGGCCTTAAGTTTTAAGCAGTTTCTCTTGTAAGGCAGATGTGCTGACACATGCATGTGAGGTCATGTGCCATTATGAGTGAAATACAAAGAAGGTGAAACACAATCTTACACATGAGCCATTGAAATATTTGAAGTATTACCAGAAAAGAAAGAAGATTAAAGTTTTGAGCAATGATCAAAGTCAAAACCATGGGCTGAAGAAATACTGCAATATTAGGATCTGAGCTGGTTAACCGGCTGTTTCAGTGCTTAATGATTTCCAGTGTACTCATCATATTGGTCTTTATTTTTTTTTTTCATATTGATCTTTAAAAAGAGGATGTAGGGTACAAATTTTCTTGTTCAAAGGAATATTTGTTATGTTACTGCCTATCTTATGTTTTATCCACAGAGATTGTTTGCTTTTTGTTACCTTATTTATGTAGCAGCATGGGAGCAATTAAAAACAAAAACAAAGCCAATGATTTGTATACTGAGATTCAGGAAATCTAGATATTAATTTCAAGTCTGCCATGATCTACTTATACAAAAGGGTTAATCACTTCATCTCTATCTGTGAAATGAAGTGATTTGATGAGATGGTATCTTCTTTCTCTGTATTGAAATTTAACAATTGTATAGTTATTGTCATACATACACACACATACAGAGATTTATCATCTACACAGATATTCTAACACAGTATATACCTGATTGCTTATAATTTTCCATCATCTCATGACTATATTTTGGTTTATTTATTTTAGAAAATTCCAATACCATTAATACCTTACTTACAATTCCTTTAAAATCCTAATGTCATCAAATATCCAATTGAAATTCTGCTCAAAGCCTGAGCATTCATAGAAGAGACCACTTGAACATAGATCCCAAAATATGCCTATATAATGCCTTGTACAGGATTCTGTGCTTTTGAGAATAGTGTAATACTGAGTCCTATAATGATAAAGTAAAAGAAAACTAGACAATAGGGGTTCTTGTCTACACTTCCACTAACCAACTAACTTCGGTAAGGTGCTTTGTCTTTGTTTTCTCAGTGCTGGCTTTTCCCCATTAACCAATAAAGGTATAATGCCTGGAGATTATGCATTGTATCTGAACTTACTGAAAAATGGAGGGCCTAAAAATTTTAAATGGATTTAGTGTAGGTATTTTAAAATATTTCAAAATATAAATCAATGTATTTGAATAAATTTCTATAAAATATAGTTTCAGCTAGTTATTTACAACCCAAAGAATGTACTTAAAAATAAACTACGTTTAATGTAAGCTCTGAGTATATGTGATATGCTTGGTATGATATAAGATAGACCCCTCTAAGTCTCTGCTCATACCTTTGATAAAGGCACGTTGGTAATGGGGAACAGAATCAATGACTTTAAAGGACATAACCAAAGGATTATGTTCGATTTTTAAAATGCTGTTAATTATAATTCTTGATTTACAATCAAAGAAAACTTAGAAAATACTTTGTGATAATTTTATCTTTGAAAATAGTAGGGTAAAGAATAAAGGTTTTGGAGTAAGATAGTTCTAAGTTTTAGGGTGCCTGGGTGGCTCAGTGGTTAAGCATCAGACTCTGGATTTTGGCTCAGGTCTTGAGATCAAACCCTGATTGAGAATCTCTCTCCCTCTCCCTCTGCCCTTCCCCCCCTCTCCCATTCTCAGGTGCTTTCTCTCTCTCGTTCTCTCTCTTTCAAATAAATTTTTTTTTTTTAAAGTAGTTCTAGTTTTGTATCTCAGTTTTACCACTAAGTAGTTAAGGGACCTTACAAAAGTAACATAATTTTCTTGGAACAGTGTCTTTACCTGGAAAGCAGTACAGGGTTATTCATTTCATATGAATATTAAATGAGGGTTAAATGAAGTAATAGTGAATGGTATATGGTAGTTTCTTAATGAGGTGTTAGTTTCCTTTTTAAGCAAAACTTTATTGATTTGGCATTTTAAAGAAATTATATATAATTAAAATTATTATTAAATTTAGTTTATTTGTAAAATTATTAAGTTATTAAATTTATATTATTAAATAGTATAAATTATATATATGATATTTGGAAGAGAAATTGATTCTCATTCTCCTATTCTTTGTAGCTAAAACATGTTAACATTCCAGCTTCTTTAAATCATTTCATCAGATTAAGTATCTAATTTTGTCTTTGTTTCTGACAACTAACTGTAAGAGTCTGGGTTCCTGATTATATGGCTAATTGCAATTATCCCTCTATTTACTGCTTAAAAGTAGCCAGACATCTGTTTAGTTTTTATGTCATTTAAAAGGCTAGGCTCTAAAATATTAAATTTGTGTGACTTATAGCCAAATTTCCAATACAGAACTAAAGTTTTAATCTCATTTTCATCCATGATCCAAACAGAATCTTTCCTTGTCATCATAAGTACATGACAATATACACTCATCTATCTTCGCAGAGGTTTAGCCATCTTTGAAGTCTTTGCCAAATACTGGAAGGCCAACAGATTTTATGTTTCCACCAAAGGAAAGCATTCCAAATGGATCAACTGTATCTTTATTTATTTATTAAATAAATAAATCTTTATTTATTCCTTTCATATGAATTTATTCAGAAATTAATAAATCAGCTAAGAAAAAAGTTACTTTCTGGAAGCACATATATGTAATCAAGGTATGTCAATACCTTTTGGAGTTAATAATTTATATTTTGTGGAAACTACAGTTAATAGAGTTCTAGTCTAGGTCTGCTTCCAATTTGTTACGGTACTGAGCGGGTTAATAAACCTTACTAGGCATTTGGTTTGCTCATATATAAAATGAAGGACTATCTTATTATCCTTGGTGAGATGAGACTTGCATGGGCTTTCAGAGTCAAGGCTAAGTCCGGATCATGGTTTCACTAGGGTTTAGATATTACGCTACTGTGAGAAAGACAGTGGAAGTTCATTATTAGAACAGATTTGGAAGTTCATTTATTAGAACAGATTTGAGGTATAACCAAAGACAAAAAGGAGAAAGCAAAATCTTCGTGCAAATCTGACATCAAAGATAAAATGTTCACACCTGTGTGTGTATACACATATCATATGATCACTCATATTCAGGGTATGGGAGCAACATAATCTTATTTTTTCATTATATCTCAATAAATAAAGCTGGAGAGATAAAAGAAAAAGGCAACTGAGAAAAAAAGAAAATGGGGGGAGGTTTCCAGAAGGCTAAGGTAGATCTCTAAAGTGGAGGTTGCTTACTGCTTCATTGGACCTCTTGTGAAAATTCTGCTTAGCTCTATAGGTGAAGAGAAAAAAAAAAAATTTTTTTAAGAAAACTTTTGTACAAATACACAGATGAGAGTTACATAATGCAAAGTAAATATACCATTGTAGAAATCTGTTAAACTCTCAGAGCTGTGCCAAAGTAGTCTTTAATCTCTGACAGAACTATACATTTTTAACTCTTTAAGCTTATCCTTTTCCTATTTCTGAGTTCAGTATTATCAAAGTGGTTTTTTCATCTTAATTTTTCATCGTACTTACTACAAAATTCATACTACATTCTCATTCGTCACTGTCCTTGCTCATTTGGCTTTAGGTTTTCATACAAATGAAAAAGGAGTGATGTTAGAATGAGATAGGATAAAGGTATTTCCAGTTGCTCAAATCTCATGACTCTACAACGGATCTCAGTTAATTCAATTTGATTATAAACTTGTAAAAAACAGTTCTGTGTCTTGTTCATCTTGCATCTCTTCTTCATGGACTCCAGCACTGCCCATGCACATTAGAATGTTAACATTTAAAGATGTACAGAATTAAAATAATTTTTCTTTCACTCATTTATTCAATAAATAAATAGGCTTTGAGCACTGACTACATGTTCTAGGCATTTGAAGATACAGTGATGAAGTGCTGCATTCTTTTGATAGACACTATTCTAGTAGGAACCGTGGGTGGAGGAGTCATTAATCACTAAGTCCTTATCTCCAATACGAAGTTTCTGTGAATTTGTATCCTGTCCCATAAGAAAAATAAGTTGAAATGCATAACCTGTGCTGTATTTGGCAAAATATATTCATTCACTACCAAATGCACCATTTTCATTGAAACTAACATACTGCAAATCCTCTGTGGCCTCAAAAGAGATGTGCAACGCTAAAGTTCTAGATTTCTGGGATAAGTCAACAAAAAGAAAAATAACGCTCTTTCATTTTGTACCTTAAAAAAAATGTGTTGTTCATACTGATGAATGGCTGTTACTCTGAGTTAATGTTAGTGAAAAGGACATGGTTATAGTTCAAGGTTTTTGAGACTCTATGTCCATTCAGACTAATCAATAATAACTATTTTTATTGATTTCTCTCAAGTCTTGTCTTTGTGCTCCTATCTTCTTACTTAAAGAGAAAATGGAGAATAATGTGGAAAAATGACTTCACACCATATAGCTTTTGGTTGTAATGGTATGTCTAAATTAAGCCAAAATAAAAACATTGAGAATGTTATAGTTCAGTTTTTGTGTTATGTGTGCTCGATAAAATAGATTGCAAGATCCGATCTGTGAGCTTACAAACTGCTTTTAGGAAATAAGACAAGGAAATTAGAAAAATAATAGAGGTGTAAAACAATACAAAGTAGTTATAAGTAAGACAGCGGATGATTCATTATTTAATGAATGATCAACAAACAGTATATGCTTAGAGTTCAGGGGAGTAAGAACCCTTATGATGCTCTTCAGTTGACTTTATGGAGTAGTGGGAGTTTCATCTCAGGCATATCTTTACGGAGGTAGAATGTGTGAAGTTGATTGCTCAGGTCAACTGGACTGGAGCAGACGGTTAACACAGGAGACCAGTGAGGATTTAGGTATGTGGGAGCCAATGTGTAGAGGTGCTAGAATGAGTAATTCTGAATTTGTCTTGCAAAGTGGAAATTATTGGGATTGTATGAGCTACAGCAGGTTGTGATCAAATGAAGCTCAGTCTTGCAGCACACGGTACAGAATGAGGAATAGCAGGAGGGTCATTTAGGAGACAAATGGGGTAATCTAGGAATAAGCGATAAGGTTCTAAACTGGGCAATGGCAAAGTAATGGATTGTGAAAGACAAAGTTGTGAGGCGTAGTGGAAAAGTAATTTATCCCCTGAATCCTTGAAGGCCTGAATGGCTATGTGATGAGGAAACTCAAAAAGTAAAGCAGGCCTCCAATAGGGGGATTGGAAGACGTGGAGGAGGGAAATAATTTTGTAGTAAAAATGGAAGTTAATCATGAATGCAACAGTAATGGTTGTGTAGCTACATTATAACACATTAAACAAATCCAGAGTATATGTAACATGCACATTGCTGATATTTTATGTATATTATGGTTGCAACCATATTTATGCCATGACAGCATGCTTATACACAAACTCTAAAAATAAAGCCAAATGATAGTCTATTTAAAACTGAGATTCTTTAGGGACACTTGGGTGGCTCAGTGGTTGAGTGTCTGCCTTCAGCTCAGGTCGTGATCCCGAGATCCTAGGATCGAGTCCTGCATTAGGTTCTCTGTGGGGAGCCTGCTTCTCCCTCTGCCTATGTCTCTGCCTCTCTCTGTCTCTCATGAATAAATAAATAACATCTTTTTAAAAATTAAAATAAAAAATAGATTCTTAAAAAAAAAAAATAGAGGTCTATATTGTCATAGATGCAGCTTGAAGTTTCCTGGGTCTTCCCAACCTAGGGATGTAGATATGACTTTCTTTATAATTCCTAAAGTTCCCTTGTGTGGTAGCCATTGCCTGCTAATGTGGGTGCTCCAGCCCCGTGCAAAGTGCTTTCCCTAATGTTTTCTTAGATCCCCTGGGTGAAGCATCACATGTGTACCACTTCTCATTATTTTTACTGCTTCACTAGGCACAGCTGCTACTACTTTAAACGTTTCAACCACCAGGCACATCTTTTTTCAGTTTGTAGCCACCCTCTGCCCTGAGCCTCCAAATGATTCAATGGCACCATGCTTTGGTCAAAAATGCTTCTCTCCAGGCGCCTGGGTGGCTCAGTCTGTTGAGTGTTTGACTCTTGATTTCAGCTCAAATCATGATTTCAGGGTCATGAGATCTAGCCCTGCATCCAACTCCGTGCGGAGCATGAAGCCTGCTTATGATTCTGTCTCTGTCTGTCTCTCCCTCCTCTTCTCCTTGACCCTCCCCATACTCACTCTCTCTTTAAAAAAAAAAAAGCCTTTCTCTTCTTGGGATTAACCCAATAGTGGAGCTCTGAAATACTTAGAAGTAAAGTATCTCTTTCAGGTTTTACTTAAGCTCCTTTCCCCATTTTTGGATGAGAAGATGAGTCCAGAGAAATTGAGTAATGTGGTGGATGCTATATGACTAATCAGTGGCAGAGCTGGGATTCAACTCCAATCTGACTACAAACCCTCTATTCTTAACCACAGAATTTTTAATAATCATGAATGCCATGCAGTATCATAAGACAGCATAGAAACAAGCTCTGGGGATCAGATCCAGGGGCTTATTAAATTAGCAGGACAGAAAACAGAAATCCCTAGACTAAAGCCAAGGTTAGTCACACATTTGAAGTTTTCTTCAAAGTAGGCAATGACATGTAGATACATCTCTGTAACAGTAACTTAGTATATCAGATATATCAAATAACTGAGATGCTTAAGAAATCAGTTCTCTAAAAACATGAGCATGTCGAAACTGGTTTAAACAAATTAGATGTATGTTTGACATTTAATATTGAAAACTCTTCAGAAATAAAATTAGCTCTCAGATTAGAGCATGAGATTATAGACAACTAAAGGAAACGCTAAAAGGACTACAATCCTCTATAGGTATTTAAATGAAAGTAGCACTATTCTGATTTTTTATTTGATAAATTATTTTAACGTATTCATAAATATTCATACTATGAGTCCTCATAGGAAACCTGAAGTAAATAGATTACACATTTTAATTTCCATATTATCATTGCATAGAATTAGAGGATGAAAAAGGGGGGAAAATAAGTAATAAAAATTATAAGATTCTAGATTTGGGGGATAAGAACAAGAAAGACTATATAACCTATACTTTTCTATCTCTTTTTTCTCTCTGAGAACCATATAAGGATTCTTCTTAACTATGAGGTATCTAAGAGTAAAGGGAAATATTAGAATAATGGCCCTTAGAGGTCCTTCCTACCCCGAACACTGTTTTGCATGTTTCCCCTGACAGCCTAAGAGGAAATCAGAACTCTTCTCAACATGCAGTTTCTCCTTCTATTCTGAGATTATCTTCCTCTCTTTTTAATAAAGTTCTTAGTCCCCTATTCTCTGGCATCTTTACCCTCTTCCTTTCTTCTGCCTTGTAACTTGAAGAGTGGCCTGCATCTTAAGATGAAAGCTCTTGTCCTGACCCTGGCCAACCCTTTCTATATGTTACGTGATTTCTCTCTGGCTGTTGATGACTCACTTTTCAAAGGTTAGCCTGCCCTTGCTTTTAGATTCTCTTTAGTCACTCAACCCACTTCCATGTGGCTTTCACTAAATCATCTAAGGTCACTTTATCCAAACATAGTTGATTTTTTCTGTGCTTACCTTTCTGAATCTCTCAGCTGCTTTCGAAACTATTAACAATTCCCTTCTTGAAATTCTCTCCACCTTGGCCTTTTGTCATTCCATGCCCTCTTTTTCTTTCATGCCCAGGACGACTTTCCTTGCTCAGTATTGTTGACTGGTAGCTCTTTGTCTCTACCACCCTCAATACATGGACTCAGATGTTTATTCTGCTTCAGAATCAGTGTTACCAACTGTCAGCTAACTATAGCTTACTGTGCGTCCCTTCAGCATTTACCGATTTAAATAACAATTATGTTTAATACAAACATCTATGGTACTCTCTGTATACTCCAGTTGACAGATTTACAGAGTGAGACTGCTCTACAAATGGCAGGGAGCTAATCAATGATTGTGGACTGTATTTCCACTTTAAAATAATTCAGCTATTGAAACAGATGAATTTTCCAAACATATTTCAAGTTTAGAGCTTTGTAAATAGAGAATTTATCATTCTATGGCTCTAAAAATTTTCTGGGATATATCTGTTTGAGAGTTATGCCTCAACTTGAATGGGATCCCAAAACTTATAGTTACATAATATTTTTGAAATGAACCTTTTAAAAATAGCCTCCTGAGTACATTTACATCATAGACATAATAGAACTGTATATTTTGACAAGTTCCTGATAGTGGCAGTAAAGATTTGTTCTAATAAGATCAGTACAATCTCATTTCCCAACTAGTTAAAGTCAAGTGTCTGAAGGAAAGGGCACAGTTGAAACCAGCTGTGAACCTCAACAGAGAGAACAATTTTTTTTAAATGTCAAGGGAGCCCTTCTAATAATCCAAAATATGTGTAGCTTAGAGTCAGGAAAGTACATAATTTTGATGCAGACCATATGGGCAGAGGTTATAGGGACACATTTTAATACAATATAAAGCATTACATTATAATAATCAAAGTCTCCACCATGGAAATGTGAGCTGGAGTAGACGTGAATCTTCTGTAACTCTAGCGGAATTCAGATGACTGTGTCTCAGAAATGTGGTAGAAAAGATCCCCCCACTATTTAAAGTAGACCCTCAAAAGGTTGCTTCTTTATAATGTATTACAAGGCTCAAATCATCTAGCCTTATGTATTCAATAAGAGGTCTGGGAATACCGGAAGGAGTGAACCAAGTAGCCTGCCAGAGGAGGTGACCTGATCCAGTCAGGAACAGGGGTAGGGGTACCACGGTCCTGGATACTCCAGACTGGGGCTGGGACCCCACTCCCAGCCTTGCTGGCCCAATAAATGACTTTGGAGATGAAAAAAAAAAAAAAGATTTTAGAATCTCTAATACAGGAAAGCAGTCATTAGTTATTTCTTTTTGCTTATTTTAAACTTCTGGAAAGAAGGACAATTAGGCAGAAGGAAGCTGATGAGGTAAAATAAAGTCAGATAAAGGGGCAATTAGTGAACTCCAGAAAGTGTCAAGAAGTTATTTCTTCCCAGAAAAAAAAAAAAAAGAAAATGGTTATTGTAAAAATGAACCAACATTTTAGATATCAGCGCTACTCACTGGCATATAAAAATGACAGTTATCTGTAAATGATACAGTCAAAAATAGCAAGGAGAGGCCACAGTTGAAAAGGAATAGTTAGTATGCTTTACAATCAGCATTAGAAGATAAGACAAGACTCTACAAGGGGTTGTCGATTAATAATTTGTAAGTAGATGTTCCTTCTAGTCTTGTCCCAAACCGTGTATTTTCTTGACAGAATTAGTAACCAATGTTTAATTTATGCTGTTATTTAAATGAAACAAATAATTTAATTAAAGAAATCCCTACCATATGCCGTAGGAAACAAATTGATGAAAAATTTTTTGGCTTATGTGATCTTTGCACTCAGATCAATTTACATTTTCAATGAAATTCAAAATGTATTTTGAACTTCTGTGCTAGGCCCTGGGGGAAAATCAGAGATAAAGAAAGCATAATTCATAAACCTGGGTAAAGCTAGTTTAATGGAGCTGCATTACTTTTTTGTACTTTCTCAGTTCCTTATAATTAAAAAAAAAAAAAAAGTAAAACCAGCAAGAAATAAGATAAAAACTAGCAGTACCTACAAGGGTTAAAGAGTAAAATCACATGCCATGAACTTTAAAAAGTGGTAGCCAAGAAAAGCAATAGATGATTCTATCCCAATTCAGACTAGCTCCTTATTTCTCTACCATCGTCAATTACATCCCCATAAGTGGTACAATAATATACTCTGTGTTTTTATTTAAAACCTTCAATTTGGGCAGCCCAGGTGGCTCAGCGGTTTAGCGCCACCTTCAGCTCAGGGTGTGATTCTGGAGACCTGGGATCGAGTCCCACATCGGGCTCCCTGCATGGAGCCTGCTTCTCTCTCTGCATGTGTCTCTGCGCCTGTCTGTCTGTCTCTCTCATGAATAAATAAATAAATAAAATATTTAAAAAATAAATAAAATAAAATAAAACCTTCAATTTAGAGAGACCTCTATTCAGGGGCATCCAATAAAAGTAGTGGGGAAGAAAATAAAACCCTGAAGAGTAGAAGACTGTCATCCACTGCTATAAAATCTCAGGACCTTAGTAGAAGCTTGAGAATCCATTAGAGATCATCATATTCAGGCTTCCATACATAATGGGAAGAGTAAGGGCATCCCTCTTATGATAACATACATTGCTAACTGGTGGATAAACCTGAAGGTGGGGAATTTAGTAAGATGTTGAAGATATAGCAGAGCCAAGACCAACAGAGCCCTCCCTTCCCGTTCTCTTCCTATTAAATCCTTAAGTTATATAAAAGTGGACATAAAAATCCCCTTATCATCTTCGTTCTGCAATAACCTTGTCTGACTCATGCCAACTTTGATTTTATACTTCTCTTTTCCAACAGAATGATAGTCTTAAAATATACAACAACCAGATCCAGATGGAACTGAACTGCCATAGCTAGCCCCTTACACACTTTTAACATAATACTTACTGCACTGCAATGTGATTTTTCACCTTTTATTCCAGTACCTATCCCAGTGCCTGGCACCTAGTTGCTCAATAACTACTTGGAAAGGGAATGAGAAGTGACTGTATGCCCATGTACATGTCTGTTAAATAGCTCAGCAGTCTGACAGAGAATCTGGAATCTTCATCACTACATCACATTGCTTCTTCTCATCTCCAGCATGGAGCAGAATACTTGATTCACAAAGTTTACTGAATGAATGAGTGGGTGAGTGAGTGAGTGAGTGAGTGAATGAATGAATGAATGAATAAAAAAATGGTTGTTATAATAAAAAACTAGGTTTTAAAATCAAATGCCTAAGTAAAATATTTTCTCAATGTTTCATCAGCTTTTAATAACTGCTCAACTTATTTTTTGGAGAAAAAAAACCTCTAACCAGTCATGTAAGTGCCTTAGTAATAAAAAAAAATAATTGCCATGAGCCATGAGGTTATATATATATATATATTTTTTTTTTTTTTTTCCTGCAGAGAGTTTACTTCTTGGCATTCTTGCTGCCAACTCTAAATACCCTAGGGTGGAAAAAAGAGCTTAATTTGTTTCTGACTAATCCAACAATGGCTTTACTATAGAGACCTATGCTATACTCATTCATTTCATTGTGCTCTAAACACATCTTATTTTGCTTCTTTATAAACAAGGAGTATGACTAAGCTGTGGAAGAGAAAACAGATTCTCCGAAACAAGTCCTTTCAAGGAAAACAGAGGGCTGGCGCTATAAATTCAAAGCAAACTGGGTTTAAATTTATTCAGTAGAGCACGAACCCCTTTCTCTCTTATAGTCTGTAACTCTAGACAGTTTCTCCTCTTAAGGATTCAGTGAGTCTGCTCATATCTGGTTTCAAATCCTGATTTTACCATTTACTATTTGATTTGTCTCTTTTACTGCCTAAAAATTGAGGATAACTATTCAATAAAGCTGAAAAGCTTAAATAGGATAACATGTTACGAGACTTAGCACAGTCCTGACACAAAGTGAATACTCACTGAATAGCGGTGATTAGATTATTTTATTATTGTTATTTACTGCTCATCTCCACATGCATATTTAAAATTCACACTCAAAAAATAAAATAAAATAAAATTCACATTTTAAACATAAAATTACTACACAGGCAAACTAATTCTTAATTCTGCTTCTCAGTATAAATATAATTTTTAGTATTAGTATTTAATAATCAACTACACGTTCATCTAGAAGATGATTCCTAAGAGAGTTCTTTGCAGTCCACTATCAACATTTCATAGTTCTAAATTTATTGAGAACACAATGTAAAAATTATAACTTATACTTCCTGACAAAACATTTGACATAGAGTCATAATTTCTATTATCAAAATATTGTTTTAAAAAGATCACTGTATATAGCTATATAAGGAGGGGTGTGTGTGTGTGTGTGTGTGTGTGTGTATACAATATTAAATGACTCATGCATGAGTACTTACATTTATAAGCCGCATTTTCAAGGTTAACTCACTAAAGGCCTATGTTTTCTATTCTATCCTTCTGTTATGCTAGTTTTAAAAAGAACAAACTCTTATACATTATTTTGAGATACAACACAAAGACGAAAGCAGCAGCATATAGCAACACATAAACTTAAGAGATTTTGTGGATTTGTAAAAATTTTATCAGAGAGACTAAATACCAGAACAAGTTAAAGCCTGAAAATAAAACCCATGTATAAAACAGCTTTTAGATCCTTTTAGGAGTAAGGGGGGTAAAAAGGCATTCCCCATTGTTTTTGTTAAGATGCTGTAATCTTAGCTTAAAAACAAGAGCAAACAAACAAAAAGAGGTCTTCAACTTTTATATTTCTTTCATCTCTTTCTACAAGGAGAATTTTCCTCCAAGTGAAAATGTGCCATGAGCATTGTTAAAAGAAGATACGTTTAGTAACAACAACAAAATGAAAGTATTGCTTGTTAAACTTCAGGTTCCCAAGCTCAAGAAAAAAATACATCATTAGATAATAAAAGAATAGCAATTATGACCAAAGAGCTGTTGCTGTGAACATGTAAAGATACATGTAAAATAAGTAAGCTGGCCAAAGACTGTAGGGAGTCTTGACCGTTATGGCTGAGAAAATAGTGGAGCGTAGAAACTGAACTGTTAATTAGACCTTAATTTGAAGGAAAGTCTATTGTAGACGTTTTAGTAACCTAAAATGGTGATTCCTAGACACAAGTAGTTTCATTCAAAACAAATCATGTTCCCACAACTTTATTTCTACTCTTTTAGCAGATTATACTGTATTAATTGGTCAATTGATGATATTTTCAAAACATATATATATCAATAAGATATTTGGTGTATCTCCTGATATTCATATTCACATATATATGAAATTATATATTTCATATAAATTATATATTTCGAATAAATTATATATTTCATATATATATGAAAATAATCTTGGATTATAATGCATTTAGACAACTCATAATTTTTAAAGGAACCTTACCTAATGATCAGTGGATATACATGGGCCTGGTAAATAGCTTAGTGATTTGCCTCTTCTTGAGCCATTTTGTTCAATATTTTTTTATTAATGACTCTAAGTCTTCTAAAGCCCCAAAGCTGGAAAGATTTATGCAGGTACTCTTACAAACTGGTTGCAAGCCTTCCAGAATAAATATATCAGGGAGGAATGTAAGATCCTTTCTTCAACTATTTAAAGTCAAAGGAGAAAGAAAGAACAAAGAACAAAGAGTTTATGTGAATCAAATCTATAGATTTAAAAAGATAATAATAGGCTGTGTGAGCCTATTGTGTATGGCAAGTGATATAATATTTTGCAACATTAGGAGAACTATGATACACCTTCATTTGGAATATAGTGCTCGGTTCTGAAAATCAGCTTTAAGAGGGCCATCCACTGACAAGAGTAATGAAGATATGAGCCGAAGCTCTAGGGAGGTAGATTTTAGCTCAGAATAGAAAACAATTTTCTAATGCTTAGATATTGAAAGCCTGCTAGGATTCACAGAAAGGTTTCTCACTTCGAGTAGGGATTTTTTCCAGCTTTATTAAAACATAACTGAGGGCATCCCCGGTGGCTCAGAGGTTTAGCGCAGCCTTCAGCCCAGGGTGGGATGCTGAAGACCCAGGATCAAGTCCCATGTTGGGGTCCCTGCATGGAGCCTGCTTCTCCCTCTGCCTGTGTCTCTGCCTCTCTCTATGCCTCTCATGAATAAATAAATAAAATATTTAAAAATAAATAAATAAATGAAATATAACTGACACGTAACATTGTGTAAGTTTAAGTTGTATAAAATGATGATTTGATACATGTACATACTGCAAAATGATTATAACAATAAGGTAATCCATCACCTCACATAATTACCGTGTGTATGTATGTGTGTGTGTGAGATGAGAACATTTAATATCTGCTCTTCTAGAAATTTTAAGTATAAAATACAGTATTGTTAACTAGAGTTATTGTGCTGGACATTAGATCCCCAGAACTCTTTCATGTTATAACTGGAAGTTTGTACCCTTTGACCAACATCTCCCCATTTTTTCCATACCCAGCCCCTGATAACCTCATTCTACTTTATTTTATAAATTCAGTTTTTTTAGATTTGACATATATGTGTGATTATACAGTATTTGCTTTTCTCCTTCTGACTTTTTTTCCCCTTAAATTTAGCTAACATACAGTGCAACTGGTTTCTGGAGTAGAAGTCAGTGACTCATCACTTACATACCATACCCAGTGTTCGTCACAAGTGCCCTCCTTCATACCCATCACCCATGTAGCCCATCCCCCATCCACCTCCTTCCATCACCCTTCAGTTTATTCTCTATAGCTAAGAGTCTCTGGTTTGTTTCCCTCTCTTCTTTCCTTTTCTCCTTTCCCATATATTCATCTGTTTTCTTAAATTACACATGTGAGTGATATCTTTTGATATTTGTCTTTCTCTGACTGACTTATTTCACTTAGTATAATACATTCTAACTCCATCCACGTCATTGCAGATGGCAAGATTTCATTCTTTTTGATGGCTGAGTAATATTCCATAGTGTGTGTGTGTGATATGTGTGTGTGTGTGTATGTGTGTGTGTGTGTATATATATCTTCTTTATCCATTCATTAGTCGATGGGCATTTGGGCTCTCTCCATAGCTTGGCTATTGTTGATAATGTTTTTATAAATTTCAGGGTGCATGTACCCCCTTGAGTCTTTATTTTTCCATCCTTTGGGTAAATATCTAGTAGCACAATTTCTGAATCATAGGGTAGCTCTATTTTTAACTTTTTGAGGAACCTCTACACTGTTCTCCGGAGTGGCTGCATCAGTTTGCATTCCTACCACTAGTGCAAGAGGGTTTCCCTTTCTCCACATCCTTGCCAACACCTGTTGTTTCTTGTGTTGTTAATCTTAGCCATTCTGACAGGTGTGAGGTGGTATCTCAGCATGGTTTTGATTTGTATTTCCCTGATGATGTGTATTCTGCCGCTTTAGGATGAAATGTTCTAAATATATCCATTAAGTCCATCTGGTCCAGTGTGTCATTCAAAGCCATTGTTTCCCTGTTGATTATCTGTTTGTATGATCTGTCCATTGCTGTAAGTAGGGTGTTAAAGTCTCTCGCTATTATTGTATTATTATAAATGAGTTTTTAAATGTTTATTATTAACTTATTTATATATTTGAGTGTTCCCAGGAAGGGGACATATTTACAATTGTTAGAACTTTTTGATGGACAGACCCCTTAATTATGATATAATGCTTTTCTCCATCTCTTGTTACAGTCTTTGTTTTAAAATCTAGTTTGATAGAATATGGCTACTTCAGCTTTCTTTTGATTGTCCATTGGTGAGATAGATGATTGATTCTCCATCCCCTGACTTTTAATCTGCGGTGACTTTAAGGTATAAAATGAGTCTCTTGTAGGCAGCATATAGATAAATCTTGTTTTTTTAAATCTATCCAAATGCCCTTTATCTTTTGATTGGAGTATTCAGCCTATTTACATTTAGAGTGATTACTGAAAGATATGAATTTAGTGCCATTGTGTTACCTGTAGAGTTGGTGCTTCTGGTGATGTTCTCTGGGCCCTTCTAGTCTTTAGTACTTTTAGTCTTTTTTTTTTTTCTCCACTCAAAGAGTCCCCCTTAAAATTTCTTGCAGGGCTGGTTTAATGGTCACAAACTCCTTTAATTTTTGTTTGTCTGGGAAACTCTTTATCTCTCCTCCTACTCTAAATGACAGTCTTGCTGGATAAGGAATCTTTGACCAAATATTTTTCCCATTCAGCACGTTGAATACTTCCTGCCATTTTCTTCTGCCTGTCAAGTTTCTGTGGACAGATCTGCTGGGAGCCTGATTTGTCTTCCTTTGTAGGTTTAGGACTTTTTTCCCTTGCTGCTTTCAGGATTCTTTCCTTGTCTGTGTAGTTTGTGAATTTGGCTATGATAGGCCTTGGGGATGGTAGATTTTGTTGAATTTAATGGGAGTTAAATGTTGATATCTATCTCCTTCCCCAGACTAAGAAGTTTTCAGCTATAATTTGTTCAAATCTTCTCTTCCCTTTTCTCTTTCTTCATCTTCTGAAATTCCTATGAAAATAATGTTGTTACATCTTAATAAGTCACTGAGTTCCCTTAAGTCTATCTTCATGATCCATTACTTTTCTTTCACTCTTCTTTTCAGCTTCATTATTCTCTATAATTTTATCTTCAATATCACTGAATTGCTCCACTGACTCATCCACCCTCATTTTTATGGCCTCCATTTGTGTTTGAATCTGAGCTATAGCATTTTTAATTTTGGCTTGACTAGATTTTAGTTCTTTTATCTCTGCAGCAAAAGATTCTCTAGTGTGTTCTATGTTTTTTATAAGCACAACTCGCATCCTTATAATCATTCTTGTGAATCCTGGTTCAGACATCTTACTTACATCTGTATTGATTAAACCCCAGGCCTTGAGCTCTACTTCCTGTTCTTTCTTTTGGGGTGAAGTTCTATATCCCATCATTTTGTCCATAAAAGATAAGAAGAAAGAGAAAAAAACCTCAAAACCCCAAAACAAAAAATACCCCTCGATCTTGGGTGTTTTTGTCTGCTTGTTAAGAGAATCTAGATTCCAAAATACATACATACATACATATATATAATGAAAATAAACAGAAACATACATACAAGATATACATATAAAAATGGAAAAAATAATAAAAATTTTAAAAACGGAATTGCAAAAATAATAAAAAGTAAAGAATAAGAGTAAAAAAGAAGCTATATCCTGTTTTCCTTAGAGTGGAAACTGCAGCACTCCGTGGTGAGTAGACTTGGTGTGAGCAAGTTGTTTTTTCTGGTCTTCTGGGGGAAGGGCCTGCTACACTGACTCTCAGGCTCACTTGGTTCAGTGGAAAAGCAGGCCAGGGTACAGGGGGGCAGGGCTTGGTGTAAGCTCAAGGCTCCACTAGGTGGTGCCCCACCCTTCAGCCCCAGAACTGAAAGTTCAGGTCCTCCACTCCTCAGTGCGCCCTCACAGAAGAGCACCCTTGTTGTGCCATCTGACTCATTTCACTTGGGCATAATACCTTCAAGGTCCATCAATGTTGTCACACAGGGCAGAACTTCCTTCTTTTTATGGCTGAATAATATTCTACTGCATTATATATATGAATGTATATAGTCACTTTTTTGATACAGTCATCCATCCACAAAGGTTGCTTCCAGGTCATGACTTATGAATAAGCTGCAATGAACATGGAGGTGCAGACACTTCTTTGAGATTGTGGTTTCATTAATTTTGGATATATACCTAGCACTGGGATTGCTGGATAGTAGCAATGGTACTATTTAGTTCTATTTATAATTTAGTTCTATTTATAATTTTCTGAGGAACACAGTTTTCCATAGTCACTGTTCTCAACTTACAATCCCACTAACCCTTACAGAAATGGTTCCGCTTTCTCTACATCCCCACCAGTGCTGGTTATTTCTTGTCTTTTTGATAATCACTTTAACAAGTGTGAGCTAATACTTTACTGTAGTTTTGATTTGTACTTTCTTCTTTAAATTATGTATGCAACTCCAAACACTGAGCCTCCAGAGAAATCAAAGAAGGAAATTAACTAGTAAATGATGATGGCCAAATATTAGAAGAGTAAAAGAACACACAGATCAGCATTTTAAAATTCTATATTCACGGAGTTATGTTTAGATGAGTGCAAAATGCATTTGGTCAACCACTTCATATTCAAATTCATGTGTGTGGAAGTAAATTTGATCCATCTGTTCCTGAATTATTTTCTCAAACCACCAACATTTTATTTTACAAGAACTGATTTCCAACAAGTCTTATGATATCCCTGACCTCTTGCCAAACCTGCTCAAAAAGTCTGAAATATGGCTATTGCACTGAACCCTCTCAAATATGCTGAATTTTTAATTAGAAGCAAAAACAGGCAAAAAAAGTATCTGTTACAATGCCATTCATGCTGAAATCAAGCATAATACATGAACAAAAAGGAAAAAGATCAACACAGTATCTATTTTTACTATATATATGCCCAGATAGAGTATAATGCAAATTATCTAGACGGCAAGCCTTGTGTAAGCAGTTTACACATATGCCAGGAGTCTAAAAGTGGAATGAATGACCCAGGACAAATTCATGACCATTCTAAAGAATGACTTAAATCATATACATCACCAATGAAGTTTCCCCATCTACTCCTTGGCTGCTCCTCCATCTTACAGGATGTCTTCCCCAGCCTACCTCTTTACTTTGTTATTAGGGTTGTCATGTGGGCCCTCAGCTTCCCTAGTTTTCCACCCTCTCCCTCTGTGCATTGTCAGCCTTTCCCCTGGCATCACAGACCACCTAGAGGCTGATGACTCCCAGACCTGTACCTTTACTTTGCTTTCACTTCTAAGAGTGACAGTTTCTGAACTCTTCTCACTTTGATGGTCAGTAAGTACCTCAAAATAAACCATTTCATGAATACTCAAGTTATGAGCCAGAAATTGATGTAATATTTGGTTCCCTTTTTCCCCTTTGTCACTCCCCTCCCACATCCATCAGTCATTGAAGTCCAGTCCATTCTTTACCTTAAGCATCTCTCTAACCTCATTCAAATCATCATATTCCATCACAGCAATTACTGGGACACCTTCTTAGCTGAACTAGCTATATTTCCAAATAGACTCCTGCAAACTATTCTCCACATGGAGTGTCAGAACGATCTTTCTAGGGGCACCTGGGTGGCTCAGTGGTTGAGCGTCTGCCTTCAGCTGAGGGGCTGATCCCGGGGTCCCAGGATCGAGTCCCACATTGGGCTCCCCGCAGGGAGCCTACTTCTCCCTCTGCCTATATCTCTGCCTCTCTCTGTGTGTCTCTTTTGAATAAGTAAATAAAATCTTTTAAAAAACAAAAGAACAATTTTTCTACAAGGGAAATCTGATCATGCCTTTTTCTGCTTAAACTCCATCAGTGGTTTCTCATCACTTTAGAATAAACTCCAAACTTCTTCATATTATTACAAAACCACAAATTATCCAGCTCTTTCTTAAGCCTTTGCCCTCTTCTCTCTGAACCTAACCCTGGCATCCTACAGTCCAATATCTGAGTTTTGTTCAATTTCCAAAAAATTGTCATGCTCTCTCACACCTCAGGACATTCCCATAAATTGTTTCCTTTAACTAAAACCTCTTCTCCTCCCTAGTCCCAACCCACCCAACTTTCTTGTCTCATCAACTTTCCCTATCCCACCTAGCTTTGCTGGCCACGTCAGCTTAGATGCCCTTTCCTCCAAGAAGTCTTTCTTGGCTCCGCCAAAACTAATTTTGATACCCTTGACATATGCTTTTACTTCACCTTGTACTTCCTCTATGACAACCTTTATTTATCATACTGAGGTTGTTTCTTTAATTTCAATAGAGTTTAATTTCTCTAGAAAGGTTAGATACCATGGATGCCCTACACATATCATACATGCAATAAACTATTGTTAACATGAGATGCATTTTAGATCCCTGATGACCAGCTTTCTAAAAATCACAATCTATCCTATAACTTATAAACTGCATTTAAGTATGTGTTTTCATTTAATTTTCCTCTTATATCACCATTCATAAGAAAGAATGCTTTAAGACTTATACAAATAAATATAAAGCTTATTTTCTCTCCTGATACACACATGATTTTTTTCTGTTGTCCTCTCTGACCTTGGTGCTAAACATATTGAAGTAATATCTGATTACAGTACTTTTTTCTCTAATAGTTCTTCCATGTATCTACTATAAATAGCCATTGCTTTCTATCCTGTGAAGTCCTCAAGTAAAGTATATATGAGACAAAAACAAAAAAATAAAAAACTGAGAAACAGCATGAAGGTTAAGGTTTCCAAGGCAGGTAAAATACCCAGAGTTGAAAAGAGAACCCAATTACACAGATATTTAATTCCTTCAATCTTTAAAACTGAATGAATAAAGTATCTTTTCTTGAAAAATATTACTTACAATGTGAGGTAAGTGTTTATAGATGATCTACTGACAAAAGCTAACTTCTATATTTTCCTGGACTTTTAAGATTTTTTCTACAAAAAGTTATGTCAAGTAGAACTTTAAAGTTAGCTCTACTGTTCCTTCTCTCCGTTACTGAGAGAAACATATTTACCACCAGTGATAGGTTGCTTTCAATTGATTAAGCCACGAAAATATTATCATGTTGTTTATAGATACTCATGTGTACTTAATGTATAGAATGACACTTTGTAATTTTTATGAATATATCTTCCATTTACAACTAAAAACAGGGACATTTGCCTTTTGTTATAGAAAATTCTCATTAAAAGGAGTCGTTGCTTTACTTTGTGTCATTTTACAATGGTCTACTCATTAGTAGAATTACTCAGATAAAATTATTTTGAAATTCACAAAGGTGTGTCTACACAGTTGAAACACAAAAGAGTTTGGAAAAAAATTTAACTGTTTTTCAATGAAGGATATCAAATAGCATGATTAAGAAATAAGAATCTGACTTAAATAGCAAATCTTGTAGTTCAGTAGTTTGACAAAGGTAGAGAAGCCCCAAAACTATCAAATGTCCACTTATGTTGGTTTCACAAGACTCTGTTGAAGCCTAATTTAGCTTTGCCTCTCAGTTTGTGTGCATGAACTGTAGTTCCAAGTTGGCCTTCAAAAATTATGAACTAATAATTCAAGCTAGAAATACATTGATCATAATTTCAAGTTGAATAATCATTTCAAGGAATTGAACTTATGAGATATGAGGAAACACTTATAGAAGTTTACCTTTATATTCCATCATCTTTTTTACAAATGGAAACTATTACATTTTCTCCGATGACTGATGCAAGTTGCAAAGCAGAGCTAATAAGTCATTCAATTTTGGCAGTCAATATAAAAAGACAGGAAATATTCTATGGAGTGAAACGACTACTAAATATACTAAATATTCCAAATATTGCTAAGCAACAAATTCTTTTCCAACTCCAGTGCCACTCAGACCCATCTCTAAAGTTCTCAAAATTTCCTCAAAATTTTCTATCATTACTGTTCAAGTGATTGACCTCTGAATAATGTTCTTATGTTCACCTCAGTCACTTCTCATACTCCTACTTATAAGGCGCCTGGTTATAGGGCTTCTTCCGGGGTCTGTACTAAGTATCTCTTTGTAATATGTGATAAAATAATGAAATTTTAGTGTTTTAAATTGGTTAAAACTTGAATTATTCAAATTCTAACTAGTTTTAAGTTTATTAGGTCAAAATGACATATAGCACATTGTGAGAAGATAGGTGCTCATTAAACAATGACTTGATTGGTTGTCCACATTGCCTGAAACATCTGATAATTAATTTTAAATACACCTATAAAACTGATGCAAAAATAAAAAGTATAATTCATAATCAGTTCTTCAGGTAATTCCATGAAAAGTAGATAGAATTCTTAAAAATTAGAATTACTAAAACAAGTATGAGTGATCAAGCTAATATCATTCCCCATCCCCTCCTGAAAAAAAAAATAAAACATGTATTAAAGGAATCAATTTCTTTTTCTGGAATAAATGTGCAAAACTCAAACTCCAAAAAGGCAGAAAAACTTTACCAATCATTGAAAATCACAACTGATAAGATGATGCAACAGTTCTCTGGCCCTCATGTAAGCTGGTTCTGTGGTAGGATAAAATATGTTTTATAAGAGGAACCAAGTTTATAAAAATGAAGAATACTAATGAAAAGCAGACTTCTGAGGTTTTAAGTGATCTGACTTTTCTGTTCTTCTTTTACTGTGCATGGAAGTGGCAGCAGAAATGATGAAAAATAAACATAAAAGTAGTTTGGAAGATTTCAAGCCTCTCTCACAAGACAATTGCTGATTGAGAGTCCTTAATAAACCAACACGATCCATTTTGTTTTCCTTGTCATCTCCTTCACTATTTCCAAATAAAACACTTTGTAGTTGATTCTCATATAAAGTGAACCATTTTGTAGGGGACTCTGAGAGATAAAAAAAAAAAAAAAAAAAAAAAAAAAAACTATATGGTAATGGGGTTATGTTTCTACTTCTATCAATTAAAAGTGGAAAGCCATAAATAATATTGAAGGAACAATACAGCTGTGTGAATCTTGGCACAACAGGATGAAACTATTTCTACTGTTTGCTTCTTTTCCCCATGTCCCCTTTCCAGTACATATAAATTCATTGCTCTGGTGGTTTTAATTTGGGCCCTAGTTTTGACTAAATCTAAGCGCTCAAAGAAAAACACAGCTGAAACCACTGCCCAGTGGCCTAACTCACAGCCCCAAATGATAGGCCTCCAACAGAGCCCAGCAGGCTTTCAGCAAAAAGGCTGCTGACTAAAGCTCATTTTCAAGTGTGGAGAGTTTGATAGTAAGTCAGAAGAGAGGCTTCGCTATAGCAGTCTTAGGAGATTTTCATTGCTCCACTAAAAAGAGGTAGTGAGTATTCTAGTCCTGTAATTCTATGTAAGAAATACATGATAGATTTCTCTGGTGCTTTAGAGGGACCGGTTCTATGCCAGACTGCTAAAACCACAAGGTAATGACACATGCAAAATGAAGAGCTGAGCCATGCAAGATGATTTCTTTCATTTGTATCTGATTTATCTTATTCAGTTCTGAAGGCTCGTGGGTCAGCGATTGTTCTTGAACTAGTAGATCTGAAGCCATCTATAGAATGTCTGTCTTTAACTCTGCCCTTCCCCGTATTGCACAGCCTTAGATGATCTTGTCAACGGCTGTGATCCAAGAGTCTCTGGAAAGAAAGATGTTCTACCTTCAAATATGTGAGATACCAAAATAGAGAATCTACTGAAATGTGACCATTTAGATTTCACTGCTGTTTTTAGAGATCTGATGGCAAATTCCTTCTGAGGCTGTAAAGATAGCACCAATGTCCTCGTGATTAAATCTCTAAGGCACCTCAAAAAGATGACTGTAAATTGCTTTCCTCTGTTGCTACTCCTCTACAGAAGAGAATTAATTTTTTCCCCCACAAATTAGTGCTAGGGAAAATTAAAGAAGAAATGCTGAATGAAAATACACTAAAGATCTAGGATAGTTATCCCACTTCCCTGCCAGGGCAGATGACACCATTTTATTAAGCAAGGAGTAGAACATATAACTGAAGACACACTGAGCAAGTCTTTACCCTCGTCCCACACAATCACCAAAATCTCTGGATTCTCTGTTTCCCTACAGTGGCCTCTCCCAGGGGCCAAATAGGACTTGTCAACCTCTTACTCTGAAATGTCTCTGATACATTTATAGAATACATTTTGTATACAAAATACAGAGGTAGTTTGCTCTGCAAGTCTTGACGCATTCTGTAATTGATCTTGCTTTTCTCGTTCTAATAAGCGGTATCACTGGCCTGCTGTGAACTGGTACCTACTACCCCAAGCAAAACCTCAAATTTTAATATTAAGGTAGTATTTTTGTTGTTGTTCTGCTTACTTTCCTAGCTCAGTGACTATCCCCCATGATTTCTATTGTCTCTTGGTAACCATTCTCTAACAGCCCAGACTGTCCATGGCTGTGTCCCTGGTCTTAATGCTTAGTTCCATGAAAGCTGATCTTTCCCAGCTATGTATACGACCCTGCCAACTTCTACTATAACTTGAAATCCCTATTCTGGTCTTTAGGACTGAATTGCCTCTCAGAATTCTACTCTATCTGCTGACTTTGTCCCAGGTTGGTCTTCTGGGTATAAAACTGCTGCCTCTACACATGATATTCTGCAAACTTCTGTTTGTCCATATGTTAACTTGTCACAGTACCTCTGGGCTATTCAGATGTCACCCTCACTGGTTCTCTGATCAGTGTCACACTCTGGTACTAGGTTATGCACTGATCCCACAGCCTTGCTTAGTTATCTTATTCTAGGCCCTTGCCCAAATAAATACTCATCTTGCCTCACTTAGTCATATCTGTCCACTTGTCATCCGTAAACCAGTACTTGTATTTTTATAATAAAATGGAGTATAAAACAACTGCAAAGCTGAGAGAAAATTTCAAAGAAAAAAATTTTAATGTAGAAGGTTGTTTTGTTTTGTTTTGTTTTGTTTTCCCCAAACACCTAGGTGGCTCAGTTGGTTAAGCGTCTGCCTTTGGCTCAGGTCATGATCTCCAAGTCCTGGGATCAAGTCCTGCATTGGGCTCCCTCCACCTCTCCCCGCTGCTCATGCTTTCTCTGTCTCACATACACACACACACTCTCTCTCTCTCTCAAAGAAATAAAATCTTTACAAAAGATTTTTAAAGTATTTTTTCCACATCATTTATCAATTTTGGTATGCTTTGCATACATTTCCTAGAGTATGAGTCCAGAACACATTTTACTGCAATTTCAACCAGATTGTATTATAGCAGTCAAATATTTTTCTCTTGGCTAACTTTAAAAAGAAGAGAATCAAAAACATTCTCTCTGAATGTTCGGAGAAGCTTCCCATAGAGAAGGAAGTACATTCTGATTTTAAACAAAAACAAAACCACAGCTAAGCCTTTCATAATCCAGCAACACACACAGGTTGGATGTAAAAATAACCTATCCTTATCTGAATACTTTGAATTTTACTGAGGGATTTGATGAGAAAAGATGAAGCATTCCCTTCCAACACTAGCTCAACAGGATAGAAAAAGAAATGGAAAAAAGAGCATGTGCGTGAATGAGACTTATTCTACAATTTTCTGTGCTCAATTTGCTATTACTGTTCCTAAGAAAAAGGAATAATAACGTAAGACGCTGGCTGGTGTGTAAACTCTGTGCTAATTGCTGCCTTTACTCTCTTGTTAGTAGATTAGTAGAAGAGGTGAAAAATCAACTTCTAGTAATATTTACTATGGCAGCTGGAATATTGTGGTTTAATGAGGGACTTTTTCAGTGCAGAACTATCCAGGGAAAAGTGGTAATGTTCATAAGAGCTAGTCTGGTTTTTCTTGGTAACTAAATATCATTACCACAATGAGTTGCAGTATTTCCAGTGATGGACATTTTTAAAAAGTAAAAAGAAAAATCAGCCAAGAGATTATTATTTTGTCATCATGCCTTGTAAACTTACATGACCTCTATTTTTCAATTCAGACTTTGCTGTGAAGGCATATGGAATTCTTATAGATACATCAGATGAGTCTCACTGCCTCAGAAGACATGTGAAAATATTTTTTAATAAAAAAATTTGACTAGCATATAGAAGTGAATGTTGACAGACAAATAATGACCTTTCCATATCTATTTCCACTCTTCAAATATATTTAAGCCATCTGGTTTTGGATATAAAAAATGTATGTGAAATAGTTCAGGTTTGGTGAAGATGGATGGTCAATAGTTCATAAAACTTTAAAAATGTGATAATACAATGATTCATATTATGTATTTTTAAAACTATAATGCATCAATTATAGATGGATGTTTTTTAATGATAAATTTGGTAGAAAAAGTATTAAGTGACATTCTAACAAATATTTTAGCAAAATATATTAAAATTTTACTTTTTTTTTGGTTCGAGGTAATCCAGGAAGTTAGTCTGGTCTCTTTCAGGATTTACTTTAAGGGATGATTTTGAGTAATTCTAGTTTAAGTATAAAGGTGTCAATGACCTCTGCCTTTAGAAGGATCTGTCTGCAGAAGCACTATCTTAGATTGCTTAATATGGAATAGAGGTAATATTTCTTCCAGTTATTAATAAAAGTTATGGAAAGTGCTGTAAGTTAATGGATCACTTTATTGCACATACAATGAAACATTTAATTGATAGGAAATTAAGAACCCTGAGTCAATTTTCACCCAGATATTCAGTGCAGATATTTGTTAATGTAACATAGACAGTCACGTAAACCTACACAGTCAAATAAAGCTACAAAGCAAACAGCTTGGTGGTGTCACGGTATGATGACCAACTAGAATATGAAGGTTCTATACATAAGATTTTTCCGGATTTTAGAATTCTTTTCACTTGACTTTATAGCCCTCTTCCTAAGTGGAGAAGTACGTACTAGTTAGAATACGAAGTAACAATTTAAGTGTCCCTATAAGGAGACAATCCAACAGAAATCTCAATGTGGATGGCAAAGAGACACATAAAAGAGGGCCATTCCAGTGTACATTCCTGAACCTTCCTTTGGTAGAGACAACAGGGATGAGAGAATCTGATTTTTCTTAATCTATTATTCCAACAAAGTCGCAGGCAACTAACAGATTAAAGCATAGTTTTTATGGCGACAGCTACAAAGAAGAAAAGCTTTGGAAACTGAATTTATCACATTGCAGTTAAAGGATGGCGTTTACACACTGGATCAAGTGAGTAAGACTCACGGACCACGAAAGCAATTCAAAATTGGTATAAAAAAAAAATTGGTATCTATAGTTAAAGTTCTGCATATGCTTTAAGTTTCTGGCTCCATGCGAAATTGGTCAGATGAAATACGAATTAGTGAAAACAAACCTATAGCCTTTGCCATAGAAAGAAAAGGATATTGGGAAATCTCAATTTCCTTCCTCCCGTTTGAGCAGGCATATTTGGCTCTAGCCCGGTCTGTGTAGTTATGCGTAGATAATGCCAAAGGAATGCCTTGATAAATAAAATAATCTAGGTGGGGTGTGTGTGTGAGAGAGACACTTGTCATCACACACAATAGTGGTGGTTTTGTGAAATTCAATCCTATTGTAGTGAATTCCATTGGACTGGATGACGACTGGCCTCACTACTTTGCCCAGGGACACTCCCGCATCAATAAAACAAATGTGAGATCATGGCAACAATACAGCAGAATGTTGCTTCGCTGCTTCAACCTGCAATTTTGTAAATTGACGGAAGGAAATTATCTACTATATTTTAGGATTAGTTATTTGTTTTTGTCTTTTGGTGTGAAATGACTGAAATCATCCACCATATTTTAGGATTAGTTGTTTTTGCCTTTTGGTGTGAAATGACTGAAATCACAAAATATGCAGTTTTTCTTATCATGTTCTAATATTTTCAGTAAAGTAAAATGATCATTTGATCATATAATAAATGTGTAATTATAATTTTCATCAGGAGACTAAAATAGACGATATTTCTGTCAACTAATGAGAACAAGTCCCAAATGAGTGAAGTGGGAAAAAACCATATGTTTAAATTCTAAACAAAAAGTAATTTATGTTTCTATTTTTGAAACTCCCCAAAAGTTCATAATAGAAAAGCAATATAAGCTATTTTGGAATCATGCAAAACAGGCTTATACTATAGAATACAATTCTATATTTTTTTAAAAAGACTTATCTGGCTAACCTAATCAGTTCAAGACAAATACTAATAAGAAAAACTAACCAAGAAGAATAAAAGCCTTTTTTCATTGAATTATGCAACGAGTAACGTCTACACAGTTGCCTTAGAAAGACACTCTTTTAGAGTGTGTTACACAGACAGTTAAAAAGCACAAAGGTGAATGACTGGACACCATTTTGCTCTTAAAACAATAGGTTCTGAGTCCTGGGCTGAATTCTCAACAACTAAGGCATAAATAAAATATTAAGAAACACTAGGGGCCGGGGCAGCTGGGTGGCACATTGGGTAAGCCTTCGACTCTTGGTTTCAGTTCAGATCATGATCTCGGGGTCTGGGATGGAGCCCAGAGTGGGCTCCCTGCTCAGGGTGGAGTGAGCTTGAGTTTCTCTCTCCCTCTGCTCCACCCCCATTTGCTCTCTCCCTAAAATAGATCTTTAAAACAATCAAAAACAAAATATTGGCATTTAACGATCCAGTGGATCACAAAGAGGCACTGTTAAAGTGGATCATAGCTGATATTTACTTAAAAGACAGCAAAGATTTTGCATTGATAGAACTGCTTCATCCACTGTACTCACAGCTGTCTGATAATGACTCATATAATAAACTTCCAGTGATTTTTATCAAATAACTGTGATTGCTGTCCTCAGCCAGTAGCTCCTGTCTGCCTACCCCTGTACAAGCCACGGGTCAATTCATTATTAGGTTCCATAACTTCCAAATGTTGCTGATCAAGACAAGTTCAGCATAAATAATAGTGTCGAATACTAGTGATTCTAACTGCTTATCTATTTTTTGATTTTTATTTTTAAAATTTATTTTATTTCGTGTATTTATGTTGTGCTGCTGCTTGTCCGTTTTGGTCTCTTACTGTGTGAAACGCCAATGTTCTGTACTGTGGCCTTACCTAGAAATTTTACTACATACCTGTGTTTCTTTTTTTTTTTTTTTTTATTTATTTATGATAGTCACAGAGAGAGAGAGAGAGGCAGAGACACAGGCAGAGGGAGAAGCAGGCTCCATGCACTGGGAGCCTGATGTGGGATTCGATCCCGGGTCTCCAGGATCGTGCCCTGGGCCAAAGGCAGGCGCCAAACCACTGCGCCACCCAGGGATCCCCATACCTGTGTTTCTATAGATCCACATGATACATATAGTTTTTCATTATAAAAGTAATGCGTGCTCACTAGAAAAAGAATATACATGCCTTTTTCTATCATCTCTCTCCAGATGGTTTATCTATACTTTATGGAATAAAAAATACCATACCTATAGTTTTGAAGTCCTTTTAATTTGCATACGATGCTTTCACGTCCACAAATGCAGATCTCCATCACTGTCCTTCCGCAGTTACTCTGCTGAACTCCTTCAGTTTTGGGGCCATGAGCTCACGCTCTGGGCTTCGGCCCCTAAGTTAGGCGGTAGGGAGACCCCACCGGGCGGCTGCGAGGGGGAGAGGGCGGGCTCTGGAGACCTCTGCCTCTTCCCCATGCCCCGGCCTCCTCCTAACCCCCAGGACCCACGCCCCGCCCTCTCCCTCACCTGGGGGCCTCCCCGCCCTCTCCCTCACCTGGGGCCCTGCCCCACTTCCCTCCCTCACCTGGGGGGCTCTCCCCTGCTTCCCTCCCTCACCTGGGGCCCTTCACCCGCCCTTCTCCGGCACCTGGGGGCCCCACCCCCTCCTTCATCTGGGGGCCCTCCCCTGCCCCTCTCTCACCTGGGGGCCCCACCCCCTCCCTCACCGGGGCCTCGCCCCTCTCCCTCACCTGGGGGCCCCTCTCTGCCTCCTCCCTTCCCCGTGGGCCCTCCCCCGTGGGCCCTCCCCGCCCTCTCCCTCACCTAGGAGCCCTCCCCCGCTCCCTCCCTCACCTGGGGGCCCCACCCCCTCCCTCACCGGGGCCTCGCCCCTCTCCCTCACCTGGGGGCCCCTCTCCGCCCTCTCCCTCACCTGGGGACCCTCCCCGCCCTCTCCCTCACCTGGGGTCTCTCCCCTGCTTCCCTCCCTCACCTGGGGCCCTTCCCCCGCCCTTCTCCGGCACCTGGGGGCCCCACCCCCTCCTTCATCTGGGGGCCCTCCCCTGCCCCTCTCTCACCTGGGGGCCTCACCCCCTCCCTCACCGGGGCCCCGCCCCTCTCCCTCACCTGGGGGCCCTCCCCGCCCCCTCCCTCCCCCGGGGGGCCCCGTGCCGGGTTAGCCGCGATGGACCGGCCGCCGGGAAAGCGCGAAGCTGGGGGCGACTCCGGGGCAGCGCTCGGGCCCGACGCCCCCCAAGTGCGTCCGGTAGGACCTGCTGCCAACTGGGGATACGGAGCCCGCGAACCGCGGGCGGGAAGGGGCGGGGTCGCCTACGGGGCCGAGCAGGGGCGGCCGGGCTGGGGCGGGGCGCGGGGCTCGGCGGGCGGGGGGGGGGGAGCTGCGAGGCCCACGCGGGCCCGACAGGGAGCCCCGCAGGAGCCCGCCCGGCCGAGCACGCGCCCCCCCACCTGCAGGCCTCGGGCCTCGGGCGGCCTCCGCGGTCCCCCCCCGCCCCCCCCCTGCAGGGCCCGCGCTCGGCACGTTCCTCTGCGCGTGGAGGTGGCGCCAAAATGCAGAAGCGGCTCAGGCCCGCGGCTCCTCTCTTGCCCCCGAAGGCTTCCCCCTGGGCGCTGCTCGCTTTCCCGCCGCCCCCGGGAATCCGCTCCGGGGGGCTCGACCCGGCCCCGCTGCGCAGAGACGCAGGACGAGGGCACGAGGGTCGCGGTCACCTGCTGCGGGAAGCCCGGCCCCGGCCCCTGCCCCGGCCCCTGCCCCTACCCCTGCCCGTACCCCTGCCCTGGCCCCTGCCCGTACCCCTGCCCTGACCCCGGCCCCTGCCCCTGCCCTGGCCCGTGCCCGTGCCCCTGCCCCCGCCCCCACCCCTGCCCTGGCCCCTACCCCTGCCCCTGCCCGTGCCCCTGCCCCCGCCCCGTCCCCTGCCCCTGCCCCTGCCCGTGCAGCCTGAGACCAGCCCACGGTCGCCTCCCAGGGCCGCAGGGCCGCGGGGCCGGCCAGGGGTGAACATTCCAAAAGGCGGGGGATGAAGGAGGTCGGGGCTCTGCACGGCTCCCTGTTTCGGGAGGATTGAAGCCAGGTGGCTTTGGGGCTCCAGGTAGCTCGGGGGTTTGCAGCCTTGAGCGCCTACCTTCCCCCCTGCTCCTGCCGGGTGGGAGCCCACCGCGACCACCTCCAGTACCGATGCTGATGCTGCGGTCGGCCCTGCACGTGGCGCTCAGGGGGTCGCACAGCTGGCTGCAGTCTGATTGCAGAAGACAGTCTCCAAGTCCATTTTTTATTTTTATTTTTAAGTAGGTTCTATGTCTAGGATGAAGCCCCAACTGGGGCTTGAACTCCCAACCCGGAGATTAAGACCAGAAGTGGGACCATTAACCGTCTAAGCCACACATGTGCCCCTCCAAGTCTCATTTTCTTGAAACGTGGAGAAACCTAGCCCCTGAAGTACAGATGAGAGAGGGAGAGATTTTTAAAGGAAGTCAAATAAATGTGTAAATACTAAAAAAAAAAAAAAAAAAAAAAAATCAGGATCCAAGGAAAGTAAGTGAGGGAGGAAAGAAACTCAGCCCTGCAGGCCCTCCTTGTGTTGAAGGGCAGCATGTGAGCAGCTCTTCCTCCCCCGCCTCTTTCTCACATTCCTCTTTCCGCATACAGGGTACATGTTTCCCTTGCTTTGTCATAAGGAAGATTTCTGACAGGGTAACTGATTCTTTCCAGAAGCATATAGAAAAAGGGCTTCTCAGAGTCTGAGTGACTGAGCAGAATGGAAAAGGAGCTCTGTTCAGCTTAGTGGAAAACTTGAGGAAATCTGACAAGCTGCAGTGAGTAGATTGGCAGCAAGATCCACAGAGGAGATTGTTTTACGCCTTAACACTGCGAGGTTGGTGACACCAACAGTTGGTTCAAGGGCCATTTTCCCTGGTTCCTTTCTGGATTACTGGAAGGAGGGCAATTTGAAATTTCAAAAGGGATGCCTTTCCTTTTTTTTTTTTTTTTTAACTGCCTTTTTTAAAAAAAAAAAAAAAAAAAGCTTAGGGAAAAGGCTATCTCAGAAGAAAACCATCTTCTGTCCCCCTTTCCCTAAGCCACAGATGTCATATAAGCACAAGGTGGGGCATCCAGGTGGCTCAGTTCATTAAGCATCTGCCTCTGGCTCAGGTCATCTTCAGCTCAGGTCATGATCCCAGGGTCCTGGGATTGGGCTCCCTACAAAGCAGGAAGCCTGCTTCTCTCTCTTCCTGCTGTTCCCCCTGCTTATGCATGCTCTCTCTCTCTGTCAAATAAGTAAATAAAATCTTTAAAAAGAAACACAAGGCAGTTATTAAATTATTTTAATCAAATTGTTGCAAATGTTAATATGCATATTATAAAGATGAAACCCATTTTCTAACGAATTATATCCACTCTCTTGCAGAAATAGATGACAAGAGGGTAACCAACACACAAGCTGAAGTAAGTTTTCTTATATTTTGTATAAGTAGATGTTCATTAAAAATTAAATTACAAACACGATTAGTTAGGTTTAATATTTTTTTTAGGTTTAATATTTTATAAAAATATGTCATGTAAAAACTGGTTTGCTTTTCCTGAGTAAAGAAACAACAAAATGGGGTCATTAGATCTCTGCCCCTATGGTACTTTGGTTGTCAACCTACGAAATGCCAACCCCTGATAAAACTCGTACGATGAACCATTGCTTTAGTGGCAAGATATGGTATTGATATGTTCAACTTAGTGACTAGTTGTTTATGACCAACTACAGGCAGGGCCAAGGTCGGATCCTGGAGCAAGAAGCTGGGGAGCGGGCACCCCTGGAAGAGTCTGCTGGTCTGTGAAGCCACGAGCAGACCCCGAGGCTAGAGGTTCACATACGTGTGTAGGAGTTCAGAGGAGAGTTCCTATGGAAAATAGGAACCAGGGGAGGCTAGGGGAGCTGATAATGTAGGATAAATTGAATACAAGGACATAAGTAAACTCATGCTCAGGAATAGAACAACTATCACGTAGTGTGCAGGCATATTAGCCAATTCCCATGGCTGCATTAATCATAGAGCAATACCCAGAGGAAAATGTAGAAAGAACAAAATACCGAATAGTATCTCTTGAGACTTTTCTAAAACTTTAATGAGATTGTGTATTTGAAATACTTTGACAACAGAACTCATACATATAAAGCAGTTTTTATTGCTTAGTAAGTTTTACTACATGTTGCTAAACAAACTTTCCTGTAGGATTAATTTTCTGCTTGATCTTTGAATGTATATATGGAAATATACAAGAAATCCCAAAATGATTGCTTCTTGAAATCAACCAGATGAGACTGAATACAGTAAAGGAACGCCAGAAATATCAACCATCCACATGTTTAACATAATAAACTGGTGGTACTAAGACCTTCTATTCTGAAGAAATCTGCTCGTACCATTTGTTTGGTTGATACGGATTTGACAACTATTTAATTGAATTTTTTTTTTTTTTTACTTTTTAATATATTGTTTTTGCATCAAGCAAATGTCTATATCTTGATAATACCTTTGAGGGCAAATAAGCTTTAGTATGTACAAGGAAAGATACCTTAAATTCTATTTAACGTCATTGAAACAGCTTCTAGTTTTTCAGACTCTGTATATTCTTTCCAATACACCTAGAAAAATTCCCAAAGCCTAGAATAATTCCCCAAAAGTGTCTTGTAACTATTCATACCTGACCTTATCAAAGTAAAAATAATTGCTCTAGATACTAAAACTCATTGACGAAGACCCCTACCTTTGCCACATTGAAATATAAATCAACACACGACTAAAAAGGAATCTTTGACATAATCGGATTGGGGTGTAGATGGTGTATATGTATTTTATAATAATAAATAATATTATATATATTCACATATATACGAATAGTTTGTGGTTTTGGTCTCTAAATATGTTTCTGTGTTGCAATTTTTGTAATTTTTAATGCAAACATTCTCTCCGGTAAGAAGAGAGTCTTATTGGTCTCGTGTGCATAGGTAAGAGTGTTATGCAGCAGTTTGGTTAGGAGAGGACTTATTTATCTTTTGAAAAAAGAAGAGAATATTATCTCCACATTGTAATTCCAAGTAAATGGGGAAGATAGACTGAACGTGTCAATTCCAGAAGTTTACAAACTGGTATCACTTACCGAAGACCCTCATTATCTATGCAGAACCAATCAAAAATCCTTTGAGCAGGTATAGTTATCCCGTGGACATAGCTTTTGGAGTACACTTTGTTCTGGCACTTACGATTTTTCTCTCAAACAAAAGGGATTGGTGTCTCTTTTTTTTTTTCTTTTAAAAATAAATGAATGCTCTGAAGTGAGTAAAAGAGTAATTTCAAGACTGCAAGGGATGAAGGGTTTTCTGATAAAGTAGCTTTATATATCTGTTAAAACGGTGCTATCAGCGAACATGTGTATAATTTCTCGTTGATTTGAGTTGTATTTCATAACAAAGGGGAATCAGAAAGCTCTTTGAAATGTGGCACAATGTTTATCTCCCTCACAGGGCTAATTTTTATTCAAATAAGACTTTTCCTCTTTTCTCTTTGTTCACAGTCACAAAATGCATCCCCGAAGCAAAGGAAGCAGAGCGTGTACACACCACCGGCCATGAAAGGTACTGTTCAGGTACTGACTATGCGGGGTTGCTGTGAATGTTGAGTTCACGGCTGGCAGGCTAGGCTGTCTGTTTGCAAGGACCATAAGCTTGATCTAGTCTCAGCTCTACAGCTTGATCATGTGACTTTCAATAAGCTACTTTATCCACTGAAAGCTTAGTTTCATCAAGAATAAAATAGGTAGCTGAAGAAGGAATAACTAGAAATGTCTCAGAAATTCAGTCTGGAAATTCTCATTTTCCAAAATAATGACAGAGATTTTTCTTTTACCCTTCCTCACATATTTTCTTTGAAGGGATCTTTCCAGAATCCCTAATTACTCTTGCCAGTGTTGCCAGACGATTGCCATTTTTTTTTCTTGGCTTATGCAAAGTAGAGTAACTTGAATTTGGGGCAAATTTAATGTAAACTGTTGCCTCATTGCCTTGTATCAAGAGTAGCTCTAAGAAACCCAATCAAACAGCTATTCGCTGTACATGTAACAGCTGTTCAAATAACAACTAGAAATGCTAGCTCAGATCCTGGCATTTTCCCAAATTTCTCCCCCAAAACTGGAACTGGGAAAAGAACATCTAAGTGTGTCGGAATTCTGACTGACACCAGTTCCAGGGAAGGCTTCTTTTATTATTTAAAAAAATTTTTTTTATATTTTAAAGATGTCATTTATTTACTCATGAGAGACACAGAGAGAGAGAAGCAGAGACACAGGCAGAGGGAGAAACAGGCTCCCTGGGGGGAGCCCGATGCGGGACTCGATCCCAGGACCCCCCGGGATCATGACCTGAGCCAAAGGCAGACGCTCAAGCACTAAGCCACCCCTGTGCCCTACTTCTTTTATTTCTCACACAAAAATGTTCCTGACATGAGGCAGAGTGAGCTCTGTCCAGTAGCTCCTACTCCAGCCTGTCACTTGGGCTGTTGGCCCAGTGGCTCATCAAGCTCAGTTTCAACTACAAGAGAGGCCAGCTGAGCAGCTTCCTCTGGAGTCTGGAGAAATGTCTAAATTGGGAGTGAAATTTTCCACTCTGTATTCTCTCTAGATTTGAGGCTTTTTTTCAGGAAGGTGGAATATAAATGGACACATTAATAACTACTCTCAGTAAACTTCCTTCCTGTGCAGCTATAAAACACCATGTTTATTTGTTTGTAAGACTGCAGTAAATAACACAATCACCAGTATTGTACTTTATTCCGGGGTAATTATTTGAGACTATCAGGCTTCCCTCTCCTGAAAGATAAATATAATCATTTGAAGATATAGTTCCTATTGTAAGTCATCTTGTAATTTTAAGACACATCAGTTTTGGCATGAATGGGCAACAGTAAAAGATATATGTTCACTATTTAATGATTTCCTCTGTTCTATTTTGGGATGGCTTAACTAAATAAAGGAATACTGTTCTCATATCCTCGGAGAATAATAATATTATTTTTAAAGGAAATTCTTAAAATCGATGTCCCAGGAGCTTTCATTATATTTAGCTCTCAAATATCATAAGAATGTGGGATCCTAACATTTAGGGAAGTTAGTCATATTGCACATTTTCACATGTGACCTTACTACCGTCAGTCCCTCCAAGATGAACATTCAGTGACAGTCATATTGGTCCTGGGTTAAAGGCTTGGGAAAGCATAGTAATTCTTTCAAGAGGCTACCAGGCAGTTATTACAAGTTACTTAGGCCCTCTTGATAACCAATAAATACCTAGGTAAATCTCCTGCTTCTGATTAAAAAAAAAAAAAAAAAAAAAAAAAGGAAGAGAGAGAGAAAGCTAAATCCACATGTTTTATTCAGGCTACCTGTCCCCAAGAGCTAGAAATGAATATTTCAAGACGAAATTAAGCTATGGTAACATATGGTGCATTGTGAGCATATTAAGAAGCTTCAATCATAAGAAAGATGAATTAGCAAAGGAAATGTTATTGAGATGCTAAATACGATAATACAATTGCTCCGAAATGTGTAGTTCTTCAAATTGCAGTGGAGCATCATTATATGTTATTGAGTATAAAAAAAAAAAAAAAAAAAAGTTTGCTTGGAGAGCAAAGCAGAAACAGATGTGATTAATAGTTCTAAAAAAACTACTCTGACAAAAAGGCCAACCAGGATTTCATGAAGGACCCAGTAAATAACTGGTTAGTAAAACAAAACAAAGCAAAACAAACAAAACAAAAAACAAACTGGCCAAACTCCTTGCTTCCCCCTTCCTTTGCTCAGTCGTCAGGAGTTACCAGGTACAGAGGCCAAGGTGGCAGGAGGGCAAGATGCTACACCCCACCTATTTCTGTTTCATTTAACGCATGGACAGATTAGTCTCCTGTCTCCTAAGTGCATTTGGTTTTTCTCTTTCAAAAGTAACAGTGGCGCTTATGTCTCCACCAAGTTTCGGGAAACAGAGACATGTCCAGGTCTATATCCAAATGCTTCTGTTGTTCTAGTTTTAATTTTTCCCACTTCCCTCCCCTATGGTCAAAGAGAAAAATATGATTTGGTAAATTAATTACAATCCAGAATGGTGTATCAGTTAGGCTGGATTCTGAAGAAAGATCATCTCAAGGACCACTGGAATTATTGGGTGGTTGCCTTTTAGGGCCTCATACCTGGATCAATTAGTTTATGGCCAAGATGACAACATCATATGGTACAAGTATGACAATGTAAATGGAAGAATCTGTATATGGATCCCTTTTTTCAGCGATGTTTCATGGTTTGTCCACACATTTACTCTTAGAACGTAATAAACAGATTTAGTACTTGGTCTGCCTTTTTATTTATAACATTATAGGCATCCAATGTGTTCAAGGAGGTTACAGGTTAACTAGGGCAACTAGCCAGTGATGACTGAGTTTTTTCCAATGCATCTAACCTCAGGGTACCATATTGGCAACGTTCTCTTGAGGATTCCAGCATATTAGGCCTGGGGTGGAGCCAGATAATCAAAATCTCCAAGTGATTCTGCTATAGTAAGTCTAAAGATTGACCAGACTCAAATATCCAATCACCTACCTAACATGTCTCATGGAGATCAAAGAGATAATGAGATCAAAATTAGTAAGTTCAAGACTGACCTTGGAATCTTCTCAACGCCAAATCAGTTTGTCTTGCACTGTTTCCCTTCTCAGCAAGTGGAATATCTATCTGCCTACCTGTGTATTGCTGAGTTCTGAGAGCTTCCAGGGGCCCCTCCTTCTCTTTCACTCTCTTCAATAGTGGAACACTAGTTCATGGGTTTCACCCCATTAGCCCTCTTATGTTTCCCACTTTCTTATCTTCGACGTCACCACCATATTTCAAATCAATCACAATCAATCACAATCACAAGGAAATAGGCATACCTCAGAGGTATTCTAAACCACTGCAATAAAGCAAATCAAATGAATTTTTTAGTTTCCCACTGCTTATAAAAGCTGTTTATACTATACTGTGGTCTATTAAGTGTGCAATAGCATTATGTCTAAAAAAATAATGTATATGCTTTCATTTAAAAATACTTTGTTGCTAAAAAATGCTAGCCATCATCTGAGTTTCCAGCACCCCATAATCTTTTGCTGGTGGAGGGTCTTGCCTCCATATTGATGGCTGCTGACTGATCAGGGTGGTAGTTGCCAAAGGCTGGGGTGGCTATGGCAATTACTTTTTTTTTTTTCTTTCAGATTTTTACTTATTTATTTTGGAGAGAGGAGAGTGCAAGTGAGTGCAAGCAGGAAGAGGGGCAGAGGGAGAAGGAGAAAGAGAATCTTGAGCAGACTCCCTGCTGAGCATGGAGGGCATCCTGGGGGCTTAATCTCATGACCCTGAGATCGTGACCTGAGCTGAAATCAAGAGTCAGATGCTTAACCGATTGAGCTACCCAGGAGCCCCTGTGGCAATTTCTTAAAATAAGACAACAATGAAGTTTGTCACATCAATGGTCTCTTCCTTTCACAAATGATTTCTCTGTAGCATGTGACGCTGTTTGAGAGCATTTTACCCACAATAGAACTACTTTTGACCTTGAAGTCAATCTTTCCAAACCCTGCCACTTTTTATCAACTAAATTTATGTAGTATTCTATGTCCTTTGTTGTCATTTCTACAATCTTCACGGCATCTTCACTGGGAATAGATTTCGCCTCAAGAAACTACTTTCTCTGCTCATCTGTAAGAAGCAATTCCTCATTTCTTACGGTTTTATTATGAGGTTAGAGCAATTCAGTCCCATCTTTAGGCTCTACTTCTAATTCTAGTTCTCTTGCTGTTTCCACCACATCTTCAGTTACTTCCTCCATGGAAGTTTTGAACCCCTCAAAGTCAACCATGACAGTTGGAATCAACTTCTTGCAAACTCCTGTTAGTGTTGATATTTTAACCTCTTCCCATGAATCATGAATGTTCTCAGTAGTACCTAGAATAATGAATCCTCTCCAGAACCTTTTTGATTTGCTTTACTCGGATCTATCCGAGGAATCATTATCTATGGCAGCTAGAGCTTAATGAAATGAGTTTCTTGATTAATAAGACTCAAAAGTCAAAATTACTCCTTGACCCATGAGCTACAGAATGTATATTGCATTAGCAGGCATGTTAATCTTGTACATCTCCATCAGCACTTTTGGGTGGCCAAGTGCATTGCCATTGAGCAATAATCTTTTAAAAGAAATCTTTTGTTTTTTTTTCTGAGCAGTAGTTCTCAGCAGTGGGCTTTAAAATATTAAGTAAACTATTTTATAAACAGAGGTGCTGTCTTTCATGCTTTGTTTTTACATTTATGGAGTATAGGCAAAGTAGATTTATCATAATTCTTAAGGGCCCTAGGATTGTCAGAATAGTAAATGAGCTTTGGCTTCAACTTAAAGTCACCAGCTACATCCTGGTGTAAATGAGCTTTGGCTTCAACTTAAAGTCACCAGCTACATTAACCCTAACAGGAGAGCCAGCCTGTCCTTTGAAGCTTTGAAGCCAGGTATTGACTTTTCTTCTCTAGCTCCGAAAGTCCTAGAAGGCATGTTCTTCCAAAAGAAGGTGTTTCATCTACATCGAAGATCTGTTGTTTAGCCACCTTCATTAATGATCTCAGTTAGATCTCCTGGAAACTTGGTACAGCTTCCACATCAGCACTTGCTGCTTCACCTTGCACTTTGATGTTATGGAGATGGCTTCTTTCTTTAAACCTTAGAAGCCAGAGGCTTTTGGGTGGCTCAGTCGGTTAAGCGTCCAATTCTTGATTTCACTTCAAGTCATGATCTCAGAGTCGTGAGATGGAGTTCCACATGGGGCTCTGTGCTGGGTATGGAGCCTGCTTAAGATTCTCTCTCTTCTCCCTCATCCGCCCCTCCCCCAGCCTTGCTCATGCATGTTCTTTCTCTCTCTTAAAAAAGAAAAAAAAAAAAAAACCCTCGTAAACTTACCTCGGCTAGCTTCAGGCTTTCCTTCTACACCTTCCTCACCTCTCTCAGCCTTCATAGAACTGAAGAGAGTTAGGGCCTTCCTCTGGATTAGGTTTTGGGTTAGGGAATATTGAGACTGGTTGGATCTTCTATCCAGACCACTCAAACTTTCTCCATATCAGCAATAAGACCGTTTCATTTTTTTTTAATCGTGTGTGTATGTGTGTATGTGTATGTGTTCACTGGGTACCGCTTTAAATTTCCTTTAAGAATTTTTCTTTACATTCACAGTTTGGCTAACCCAGGCTCAAGAGGCCTAGCTTTGGACCTAGCTTGGCTTTTGACATGTCTTCCTCACTAAGCTTAATCATGTCTAGTTTTTTTATTTAACCTGAGAGACTTAACAGCTCTTCCCTTTCACTTGAGCACTGAGAGGACTTGTGGGGTTATTAACTGGCCTAATTTCAATATTGTTGTGTCTCAGGGAATAGAGAGGCTCAAGAAGAAGGAGGGAGAGACGTGGGTGACAGCTGTTCAGTGAAGTAGTCAGAACACACATATCTTTCAGTTAAGTTCACCAGCTTATGCGGGCACGGTTCATGGCTCTCCAAAACTATTATAGTAGTAACATCAAAGATCCCTAATCACAGATCACCATAATATAGTAGCAATGAAAAAGTGAAATATTGTGAGAATTGCCAAAATGTGATAGACACAAAGCGTGCAAATGCTATTGAAAAAACTGTACCAATAGACTTACTTAATGCACGGTTGCCACAAACCTTCAATCTGTAAAAACAAAAAACAAAACAAAACATAGTATCTGCGGTGTGCAATAAAGAGAAGTGCAAGAAATCAAGCTATGCCTGTACCGGGTTGCTCAACAGCTAGTCTTTCTCTTGCCTCCCATGAGTTTTCTATACTGTAGCCAAAGTGAACTTTTATATGCTATTTCTTCAGTTAAAACTCATTAATAGCTCCCCTTTGCCATTGGGTAAAAACCCTATTCTAGAGGAAAGTTTTCAAAGCTTCCTGGACCATGGCTCCAATCTGTCTCTGCTCTCCTCCACTGAGTCCCAGACGTCTGGCATTCTGCGAGCTTCTGAAGGCACCAAGCTCTTCACGGGTACACGAAAGAGTCACACATTCTTCCCTTCACCCAGAATGTTCTTCTCCGCCTCCTCCTTGTCCTCATTCTTCATTGGATAACTCCTACTTATCATTCAAGCCCTGTCCTTAAAGATCAGTTTCTGAAAGGCGCTTTTGCTAACCCTCCAGTCTAAATTTTCTATAGCTATAAACTCCCTATTGATAGTTGTCATCTCTAGAGTTCTTTCATAGCAAGTACATATGAGGCCCAGCTATATACTATATACTATATACTATATACTATATACTGGCCACAGGGGCAGCGTCAATTTTATTTAGTACCGTATCTGCAGGGCTTCACATAATGCTTGGGACATGAGCAGTGCTTATAAATGTATTTTTAAATAGTTTTTAAAATATGCCTAATGCACAAGTATTGGTGAATGAATCATCTCCTAAGGATATTACCTTCTCTCTGGTCTGTTAGAAAGAACTTTTTTCTGTTGAAGTCTCTAGAAATTTGTGTCCATGTATTGTTTTATATCTTGTTACTATTTGTGGCAAATTTCAAAATGACAACTATTTAAATATTTCAGGACATCTAATGGGTCCTCACCTCACCCTTAATTTGCTTCTTTCAAGGTTAAAATAATCACCATGTCAATCATGCCTCCCATTCAGCTTTTTTCACATTCTTTCTTGATCTCCTAATAAGCTGCACTTTACCTATATCGTTCTAAAAGTGCATCATTCACTAGCAACCTTATATTTAAGTGTGGTTTGATCGGAATAGAATACAGACTTCAATTATGCTTATCCCCTCCTTCCACCCAGATTATTTCATTCTAATAATGCAACCTAAAATCTTACTAACGTTTTCTGTCATCCATATATGTTGATGAAAAATAGCGAATCAAAACTTTCAAGCCTTTCTTACGTATTGCTTTTAAACCCTCTTATTCACCATGCATTTCCCATTTTAGCATTATGTTCTTTTTTAACCAAAAAGTAAGACAGTGCTGTCATCCCAATTGAATTTCCTCTTGTTAGAATCAGGCTGTCACATGAATATGTCATATTTTGTATTGTGATTCTTTCATCCCTTTCTTATCTCAATCGTGTGTCACCACAGATAAGATAAACTTATCTTTGGTATTTTTATCCACACTTGTAATAAACATATCAAACAGAACAAGGCAAAGAGAGGGCCTTGTAGAACACATCTCTCTCTCTAGTTGCTATCAGTCCTCCTGGAAGCCACCATTCAACCAATTATCAAATAGACTTATATATCAGGGCTCCATCCCATAAAGCCAGAGGATATCATGATTATTATTGTTAGATATATTGTTGTGTTTCAGATATTTTGTGCTGACTACATTTTTTCATCTGTGCAGATGAGTCATGAATTTATAATGCATATGATTCACAAAAATGACAGAAGTTGAAGTTTGCATGGAAAACAGACTTACTTTTCCATTACCCTTTGCAATATAATGCTTTATAATTATATAAGTAGAAAGTTCTGAGGATTATCAGGAAAATGACAGCTGACTACTGAATACTCAGTGTGGACGTTTTTGGTGTTTATTTGGTGGTCAGCCTTGCAATTTACAGCACAGCCAATTAAATTATTGTTGGAGAGCTGGAATCGTGTTTTCAGAAAAGCAAAGTAGGTTTGAGTCTTGGGACAGGAAATAGCTGACTCATTTCCATCCTCATTTTGTGTGTGTGTGTGTGTGTGTGTGTTTTACTGGAATGCAAATGCCTTCAACTGAAGAGAGCAAAGCAAGTGCTATCGATTTAAAAAGGAAATTTGAACGCAAAGCGAAGCAGCTGGCTCAAAATGGCATTGTATAGCAGGCTCTATTAGGATTGCATTACCATTTTTAATGCATAGCAAGTCAGATGTTATGTGTACTTCTGAAAAAGATCTTCCTCTCATTCTTTTTAATTTCTCTAAAGCCAAGTTTTGATTACTTCAGTGTCCAGAGATTGTTCTTCTGGTATGTCAAAGACATCTTTGAATGCTTGCAGCATTGGAACTCCTACGTTCTATTTTCTCCAAGGATGGTTGGGATCTTGATATTTTACCCTAATCCAGCCTCTTTTCACACTTAAGCAATAAATGCAAATAAGGAATAACCTAAGATAGGAAACAATACGAAGGTTCAATAGGTTTTATTATTTTTATAATTTTTATATTTTTTTAAGATTTATTTATTTATTCATTCAGAGAGAGCGAGAGAGAGGCAGAGAGACACAGGCAGAGGGAGAAGCAGGCTCCATGCAGGGAGCCCGACGTGGGACTCGATCCCGGGTCTCCAGGATCACACCCCGGGCTGCAGGCGGTGCTAAACCACTGCGCCACCAGGGCTACCCTCAATAGGTTTTTAGAGGGTGGTAGATGACAGCAGCAAGGATGTGACACGTCATAATAACTGAGGGATAATCTTCAAGTCAGGGAAAGCCATTGATCATAATAATTTTACCAGACCTGACATGAGGGGGCATGGACTTTGAGGGCCAAGTGATCAGGGTTCAGACCTCAGCGCCACTGTTTATTAACTGTTTGGCTTCAGCAACTCAATTAGTTTAACCTCTCTTGTCTCATCGGTAACATGTTGATGATAGGATCGCTGTAGAGACATAATGAAACAATATATAAAAGAGACCGTTTGGAACACGCATGGAATATGCCGCAACTACTTCAAAACTTCTTTGAACCCTGGATGAAAAGTCAGGTGCACTCCTTTTCCATTTCCACTGCGCCCTGAAGAAGGGAGGAAGGAACCCAGGAGAAGGATGGAAGAGGGACAAAAGGACTTTGGGGAAAATGAAATCCCTGCCAGGATTTTGCTCTCATCTTGGCAGGAATGGAAAAGCCAGAGTTAGAGGTGCCCTAATCCCATAAGGTGCCATCTATCTAAGAGTGCCCATCCTTTAAGCATATGGATTATTACCCAGCTTTGCAACATTTGCTCCACTTTTATTTTCACCTGTCTCAAGTTCATTTGTGCAGGTAGGCTTTGATCTTTCCTTTCCTTTCCTTTTCGACAAAATCCAGCTGGCTTTTCCTTTATTTCACCTCAGACGCTATGTCCCTTATTTCTCAACTAACAACCCTTTCAAAAGTATTTATGCTTAATTTATAAATCTTGTATTTCGGGATTCCTGGGTGGCACAGCGGTTTGGTGCCTGCCTTTGACCCAGGGCGCGATCCTGGAGACCCGGGATCGAATCCCATGTCGGGCTCCCGGTGCATGGAACCTGCTTCTCCCTCTGCCTGTGTCTCTGCCTCTCTCTCTCTCTGTGACTATCATAAATAAATTAAAAAAAATTTTTTTTAAATTTAAGTCTTGTATTTCAAAAAAGCATAAGAACAAAGTTATGGTTAATGGTGAATTTAGGGATTGCTAAAGATTATGCAATATATATACATGTCTAGCTGGAAGGATGAACAAGAATCACATCATATCAATCCAGCCTGAAATTAGCCAACCAAGGTAGATTAACAATGATTATATTGAGTTGTTACCAATTTTTCCCTCCTGATGTCAAGCCTCTTGTCATTGTGACTGAAGAAATACTCAGAAGCAATAAGCCAGCCAGTTCTTATCACCCCCTGCACAGTGAAAATTAAAGACAGAAAGAGAATTAGCAAGATCTTTTAATTTCTCTTCAGGCAATCTCTACCATACTACATTCTTTTTTTAAAAAACATTTCTGGGGATCCCTGGGTGGCGCAGCGGTTTGGCGCCTGCCTTTGGCCCAGGGCACGATCCTGGAGACCAGGGATCGAATCCCACATCGGGCTCCCGGTGCATGGAGCCTGCTTCTCCCTCTGCCTATGTCTCTGCCCCTCTCTTTCTCTCTCTGTGACTATCATAAATAAATAAAATTAAAAAAAAAAATAAAAAAAATAAAATAAAAAACATTTCTGTCCTTCTCTGGGCATTTTCCAGGTATTCACATTTGCCTTTCTAAGCCTTGGCTTTTTTGTTTGTGCTGGCTCGATTTATTTACTGTGTAGGGGAGGGCTTACGTAGGCAACTCAAGAAACATTTTAACAGATTTCTAGATAACAAGGAACTTTCTGAAGATCACAAGTCTTGCTTTTGAAAAAAAGAGTGCTTCTATTTCTAGATCCACTTCTTTCGCTTTCCTTCAATTTCTTCCACTACGTATTTGTTCATCTTTCCTCATATCTTTAAATGCAGAGGCTGGTGTCAGGGTAGAGAACTGATCTGAGAATGTCCCTTTCTTGAAAGCGACTCTGATGTCTTTTTTTTTTTTCTTTCTTTTCTGAGTGAAGCAAGAGGAAAATGCCAGCAAGTATGAGTGGACTTCATATTTTATAGCATTGTCCATGATTATTAGGCTGAGAGGTCCAAAGGACCTGGAAATGAATTCAATTGCAACTTTAATATTTGGGACAAGAAACTTAATCCCACGTGGTGCTACTTATACTTTGCAAAGGAGACCGCTGTTTGCCAATATGGTTCCATTCACGTATTTGTATATATTTACCTATTTTTAAACTAGTGTTTTTAATTTACATTGCTCTATAAATAACAAGCAACTTTAAAAATTGCTTCCTATCTTAGAAGCAGGGAAGGAGATGAACTTTTGCATTTGGTTGGAACAGATGAGTAAAGATACAGTGTCAAGGTTTTTTCCACATACGTCCATGGTAAACGTCAGCTGTGTAAGCACTGATCATATACCGCCACAAGGCACAGACGAGCTTCTCCCGTGTATCAAATACTGCAATAAAGTGTTGTTTCTACAGAGATGGAAAGCAAAGTCCCTGCCCAATGGGAGACCAGTCTAAAGGAAGCAACATTTAAGTAGACAGGTAGAGCACATCCAAGTGAATCCTTGAATAGGGATCTGACAAAGTGATCAGAGGACCTGAGAAGACTTCACTGGGCCTGGGGGACCGGAGAGTGAAGCCACTTTCCTATCACAGAAGGAACAGTCGTCTTTCCACATGTGCCTGGAGAGTAAAACGGGCTGGGTCATGGAAACGTGGAATACGTAGCGCACCATTTTCATCCCACCCGTTCATATGAACTTGAAAAGCATTTAAGATGACACCCTAATGCAGAGAGTGAAGTCCTGCATGGGTCATCAGGCGGGCCTCTGCGGCGGTACCGAGTTTAACTAGGCCCCACCAATGGACTGTGCCCACAACACTCTCCAGAGCAGTTGGAAACCCTTGTGCGTTTGATTGCAGTTTAAAAGTTGTGGTTCACATCTTTGTCTTTCCTCTTAATAATATCGCTTTTAAAACAGTAATTTCCAGCTCAAATTACACTTTAAGGATAAACTTTATATTTCAGAACAGCATTAGATTTTCAGGAAAATTATGATGATAGTTCGAAGTTTCCATGCACCCTGCATCCAGTTTCTCCTATTGTTTATACCATGTGTTAGTGTGGTACATTTTTTATAATTAATAAACTGATACTGATACATTATTATTAACTACAGTCCATATTTTATTCATTGCTGTTTAGTTTTTGCCTAATGTCCTTTTTCTGTTCTAAGATCCCTGGGTGGCTCAGCGGTTTCACGCCTGCCTTTGGCCCAGGGCGCGATCCTTGGGTCCCGGGATCGAGTCCCGCATCGGGCTCCCTGCATGGAGCCTGCTTCTCCCTCTGCCTGTGTCTCTGCCTCTCTCTCTCTCTATGTCTATCATAAATAAATAAAAATAAATCTTTAAAAAAAAAAAAAGATACCCTCCAGGACACCACATTTACATTTAGTTATCAAGTCTTCTTTAGTCTCCTCTTGGTTGTGACAGTTTCTCAGACTTTCCTTGTTTTTGATGACTTTGATAGTTTTGAAGAATACTGGGCAGGTGTTTTCTAAAAGGTTCTTCTATTGTAATTTGTCTGATGTTTTTCTCTGGATTAGACTGGGTTTGTGGGTTTTGGGGAGAAAAACTGCAGATACAAAGTGACCTTTTCATCTCATGATATCCGGGGTAACCTGACTTACCACTGTTAATGTTGCCCTCGATCACTGGCTGAGGTGGCATTTCGCAGGATTTTCTAGTAAAGTTACTTTTTTTTTTTTTTCACTCTCTTTCCATACTGTATTCTTTGGAAGGAAGTCACCATGTGTAGTTCACACTTAAGCAGTGGGAAGTTGTGTTCCGCCTTCTAGAAGGAAATGTATAAATTATTTGGAATTCTTGTGCACAGGACATTTGTTTCTTCTCCATTTCTTAATTATTCAACCATTTATTTTTATCAGTATAGAGTCATGGATATTTATTTTATACTTAATAAACCAGCACTACTTTATTTTGTTGCACAAATTATTCTAGGTTGGGATCTGGGGAGCTTTCCCATTTAATTCCTGTTTCCTTTGACATACCCATTACTATGGGGGTTTTGTTGTTGGTTTATTTTTTTGTTTGTTTGAGCATATTCTTCTGGCACTTCAAGATCCTCTAGGTTCATCTATGTATTTCCGACCCCTGTCTTAGAATCAGCCATTTCTCCAAGAAGCCCTCATGTTACAATGCTATTTTTCATTTGAGTCAGTATACTATAAAACGTATGTTTGCACCAGCACATAGTTACTAAAGATAGAGAAATCTATCTCTTGTTCTGCAGAAATTTATGTGGATCATATCCATTAGGGTTTAGGAGGGTTAATGCTATACTATCAGCATACAGATGCACACACTCCACTCTTATTAATGCTAATGGAAGTTCCAGGAAGAAAAAAAAAAAAAAAAAAACAGCGCCTAAGAACAGATGTTGTCTTTATGGGCTTGCCTTCCTTCATTTAAAACCTAATACAATGTTTTCTGGGATGACATTTGTATTACTGTTTTATAGAAATGGAGTTAGTAATAGATTTGCAGCTTTCTTGGAGATTGGCTATTTGCTTTGCTTTAAATCTTTTTAAATTTTAAAAAGTAACATTTATAACACCTTATACTTGTGTTGTGCTGCCACATACATGCTTTCGTATAGTTTATTTGTTTTTACAGCAAACGTGTAAGATAAGTAGGATCTTTTATTTTAGAGGAAAGTGAGGGTCACAGAAGAGCAGGATTCCTGTGTTAAAGGTCATTCTTCTTTACAAGGCTAACTTGTGACATGAGCCTTTTTTTTGCTTTTCTGTTGGAATAACACTAGGCCTCATGTTTTCCATTTACTGTACCCATCTATCCTGCTTGCCCTAATAGAATCCAGTGATCCCTCAAACTCATAACTTAATGGAAAGTTTTTACAAGGTCTTTTATACCAAAGTTCCTACAGAATGCTTAGCACCTTTGTTTTTAATTATTTTGTATTTTTTAAAAAGATTTTATTTATTTATTCATGAGACACAGAGAGAGAGAGAGAGAGAGAGAGAGGCAGAGGGAGAAGCAGGCTCCATGCAGGCAGCCCGACACAGGACTCGATCCTGGGCCTCCAGGATCACGCCCTGGGCCAAAGGTGGGTGCTCAACCACTGAGTCACCCAGGGATTCCCAATTATTTTGTATTTTAAACTCACAGCATGAGCCCCTATAGAATAACACTTTTGTACCCAGACTAAGCTTGCATTTAATCTTGTCTCTCTCCAACCTACCTTCCCCCTAACCTCTGGCAGCTGACCACACATACCTGACCCCATGACTTTTTGTTTTACCTTTCAAATGCATACCAATTCCTTTAGAATGAGGCCCTGGCAAGAATGTGCAAGGCTGTTCAAATCTAGCCCCTCATACCTGTCTAGCCTCATCTCCTGCCACTTGTATTTCAGGCCCCAGCAATGCTGAGTATACTGAGTTCCTTGAAAATAAATCATGGTTTCTAGCCTGAGCATTTGCTCTGCAGCTTCATTTGCATCGAAGGCTTCCCCCTCCCCTCTTCTAAATTCTTTGAGCTGTGCTAGTTCGAGACTCAGAATACATTATACACACCTATTTGTATGTATCCGTAATCCCACTGAGCTCAACTGAATTCCTAGAGGACAGAACCAACACCTTATTTGTCTTCCACTTGTCTTGCAGAAGGCTCTTGGTAAATGCTGAATCAGTGAGTGAATAATCTTTCTGGTTTAAAAATGAGAATTTAATAGCTTAATTTTAGCCACGTGGAAAAAAATTTTATGAATTTCTGGTGTGTATTTTGTTTGCCCACTTACTCATTCTACAGCCATGGATAGAGTGCCTGCTCTCTGCCGGGTCATGTATGAGGCTCTGTGAGTTCAGGATGAGTTAAATGCAGCCTCTGTCCCTAGGATAAATGTAGTCCAGTGAAAAAGCAAGTTGTGTAAAAAAATAACAGTAAATTCCATGACATTAAATGAACAGCAGTATTTGCATGCAGAGGAGGGACTTGCTAGCTGTCCCTGTCACAGAGAGTGCAGACTTCAAAGAAAAGATGAACCCCATCTGTTTGTTGGAGGGAATGAACAAGATTTTCATAGAGAAGCCTGAGGGGTGGATTCCAGGCAAAGAATGGAGCAGGTGGGAGGCACAAATGTGAAAGAGCTCGTGAACCTGGAACTCTGTGGAGCTGGGGGTGGAACAAGTGGAGGAGAGAACTCTGGAGAGATTCTGGGGACTTGTCAAACAAAGGTCCCATGTGTCGTGTGCCCTGGTGTTGGGAATTTATCCCAAGATGTCAGAGGACTTCTGGACAGTTCTTAAGGTTCCATGATATGTTACCATGTTCTTTTTTTTTTTATTTTTTATTTATTTATTTATTTATTTTTATTTATTTATGATAGTCACTCAGAGAGAGAGAGAGGCAGAGACATAGGCAGAGGGAGAAGCAGGCTCCATGCACCGGGAGCCCGACATGGGACTCGATCCCGGGTCTCCAAGATCGCGCCCTGGGCCAAAGGCAGGCGCTAAACCGCTGCGCCACCCAGGGATCCCCTGTTACCATGTTCTTTTGAGTGCTTTGAAAGTGTGGGTAAGGGGAAGGGACAAAGAAGTTGACTTACAGAGCTAATTTTTAAAGATCAGTCTACCTTAGATTTTATTTGTCTCCGTTCATCTGCCTGTTCCCAATACTTATTTATATAAAAATGGCTAACTGCTAGTACCAGCCTCACTTTCTTTTTCTTTAATGCATTTAGACTTTCTAAAAAATCGTTATGACCTGTGAGAAGCTGAAATAGTCATCGTATTATGTTCCAAAATAAGTTAATGAAAATCCAATTAGTAATGTGTTAAAATATAAAAATGTCAAGATCAATTGAGCAACTTGTACTTAATGGGGGTAAGTTTAAGATAGGATTACATTCTTTACAAATTTGTGCCAGTCTATGAAACTTTTCTAAACATGTTCCCTCATAAAACTTAATATTCTTGTCTAAACCTTTAAAAAAAAAAAAAAAGTCTGAACCTCAAGATACTTTCTTAAAGTTTCATTAATTCTTTTCTCAAAAGGTCCTTGTGGCAAAATAGCCCACCTTTGGTTGCCAGAGCTGGTTGCACTCTTTCTGTGGCGTGATTATTATAGGGTAGCAGAGGTATCAGTGTTGCTGTCAATCAGTATAGGAATATTTATTTAACTCAAACTCTGTGCTGAAGCTCTGAGCTGTGTGTTACTTTATTTTTTTTTTTTAAATGTCTCTTTTTTATATATATATATTTTTTATTTATTTATGACAGTCACACACACAGAGAGAGAGAGAGAGAGGCAGAGACACAGGCAGAGGGAGAAGCAGGCTCCATGCACCGGGAGCCCGACGTGGGATTCGATCCCGGGTCTCCAGGATCGCGCCCTGGGCCAAAGGCAGGCGCCAAACCGCTGCGCCACCCAGGGATCCCTGTGTGTTACTTTAAATGAATGACCCAGATCAAATTTTGAGGAAGGTTTACTATTTTGGTTTTTTCTTAAAGGACAAAATACCAAGTAGGAGAAAGAATGTCCAAAGGTTACAGTTTCAGGAAATTACTAGGCCTACAAGATAAAAATTACATGATAAGCGCTGCATTTATGACCTGTATTCGACATCCCTTCCTTTCTGGGATAATCACCAATGGGAGCCATGCGCCATGCTGTGCTTTCCTTATGCTTCATAGTTATGCTGAAGCTATCTTTTTTTGGGGGTGGGGGGTCTTTTTAACAGAAATTTTACTCACTGCATTCTTGAGTAACTTTGTAAGATTTTCTTCTCAAAAACCATACTTAAAATTATCTTATTGAGGGATGCCTCACTGGCTCCATCTGTAGAGCATGCAACTCTTGACCTAGAGGTTGTGTTCGAGCCCCACGTTGGGTGCAGAGATTACTTAAAAATTTGTTTACAAGTCTTTAAAAAAGCATCTTATTGATATCTGATTAGCCGTCATAGGGCAAGGCTCTCACATGTTTCCATCAGTATAATAGTCAAAAGACAGCTTAGCTTTCAATACAGCTGGACTAGAATTGACAAAAGACTTTGAGTGTTTGAGATTATGAAATTACATCATCCTGCCTCTTCTGCATCTGAGCCCATTGCTCAGTCTATTATTAAATATTTAATTCCTTATAGCTTATTGGTCCACCTAGACCCTGGCAGTCTAGAGGTAAATAAATAAATAAATAAATAAATAAATAAATAAATAAATAAAATAAATAAGCAGTAGAAGTAACAAGTAAAATGACTGCAAGAGCTACAAGAGCTGTCTGAGCAAGGGAGAAGCAGAAGGACTGCAAGTGTGTCCAACTATAGCCCTGCACAGGACAGCAGATGATCAGAAAGGTGGTCTAGAGTCACTAAGGAAAAAGTCGTATTATTTTAATTATAGTATGTATTTTAAAATGCAGGAAAGTGAAACTATACAATGAAATATTTTTAAAAAGACTTTATTTATTCATGAGAGACAGAGAGAGAGGCAGAGGGAGAAGCAGGCTCCATGCAGGGAGCCTGACATGGGACTCGATCCAGGGTCCCCAGGATCATGCCCTGGGCCAAAGGCAGATGCTAAATCACTGAGCCACCCAGGTGCCCCTACAATGAAAGGTTTTAAATCCTGCTTTAAAAAAAAAAAAAGTTTCTACTGAGTGTGGTATGTGCTCCTCATTCTATGGAAATACACATGTACTCTGGCATCTTTCCTTTTTCTGAAGCCTTGACGCCCACCCACTCTTGTTAGCATTGACCCACGGGGTTAATGAGTGTGAGATGACAGGAGATGGGGAGAGATCTAGACCTCAGTGGCGTTCAAGTCATTCTAGGACCTTAGGAAGGGTGTGGAAACCGATCTGGCCTACTTAAGCAATGCTCCTAGGCCAGCACCTTGCCTCCTACACAGAGGACACAGCAGAGGTTTCCTTTAAAATCTTTCTCAGAAATCTGAAGGTGAAGACCCACTTTCAAGTTTTCTTCCAGTCCCTGCAAAGAATTTCATCTGGCTTGGAAAATTTAAAAAGGGTCACTTTGAAACAATAGCAAGTGTTTTTATTTTTCACTTCGGAGTGGTGAGCTTTCTGGAGACAAATTTGCCAGTGCCATCAGGATTTATTACCACAGATAACCACACTGAAATGCTCCTTTCAGGGAACTATTTCAGAAAATAATTGAAAGTAAAAATAAATCCTTTTGCCCTACTATGGCACTTGGAGGACTAATTCACTTAATTTAAAATTCGTGCTGACCATTGACCCTGTGCAAGAGTCTGTCCATTTTATGTGAAACTATGAAGTCAAAGCATCTTAGTTCAAATTTTGAAGATAGTTTCCATTTTGGGTTCATTGGATAATCTCTGGATTATCAGTTTTGCTCTTTATTAGTAGTTAAGCAGAAAAATAAACATATTTCTTGTATTGAAAATCACCATCGCCTGATAACCCTTGTGTAATGAGAGGTCTGAATACAGACGCTATACAGAAAAAAGAAATATTTTGAGAAGTGATTTAAAAATATATTTTTAGTATGCATTTATAATGAATGTTATTTTATTTTTAGCTTTTAAATTTAGTTCCACTATTTATTGTTTTGATGTTTGCCTTGAAAATATTTATTTTATTATTGTGGGAATTAGTCTGGATCTCTTGGGACAGTTGTTAGTGTCTTTAAGAGGAACTATCAAGAATTTTGGACTTCTAGAAAAATAGGACAAGAAGAGAAGTCCTCTCCTTCCATCTGTTCATCTTTTTAAAATTCACAAGCAAAAGATACCTGCCCTTACTTTTGATGTTCTGGAAGGAAGAACACATGTAAACATTAGGTCAGAGGACTGAAGGAAAGGATTATTGCATCTGGAATTTCCCTCAGGCACGGCTCCCTTCTCATCCTTTAAGCCTGGATGGGTTATGAAGTTGATCAGAGTTTTTTTCACATCTTCCAACACTACTATTACTCCTTGATGTAATTCCTCCTCTAAGCAGTAAATTAATTAGCACTCGTGCAATAATTTTCTCCAAATTATTTTCTATTGATCTTTCCCAATTATGTATGCCTATAGTCTCTTGCTTGTGCTATTTTCTTCAACATTACAATTTTTCTACGTTTAAGTAATTCACTAGGTTTTTATAACACACCTGCAAATTCTAGCATGAAGAAATATGAGAAAGAGATTCAGTTGGCAAAGAATCTTAGCCTATTTGATAGTGCTGCTCCCCACATACTCCTTTGTACCAATCTTATTCATCCTAAGCATTGTGAAAAAATAGTAATAGAGTTAATTTTACTTTAGGCTTTCTTAGAAGATGATAGGCAAAATGTCATTTGATTATTATTTAATTCATCTTCTGTAATTACTTGGACATCCAGATGTGTTCTAGAAGTAATGAAAACTTTAAAAGATTCTAGTTCCTTCTTCAAATTTTAAAAAGTACGACATGAATACACTCTTGAAAAATGAAAACTAAAACCGTCTTTTATAACCTCAAAGAATCCCAAGGCATAGCAAAATATGCTTCAAATTTCATATTACTTAAACATTGCTACAGTATGCTATTTGTTTTTGAATAACTTAAAATGTCATAAACTTAACTGATTTGGGGGGGATTAAGATACATTTTCTAAGGGCTGAACAAAGATAAAATGGAGAACCGCATAGCCTTCATTTAATGCAAATAAATTTAATTAATCAATTTATTGAAGTTAGCAATGAAAAATGTTCCAAAAGTAAATATTGCAGGACCTTGTTAATGTCAAAGCTTTCTTTCATTTTATTAAGATTAATTAATTGTTGAATCACCACAGGTCCCGTGTTTTACTTGCAAAGCCAAACCAAAGAATTCTTTGCATTTATATCAGCATTCCTAGTTTTCCAGACAGACATTTTAATCCCTTCTGATCTCTGAGATAAATATATTTTTCACGTAATTATATAATTACTCAATAGAACAGGACAGATACCATGGAGCCACTCCAGTGTGTGCTGTGTAAATAATGTTCTGTTCTACCCCTGGTAATTGGCCAATAGACCCCCCAGGAGTGTTTTGATCCCTTAAATAAACACTATATGGGCAAGAGGAGGAGAGGGTCATATTTTCTTCATTGGCAATGAAACCAGAAAGAAGAGCTTCACATTCAGTACTTATTACATCATTTTAAAAAGAACAAACTGCTTGTGACTATATATCTCCCTCTGCTGGTTCCAAAGTTTAAGAAGTACAATAGGAAATGTTATGACCTAGAGCCTCTTAAGAGAAAAACATGTCATTTCGGAGAGGCCAGGGCATTAAACTGAAGAAATAAGCAACAGAAAGACTTCTTATTTTTTTGGTTTCTCAAGTTGTGAGCCACTGTACTCATTATGTGTCTTTAATCATTCTACCATTATGTGCCTGTACTATCTTATTCTTTGCAATAAAAAGCAGACTTTAGAGCAGTAGGCAGGTAATTTTTCTGGACAAGTCCAACAAAAGTAAGATTCATGAGCCTATCAGGTCCACATTAATAGCTCTATCCCTCCATAAGGTAGGGCGTTATTCATAGGAGGCCTTAAGGTATCGTTACTCCATCTATGGGGGGTGGCAAGTGAAAGATGTAAAGAAATAAACATTTTTTTTCAAACCGATCGGTTAAAATCCTGTGCATCTCATTTTTATGGCATTGGTGACCATCTTCATTTGGGATAGTAGGCCAAAGGTAGTCAAAAAAGAAAAGACCGAAGTTGAGAAATATGGTTTGAATCCCAGCTTTGACAAAATCAAGTTTTTATTTTCCCTGCTCTTTCTTGTTCACATCTCTGATACGGAGATAAAATTCTCAGGAGTCGTTGTCTAGTCTCCGCTAAATAAAGCCATGTATGTATAGTGCCTGACATCTGGCAGATACATATTAATCGTAATTATCACAATTACTAAGAAATTTGGATTTCTCCTCCAATGAAGCAAACAATCCAGAGCGTGTCAAAGAGAAACCATGTCCCTTCCAAAAATTCTAAAAGTATGACCACATAGCGTATGTTCAATCATATAAATTCTAATGAAAAAAGTTAATATGATTTGACCTCACCATAGTTGCACAATCTACAATCCAATCCTCTTTTTTTTTTAATTTTTTTTCTCTCTCTCTCTCTCTTTTTTTTTTTTTTTTTGATATGGAGACAAGATGAGAAGTATAGGCGACCCTACAGAATTGTAGGTCCCAGAAGCCTATTAAATTGTGCTGTAAAAGAAGCTAGGTACACAGAGGCTAAATCCTCTGATGAAGAGGATTTAGATAATGAGTTACAGAGGTTGTCATAGGTTATTACAAATAAATTCATGTCTTTGATAGCCCTCTTTTGCTACAGATGCAGTAAAAGTGTTTATTTTACTCTATCAGGTTTTGACAAGACAGTAAATAATGGTTTCACAATCGAATAGCAAGATAGGGAAAAGTGGTCCGAGCCTAGTGTTTCCATTTTCTGAGTGACAGTTTGCCTCTAGGGAGTGCTGTGCGGTGTCTAGTCCTATGGACATGGGCTAGGTCACTCTTTATTATGAGATAGCAAAAAAATAATAGAGGCAGAACAGGTGATAGTTAAGTGAAAAACTCTGAAGCCAGAAAACCTGGGTATGAATTCTCGTTCTGTTTAGCTCTGGGACCTCGGCGGAGGACCTGGGATGCGTCATCTGTGCTTCACTGTCTTCACGTATAAGATACTGATATAAAACTTTATGCTTTGTATCAGTTTCCTAGGGCCGCCTTGACAAATAACCACAAACTCGATGGCTTAAAACAACAGATATGTATTTTCTCACAGATTGGGAGGCCGGAAGCCTGAAACCAAATTATCAGCAGGGTCATGTTCCCACCAGAAGGTCTAGGGAAGAATCCTTCCTGGCTTCTTCTAGCTTCTGGTGGCCCCTGCTGTGCCTTGGCATGTGGCAGCCCAGCCCAGCCTACGGCTGTCATCACATGATCTGTCTTCTCTGTATGTCCCGTCGCCTTCCTGTGAGGACACCCGTCATTGGGCCGAGGATGTTGGGATCCAGTCCAGCAAGACCTCATACTAACTACATTTGCAAAGACCCTATTTCCAATAAGATCTCATTGGGAGGTTCCAAGTGGACGTGGATTTTAGGGACACTATTCAACCTACTACATGCCTCATAGGACAGTTCTGAGGATTAAATGAGTTACAGTTAAAGCACTGGAACAATGGTTGTCACAGATGTGTTGGCTAAGGTTGACTGCTAAAACTTTATCTGTTGTTCCGGCAGTTTCACCCACCTTACAGATGCCCCGTTACAGATATGCGCTGGACATCTCCCCGCAGGGCCCTCTGTATCTTAAACAAGAGCCACTGAAAACTGCCCTCATTTTCACCCCACGTGAGAACCACTGGATGCCTCAGTTCTTATAAGGGGCATCACCAACCTCATTTACCTGTCTTTCATTTCCCAAGATTCAAAGCCTCAGCACTGATAGAAGTAGAACTTGTTATACTCTCGCTTCTCCAGCACAGGCTTCTTTAATAGTCACCCCAGTGAGAAATAGCATAAGGGCAGTCACACAGTAAATCACAATAAATGCACACGCACACATGTATTTCAGAGCACAGAAAAATAACTACATTTCCTTTAATTCGAATAATATGTCTATTTAATGACTTAATGATAAAACACGAGATATGATATACAATAAAGAGGGCTTAGTGGCTCTGTATGTAAATTAGCTCTATTAGAAAAAAAGAAACTTTGAGGGGAAAAAGGGAAAATACCTACTGTGCTTCTAATGTATAAGATGTAAACAAAAGCGTGGTAATCTGGCACGGACTCTGTCCAGACATTTTACAGCCCCGGCCTCAGTTTCCTTATCAGTAAAATGTGACCTTGAAAGAGTTACTTAAATTCCTTTTCCTCCAGATGATGCTTTATCATCCATTTAGATTATACTTACCCATAAGTTTGACATAAAAATTAAATGGGAAAACTATATGCAAAATGCTTTCGAATAGTGCTATACCCTTAACACATGCATAATAAGTGTTAACTACTCTATATAATTTTAGAATCTTGTAGACCTTAATTCCCTAAAATTCTTGCAGTTATTTTGTTGTTTCATTTGGTGGCTCATTTCATTTAAAGTATATTTCCAGATTCTGTTGCATTTAAACAAAGCCATGTGATTTGAGTGCAGTGTGTGCAATTGTTAGGAAGAACTTGGCTTCTGAGTCATTAGCCGCTGTTGGGAAAAATCCTTAGGTTAGGGATGTACTCTTCTGAGCATAGTACTCTCTGGTGTCCTTATTTATAAAAAGGGGTTAAAAGGCGTTACAAGAACTAAACGATACACAGTCAGCATTCAATAAATGGTGGCTGGCCATAATAAAGTGTTCTTGGGTCTCAGGGTCTAGGTGAATATCAATGGGTGGTCTTCTTTTCATTCTTTCAAAAAGAGGATGTGATCTGGGTGGGACGAGGGGCAAAATGGGTGAAGGGAAGCCACAGATACAGACTTTCAGGAACAGAATGAATTAAGTCACGGGAATAAAAAGTGCAGCATAGGGAACAGTCAGTGATACTGTAATAGCATCGAATGGCGACATAGTAGCTGCAGTTACAGTGGTGAGCATGAGAAGTGGAATCACCATGTGGCACACCTAAAACTAATGTAACATTGTGTGTCAATTACATCCCAAAAAATTTTTTTTAAAAAGTGTGCCATCCGTTATGGCGCAGAAGTTACAAAAGGTATCTGGGGAGAAAGAATTAGAGCACCATGATAGATGATCTTAAAATCCTTATATTTCTATTGTTAGAACAGTCACCATATATTTAGCACCTATTGAATGTTGGGATTCTGATGCACGTAGAATCTGCTGAAAGTGATCACTCAGTAAAGTGAATGATAACCTTAATTCTGAGATAGAACTAGCAGGATTAAAATAGAGATGAGTTTTCATAACCTCTGGGTGACTTCTTCTGAAAAATGTCGTGCTGTCAATAAAAACTGCATTTAACAGCAATTACATTAACTGTGTCTAATGTGTGTGGCTGAAAACACTCAGAGGATGCTGCATATGCCTCATATCTTGTGTAAGGCCATGCCCATTTCACTATGGATACATATTTTTATTCCACTTATTAACAATATCCTCCATAGTAGTAGGTCATAAATGTCTAGGAGAGACGGTTCATGTGCAGAAACTTTGCAGTTAGTGGGAAAATAAATAACAAAAAGCTCAAACTACATATACATATATGTACGTATGTACATTTTTTGAAGCAGCGTAAAGAAATAAACATTGAAGTATTACTTTGACAAAGGAGATAACAACATATTGAAATTTGTGCAGGGTTGCATATTGTCCTGCACCTACCACTCTGTTTCCCGAAAGGACACACAAAACATGCTCTGATCTGGTTAGGAATTCTCAGAGCACCTATGCAAAGGACAGAAACACGTCATAAAGCAAGAGATGAGTACATGCATGTGATGTTGGAAGTCGTTTGCTTTTAAAGTGATAGAAAGGTGATCAGAGGAGGTACAGTTAGGAAAATACTTCGTGGCAAGAGTCTCACCTGATTGTCAAGGATTCAGATTGTATCTGACAAAATCATGAAGTGTTGCCTCTGAAGCATATTTGCATATATATGGCATAGAAACCACTGGTTGCAAAGTTACCCTGAAGGACGGAGGGCCCCACCTCACGGAGTCCCTTTCAGTCTGTCATGGTGAGAGAGCCTCAGTCATAGAAGACGCCTGAACCTGAGCTCCAGGTCCATTTTGTCACTCACACTTGTTTCCTGCTCTGTTTTTATTGGCCCCATGTCTGAGCCCTAGAAAAGTGCAGCCTGAAAAGGTGCCGAATGTATGTTGACTACGATAGCATGAGACCTAGGAAAGAGTAAGAGATTGAAAGACTTGTTTTGGGAAAGGCACAATTGCACATCAGAGATCCAAGCAGTATTACTAAGGGGCCCCTCTAATCAACGAGGATACGAAGGAAGAAAGGATAGGTTTTCCTACTTTGACCCAGACCACCCTCTGCCTTGATGTCAAAAGGAATCTAGCTGACAGCACTTTACGGAGCAGAGGTACCTGATGGGACGCTGCAGCACTTAGTGGAGTCTGGTGACACCCAGTGGGAGACCGCTGTACCTGATGGGACAGATTCAAAACAGTCCTACTGGAATATCCTTAAGCGTGAACACTGTTACATGCTTATACTCTGAAAAGTCCTGAATGCCTTGGAACACAGCAACAGGGCAGAGCGGATTTTCAAAGAGGCCTAAGAAGGTGGGTCCAACAGCCAAAAAGGAGATTCAAAGTATCACTCACTGATTTTAAGATCCCATTAAATCTTCAGGTTGCATATTATCAAATCAAATTATATATCAAATTATAAAAAGATTAAATTTTCATATTTCCAACTGTTTATAGGTTTTTGGTTCGAGTCTTCAAATGGACAGGGTTGAATAATTAAAGATAAAGACTAACTTTTCCTTAAATATTTTATTTTGCAAGTTTTCCCTTACACACACTCGTCTCCATGCATGTAAATACTCACACCTCGCTCCAATAAAACTACAACGTTCTAAGTCTTTGTCCCATAGTTGTAGGAAATGTACAGCTTTCTCCAATAAAAATAAAACATCCTGAATATTTATCCTTTGACTGTAAGACATAGGTAGTTACTAAAAATTATTTTCTAAAATGTTTGTTGGTATTTTATGTAGCTTTACCCTCCAGCCCCCTTTGGAATATAAATATGCATATGGGTGCCAAAGATGACACTTCTACGAGATAATTAAACTCTGGTTCAATTCACTTTAGACAAACTGGGAAATATCTTGTATTTTATTGCCTCTAGCTTCTCACACTAAAAGCAATCTCTGAAGGATTTGCTGCATGGAATGCTTTTTCTATCTAAAGCAACTCTCTACTTTGACTCTTATGACAGAATTGAAGTTCAAATATTTGGTATTTCTTCGATGAATAAACTACACTGCAACATGCCACAAGGGGAATTGTCTTAAAACAGAGAAGGGACAGATAAGAAAGCTGATCACATAACACACATGTTTGGTCTATTTTACCCTACGGTTTATTTTAGTGTTTTGGTAAAATGAAAGTATATTGGTAAATACATCTTAGAAATGAATTCTCAATGGATCATAGAATAAAAACTTTAAAATGATGGTGTAAAATAACCTAGAAAACAATATGGGTGCATACACAATATTGAGTCTGGAGATAGAAATATATTTAGAGAATATATCTAAGACTTAAACGAAAAGTTAAGGTGAGAATTTACAGAGAATAAAAAATGAAAGAGAAGATTATAGAAGTGAATAGAAAAAAAATCTGAAAATCAAAACATTATTGAAAGATAAGTGGCAGACTGGAAAACATGGCATATAAAACAAATATTTAAAAGAAGAATGAACTAAAGGCATGAAAACTTTGCAGGAAAATATTAATTCCCCCAAACAGCTAAATCTCTTTCATAATCAAAGAAATATAAAATACCTCTAAGTTCAGAATTCTCATTAAAAAGATAATATTCAAACTTTGTGAGACCGTGGGAAAAGAAACATTCACACATTGTTATTAGAATATAAATTCATCCCACTTTTGCAAGAAACAAAAACATTCAACCTCTTATTACAAAATTCCGCATTTATGAATCCGTTATAAACATGACATGGAAAAAATAACCATATAAAACGTTAAGTGGAAAAAAACCTGGATTCATGGTGATACCTGCCTCATCTGTTGTATGATCTCAATTTTATTGTGGAAATTAAAAAAAAAAACATACAGCAATATTAATAATGGTTACTACTCTGAAAGGCAGTTTTAAATCAAGATAGAACTGAGGGATTTAAACAATGGGCTTCTACACCTGTACACAAAATATCAGTTAATATATCTAAATCTACTCCTATCACATAAATGTACAAATCCATCAATTAGCACAACAACTACAGATGTAAGACCTATTATGTGACTGATAGAATTTCTCATGGATGAGAGGTATTGACGGACTGAATTTTCTTCTATTTTTTTTGGTCAGGTAAAGAATATAGTTTGCAAACAAATTGGAAGGTCCCTATGATACAAAAATTGTATAAAGGATCTCTTTCTCCGGGTGCCTGGGCGGCTCAGTCAGCTAAGCATCTGTCTCTTGATTTGGCTCAGGTCCTGATCTCACTCAGGGCCCTGGGACTGAGCCCTTTGATAGGCTCCGTGCTCAGTGGAGAGTCTGCTTGAAATTTCTCTCCTCCCTTCCGCTCCTCTCCCTGCTCGCACATGCTCTCTCTCTCTCTCTCTCTCACTCTCAAATACATCTTTTAAAAAACCTCTTTCCATCTCCCTCTATTGAGGTGAGTTAAGATAGCATTAGCATAGGATATCAGTATATTTGACCCTATACCTTCTTCATTAAGTTTAGGCCATTAAAGTTTGTATGTGAATTGATGAGAGAAATGATGACCAACACACAACTTACTATTTGTAGAGTTGAAAGAAAATCTGTTACTAGCTGGTGATCAGTAACTACCTATCACTGAGAAGGTCTATTACAAATGGTTCTTTTGTGACTTTAATTATATTTTTAATGATCTTTCTGGTCTTTCCCTTACTATGGTGAATTACCGCAGGATTTGTCAGCCAGGATTTAACACGTGATGTACTTTCTCTTGATGACTTCCGAGCACTGCGCCTACCAGATTTTCCTCCCACCTCACTGGTTGTGCCTTCTCAGTTCTTCTTGTTTTTTTTGTTTTTTGTTTTTTTTTGTTTTTGGTTTTTTTGTTTGTGTGTGTGTGTGTTTGTGTGTGTGTTTTAATCCTCCTCTCTCAGACCTCTCGATGGTGGTATGACCCAGAGATCAGTTTGAGTCCTCAGCTCTATCCATATTCACCCCCTTGGTAATGTCATCCAGCCTAGCAGCTCTAAGTACCTTTATACACAAATGACTCCAAAATTTATGTCTTTCAAATTCCATGTTCACATATAAAACCACCTTGGAAATACAGGTGATATTCACTTGGGTATGTAACAGATACCTCAAACTTAATAGGCCCCAACAGAAACCATGATCTCCAGACCTCTAGCAACTCCTGACTAAGGAGGGGGAAAAAACCAACCAACCAACCAACCAAACAAACAAACAAAAAACCAAAAAAGCCAAAAACAAAACTTGCTTCCCTTCCAACCTTCTTCCTCCCAGTTAATGACACTTACATTCTCCCAGTTGTTCAGATCAAAAACTTCAGTCTTTGACTTCTTTTTTACTCTCACATTTCACATCTAGTCTATTAAGGAAATCCCATTGGCTCTGCTCTCAGAAGATATTTCCCTTAAGTTTAAGCCATCACTACTCTTCCCCTGGCTTATGGCAATTATCTTTTAATGGGTCTGTTTTTAACTTTGCACCCTACAGTCTATTCTAACTACATCAATGAGAGTGATTCTTTAGATTTCTTATAAGACCTGCAAAGCCCAGGATCTGGATCCCTGATACCTCTCTGACCTCTTCACCTGCTACTTTCTCAATAGCTCACTCGGCTTAAGCCACAATGGCTTCTTTTTTCTTCCTTGAGAATGCCAGTCATCCACTTGCCTTAGGGCCTTTGCACTGTCTGTTCTCTCTGTCCCAGTACTTTCTTTCTCTAGATATCTGCATGGCCAACTTCCTAACTCCTTTGAGTCTTCTCAAATGCATCACCTTCTCAATGAAACTTACCTGGACTACTATATTTAAAATTATAACCAGTCAAACCAAACCTCTGAGATCTCTTCCCCTACTTTATATCTTTCCACGATACTTGTATCTTTCTAGCATCTTTTATCATTTATTTGTTTATCATGTTTGGTGCTTATTACTGGAAATTTCCCACTAAAAATAAGCTCCACAAGGTCAGAAATTTTTTTTCTTTTTTGTTTACTTGCATTTTTCAGTATACAGAAGAATGCCTGTCATGTGGTAGATACTCCAGAAATATCCATTGAGTGAATTAATGGACTGTGAATGATTATAAGCCGTGATCCTGTCTATTTGGGTCACTGCTAGATCCCCGGGGCCTACCACATGGTTTAGCACTTACTATGCTACATGAATATTTGCTGAATGAATGAATGAGAGGGAGAAGCGAATTTATTAATCATGACACACCTTTGGTCATAAGTCCGTAGTTTATGATAGCATATATTTTTTTGTTGCTCCAAATTAGTAGTACTTATAAAGCCTTATAAGCTACACAAAAGTAGTAAATACTTAATGAGTTCCCATAGGGCATAACCATAGACTAAGAAGTGAAGTGACAGTAATCACCTGCTGTGGCAAACGATGCTATGACCCGGTCCAAATGCTATCCCCATCTTCTAGGAGTGGAGAGATGGCTCCACTTACATTCTGAGTAATAAAATTCTTTCCAGTAGTGCTTAGTAGCTGTTTCATTAACTTCTGTGGTGGTTTTCTCCCTCACTTCTATTTTGAAAATTTAAAAACCTGCATACATACATTGTCTGGTTGTAGACAGACATTGCATGGAAGACTCAAAGCTTTAGAGACGGCTCTCTCTCTCAGGCAACTGCCTTGAACATTTTCTCTCTGCTTTCCTGGGATAAGCAGTAAGGAGACAGTAACAACTCCCCATTTCCTACCCAGGGACTTTACTATCAGTAAAGTCTGATGATGGTCTAAATGATTTAGACTAGTAAAAACATAGTTTACACAAATTTTGGGGACTCCTGCTATAGAAATTTTCTAGCTCACAATTCCATTTCAAGAGACTTCTAAACTATCACTAAACTGGAAGCCACAGTTGGATAAAGTTTAGAGAAGATTGTTGATGTTCATTCGTGGCTGTCCCATAGGAAGTGTTTACCCACCTGCATGGTCATCAGAGTTCATAGGGGAGTAGTAACGTGATGGTGACACAGAGTGAGGCTTTAGGGGAAAGGAGTGATTTCCTGATGCCACAGAGACTGACATCCAGCAGCACTAAGGGTTTGGCAGTTTTCTTTTTTTTTTTTTTTTTTTTTAAGATTTTATTTTTTTTAATTCTTATTTATTTATGATAGTCACAGAGAGAGAGAGGCAGAGACACAGGCAGAGGGAGAAGCAGGCTCCATGCACCGGGAGCCCGACGTGGGATTCGATCCCGGGTCTCCAGGATTGCGCCCTGGGCCAAAGGCAGGCGCCAAACCGCTGCGCCACCCAGGGATCCCTGGCAGTTTTCTTATCACTCAATTCCTCTTACCCTGAAAAGTCATGGATGTTTCGACTATGTTGATTATTCCTTTACTCCTGCTCCTTGGTAATGTGTTTCTTTCCTTAGCTCTACATGTTTGGTTCAAAGTAATCAAAACTAAACAGTTTTGCTCATAGGGTTTCTAGTAGCAAGCATCCTGTGAACACACTTAATGTAAATGAATCAGAATCCTTACTTGGTGCACCCAGCATTTCTTATTTAAATTCATTTACACAATCTTAACAAAATCCCAATAGGAACCAGATCTCTACAGCTTCTTGATATGATATGATATTTTATATATATACATATACACACACGATATATATGTATATGTACATAAACATATATATGTATATAATTATATACATATATAATTAGGATGATCTCAAATAGTGGAGAAAAAGAATGAAAAAGCAGTTGAGGTTTCTTCTATTTAGGCAATCAGGTCAAACTGGCCCTGTGCAAGAACACCATTTATGGCTTGGTTTTATAAACTAAGTTCTGTGATTACAGTAAAAATCCAGCACCAAACAGGAGACTTTTTTTTGCAAAGGCATATCCTACAAAAGCCAGGCAATTCTGAAATAGATTCCAGCTGTTTAGATTATCTTGACCCAAGAACAACTAAATACTGCCATGAAAAGGACTATCAGTAGTAAATTCTGGTTTGGAGTTGCAGGTACATAAAAGCCAAATCCTTAAAGAGCCCTCCCACTCAGCAGGAGCTTGGAAAGGATAATAAGAGGAAGAGATTAATTCTTGCTTGTGGTTTTAGCTGGCCCAACTACCTCAAGTCTCTTGGTGTCTCAAATTGTTCCAAGCATGAGAATGAATATTTGCTAGATGTGCATATTTCCAAGTTGGAAAAGCTAGTCCTTTTCCAGGAAATTTTAAAATTTGCCAGTTTTGTGATAAACTTTTTGTGAATTTCCTCAATAGTCATAATTAATTGTTCATGGATTGTGTATTTTGTTTCATAATTAGCTTTTTTTGCCTTTTTATTTTTTAAGTTTTCATAGAAATTCCATTTAGTTAACATAAAGTGTAATATTAGTTTCAGATGTAGAATTCAGTGATTCATCATTTACGTACAACACTCAGTGCTCAACACAAGTGCCCTCCCTTAATCCCATTACCCATTTAACCCACCCCCTGCCCACTCTCCTCTGGTAACCATAGTTTGTTCTCTATAATTAAAAGTCCATTTCTTGGTTTGCCTCTCTTTTTTATTCCCCCCGCCCCATGTTATTTTGTTTTGTTTCTTTTTTTTCAAGTTTTTATTTAAATTCCAGTTTGTTAACATATACTGCAATATTAGCTTCAGATATAGAATTTAGTGATTTATCACTTACATACAACACCCAGTGCTTATCACAAATGCCCTCCTTAATCCCCATCACCCATATAGCCTTTCCCCCCACCCACCTCCACTCCAGTGACCCACAGTTTGTTCCCTGTAGTTAAGAATCTGTTTTATAATTTGCCTTTCTTTTTCTGTACCTCATGTTCATCTGTTTTGTTTCTTAAATTACACATATGAGTAAAATCATATGGTGTTTGCCTTTCTCTGGCTGACTTATTTCACTTAGCATAATACTCTCTAGCTCTATCTATATCGTTGCAAATGGCAAGATTTCATTCTTTTTTATGGCTGAGTAATACTCCTATACACACACACACACACATCACACACACACATCACACCTTCCTTATCCACTCATGAGTCAATGGACATTTGGGCTCTTTCCATATTTTGGCTACTGTTAACAGTGCTGCTATAAGCACCTGGCTACATGTATCCCTACAGATCAGTATTTTTGTATCCTTTGGTTAAACATCTAGTATTGCAGTTGCTGGATTATAAAGTAGTTCTATTTTTAACTTTTTGAGGAACTTCTGTACTGTTTTCCAAAGTGGCTGCACCAGTTTGCTTTCCCATCAGCAGTATAGGAAAGTCCCCCTTTCCCTTTCTCTGCATCCTCACTAACACCTGTTGTTTCCTGTGTTGTCAATTTTAGCCATTCTGACTGGTGTAAGGTGATACCTCATTATAGTTTTGATTTGCATTTCCCTGATGATGAATGATGTTGAGCATTTTTTCATGTGTCTGTTGGCCATCTGTACATCTTCTTTGGAAAAATGTCTATTCATGCGAAGGAACAAAACTGGAGCACTTCCTTACGCTATACACAAAAATAAATTCCAAATGGATTAAAGACCTAAATGTGACAGGAAAGCATCAGAATTCTGGAGGAGAACACTGGCAGTAACCTCTTAGGCATTGGCAGTATCAGCTTCTTACTAGGTACATCTCCTGAGGCAAACGAAACAAACGAAAATAAACTGTTGGGACTTCATCAAAATAAGAAGCTTCTGCACAGTGAAGGAAACAATCAACAGTACTAAAAGGCAAACCTATGGAGTAGGGGAAGATATTGCAATTGACATATCTGGTAAAGGGTTAGTATCCAAAATATATAAAGAATGTATAAAACTGAACACCCAAAACACAAATAATCCAGTTTAAAAATGGGCAGAATTTTTTTGCCTTTTTATAAATGCAAGCAGGTACAGATATTTCTACAGATTGTCTCATTTTCATTACATAGCATAAAATACTACTTAAAGTATACGGAAATACTCACAGAACAACATGGTGGATCACCAGTTGGCAATTTCCTTTCCACAGTAATCATCACTATATTGCTAATTAACTTAGTACTATTCTTAGCTATATACTATATTACTAGTAAAATGAATAACAGTATCAGTCTCTGAAAATTAAATTGAATAATTTCATTGTCTAGGTAAATAAATTTCCTTAGTTTAACTCTGTGCTCAGAACTATCTTCCAATAGCACAAATATTTTAAAACACTTTGCATTTATTTAAATCTATTCCATTTTTACATGCTTATAGTATATTCTCTCTTAATACTCACAAATTATAAATTATACATTTGAATTTGGTTTTCATTTGAACATTTGACCAAAAGCAAATCATGTCAAGTATAAATATTTAGTCTCTCAGAAGAAATTGATTTATTTTCCTTTAGTATACATGTATAGTACATATGTTTCATTTGGACATTCTTGTCTATCTAGACTTAACAAACCTATCAAAAAAAATACTTTGTTTAAAGATAAATACTAATTCTGATTAGATAGCAGTTGAAAACCTAAGCCAAAATTCATTTTGTCACCTAATACTGTGTCAAATTACTTTTAAACGATTCTCATGAACTATAAATTTGTGTGTGTGTGTGTGACACAGAGAGAGAGAGAGAGAAGAGGGTATGTAGTTGAATATACTTTCTTAAAATAAGGCTGCAGGGAGTTGATTGGTGAAGGATGCTTTTTCAACCTTAAACAAGTAGTAAATCGGGTGACATTTGCTGTTTATAACAGATGAAAACCAGATGAGAATTTCTTTCTGCTCTAACCTCTGATGACTAGACAAGCTCAGTTTCTTTAAACTCTGTGCTTAATATTTACACTGAATCTTTTTGAAAAGATAGTGTAGGATGAATAGATAAAAATCATTCTGAATGCAGTCTCCCAGGAATGCCAATATAATCTTAATTTCTTTGAGAATAAATTTAGATAATATGCCAGGTTTTGAAAGTCAAGTGCTTTCAGATGATAACTGGTTTCTCATAACACTTAAAGTCTCAAACTAAATTTTTAAACCCAAATTCCATATTCACACATGCATAGTCTTCATAGTTACATGGGAGTATAAACCATCATTTTAAAAATAAAAACTTTAAAATTTGAAAATGAAAATAGGTAACCTATTTCCCAGGGAAGGTCAAGTTATTCAGAAATTTGCCTTCCTTTCCCAAAAACAAATACTGAAAGTGGTTAATCAAGATCAATATTAAAAGAGAATAAATGAGTATATAGTTTTGGATACGTTGAGTTTGTGGTGCCTGTGTTGGTAAAGGACTTTTTTTAACCTTAAAGAAGTAATAAATTACTTCTTGGGAGAATATTGACATTTAAGAAGTTAGTAAAAGCAGAAAAATAGAACACAAAGGGAACTGAGAAGGAGGATTTAATTAAGTGCAGCACAGGGACCACCAGTTGAATGATCTCTCAGGAGGCAAGAGAAGTTGAATCCTCAAGGATGAGTGAACATTTAACAGTGGCAAAAGCTGAGGGATGGTGAAATAAGGTTAAAGCTTAAGGAACACCAGTTGGATTAGGCCAATCAAAGGTCACTACAACAATTCTGGTGAAGGGATTGGAACGGAAATCATATCAGAGTAGGTGGTTGAGTGCACAGGAGGTGAGAAAGTGGGCCCAGCAGCATAGACAGCCCCTTTCTTCTAGGGTAAGATACAAACAAGAGGAATATGCATGGTTAAAGGAGTTTTATGCTTGTTTGCTTACTTTTAGGATAGAAGATAGTTGAGTACATTTTACAAACTGAGTGGAAGAAGGCGGTAGAGGGAGGAGAGAATGAAGTTCTAGATAAAAGGCAGAGACAGGTCCCTGAGCAGACTGGAGTTGAGGATGTGTGTGGGAATCCTCCCAAGACCATCAGCACTTCCAATCCCTTTTACTCTGCTCTATTTTTCTTTTCATTGTAGCATCAGTTACTTCCTATAATACTATATAATTCAGGTATTTGCTATATTTGTCACTTGTCTTCTCTACTTCAATCTCTTTTGTGAACTTTTCATTTCCTACTGTTGGCACTTACACTTTAAATGGAAGTGTCCTCCCAAGGCTATAAAGTTCACAGGGGCAGAGATGTTTATCTTTTGTTCATTCACATATTTCAAGCACCTTGAACATGGTGGGCACTCAATAAATACTTGTTGAATGAAAAAATGCTGGATCGTAGAATTAAAAAAATGTTGAGATTAGCTTGAAGGATTTTATTTTTAACCTGCTAAGTAGAAATAATTTGCAACTTACAAGAAGAGTAAAGTGAAGAGAGACCTCATACGTACTAAAAGTCAAACACTCATTGTTTGGATCAGATGTTATTTGTGGAGTAACTCAGAAGGCTTATTTAAATAGCTCACAAGCCCTATTTAAATTCATTTGTTTATCTCATATAATAGTTTATATTTATTTTTAATAAGTTACCATCATTTAAACACTAGATTTAGGGGCAGCCCAGGTGGCTCAGAGGTTTAGCGCCTGCCTTCAGCCCAGGGTGTGATCCTGGGGTCCCAGGATCAAGTCCCATGTCGAGCTCCCTGCATGGAGTCTGCTTCTTCATCTGTCTGTGTCTGTACCTCTCTCTCTCTCTCTGTGTGTCTCTAATGAATAAATAAATAATATCTTTTTTTAAAAACCCACTAGATTTAACTCAGAGGTGCAGATGAATGGCTTATCTTGGAAAGCAAGAAGATGTGGTAATATTTGACTCATCTCTGCATAACACTAATCACCTGGATTTGATTTGAGGCTGTCCCCTCACTACCACCTTCCAGGATGTGGGCTCATAAGATAAAGCATGTGATCTTCATTTGCCAAAGTCCTACCCATCCACTATGATATCCTCAACACTTAAGTCCACTGTCAGTCACCATTTATTATTGAACTTGAGCTACTATTTTTCATAGTGTGGCTGCTTCATCCTGCCTGGCCTCTTTGGGCAAATGTATCTGCAGTCAATAATATTGATAGTATTCTACTAACAAGTAACTTCTATTCCAATGGGGTTTTCCAATATCTTTAGAAGTAGGTGAAATTCACCATGGCTAGTCAGGCCCTACATGAGCTGGCTGCTTCCATCCTTTGACTTGGCTTTAAATCCATTCTGGTTTTCTGTCTTCAATGGCCCACTTCCTTTTTCTTATATATTGTCAAGCTCCCTCCAGTCTCTATGCCTTTACATTTTCAGTTTCCTTTACCGCAGTTTATTTTCTTCAGATAATCAACGTGGCTGGCTGCTAGTTAACAAGCAGCTCCTTCTTTCAGAACCATACAAGTTGTTCTGAAATCTCAATGAATTTCAGCTTTCTGCCTTTTTAAGTTCTCCAACAAGCAACCTGCATGAATGGGTTAGTCAAGGCAAGGGGGGCAATCTCCTGGTGGCAGGATTAATTTAAATTGCTAGACAGAATCAGATGGCAAAGATTGCACACAGAATAGACTGGATTCTGCTTTGAAGAATATATGCTATTAGGCTTATTAGGTACTCAAACCTAACTCATGCAAATAAATGCAAGTGTGCCCATTCAGTGTATCTAGCCAGTAGAAAGATCTTGATTAACACTCATTTCCCTGAAGAAAAATTCTTTCTAGCACATTATACACTAATTAATAAACTTTCTTATACTGATTGAAGTTACAAATGGTGCTCCTCTGAAGTGGATTTTCCATTAAGGTCCTTCAAATGCTAACTAGCTCTCCTTGGAGTGTTAGTCGTGATTAGTGTACTTGAATATTAATCAACCATCCCTAAGGAGTAGATAAAATTAACAAATATTTACTCCTGTCCACATACACTCACATATATCATATTCTCTATTCTGATGTGCATTATAGGAAACATACCAGTTAGGAATCAATCACGCATCCATAAAGCCAAACCATGAGAATTCTTTACTCTCCACTACTCCCAAACCAATTCTGAGTAATCAACATGAGAATTAAAAAATTAGTTTGTTACTGGGAATAAAAGTGCCATTCCCTTTCCTCCATCGATAGAAATAATGGGATTTGAAGAAATTGTTTCTGGAACCTCCCATTATAACTTGAAATGTATTTGTTTTACAGAAACAAGGCCAGTCTTGATTTGGCTTAAAATGGATCTGCTGGCATTGCATTTTTGGATCTTTATGGGTTAAATAGGCATTGAAGCTTACCTGAAAAACTATAATGAAACCCAAATTATGTCTTCCCTTTTTCTTTTCCTGGTCTTTCAAGTACAGGTATTGCACACAAGTATAAGCAGCAGTGTTGAATTTACTGACAATTTCGCTTTAAGATAAAAAGAAGAGAGAGTCTAACATCAAATATTCCAACATTAACTCTCAAAATTCTCATGAGACATTCCTCTCCTTTCTGGTCTCTCTACCTTTCATGTGATCCAACCGATAGCCTCCCCTCCTCTTCCCTTCCTCAGACACTGTCCACTCCCTTCTGATTCTGTCCCTTCTCTTCCAAAAGCAAAAGGTTCCCTTTTTTCTCACATCATAATACCCTACAGTTTTCTCTGAATCCTGGATGCCAACTGATAGGCCAGACCCCAAGGCCTGAGCCTCCACTATTAGTGAACTTATCAAAACAGCAAATATAGGTCTTTTCCTCTGGAGGATTTGTACATCAGCAATCTAGAAAAAAAATTCCCCACATTTTATATCTGTCCTTATAACAAAAAAAAAAAAATAGATTCAGTTCCAAACATCTTACAAACACATTTTTGGGACACAATTTCTTCTAATTTATAGACTTCTTGACTAATGGAATTAGAAAAAAAAATGCTCATTAATTTTGGATTTTCTTCAAATATAATGGATGTGGCTTCTTATGATGATATTTGTTGCGTAACAAAAAGGTACAAGCTGTTCTGAGTCAATACACACTAATCTACAGCTATTTGTGTACAGAGTATTAACCTAAGAACAAGTATCTAAAAGTAATTGAGAGATCATAATAAGCTTCCTAAAATAACTTTGTAGGGAAAAAAATGAAAAATTTGATTCTAGTAATCGACTCTTCAACAGATGTAATCTGTCTCTCTGCATTCTTTTAGTGTTTTAGTGATGATATTTTCTAGGAAAAAAATCAGGACTGAGGTCATTTGCAATTTTGCAATAATGTTGGTTCAGGCTATGTTGGAATTCCTAGGACATTTCCATAATTTATGAGAAAAATACTTAAGACTAATTTAAAGTAGTACTATCCTAGAAAAACATCCGCCTTATCCCTTAGTAGCATTACCCTTGCAAACAGGCAGAGAACAGAGACCATCTATATATATTATGATGTAAAGGGGCAGTACAGAGTCCTAATTTCCTATATATCTCATCTACTGCCGTTACCTGAATCTTTCTTCAGGGGTAGGAGAAAAGAATACAAATTCTCTAGGAAAAAAAAATTGTTAAAATGTTCATCATATTATATCTCAAGGGAATGGAGGAAGAGCCTTCATTAAGAAAAGCTTGTAACTTGAATAATGAGATCTTGACCCAAAGAGAATGAGAATTTGAATGCCGTAGTAAAAAAAACAACCAGATTAGAATTCAGGAATTTTGAGTTCTGATGCTAGTTCTGATACTGTCTTGCTAATAGATCCTGGGCAACTCATTTAATTATTGGCAAACACAATTTCTCCAACTGTGAAATGGGAATAATATCAATGGTCCCTCCCATTTTTCAGCATTATGTTAAGAATAGAAAAATGAGTTTATTGCCCTGAAAAATTAAAAGTGCTATAATATGCCATTACTATTAATAAACAGGATGATAGAATTGAGATCAGGAAAATAATAGGAGAAGCAGAAGAAAGGCCCATGTTAGGTTAGCTAGTGTTAATCACAAACATTGATTATATAGGATGAAGGTGCAAAGAAAGGAAACTTTCAAAATAATCTTCTACTCCAAGACAGATTGAATGTCCCACCGGGAGGTTGAGGGAAGCTGTGCATCACCTGAACCTTACTTTTACCTAGAACTGGCTGAGATCATAATATAAGAGTAAACTAAGTGAGTGGAAAGGCATAGATGAACAACAACAACAAAACTTAGGGCATCCAAAATTGTAGATCCTATTTACTTGTATTTCAAAGTCAAATTGAAATAATGTCAAGGAAGGAAGTTCAAGAGCTAATTTGGGTATTTAAAAAAGTTTTTCTTTGCTATGTGTTTTTAGAGTTTTCAGGAGGTTGCTTTGAATGTGCTGTAACATCATGTGTGTCAATATATCTTCACAATTTACTGAAGGAGATGTTTAATCTGAGAAAACTGACAGATTTTAAGTGTCGTAAAACCTCGGTTGTGATCATTCTGGGCAAAACACTTCTTTTAGAATCACTCAAATTCTGTCATATGGTTATTTACAAATCCACACAGTGAGAGCTGGCCATAAATGTTCAAGGTTTTGTAATAATAAAATTATTGCCTCAAGAAAACATGAAATAAGTTGCAATGATTTTGACCTTTGACCTGCAAGTCTATGATATCCATCCTTCAAAAGTTGCCTTGCCCATGAGGAGACAGTTGCTGATTTTTATAAAAGATTTCCTAAATTTTCTCTATTACTATAGTTCCCGTAATTAGTCTAAGATTTAGATTTAATTTAAAGGACACTCCTGAGACATAATGGAACATTCCCCATTTTTGTCTGGTTCTCAACTCATCATATGTTACATTCAAAGATAGAGGTAGAAACAGAAAAGAAAATAATAAAAAAGAAATAACCCAGTTTCCTTCCATTTCTCTTTTCTGTCTTCCATGCCAAAGGAAGGTTCCAGGGAAGATATAATATAGGGAGAATAGACTAGTCAGGTCACTTTGGGTTTTACATGTCAAAACCCAAATCTAGTTAGTTCAGGCAAAAGGGAAATTTATTGAAAGATCACCTGGTTACTTTAGGTAAAGGGAAAACAAACCACTAGGAAGGGAAGGAGGGGGAGGAGTTGAGCTTCAGGAAACAGATTAATCAAAGGCTACATGTCTTTCATGTCCTTCACTTTGCCTGTCAACTTCCTCCTCGTCGAAGTCCCCTGTAGATGAGCCATCTTCTCATGGAGGAAGTATGATCATCGAGAGCAAACAAGTTTAATGTCTTACACCACCTATAATTTCAAAAGTCTTGTGTAATGACTTGTTTCAGACAGTAAAGTCATGGGGAAAAGATCATGATTGGCTCAGCTTGGGTCAAGCACCCTTCATCTTGGCACAATGACCAGAGGGCAAGGTGACATAAGAACCAGGCAAGTGCTGATGGTTCCCTCCCTATGTTTGGAGTGGTTCCTGAAGGAAAATGAGTGGAAAGGAGTCATTCCCTGTAAGCAGGGGAGGGTAGAGAGCATTGCTGAAAAGACCAATCAATACATATTCATTATAAAGAACCCGTCAGGAATATCTGGGGGATAATATTATTTGTTGAGAAATAAACAGGTCTTCCTTAGACACTTAGAAAATTATACCTCTTATTTCTGCCCACTTCTAATTATATTCTGGTAGTAATGTTGGCGGATTTCACACCATGCAGCCTCCAATTATAAAAAGGATTGTGTTCTTAAAATTGTAAGGGATTTGAACCTAACAAGACATGGAATCAATGCTACTAGTGGTATTTTGGGGGGTCAGTTTATAAAAGTAGAATATAATATGCCTAAGTTTTTATAGTAACAGTCCATTTCGATGTCACCAAACATTCACTGGAGTATCTTTCTAGAGACCCTGCTTTCCACACACCATGGAATACATTTCATCTCTTAGGGGACATCAGGCCACCAGATCATGATTGAGTAAGGGAAGTTAGGAAAGGGAACTCTGCTGGGATTTCCAGGCACTCTCTGCATCTGATGTGGTATGATGCAGAGAACATGGAATAAAAGTCTGACCACTGATGTTCTAGACTAAGGGACTGCTACTTGCTGTGAGACTTCAGAAGACAGGCCCTGGCTTTTTACATCTTAATATGATGGCGGCAGTGGTGGTGGTGTTGGTGGTGGTGGTGGTGTGTGTGTGTGTGTGTGTGTGTGTGTTAGGAGGAAGTTGGAATGCTGTTTACATTCAAAGCTATCTTTTAAAGTTCTTTCAACCCTTGTACCGAAGTACAATTACAGAAGTAACTGATAAAATGTACTTTTCTTATAGCACTATGGCTACTCAAGGGAAGACAGCTCTCTGAGCTAATAGTTGCTTATTCTCAATAATTTCGTGTTATTTCTAAAAATCTGGTGATTACCTTATAAGTTATCTATGTATTTTTTCCCTCAAAGTAGTTTCTATTATTTGAGGAAGAAATAGAAATAAATAACTAAGAAAATTAAGTAGACAGATGGACAGTAAATTTGGGGAACAAATTGAAAAGATTTTATATCATTTGGGGGTGTGATAAGCCATAAACATACTTCAAGAGAATCCTTCCTCGTGAACTGTGGATTTAAATGAAATTCATGGTATTTGGAAAAACTTTACATTAATTTTTATTAATAATTTTAGAAGTTTTCTAATACAAAGATAATGAATTTTTGTGAATTGAATGTAATGTGTATACACTGAAGGTAAGATTGTTTACTTTTTTAAGAGAAGAATTTGAAAATTCAAAAGCCATGATTTTAGTGCAATTGACTTGTAATGTCCAAGGGGTTGGTTTGGAGCAAGGTTCCAATTTTGTAATGAAAAGAAATTTTTTTCCAGTAAGTGTTGAGAAACTAAGGAAATTAGGTAAGTAAACACTTTTTTCCCTTGTTATTACATTTAAATATCATAGGATAGAAATAACAAAATTATAATTTTAAGCCAAAAATGTTATTAGTTTTTTTTTTCTTCTTCATATAAACGATATAAAATTGTTACTGCCTGGAGAATTGAGTATACAATTGCTCCTTTGCATCAAATGTTCTTAATAAAACTAAAATTTAAGAAGAAAGAAATAAAATGGTATCACCTCATCTAAGGAGAGTTTGCTAAAGATATGTAAAACGAAGAGATACTGTGATTTTACACAAGGGAGACAAGTAAAACAGACCAACTGTAGGGCAGCAAATCAAAGAAGAAAGTAGGTCAGCGAGCCCCATGGCAATACAATGAATTGCTGTTATTTAAAGGGATGGTCAGAGAGTTAAGCTGCCTGTGAACAAGAATGCCTACGAGAACAATGGTAAATGAACAGAAAAGCAGGGTCAGAGCAAAACAGTTGCAAGGCTCAGAGTGTGAACTGCATGTCCTTGGGTTGGGCAGAGGATGAAACAGCAGAACAATGTCATCATTCAGAAGCTTCCTGGCGGCTAGCAAGCTGCATAATGAGAAGCAAACTGAGCTGAGGCCCTCCACAGACAAAGTGGAGGAAAACAGCCTCAGGACGTGGAGAGAAGTGAGCAGAATGGGAGGCTGGATGTGAACTAGCAACTCCTCTGGATTAGCACTTTCCAATAAAAGAAAATTCTAAGTAACAAGAGAAGGACTGGAGAGACTACACTACTTAAACCCATTTGTTGTAAAAGCTATATATTCCCCCAGGGATTAATTACCTGTGTTTGGGGATCAGAGCGACCTTCTGTACTGGGGCAAGTACAGTTTATCTCGTTTCCATCTCTAAGTCTTACTACACATTGTCTTGAATTGTAATGACTAAGTGAGTCTAGCCTGGTAATCTAAAAAAGTACAGGAGACTGAGAAGAACGAAGTAACTTGAGATCAAGAACACTCTACTTTTTCTGTCACCAGTTTTTACAGTTGGTGTCTACACCAATTTGTCACATCTAATGACAGATGGAGCAGAAGTTCACTCATCTGAAAAAAAAAAACTGACTAGGTTGAAAATTATTTATACTTTGGGAAATACGAGATGAATAAGAAATAGGAAAGTGAGATTGAAGTCAGTCATTTCTTCAGCATCCCTGCTATTAAGGCATCATTGCAGGAGTGAAGACCTTTCAGAATGATTTAAACAGGAAAATAAAATATCTTTCAGGAAATATGAAAGCTTCCTCAAGAAATGTGGTTCAAAGTGTTATGTGAAAGTAGTCTTCATGGTTGAAAACTTTTTGTCAGCTGTGTTTCCTTGTCTAGGTTCAGGGATTAGGAGCATAGAGTTGGGTTTCTTTTTTTTTTTTTTAATTTTTATTTATTTATGATAGTCACACACAGAGAGAGAGAGAGAGGCAGAGACACAGGCAGAGGGAGAAGCAGGCTCCATGCACCGGGAGCCCGACGTGGGATTCGATCCTGGGTCTCCAGGATCACGCCCTGGGCCAAAGGCAGGCGCCAAACCGCTGCGCCATCCAGGGATCCCTAGAGTTGGGTTTCATCTCAATCACAGTTTTGTCAGGTATAACGTCCTGCTTTATTTCTGAAAATTTTCCTTGCTTTGAAGTCTATTCAGTCCAAAAGTGTAATCAAACCAACATGAGTTCATTCCTGGGTGAGTTACAGATACACCAGGTGGAGTTGTCCCACAAAGTCAACTTTATTTTTGCAGCAAATAAGGAGATCACAGGGAGTAACTTCCAAAGCCATGACTCCCTGAACAAGGTGAATGGGTTCCTTTTATTTAGGGTTAGGGAAATACTGAAAAAGAGGAGCCTGGTCACCATATGTAGAGGCGGCCATAAGGTTGTATATGTGCCTTAAGGAAACATGCCTGTACATACGTTGTATGTTGTATGTCATATAAATGAGGCTTGTGCTCCTCCTCGGGCAGAGATTTTTAGTATTATAATGAGGTAAGTGTAATTGTCGGTCATTCTCAAGGTTACTCCTTGATTCTCTGTGCAGGCCCAAGTGTGGTTATGCCCAAACTGGTCTGGGTGGTCTGGGCCACCGGAGATCTTGTCAGGGCAGTTGCTCGCACTCAAGGGGCAATTTCACTTTCCATTTGCCTGAATTTAGAGATAAGCTGGAAAAGAGTTTAAAGAAAATTATGGGACAAAGGTGGGTGAGTACAACAGGTGGGCAGTAAAGATCAGGTCTTGGAGTCTAGCTGGCGAAAGAGTAATATAGCTACTCCTGCTTTCTTTGATTAATGTCAACAAAATATGTTTTCTCCACCCATTTATACTTTTAATCTGTATATATATTTAAAGAAATTTATTTTTTTTAAATATTTTATTTATTTATTTATTTGAGAGAGAACCCGCAAATGAGGTGGGAAGGCGGCATAGGGGGACGGAGAAGCAAACTCCCCACTGAGCAGGGAGCCCGATGCAGGGCTTGATCCCAGGACCCTGAGATCATGACCTGAGCTGAAGGCAGATGCTTAACTGACTGAGCCACCCAGGTACCCTGGTTTAAAGACATTTTTTATAGACAATCTGTAGTTTGGGTCTTATGTTAATAAATACCATGCTTTCTATTTGTTGCCCTGTTCTTTGTCTCCGTTTTTGTCTTTCACTCTTTCTTTGCCTTTTGTAGTTTCAATGTAGCATCTTGTATCACTCCATTTTCTTTCTTTTCTTTGACTATTGGTAATACTTTAAAAAAAATTTAATGATTGCCCTAGAATTTGCAGTATACGTTTACAAGTAATCCAAGTCTACTTTTTTAAAAAAGATTTTATTTATTTATTCATGAGAGACACAGAGAGGGAGAGGCAGAAATATAGGCAGAGGGAGAAGCAGGCTCCCCTCAAGGAGCCCGATACAGGACTTGATCCCCGACCCAGGATCACGACCTGAGCTGAAGGCAGATGCTCGATCGCTGAGCCCCCCGGGTGTCCCTCCAAGTCTACTTTCAGATAACACTATACCACTTCACAGTGTGAATACCTAATAATAATCAATACAATTGATTATTAATAATAATCAATACAATAATACAATACAATAATCTTATTCTCGTACCATATATCATCACTGTCATTCATTTCACTGATATATAAGCATGCTTAAACATATATACCTAACATATATACATAAGCATTCATAATTGAATACATTGTTGCTATTATTATTTTGGAACATCTGCTGTTAGATTAATTGAGAAGTTAACGGTTTTTATTTTACTTTCATTTATTCTTTCATTGATGATCTCCTTTCGTTGTGTAGATCCATGTTGCTGATCTATGTTACTTACCTTGAATCTAAAGAATTTCAAACTTTCTTGCAAGGCAGATCTACTGGCAACGAATTCACTCAATTATTTTTTGTCTGACAAAGTCTTCATTCCTCCTTCACTTTGGAAGGATAATTTTACAGGGCACAGGATTATAGATTGCTAGGTTTTTTTTCCCATCAACATTTTAAATATTACTCTTCACTCCTCTCTTGCATAGTTTCAGAGGAGAAGTTGGATGTGATTCTTACCTCTGTTCCACTCCAGGCAAGGTGTTTTTTTTTTTTCCCCCCTCCCTCTGGCTTCTTTCAGTGTTCTCTTTCTGTCCCCCCCCCCCCTTTTTTTCCTGTAGTTTGAATATTATATACCTAAGTGTAGTGTTTTGGGCATTTAACTTGCTTGGAATTCTCAGCGCTTCCTGGATCTATGGTTTGGTATCTGAGGTTAATTAGAAAGAAGTTCTCAAATCATTATGACTTCAAATATTGCTTCTATGTCTTTCTTTTTTCTCACTCTGGTGTTCCCATTACCTGTATGTTACACCTTTTGTAGTTGTCCCACAGCTCTTGCATATTGTTTTGTATTTTTCTCTTGCTTTTCAGTTTTGGAATTTTCTACTGTCATGTCTTCAAGCTCAGAGGTTCTTTCCCCATCCGTGTGCAGTCTGCTAACAAGCCTGTCAAAGACGTTCTTCATTTTTGTTACAGTGTTTTTGATTGCCAGGGTTTCTTTTTTATTCTTCCGTAGAATTTCCATTTCTCTGCTTATATTATCCATCTGTTCTTACAGATTATCCATTTTTTTTCCATTAAAGCCCTTAGGATATTAATTATGGTTTTTAAAAAAGATTTTATTTATTTATTTATTTATTTATTTATTTATTTATTTACGAGAGACACAGAGAGAATGGCAGAGACATAGGCAGAGGGAGAAGCAGGCTCCCTGTGGGGAGCTCGATGTAGGACTCCATCCCAGGACCCTGGAGTCACAGCCCGAGCCAATGGCAGGTGCTCAACTACTGAGCCACCCAGGCGTCCCTTAATTATGGTTTAAGACACAATTCCTGGTGTGATAATTCTGACATTCCTGTTACATCTGACTCTGGTTCCGGTGGTTGTTCAATCTCTTCGAACTGTGTTTTTTTGCCTATAGTTGCCTTGTAATTTTTGTGGAAAGGTAAATATGATGTACTTGGTAAAAGCAACTGTGGTAAACAGATCATCTTTAGTAATGTGGTGGTAAGGGGTGGGGAGGAAGTGTCCTGTGGTCTCTGAGAAGGTCTCGGCCTTTTAGCGAGCCTGTACCTGTGGACCGGAAACCTCACCAGTGCTTCTCAGTCCTCCTTCTCCCCACTTCGTTGGGATAGGATATTCGATATTTCTCTCCCGCCCCAGGTAGGGTTAGTCTTTAATATAATACCAGAAGGTTAGGCTCTGGTAAAAACCTCCTGAAGCCGACCTTGTTAAGAATAGAATGCTCTGATTTTTAAAATGGCCACTATCTCCTTTACTTTTTCAAAAGCATGAGGAGATTTTTCTCTGATTTTTATTGTGAGAACAGAGTAGAGCTCCTGGAGGTAAAATACACAAAACTGTGAGGGCCCCAAACAGCTGCCTTCCCACCCCTGGAGTTTTTAATCTGTCTTGTCCACACTGAGCCTTCAGCCATTCATCAGTTATAGTTCCGGTTTCCTACCCTGGCACTGATTTCCACATGGGTTTCTGCTCTAGCAAACTATGTTCCTCTGTATCCACCTTTCTCTATTTCTATATTTTGGAAGTGGTTTGCTCTGTGACCTTGCTTTTCTAGTAGATCTAAGTTGTTGATTTTTTTCAGCTTGTTTAGCTTTTTACTTTTCAGAATAGAGTGGTGACGTCTAAGCTCTTGCAGCTTGGACCACAGAGTGAGTCTCTGAAAATGCTTTGAAACTCAGATCATGTTGCTCCTCTACTCAAACAAAAACACCAAAAATATCTGTCAGTAGCTTCCCAGGATAACAGCCAAAATGCTTATAACGTCCCCTGAGGTCCCACATTGTCAGCTCCTTCTCCTCCCTGCCTGAGTTCATCTCTCTGAGCTCACCTCCTCCTACTGCCTCATTCCTGACACGTCAGGCTCGTTGCTGTCCTTTGACCAGGGCAGACATGCTTCAGACAAAGCCTTTACACTTATTGTTCCATTTGCCAGGGACGGTCTTCTAGGTAGCTCCACAACTCATTCCTACCTTCTTTAAGGCTGGTCAGGGTCATTTCTCCTTGTGAGGAAGCTCTGTTGTTGCCACAAGGTTTCTCAGTGAGATTAGAATCAGAGCTGGATGATTTGGTTGGGGGCATATATTGGCATCAGGCTATGGTGGCCTATAGAGACACTGCTTCAGCAGAAAACTGCCCTGCCTGGAAGACAGAACCTTCTAAAATGCCAGCACAGGACATCCTCCAATGGGCATGCTTAAAAAAACACAGACAGCATTAGCTTCTGTGGCCGTAAATGCAACTCCCCTTTCGTTACTTTATTTTTAGTGCTTTCAAGTCTAACCACTGACTCCTGCTGATTGATGCATTCTTTATTTTAGACATGCTATTGTGTTCAATCAATGGCAGTCAAGTCTTGCAAGCTAGGGAGCCCTTCTGTCCCTTTCTAAAGTGAAATTGCTCAACACATTTAGCTCCATTATATGTAGGCTTAAAAATTTAACTCTATTTCTGAGTTCATAGGGAATGCATTAGCTTAGAAGCAAAAAGGGGTATTAGAAGGGCACTTGACTGTAGAGGGCAAAAGAGGCACTCAGTCTATCAAAGTGATTCTCTTCCTAGGCTGAGCACAGGATTCTCGCAAAAGCCTGGCTCCTACCTCATACTTACTGACAAAGAGGTGGGCACTTTACATTTTAAAACTAAGCTGCTCTCCAAAGATAGTATTTGAATTCACACTTCTAACAAACAGTATGCAAGTGTACCTCCTCCCCTACCTTCTCCTTCATATTTACTGCTAAATCTTTTACCTAGGGTTTGCTCTTGGGCAAGAGCTCTGGTGAAATATATCATAGTAAAAATATACTTAAGTTATATAACACTTGCAAATGGTTATGAATATCACATAAACTGTGAAACATGCTGCCCCTGTTTCTGTGTATGGCGAAGAGAGAAGCATATCATACATTTACCCTCTCCAGGAAAATGCTTCCCCAAGCGATAGGGTATTACATGAAATGACCACGTGTTGATTTGTAGTTTATGTTAACTGACCGGTCACCATAGTAGAGCAGAGATTGACTGTGCTGTGTGTACGTAATTTACTTCAGATAAAGTAGAAAGGGATAGATTTAGAGTGACTTCAGGACATGATAATGTGTTTAGCTTTGAAATGAAATCAATATGTCTCTTGATCTCTGTGACTCTAAGTGTATTAACGTATAGCTATGCATTATAAATGAATGACAAGAAGATTAAACAAAATACATGTGAAAGCATTTTGGGAAATGGAAAGCACATTTTCAATCTGAGGGATGATGGGCCCCGCTGTACCATATTATAGGTTACATTACATCCCTCAAGTATATCTAGCACGGCTGAGTATTTTGATAAGATTTGAAGGGTCAACTCACAAGGAACCATTAGAAAATCATCTTTCTAGGGCCACTGAAATCACTCTTTGGTACTAGGAGGCCTTCAGAAAATGAATGGCTGTTAATTGTATTTTGCAAATAGTTTTTTTTATCTAGAACTCAGACTTGCTGTTTCCCTTACTCTATCCAGTGTATTGCTCAGTAAATAGCCCTCCAAATTAATATCTCCCAAGTTGGAGCTCTTTTTTTCCCATATCAGCACTCTCCAAATGTATTATCTGTAGTACTAGTATGAAACATATATTCACAGAGTTAACTTCATTTACGTATACATCATCACCCCTTGACCTACATCCCCTTCTGACCTGTAGTTGTGTCTCTCCTGTGCTCAACACACGGGAGGGGCTTTATTACTTCCTGATATTTAACTCATATTGCTTGATGACTATTATGTCTCACCTCCCAGACTAGACCATGATGTGTTTTCTATGTCTTCCAGAGTCCTGTCTTAGGTTTGAGCACAGCAGAGAGAAAAAGTGCTTTTCTGATACGCTGAACATTATTTGGAACTTGGTTCTATTCTGGGAATGTTCCTGGGTGAGATTAAATTCTATATCTTTCCAATTCCAGATTCTGTGAAAAACAGTAACAGCTACAACAACAAAAGACTGACAAGTTACATCTAAAACTACCAGCCACGTAAAGTTCTTTCAAGGAACGTGATACTAAAAAAGGCCCTTATGATCTGGTCGCCTGATTTTCCTTCAGGTTTTAACTTGGGAAAAGGTCAATGACTGGGCAAGATTGAGTCCTGGTGACCCAGATGAAGAGCCCCCAGTAGGAATTAGGGGCCAAGATTTATGTCCTGGCTTAGCCAAAGGCTGCTGTGTGAATTTAAGCAAATCACTTTGCTATCTGAAATTGCTCCTTCATCTTGAAGCTAAAGAGATTAGACCAGGATTCATATTCACAATTATTTGTGGGTCAGAGACCCCTCTGAGATTTTGCTGAAAACTATGGGCCTTTTTCCCCAAAAAAACACAAATACGTCTATAAATAGAATGCCAAGAGGGTCAGAGGCTCTGTAAAATCCACCCACATATTCCCTAGCGGACTTTAGAATGATTTTCAAGGTCTAAAGTATGTGGTTGAAAAAAAAAAAAAAAAGAATCTATTTGCATTTGTTACTCCCAGTGTGAATTAGTTTTAAAATGTGTATTTGAGCCATTTATGTCATTTGAAGTCATAATTACTTTTTTGCAATTTCAAGTACTTACAGCAGAGCAAATTTTTCAGTAGAAAAAAAAGATCTCTTTTGTGGATTAATAGCATCTCAGGGTCAGCGAGGTGGTCAGTCCCTCCTGCTACACAGTGCAGGCCTCCTTCTATGACCCATCTCAGAGACAGACGTGTAGCTGAGACTTGAACCCATGTGGTGATGAGGGCTCACTCACATTTATTGCTGGGCAAAGAGTTTCAGAATTGTCTTGTCTTTTTTGAGTTAACTCTGCCCTCCCCATGTAAATGTCTGCTACTGACCCTATTTCTGCCCTCAGGAGCCACATGAATTTTAATTCTTTTTCCAGTCTGTTAGGAATTCAATGGCAGCCTCTTTTGTCCTCTGTTAATTTTCTCTATGCCAGGCATTCCAGTTTCAAGTACAATTGTTCTAGAAAAGTGACTTCATAAGACTACTTTTAATCTCAATTACCTTCTTCAATGGAACTCTTGAAACAGCCCATAATTAGGCAGCATATTCCAGAAAAGGTCTGACAAACACATGGTTGGGCAGTAATTCCTTAAACTGCTAACTGCTGTGAGGAGTGCTGCCCATGCCACCAAGAGCCTGGTCCCTAAACAGGTGACTCTGCTGGGTCATGTTGGAATTGTGGTCAACTGAAACTCCTTTATCATCCATGGCGGCTGCCCTCATTCTCCGTTGTTTTAGAAGCAAAGTCACCTTCCTAGCACCCCTGCTCACCTGCACCTTACCCACATCAGCCTCTTCCCAGCTCTCGCACAGCTTTTGGAATGCTAGTTTTGTCTCTCATCATGCCATCTTTCCCTCCAAGTGCTGTGTTATCTGCCAATGTAAATAAGCCTGCCTCCCCCCTCCCCCACCCCCCAAATTAATTGATAAACATATTGACCCGTGGTTGCCAAATACAAACTTCCCTCTGTGGATTCATTATTCATGATTCTTCACTCAGTCACTTCACAACTTCATCCAACTGCGTGATCTGCAGAATGGAGAAGAGTGGGAAGATTATGTCCTGTTGGGGCAACATTTATTTCTTTCCTTTTCTTTTATTCAGTCTAGTTTCCTTTCCTCAAACTCTGTTGCTTTTTTTTTTTTTTTTTTCATTCCTTCATATGTTTCTACTGCACATCTTGGTCTTATATTTGTTTCCTTTTCCCGTGTTCCTTGGCCACAGGGGATGAAGCTCCGTTGTGTTTTTTGGGATCTCTGCCCTCTGCCTGTGTGCAGGGCTGGCTGCATCGGCTGGTCCCAGGAGGCTCTCTGCTGTGTGCTGGTGGGAGTCAGTCCCCAGCAGGCAAAGTGTTTAAATACATTCAGCAGGGGAAGAGGCTCTGAGGATTTTCTCAAACCCCCCGGACCCAGTTATTTTCTTCCAACTCCACAATTGCATTAATATTAAATGGAAGTCCAAAGAAAATATAGACACAAATTTATGTGTGTTTGGACATAGGAGGAGGGCATGGGGAGACAGAAATTATTAGATAATCCTCACAGACCTCACACTGTAATCTTACTACTATTTCATCTGTAACCAAACAATATTACTGATAGGAAAAAAAGATTGAAAACGCAAAGTAACCGACTGTCCATTAGCCAATGGAAAGATGACATGAATGTAAATTGCTCTGAGAACCAAAGAATGTGTGGGTCTGCAGAGATGTTCATGTTACCAACTCCTGTCTCATCAAATCTTTCACCTAGAAATAGTTACTGTCATACTTGAAAAAAGCTAAGGAAGACATCTTCCAAGGTTTGCCCAAGTGAGTGATTTTACTTTTAAAAAGCTTTCCTCATTTAAATGTGTGACCATTATTGGGTTATAAAATAGATTAAATGTGGGTCAGGATAAGCATGTAGGCCTATACTCAAGTAAGGGAAGTAGTTAACGGTTTAGTAACTTGGGCTTTTTGGTTACCATATTTTCATAATGCTTGAGCCCCTCAAATAAACAAATCAATGTTGCCATTAAGTTACTAACTCTAATTTAAATAACACTGTCTTAAACACAACTTTATTACTCTGTAGTTACCTTGTGGATGAAAGGATGAGCTCTGGAGGTCATAGAACCTTCCCCAATTGAGAGAGGTACAGACAATTTCAGCTTAGGAGAGTGACAGGTGGCTGAATGATTATTGTGCTTTAATATGTCAGAGGGAATCCCAACATTGTCTAAGCAAGGTTTATAGGTACTGCAAACCTATAACGAGTCCTAGAGAATGACAGGAAAATATTCGTCAATATCCAAAAAGGCTAAAGCTGAACATGAGTTAGGGTCTCCTGCCGGTGGAACTTTATGCCTTATTCACTATTCATTCAGTCAGCCATCAGTACATACTGAGGAAATACGATGTGTCATAACTTATCTTAAAAATACACCATCCTTATGACCTTGAACAAATCCCTTACCGTCTTCAAGTCTAAATTTTACCATCCAGGTATTTCTGTCATAGGTTTAGTGAGGTCTAGAACTAAGGTATATAAGACTCTAGCAGAGTCACTGATTGGATGTTTACTGAATAAATGAACTAACTCCCTTACCTTCTTAACATTTAGATCTCCCCTTCCCGTGCTGTTATTTATAATAATATAAAATAAATTCCATTTGTTAACAATAAATGTCTCTCTACAGTTTTGGGTCAACAGGAATTGTGAGTGATCTGTGCTTGTGGATGAAATCAAAGTATTTAAATATTATTACAACTGATCAAATATTTTTGCAAGATAATCCACCAAGCCCAAGGATGTCATTCTTTGCCAAACAGCACTCTGAGGCTTGCTGACTGCAGTACATGCAAATCTACACTTTTTTTTTGAGTTTCTTTGTTTCATAACAAACATGAGCAGTGACTTCCTTTCATTCATCAATTCTAACTGGAATACTTTTCAGTGACACTTAGAAAAATCTCATAAACCCATTTTCTAAAATACAAAATTTTTCATGTTCAGTAGCAATGCGTGGAGTGTCCACTGGGATGGTGTTTTAACAGAACAGACCCAAGTGAAACAGAAGGTAATTTTGTAGATTTTGAGTATGGTTGTGGTAGTTGCCTTCTGGTTTATACTCCCAAATGTGAAATTTTGAAAAAGAATAGGCCAAAGACACATACCAACTTACTTATTAATTGTATCAGTCATTTGCTCAATCAATATGAGTGAGTACATACCACCTGCCAGGTATTGTGCCCGGGACCCCGAACTGAAAGTGTATAATTTCGATATCAAGAAGTTTGCTCTAATGAGAAAGATATGTAAACAAATCAGTTCTATAAGGCAATTGATACAAGAGAAAGTGATCCAAGAGCAGTAGGGAAATATGAGAAAAATCTAGCCAAGTCCTGCTTGGGGAACTAGAAGAGCCTTCACAGAGAAGCAAGCTGAGGCGGAGACATGAGTAGGAGATGATGGGGGGGGTGAGTAGGAAGCTACTTGGCAGTGAGAAGAGAAAGAGAAGAGCATGGAGGCTTGAAGGAACCTGGAGCGATCAAGGAATGTGCAGGAGTAGGTTGGTGTCCTTCACTCTAACCCATAAATAACCATGGAAGGGGAAGCAGGAAGGCCTGGGACAATAGGGAAGGGCCAGATCTATAAGCCTGTGTGGCCGGCAGAGGGGTGTCAGGGTTTTGCCTCTCTGTGGGCTGTGGGGGAAGTTACTGAAGAATTTAGTATACAGAAGTTTCGTAATCAGATGAATATGTTCTTATTCCTGAAGGAGACTAACAATATTGTGATTCTTTTGTTGTTTACAAGTTACAGGCATGGCACACACACCCCTTTGTTCCTAGGGGTTTCTTCAGTGGTTCTCATTGTAATGGAATTCAGGGATGCCAAAAGAAATATTTGAACTAAATGATATATCAGAATTATAATAAGAGCCTATGAGCAGATTTTTAGTTAACAGGTTTTTAATAGGCTGTGATGCAATTCTTAATGGAGAAGATTTAATTATAAAGGAAGCACGTCTCCAATGGAAATTTGGCTGGGTGTGTTTTTATTTCTCCTTGAATTAAAAGGTTTATATAGGGTTAGATGGTTGAAATTCTTGGAGAAAACACGTATACACCAGGGCAAACTTTCCACTGACTCTCTTTATTTCTTGCAGCAAAGCACTGAATCTGCTAGAAATAAATTTCACTTATATAGAGCATAATTTTTTATAATTTCAGGGGTTAAGCATCTGAAAGGCCAGAATGAATCAGCATTCCCTGAAGAAGAAGAAGGTGTAAACGAAAGAGAGGAGCAGTGGGAACATTAATTACGGGTCTGCAGCAAGAAGGCTTCTTGGGAATAACTGAACTATTAACTTTCTGAATATCCCATGGAAGGCCACTGCTTGACTTCCAGAAGCATTCTCCACCTCTGCTCTCCACACTCATACAGTAGTAATACACCTCCTGGGAAGCTCTCCTTGATTGAACTTTAGAACTAAGTACAGATTGTGCGAAATTACTTAAAATTAAAGAATAAACATTTATTTTATGGTGATATTTCTTTTTAATGATATCTGCATAGACATTTGCAAACATGTGAGTGTTCTAACTTTAATAACTGCCGAGCTTAATCCCTGATGTCCTACTGATGTGGTCTGCCTTCTAAGGTCAAATGTAAATAGCTTCACTTTAAGAGTAAAAAATAAATATTAAATACATTTAGACATGAGTGTGTGTCTGGGTTTAACTTACAGAGGAATGTTTAACGAAACTTTTAAGTTAAGATTGGCATTTATCATGTTTCTGTATACAGAACGGTACATGGTATTTATTTCAAAATGATGAAGAAATGCCCAATTTCATGATTCAAAAGATTGTAATATAATGGTCTTTAGATATTGAACATCCGTTTCCCTCCAACATGCTAATGGTTAAAGGACTGCGAAATTCTCATTTTTCTGAGCTGTGAGAGAGATATTTGTCAGCATCTCCACTAGGTATTATGAAACAAAAATGCTAAATCTAAAATAAAATATGCCCAAATCTCTCCTTCCACTTTTTTGGCTATTACTTGAAATGCGAGCTATTTCCTATCGCATTTTAAGAAATCATTAGAATTTTATAAATCTATTATTATCAAATAAGAAATTCCATTAATCCATGCATATAGTTATTCATTAATTCAATAACTATTTTTAATGAGTCTACCTCCACCAAACGACTTTGGGGTTATAAAAATAAAGGAAAGATAATTTCTCATCCTTACAACTGGCAGAGAAGATAAAGCATCAGCATAAAGCAGGTTTTCCAGGAAGGTAGACACATATTTATTGAAGAGGACTTTTGGTTTTTAAAGTTCTGGCTTTGGGCAGCCCGGGTGGCTCAGAGGTTTAGGGCCACCTTTGGGCCAGGGCTTGATCTTGGAGATCCGGGATTGAGTCCCACGTCAGGCTTCCTGCATGGAGCCTGCTTCTCCCTCTGCCTGTGTCTCTGTGTCTCTCATGAATAAATAAGTAAAATCTTTGAAAAAAAAAAAGTTCTGGCCTCCAGGACAATACTAATTATTTTTTAAAGATTTTTATTTACTTATTTATTTTAGAGAGAGCTCGTGCATGAGCAGGGCGAGGGGCAGAGGGGGAGGAAGAGAGAAAGAATCTCAAGCAGACTCTGTGCTGAGCATGGAGCCTGATGCAGGGCTCCATCTCACAACCTGAGATCATGACCTGAGTGGAAAGCAAGAGTGGGTCAATTTAGCTGACTGAGCCACCGAGGCATTCCATTAATTGTTTATGGCATTTAAGGTAAAGTATCTATGCCACAAATTTAGTAAGGATGATGGAATGCCCAGTTTGGTTCCCACACTCATGATATTGGTGAGGTTCAATGTGTCATGGATGAAAAAAATGAAAATATTTCTCAGAAGTCAGTAAAGAGGGAAATTAAGACTGGAAGGAAAAAAAATGTGAAATCCACTGTGGAATGTTATATCAAGATTCAAAGAAGTAAAACTATCGTTTTTATCTTTAATGCAAGCTTTATAATATAGAAATTAAGAGAAATATGTGAATCAGACAATGCATTAGAGATAACAATCATTTTTCTTAGTATATTTTCCTCAAGAAAATAAATGCAAAACTCATGGATAAGTAGTATCACCAAGTATGAATGAGTACTCTGGTTCCAAGTGTCTTTCCTCCTTCATGTCCTCCTTTCCTTCCTTCCTTCCTTCCTTCCTTCCTTCCTTCCTTCCTTCCTTCCTTCCTTCCTTCCTTCCTTCCTTCCTTTTTGTTCCTTCCTCTCCTCCTCCCCACCCCCACCCCTAGCCTTTTATGGGTTTTTTTGTTGTTGTTTTTAAGCCAGTTTCAGTCAATACTTTCTGGAGTTTCTAGATCACCTGCTGTGACTATTTGATTTCCTAAATTTCTTTCTACTTAAACATGATTAAGGCACAGATTTGTTTTACATGATTTTTTAATTTTTTGTGTTTGGAAAACATTCTGATAGCACTTCAGATTATTTGAGATACCCAAGGTGCTAAAAAATAAAAGTTTGCTCTTCTCTTTCCTTGAACACACTTTCAATTTCTTTTCTTTTCTTTTCTTTTCTTTTCTTTTCTTTTCTTTTCTTTTCTTTTCTTTTCTTCTTTTCTTTTCTTTTCTTTTCTTTTCTTCTTTTCTTTTCTTTCTTTCTTCTTTCTTTCTTTCTTTCTTTCTTTCTTTCTTCTTTCTTTTTTTTTTTTTTTTTTTAGGATTCAGACAAAAGAAGCCAAAGCTTTTGCTGACTTTGTAACATCATTTGGGTAAATAAATAGCATGGCTTCTGGATTCTTCTGTTCTCTATTAAAAACACAAAAATATAAAAATTAAAAGCATAAGTTTTCCTTAGGAAATGTTGGTTTATTCCATTCTGTTCTCTACTCTCAAAACAGAGATTACAATTAAAAGCATAAGTTTTCCTTGGGAAATATGTTGGCTTTCTCAGAAACCTGAAGGAAGCCAGCTGAGATAATGGCTTTTCAGTTTCCTTTTCACACAATTATAGTTTACAACAAATTTTTTTCAAGAAGACAACTTGGCTTCAGTTTGGCTGAATGGTTAAAGAAACTTTCTGAACAAAACAAAACAAAACAAAAACTTTATCTTTCCCAGACACATTTATAATATAATAGTTAGTAGCTTTGAGTCGCTTCAGCTTGGGTTCAAATTCAACCTCTTTCAAATTTTAGACTCAGTTACTCCATTTGTAAAATGGGTACCACCATACTTACCCCTATGGGTTATTGTAGAAATTAAATAAGATACATTAAAATGCTTAGTCTAGCTTAACGAGCATTTAATAACTGGTGCCTATTATTATGATCAGGGTGGGAAAGGACCTGATGCTATCTATCCAAGCCTTACCCAAAACACGATCCTCTTCAACATCACAGACCAGTGATTGATCCCCTCCCTTCTTTAATAACACCAGCTGAACCCCAAACCCAGCCACAGAGCTCTGTTCTCTGTGTGAAACTCTTTTTCCTGTCCTTCACCTCCTTGATCACAGCCATTCAACCCTGTGATGTCATCTCGTACGTGGCCTCATCTCTATGTAAAACACCACCAGGTCTTCCCAACCTTTCTCATCATCCTGGCCACTTGCTATGGATCCTCTTTAATTGTGTATACTGAATCTAAGAAAGGTTGTGTCAGGTAGATATGTTGGATTTTTTCCCTAATCTCCCTAAACATGAGAAACTGAAGCATAGAGTGTGTCAGGGCAGAGCAGAATTCTAGGCCAGGGTTCTTTCTACTAGACAGTAATATTGTAAGCCTCTTCTCTTCCCAGAGTGGGCCAGGGTAAGGGTCTTTATAAAAAACAAAATTCTGAGACTTTTTCTGTTCTTAAAAGTGTTTTCACCATCCATTTTAAATTTTAATTCAGTTATGGCAATGTTTTCTACATCGTGGAAACTGATTATTTTGTGTCGGTAAGGGACAAATTACTTTTATTTTCATATTTATAAATTGTCATAATACATATTAGAAAAGACACTATTGGTGCTCCAAACCCGTGATTTTATAGCTATTATTGCTTACAATGAGAAGTAGGCAAAGGAGGGAACTCAAAGGAGCCTGGGAATTTGAGGAAAAACACTGGAGAAAGTAAACTAAAATGGTTTTGGATTTATCTTCATTTTTTGTTTCTTACTGTACAAATAGGACTTAGCATCTTTTCCCTTTTGTGTTATGTTTAGTAACAAGGACCCTAATGTGAAGGAATGAGCACAGTGAACCCTAGAAGTATATGTCACTAGGATGAGAATCTTAGAAGGAGAAGAATATTAGAATATGTTTGGCAAATGATTCATCATCATTATTCAGAACAAGGATTTGACAGCAAATAATAGAAAACCCTGCAAACAATAGCATACAGGCTTATTTATGTCATGAGATTAAACATCCAGGACTAAAATTGTGGCTCAAGACTCCAATGGGCATACAGACACTTTTCATTTTCCTTAATATTCTCAAAAGTTGTAACTTCATGCTCCCAAGAGAGTTGCTGCTCCAGGCATCCAGTCTGTTCTGAGCAAACAGAATAGTGGGAAGAGAAAGGCAAAGAATGTAGCAGAGAAGCAAAGCTATCTCAGAGCCCCCCAACTACTGTCTTATGGACCAGAGCTGTGCCACAAGACCAGCCCTTGATGCAAAGGAGTTGGAGAAAGTAAATACTTTTTTACGCTGCATTTATTTATTTTGAGAGAGAGTGTGTGTGCACATGCACATGCATGCAGCGGGGAGGGGCAGAGGGAGAAGAAGAGAGAATCTCAAGCCGACTCCCTGCTGAGCATGGAGCCTGATGTGGAGCTCGGTCTCACCCCTTGCCCCTGCCCCTGAGATATGACCTGAGCAGAGAAATCAAGAGCCGAACATTTAACTGAGTGAGTCACCCAGGTGCCCCAAAAGTATTTTAAACCAGGAACCTTGCGACCTTCCAACTCAGTCAAGGTTCTCTTTGTAAGTTTTGAAGTGACCATCATATCAGCTGAGCAACGAGCAATATCTGCTTCCCAAATGAGCAAAATTCAGGGAATTTCTTCTTCCCTGGGGTATCCAAAGGAAGTATAGACTATTCAATACATGTCGAAGAGTTAAAAATATTAATACTTACTAGGTATTTTTGCTATTTAAAGTGCATAAATTAGGTTAGTGTTTATGATAGGCGGTAGTTAGATAGGAAAATTCAGATGCCCTGAATTATTCTACAGTATTTTTCATGGGATAATTTGGTGTCCATTATAAAAGGATGTTCTAGAAACAAGAGACCAATATTCTAGTTTATTATTTAGTAAATACATATGAATGAATGCTGAGGACACAGGTATTACTAAGATAGTTAAGGTCCTCAAATCCATGAATGTATATTCTAGTGTTTGAAGACTGCTCATACTCATGTGAATTAATACGTAAATTATTATTAATAATAAATAAATGAAATCATGCCACATAGTGATACATTCCTGGAAGGAAATAGAATGAGGTGATATGGTGGGGCGTCTGGGTGGCTGACTCCGTTAGACATCTGACTCTTGATTTCCGCTCAGGTCATGATCTTAGAGTTGTGAGATCGAGCCCTATGTTGGGCTCCCCACTCAGCGTGGAGTCTGCTTCAGATTCTCTCTCCCTCTGCCTCTGCTCTTCCCCACCCTTGTGCTTGTGTGCCCATGTGCACTGCTCTCTCTCTCTCTCTCAAAATAAATAAATAAAATCTTTAAGAAAAAAAATGAGATGATGTGGCACAGGATGGCATCTCCTCGTTGATCATAGCTGTGTGACATTGGGGAAACCCTTCAATCGAAACGGGCTTCAGTTTTCTGAGGAGTCAAATGTAGAGAGTGATACGAGGAGGTGGATCAGAGGATCCTAGGAGGCTCCTTCCCACTCTGAGATCTGTGTCTCCCCTCTGATTCTCTTTCAGGAACTGCAGACACGCAGCAAAGGAGAAAAGAAGAGACAGGAATAGACAGAAAAGAGCAGCATTAAGAGAGAATGGAATCAGAAGAGGAAGGGGTATCTCTGTATGGTTGTATGACAGTCAACAGGACAAAATTGTTGTCATTAAGAAATATACACCCATATGTACGTATGTATTTAGCAACGTTAGCATTGTAACCAATTATATTTTCTGTCTTTTAAAACTTCCCCTTAGAAGATGATCTAAAAAAAAATGGTGATCATTTTTTCATTTGTTGTTGTGGTAGTGTTTTCCTTAAGATTTAAAAGTCCTTGCAAGAAAAATTTCCTCCTACAAATCACTAATTGGATAATTTACTCTATCCTAGCACTCAGGCTTTGTTGCTATTAAGTCGCATACCAGATTTTTCCCTTTACAGAGATTTATGTGACATGGTATGAAATTCTCTGGAACTTTTCCACGGGGTTCTGGAATAGTTTGTTATTTTACTTTTCTCCACCAGGTGCAAAATGGGTTGATAACAACCAGAAGCTGACTTGTCAGTGCTGTTGTGCTCCAGTGGGAGCTTGGAAAAATACCAACACAAAACCACCACCACCACCGCCACCAGCGTCACCTCCACCTGCATCATTGTGTGTTATTTTCTCCCTCTTGGATCGCCTTCTGAAGCACTTTAGATATTTGATGCATAAATATTGACACGTTTTTCAGAAAATTTTCCTTTGTTTTATTTATTTTTCTGATTATTTATGCTATTCTATGTGCCAAGTTCTTCCTTTTGGTTTTATTTTTCTCTACTACTAAAAGGGAGATCTTGAATTTGGGTGACTTTTAAGTGATTCATTTTTAGTTTTTCTAAGTCTGGAATCTGAGCCTTCCTTTACAATAGAGAAGCTTTCAAATATATTTCCTTTTTTCTTCTCAAATTTCATCATATTTATTTACTCTTCTGTTTCTTTTTCAAATCCATTGGTCTTGATTCAATTTAGTTCCACAAATACCTATTAATAATTTACTACACACTGACCATTTTTCAGTTATAAAAATGTAAAGGGTATTATTATTGTTGCTGCCCTCCTGCCAGTTAATATCAGTTCAGTTCTTTATAATTAATAAAGTGGCCTCATCTATGTTTCTCAGTTAATAATCACATTAAATATATATGACAGTTAGGATTCAGTTTATAGATCAGAGAACTGGAGTCCAAGGAAAATAAATGGCCCTAAACGAATTAATAATCCAGCAAACCCTTTTACTAGCTGATGTTCTTTTTGAGAAATTGTGATACTTTTTAGGATGGAAAAGCCCGTCTTCCTTAGAAACCAGAGCTTTTTGCATTTTCTTAGAGTGTCTTGTAGACTGCATTCTACATTTCAGACCTAAAAGCACGGGGGTGGGGAGCGGTGCGGGGTGGGCGGGAATAATTTTGTTAGAGGTGCTGGAATGGAAAGAAGCACCTGAGTTCTACTTTAATTCTTTGATTGACCTCAAACTAAAATGACCTTTGCCCAATAAAAGAGGCAAATTTGAAACTCCTTTTAAACTACGTGACTCACTTAAAAATATTTTTTTATATGTAAATCTGTGCTTTAAAAAAACAATCTTTAATATCTAAAAAGTAGGAGAGAATTACTGAGTTTATGCCACTGTTGGGTACAATCTTTTCTTAAAGAAAAAGGCATCGATCTTTTTAAGTTTCTTTTCCTTGATTTCTAATAAATTGAAAAATCACCTCACAAATTGCTATTTTTTGTTATGGCCTTCCCCTTTCTCTACACCCCTGTCCCCAGGATCTGAAGAATACTAATTTTTACTTACCACTCCCAGATTTGTATTACCCAAAAAGTAAAAATAATATAAACAAGCATAATTACCATAGACTTAAATGCATAATTGTGAAATAAAGTATGGCTCTTAGGCATTAGAAAACAGTATGTTAATTAATGAGGAACCACAGAGAACATTCTAACTGCTGCTCTCCTCAAGCTAACTGAGAAATCAATTTATTGATATTTCAAAATCCCTTTCTTTTCTCAAGAGTAGCGATAGGGTTCAGGACCCACCACTGCAAAAACACAGCACCTTGGCACAGTGAATATTGTCGACTGAAGGAGTTTGAGAAAATGGCAGAAGCAGGAAGGTCAGCTTCCCTCTGCCCTTCTCCCTGAAATGGGCCATAAAACCCTCACGTGAGAAGTGCTTTATGCCCAAAAGAGAGGAGCACCCTTGTCTCTGAAGACAAAGGGACTCAAAGAAGAATCCAAACAAGAACTTATCCTAAGTTCCCCCAGTTTACTGCACTGACCTCATACTCCTTAACTCATCTTGGTCTTCCACGACCGACCCCATTCTTCCTCAACCCTAGCACAAAACACTCAGATCTGTTTCTTTGGATCTTCATTTCCTGATGAGGGCTCCCATGTCATGTAAAACTTATATTAAGTAAATCTGTATGCTTTTTTCCCTATTATTCTGTCTTTGTCAGTTTAACTTTTCAGACCCAGCCAGAAACCTTTTATCGCTCTTACAGTAGCAAAGGTATAGCATGGGCTTAATATGAATCAAAATGATGGGATGATAAGAACTTAAAAAAAAAAAAAAGCTCATAGCTGTTTGACCATCTCTCTAATAATTGCAGGAGAATATCTTCTCTTTCTTCTTTATTTTTTAAAGAGACTGGCATTTGCCGAGGCACTGTCGTAGATGGGCAGGTTACATGACACTTCCCTGCAGCATAAATTCTGTGGATGTTTCTCTAATCATACTAATTACATTACCAGATGTTCTCATCTTTCTTCTTTTGCCTTAATGGGACATGAATTTCCTATTTTGAAATTGCCACTTATGTGTTATATTTGTCAAGTGTTTTAAACACTATCTGGTCCTTTATTTGCTTTTGAAAACACTCAGTGGTCTAAAACTTGAACTTGACGTGAAGGCCAGGGATGACCGGGGTAGGAGTTATACTGTTAATTATACTTCTACTAACTATACTGTACTAGCGCAGTTATCTTGGACTTTCACAGGATGCCAGGCTTGAGCTGTCTATTTTCATTGTCACTATAAATAGAGTTTTCATAGGAAGCAGTTCACTGGAACAAATTATTTCGCTGGAACCCATTGCTAGCTAAATGAGATTCTTAAAAATAATTCTTAAGAGTATGGGCAGAGAAGTATTAGAAATTAGACATTGTCATCATAAACTACCAAAAGCTGTGTTGGTAGAAGATAATCTAATGCAATATTCTGGGGGAAAATAATTGCCAAAATCAATAAATTTTGATTTAAACTATAAATAAATTTGTATGCTTTTCTCCTATTAATGAATTACTGTTTACAAACCTTTTTTCTTTCATTGTGTAATGTGGAGTTAAAATATTTTTTTCTGTTGAGGAGTATATATATATATATGAATGTGTGTGTGCAGAATTTATACATATGTGTGTATACATGTATATGTACACATGTGTATATACAAAATACATGTGTACAAATGCATATGTATAAGGTAACTGCTGAAATAAGAAAGGAAACCTTTTATTTTTTATTGTTATTGTTATTATTATTATTTATTCCTGAGAGACATGGAGAGGGAGAGCCACAGGCAGAGGGAGAAGCAGGCTTCCTGCAGGGAGCCTGATGTGGACTCGATCCCAGGACCCCGGGGTCACGCCCTGAACCAAAAGCAGATGCTCACTCAATGAGCCCCCGAGGGGTCCCAAAAAAGGAAACTTTAAAAAGAGAAAACAATTTTAACCCCTTTGCTATAAAGCACAGAGACCAAAGCCCCAGGCAATCAATACTTCCCTAGTTATCACTTCCAGGGGGTTCTGCTAGAGAAGGGGGGGTGAGAAGGAGGGAGAGCGGAGGAGAGCAGACCCAGGGGAGAGTGAGGCCGGGCGGGGAAGGCCAGCCCTGCAGCCTCCTGTCCCCGGCCACCCAGGGCCTAGTGGCCCCGGCCCAGGCTGCCAGGCCATCTCCATCTGAATGCGCCTTTTGCACGCCGCCTATTTCTCGCAGTCTCCTTTCTCCCGGGTGGGTTTAAAGATCCTGGTTTCAGTGTTGACCCACTTGGCTTCTAGGTTGCATCTGATTTACCACATTTAGTGGACGCGTCTGTTTATGGGCAATTTCCTCATTATGAAAGGTCCTCTCCTTTTTTTTTTTGTTTTGTTTCCTCCAAAGAAAGACCTTTTTGTGTTGCTAACGAAGGCGCTCTCTGAAACCCCTGGAGTTTGCTGGAGTGTGTGCCTGTAGTTTTCCTTTTGAGAAACTGCTATTGTTGCTTCTAAGTGCACCTGGATGTCTAATACCGTGTTTTATTTAACAAGCCATCCTGGAAGTCTAAAAGTCATTGTTATTTTATCTTTATGCTGATAGTTTTCTTCCTGACATTTGCATTAAACAATTTCCCCTAGAATCCAATGTCTACAGGACATATATCGACATTACATATCAATAGAGGAGTCTTGTCTATAAATATGTCTATACCTCAGTCTACTGTACCTCCATGTCTCTCTCTCTGGCATGTCTGTAATTGTGCCTTTCCTCTCCTCCAGCAAGGACATAAATTGTGCAGTTGATGATAATGTGCTCTCTCCTGTAGAAGCGCCAGCCTACTCCTAACTCGGAGAAATTTCCCCATCCTGTGGACTCTTAGGATATTGCTACTGAAGTGAAAGCCATGCTGTGTTCTTGCAACTATACTCAGGAATTCATTTGATAAGAAGAGGATGATTCCTTTAAAGGGGAATTTTTACAGCTCGTACTATCTCTGTTTAGAAGACACTGTGCCGGGTATTATTGTCAGCATCTTACATGGGCCATTTCATCTCATCATTCTAGAAATTCTGTAGACTAGAGACTCTTATGTCTCCACCTCACAGAGGGGGAAATGGAGGCTTGTCCAAGATCACAGAGACCACGACGAAGTCTGAAATTGAACTGAGCGTCAAAATCAGTCCCTTGGATAAAATATTTCTTGCCTCAGGTCTTCCACATAAAATTCGACAAGAAATAATGGTATTATTAATATAAAATAATAACACGAATTTACGTTCATTGAGAACCAACAGTGTGTCAGGTACTGCCCAGATCCTTTAAATATTCCTCATTATTTTGCCATTCTCTCCAAGCCTTCATGGTAAGAGGTTAGGAAACGTTAAGGTCAACAGCTAAAAACATACTGTGAATTGAGGTCATTCCTGTTCCGAAGCTTACGTGGTTCCCACTATTAATCATCAAGCCTATAAGAAATCACCCCAGAAATGTAAGCTTTTCTCCTTAGCAAATTTGGTAAGATCAGCTACAATTAATATACCTCTGCACCAGCAGCTCCATCTCCCCAAGGGTAGACAAGAGACAGATGGGGAGATCTTAATGGTTCTCTCTTATAATTCAGGTTTGCTTTTAGTAGCTATTAAGTATTAATTAAGAATTAATGCACTCCCATGTGTCTGCTCTGAGAAAAAAAAAACACAAATGGCTTTTTGGAATTACTTAGATCTAAAGGGCTTGAAAAGTGAGTCTCATTTTGATCGAATTAACTAGAGATGTCATCTGAAAAGGATTAACTCAATCACCTACCAAACACTTCAGACAAATAAAAACTTTTCCTGCCTGCCTTCCTTCATGAATTCATTTTTACTTATTCCATAAACATTTTCTAACCCCCCCATGTGTAGGGCTCAGTGCTTCCTTACCTGCAGATCTGGCGGCAGGTGTGCGCCCTGGCAAGCCACCGAATTCCTGCACCGCACGGTGTTCCCGCAGCGGAGGGCCCGGCCCCTGGGCGGAGAACTGAGGGGAGGCTTTCTGGGAGGGCTGACCTGTGCCCAGATGCGGGGGCGGGGGGCAGGGGTCGTGTGACAGGTCAAGATGCCAAAGGCCCTTGCGGGGAGGCACCGCCTGCCGGGGCCAAGCAGGAATCCAGGACCAGGGAACGGTGAGGTGAGGGAGAGCTGCGGCCCAACACAGCCTGGGCTTAGACGTGTGTGTGTGTGTGTGTGTGTGTGTGTGTGTGTGTACTTGTGTGCACGTGTGTGTCCGCGCTTCGAGTGTGAGGCTAAGGAGTGGAAGGTCCACGTGCAAGCTGTGCGCCAGGGCTCCCGGCTCTCCGCCCAGCGGCCGGGCCAGGCCTCGGCGCCCCACGGCCTCCCGGGGCAGGTGCCAGGGCCCAGGGCCGGCCCAGTGACGCTGAGCAGGACCTTCACACCTCTGGAGGGTCACAGAAGCAGCAACGGAAGGGGAGGAAGGAGAACAAAGATGGGGAGGAAAGGGGGCAGCAGGAGGGGAAGGCGGGAGGCGCAGCCCAAGGACTTGCGGCCTCAGGCTCTGCGGGCAGGTCGCGACCCCTGCAGGACAGGCTTCCCGTGCTTAGATTGCTGGGGAGCAGCCGGGGAGGGCCCAGCCTGCGTGGGAGACTGACGCACTGAGGGCGCCGGGGAAAGGAGCAGAGCCGAGCTGGAGGCCGAGCAGGCCGGGCGAGGTGGTGCACGCGGCCAGCGGCTCTATTGCGGAGCCAGGAGTGGCCCGCGGGCTTCCAGGGGAATGTGACGTGGTCGCGGCGGGCAGGAGGCTGCAGGCAGGCCCTCGAGCACCAGGCCCTCGGCGTGGGGCCCGCGGGCTCGCTTCCCAGTCCTTCTGGGACTAGAGCCACGTTGAAAGCGGGAACGTGGAGCCTCTTGTCCGGTGTGGAGAGAAGCCGCCTCCCGTGGGCGCTTGGTGGGGCTCGGGGGTCCCCCCAGCACCTGCTAGGCCTCGCCCGGCGATGGGCTCGAGCCGCCAGTTGCCTTCCTGGCCAGCTGCAGCTGGGGGGCTGGTCGGGGCCTGCGGGTGCCCTGGGGGGCGGCCACCCTTCACCTACGAAGGTCCACACTGAACTCCGGGTGGGGCTGCTTGAATCACACACTTTGAGGTCACATGTTAAACGTGCAAAACCATTCTGTCCGCAGGAATCAAAGGCAGCGTGGCCGCTGCAGCACAGGACGCCGCCGTCCTGCGAAGAGCCGGGCCCTGGCCCTCGGGGCCGCCTCTAGAGACCAACGTCGGGGTGTGGAACGCAGGGGAGAAAGGCAGGTGAGGGATCTGGAGCGCGGAGAAGGCACGCGAGGGCCTCCCACAGCCACCAGGAGCCTCGCTCAGCTGCAAACCCGGCTCTTGCGCTGAGCAGCCGTGCCACCTGCCACAAGTTAGTGCCCCCTCTGCCACGACTCCTCACCCACACACGGGGACAGCGAGTCCTCGGAGGGCACTGATAGGGAGTAGGAGAGACAACGTCAGAACGGGAAGTTAATGCCATTGCAGGACTGTAAGAACCTATAAGAACCCCTAAATAACTGTGATCTTCAATTATCAGGGATAGAAAATGCATCAGCTTGAGATGCAAAGGAAGCTCCCCAAACACCACAAATCGTAAGCAAATAACCTAGACATTGACTAATGTCACTAAAAGACCAGTGGCCCCAAATAGAGCTTTCAATATACATGTTGATCCAGAAGGACTGTATCTGAAATATTTGGGATTCCCTCCGAAGAAATGCCGCATATGTAGTGGAGGACATTAGGAGGTGTTTGGTTTTGACTCTAAAATATATATGGTCTTTACGGTTTAAGGCTCGTTCTAGGTGGTGGATAGGCTTTGTGATATTTAGAAAAGCAACTGGAGGACAGAAGGCTTAATATAGCTTCCAAAGGAAATAGGTGTTTTATATCTAAATCGTATTTCAGAATTAAAATATGGCCTTTGGGAGCTTTTTGCTCCTTGCGGAAATCTATCACGGAATCACACGTAAGGTAAAAATTTCAGTTAAATGTCATGTATCTGATGAATAGATGCATTTCTATATTTTGATGGAGTGCTTCGCAGCCTGGGAGGCGGAGTCTGAGAAGGGACACACAGGGAACCAATTATTCTTAATTCAATTAGCTGAAACTCTTCAGGTCTTCACCTTGATTTGATACACTTTGCTTCTTTAATATTCTCCACTGTTACCTTGGTCGCATCGTTCTTCACAGAGCTTTCCTGTCCACTGTGCTTCTGCTCCACCCTATGCAGATAGAGGAGAAAGAAAAAGGGGTCTTGGGTGCCAAGAGAGACCTAGAAGCAAATCCAGTCTGGGTCGGATTGGGCTTCCTTCCACGTGGGACCTGGCCTTATGCTCTTTCCCTCGGTCTTGGTTTCCTTGTCATATCGATACCTACTTTGCTGGAGTATTGGGGATTAGAGTTGATACGCGTTGAGGGTTAATACAGAGGCCGTACATGGAAAATAGGCAACGAGTATGAGCTTCTTTATTATTTGTAAAGAAAGTGTCAACTCGTGTGCAGTTGACTCAAAGAAGTCTTAAAGGCCCTGAAGATTTTACCCTCCTTAATGCTCGGAGCTGCATGTTACTTGCCCCTGGTTACTTTTCTATGCGGCATTTTGGTCATTATGTGTAGGAACGATCTCCACAATGAGATACGACATTTATGGAGATAAGATTCAGCTTTTCAGATTCCCGTCAGCAACACGCATCTGGCCATGAGCTTGCGGATAACAGCCCAATGATAGATGTCCAAAGGGTATTTCCTTAATAGAATGAAAATTATTTTCTGAGAGGACTCCTATCAGAGCTGGCAATCTGCCTGATTTTCTGATTTCTCCAACTTGTCCGTGCCCCACCAAATGGAATGATATCAGACACCAAGTGTTTCACAATTATTTTCCCTCAAGTATGATTTATTTAACAATCATATGTAATAGGAAATACAGAGAATTACAGCAGAATAAAAACACAGGAATTGTAGCTTGGCATGTTAAAAATGAAATAAAAGGGCTACTGGTTAAATAAAGAGACGTGTGGCATTGTTAGGTATGTGTCGTGTAGCTGAGGATCGAAATGCAAAGCAGGAAGGCCGAGGTGCAGCAGCCTGACTCACCCGCCCTCCTCAGGGCCCACCCGGCATTGGTGTTTGCAGAAAGGGTGGGCCCTGCCCACCTCCGCCCTGACTCCCTCCCGTTGGCGCTAATTAGTAGCTACCCTGGAAGGAAGAGAGAATAAGGGAGATGGAAAGGAGACAAGTGGAAGGGGGGGAGGAGGGTATGCAGAGAGGAAGGGGGGCGAGGCAAAGAAAAAGCGCACTGACAGCGTGCCGATTCTAAGGAAGTAGACCCTATTTCTCCACTCCCTCTGGAAATTCAGTCACGGTGCTTTGTAAGTTAAATAACCTGGAAAATTAGGTGAGAGGCCATATACAGAAACTGATGAATTCATTATATTTCTCTCTCTCTCTTTTTAGTTAACAAAGTCTATAGGTCCTAAAATATCAATAGGAACAAAGTGGACAAGTTTCCTATGATCCTTGAGAAGCAATGTTCCAAGTTACTTCTCCCCGGAGAGATTCTCTAGCTTTTCCAAAAGACGACTGGCTGGAATAAGAACAAAAGTAATTACGCTTCCCAGAGAGTCAGATTCTATTTTAAATGCAGAATATTTTCTAGCTGGTAAGTAGCTACTTTTAAAAAGACACTGAAAGCAGTAGTTCTCATTTCTTCATAAATAGAAATAAAAAGTCCATAGTTAAAAGACAAAAAGTCACCATGATGTACATATCTATAAATCTCCCCCCACCGCATCATCAGAGATCAATCCGTACTGCTTACATTTAAAATATCAATTGCATTATAATGTCTATGATACAATTCAATTATTTAGCTGAGTTCTACACAAGATTCAGGTGAACCAAAAACTAAGGACCTTATTCACAGAACATTTAAAGGCATTTTATACACAGTCTATGCACAAATATATCTTAAATTAGAATGATGCATACCTAATATGCATTTAGAATATGGCTTACACATTAAAGGAGATCTAAGTTGTGGATCGTAAAATCCCACCACTCAGACTTAAAAGCTTCTGATTATATCACTTTCTAAAATATTGCTTAGCATTGTGGAACCCAAGAAAAAAGCAGGTGCAACAGAAAACTGATAGGATGGATGGACTCTCCTTCACTTTATTCTTTAATTCATGGCTACTCTTGATTTTTTCCATCCAGTTCCTACCTTCCACCACACAGATTCGTTTCAGAATCATGGACGTGTTTGCACGGTGAAAAGTCACAACCCCTCATTGTGCTTGACCCTTCCTGTCAGCTAATAACAAACAAAAGTTGTTCTTCAGGTGGGGGCAAAGGAAAGGCTCTGCACATGCTCAGGCAAGACATGACAGGCAAGCAGAGTCTCCAAGAGTTGCAGTCTGTTTCTGTGTAGTAAAACTATCAAGTCACGCCAAATGATATTATCTGTACAGAAAAGGATGGGTTTCCATTTTCATAGATATTTTTCAATACACACACATACTTCTTGTCACTTATCCCTGGGCCTGTGATATATTTTGTCATGTCCTGATGGCATCAACACCCCAGAAGGCAAATTTCATTCTCAGTCCTCACAGCTGTCTCCAACAATGGGTGAGGGATCTTCTTACCCTGGAGTGTAGGGAACATGGGACTTGCATCGTGATGACGCTCAGGTGGGTGATGTCTTAGTGCTTTGAAACCACAGGCATGGATGCCAGTTGGTCCACTGGTTTCAGGGATGGGTCTCACTGCAGTTTCCCAGCGTGAGAGTTACAATGAAGTGGTTGGTCATCAAGGTCGTAGAGCCGGGGTAAAGCTCCATTGTTGTCACAGGACGTCAACCACAGCTTCTGAGCAGCCCCACCTCTCATGTTGCTTCCGTGTATTTAAAATAAAGACAATCTAAATAGCCCATTCTTCAGAGAGGCGAAAAAAAAAATTTTCCCCCCATAATTTTGCTTTGCTTTTACTTAAAACCTTGAAATATTTGTAATTATAGAACTCTGCATAAAAGGATATAAGGAAGTAAATTTTTAAAATGCTTCATCTTTTGTACATGTGTCACCAAGTCCCCTATGCTATACCTGGGCTCAGAGTGATGACAATTTTAACCTATCCAACCTTTGTCTTCAAAATTTCTCAGACTTGCTTGAAAAAGCTGGGTCAAAACAATCAAAACATCTCCTCCAAGACTGTTTGTTGGGGGAAGGACAATGGCAGAAGCACTGGCCAAAAAATCTGATGGCAACTTTGGATGTACTTGGTTGGCTGGAGTTACTAGCTCAGAATTTATGTTCTTCTTCTTACGAGTTCCTCCTAAGAGTCCATTAAAATGGCCCTATCCAGATGTGTGTTGAAAAAGGAGAACATAGCTGTGTGGAAAGTTGAGGATTTAAGATGTTCTGGTCCTGTTCTCATTATCCTGAAATAAAATCCAAACAAAAATGAGGATCATGTTTCGGTCATACACATGCATCGATTACTGTGTGGTGGTATCACCTTGGACTTTATATACCTTGTCAGAAATAAGGGTTTTAAGAAATAATAATAAAAAATAAGGGTTTTGTCAATACAGAAAAGATAATGGCTTTCTACCAGCTGGGAGTCGTCGTCTTCTTTTCGTCTCTCTGTGTGTGCATGTGTCTGTCTGTATATTTTAATTCTACTAAAACTTTGGATTGTCTGGATCAGAAGTCCAAACCCAAGTAGCTATACAAGCCAAGAAGGCAGTATATATGGGGTAAGCGGGCCTGTGTGAGTGTAAAACCAGTGGAGTCACGAGGACTGTAGTGAACTAGAGAGAACAAGTCCTGTGTGACGACATTCAAAGAGATTTTAAATCAGTAAGTCAAATAAAGCAAATGCACCGACGACATCCAGCCCGCACTCCATTAGGCTTTGACCTCTCCTTGGACGGTGCACTCAACACCAAAGAGCAGGTGTTGGTAGGAAGAGGGAACACGTCCTTCCCCGTGAGTGCCAGCTCTGATATTGGTTTGCTTTTGGAGCGCCATCAGTCTCTGGCGTGTCCTTCAAGGAAGACAATATGGTAAATTATATTCTAGCATCTTTGTAAATGATAAAGCAGCATGGCATTGTACATCCACTTCCAATCTCATTCACTCTAATTAACAAAAACGGTTTTAAAAAGTAAGCAAAACCAAATAGTTTTGTGGACGGAAATCTCTCAGAAATAATAGTGAAGTTATTCAACAATGTGAAAAGTAGATTTCAAAGGTTGGTTTCTTGCCCTAAGTGTAGTGTTGATTTATGAGGTTTTCTCATGGGGCACATTGAATTAGACCTCAGTGTTTCGTGGGAAAATATCTCATACTGGGGCCCACACACCGAGAATGAAACAGGCAATGGCTCTCAGAGATACAGCCAGGCTGCCGTAAGGTCTATACTTTCCCCACGGCAGCCAGGGAAACAGTTAGCTAGAGGTCACAAAGAAAATGTGGTTAATATGCAACCTGGAAAAAAAAAAATGCAACCTGGGAGCCTGGAGGCAAAATCTGACCTTCACATATATTTTGTTTGTTCTACACAGTGTTTCAAAAACACTTTGAGCCAACATTAAAAATGGAAAGGTTTTACAAAAAAAAAAAAAAAGTCTCTTAGCCAATGGAAACACCTGGAAACACTGGTCCCTAATTTGTGCATGGTGAAAATATGCTGGAGGCAAAGACTGGCTGGCTGCAGCCTTTAGGTCAGGTGCACTGTGTCCTTCCTGTTTCCAAGGCTGACCACCGCTCTTGTCTCCCAGACCCTGGGCCTGAGTCACTGTTCCCAAATGTCACCACTCCTTTTGGTTTTCTACTTCCCTTATTTAAGAGACCTGCCTATTTCTTGAAGGTGTATAAATCTCACCTACTGCAGGTCATGATTTCTGGAAGACTGTGAACTGAAGGCAGAGCTTTCTCAAATTGAAAAGAACACTACAGCATTTGGCTAGTGTGGACAGAAAAAACAATGGTCTAACAGCCTGCTTCAGTGTGCACACTGCTGTTTGAGTGGGTCTCAAATCTTTCCAGCGTTGGGGTCTTTTTAGTTGAAAAAAAAAAGATAAAAGAGACTTCATTAACTGCCAGTTGAATCCCACTGAAACACCTTACTGATGGGATGCCAGAATTTTACAGATATTTTATCTGTAAATATATATAATATACACTTTGCCATAGACTTCTTCATAGATCGGACAGTCATTTTTACGAAGGTACTGGCGACCCGTGTCCCCTGCACAGCAGTTTTTGGAAAATGTTCATAAATATTCCAGTTCCATATTATAAACATGTAAGAAATGCTGATTGTAAACCTTTTTCTTTTGAAGCTTCATAGTGTGCACTGGCTTGAAGATACCCAGTAGGAAAGACTTGCTTAATTTTGTTCAACTCAGTTTTCAAATGGTATTTATTTGACACAAAAAATTTTTTTGTACTTAAAGCATCTATAAATACTCCACTGAATCTAGTTTTCCCTAAAATATGCTTTGAGGGTCCATCCTATATCATCAGAACCTAAGAACTCTTCAGAAACAGGGCAGCCCCGGTGGTGCAGAGGTTTAGCACCGCCTTCAGCTGGGGGTGTGACCCTGGAGACCCAGGATCGAGTCCCACGTCGGGCTCCCTGCATGGAGCCTGCTTCTCCCTCTGCCTGTGTCTCTGTCTCTCTCTTGCTCTCGCTCTGTCATGAATAAATAAATAAAATCTTAAAAAAAAAAAAGAACTCTTCAGAAACAGCCATGGGCTCTAAAGGTAATAAATTTACAGTTTGGATGGAGGGTATGAAGAGAAATTGCTATAGCTAATATGAGACAATATGTTAAAATTGTTAAATATAGACATACATGGGTTTTAATTGCTGAACAGCCACTCTGTGGGCTTGATTTCCACCCAAGCTTCATATGTAAAGAATTTTACATATGATTTCACAATCACCAACTCTGAAATTGTTGAGAGGACTAACCGAGATTAATACACGTGAGATGTTCACTGGTCTGACACTTGATAGTTGCTATTATTTATTTATCAATAAAAGACAGTCTTATAACCAACTCACAAATACGGAGATGAATCATCCTAAAAGCTAACCACAGTTTAACTCTTTTATATCTAAAGCAATATGTGAGGAGCTACTGACGGCATCTCAAAGTCTTGGTATAGGATCCCTCAGCATTTTCTTCCCTGCCCCCCACCATCACCCCAAGAGCAGGGCTCAGTATAACACAGAGAGTTTTGTTTCTCAGCTTTTAAGGAGACCCTACAACATCTCCACTATAAATACACATCCTTCCCTTCTAACAGCTGGCACTTCCCCTGTAGGCAGACCCAAGACCACGGTCCTTAACTCTAGTGTACAGAAATACCACAGACAGAATTATTAAAAATTAAGATTTCCAAGGCATGATTCCCAGAGTTAGTAATTTTATAGGTCGAGGGCAAGCCTCAGAAGCTGAACTTTTAAAAAGAGAACCCCTGATGCAAACAAATGTCTATAGATTTGAGCAAACACTGATTATTTGTTTCCTAATATGTCCTTGCTTTGTTATTGTCACCTAGTGTTAACATTCATATTTCCTACATGAAGTAGAAAGGGGATCATGATTAAATCTCTCCACAGCCTACAGATTATTATTTTTAAAGGACTAACATGTCTCGCTGAGGATAATTTTTATCAATGAGCAAACTAAGCTCTTTGAAAAAGTACACATTTAAGATTTTGCTTCAGAAAATAGGAGAGATTTTTTTTTTTAAAGATTCCAGGAGGACACTGCAATGAGATAGCTTTGTCTCTAATGATATTCTACGAACCATTCACTTCAGAAATTAGGTTTCTTGTCTAAAAAATAAAATTACCTCTCATGTTTAAAATGACAGAAGCCTGTAAGGTATTTCAAACCTATGAATGTGTATCCACATGTTTTTCTTCAGCGTTTACTAGATCTTCTGAGTTCTTATGAAGATCTGGTTCACCTAAAACACAAGCAGACAAATAAACAAAATAAGCCTGTGGAAAAAACCTAATAAGGTCAGGAATCTGAAGCAATTTAGTCAAATATTGAAGATTCAGTTATACAATGGATTCTGTGGCACATTTCTCCAAAGATATCAAATATCGTCTTTTCAGACTGTGGATTTAAAGAGTACAAGTCATCTCCTGGGGGTTGTACAACATTGTGAAGTTGCAATTTAAGCTGGTAATACAAAACTGAAATAGATGACACCTACTAAATCAAACATAAAAATTATGCATGCTTTTCTTTGATTTTTTGGGGGGGATTTGGGGCAGAGGGAAAGGGGGGAGGCTCCATGTTTCGTGTGAGCTGGAGGTCAGGCTTGATTCTCACGACCCTGAGATCATGACCTGAGCCGAAATCAAGAGTAGATGCTTAACCGACTGAGCCACCGAGGTGCCCCTTTCTTGAATTTTTTAATCAAAACAAATTGTTTTAAACAAACTCTGTAATTATCAGTGCCTTTTACCACATACCCTTTAGTCGCTATGAATTTAAACAAATGTCTAATTAGAATACTGATCTTTAAGATAAGACATAATTTGCCAAACACACTAATGAAATTTATAATCCGAGAATAACTCATCTTCTATATAAACCATGAAGAAAAAAATGAACATGAAAAATGTGCCAATATTTCTAGAGAAGTTGAAGAGAATCTATCAAAAATAAAAATATAAAGCAAAATGTATAGATAAAAGAGTCTTATGTGAAAAAGAAAGTAAACAAAATTAGCGGAAATTTATTTTTGAAGCAATTACTCAAAGTACTTTGATATTTCAGGAAATATATGATGGCACGTTCTTTCTGTTTGAACTTTGGTCAAAAATATACTAACACTTAAGGGGCACCAGAGTGGCACAGTTGGTTTAAGCATCTTACTCTTGGTTTAGGCTCAGGTCATGATCTCAGGGCTGTGAGATCGAATCCCAAGTGGAGCTCTGCACTAAGTGTGGAGTCTAAGATTTTCTCTCTCCCTCTCTCCCCCTCCCTGCCCCCACTCTCTCATTCTCTCTCTCTCTCTCTCAAAATAGGTAGATAGATAAGCTACACCAGTAAGTAAGACCAGTTATCTTTGAGATCATTCCTTTAACATATATTGTAAGATTGTGTTGTCTCAGTTGCAACAGATCTTTTATTGAGGTTATAAAATTAGTGAGCATATAAACCTTATGGGGTGTTACTATGAAGCAAAATTATTTTGTCTCCTGCTTTCTCTTTAAAATATATTCAAAAAGGGAAAATTCTCTTTTATCCCAGGATGAAGTTCTCAGGTAGTATCATGACTTTTGCAATCATCCTTAGATAATAAAAACATTATGTGATCACATTAAGTTGCCAAAGTCTCCATTCTGATATTAGTCTGGTCATATATGTTACACATCAATCTTAAAGATCATAGAAGATTCCTTTCCAACCTTGAGTTTGTGGTGGAGCCCAGAAATGGTGTGTGATGGTGAGGCATGGTCGATGCTTCTTTCTGTTTCACTCTCCCCCAACTGGCTACCTTGACTCCTGAGCTGGAGCAAAGGAGGGAAAGGGCTGAGTTGTAGAAGCCAAGTCCCTACACCATGGTAGGATGGCTTCATACTCACTAGACCTGGCAGGTGTTTAGAGCTAATTCTTTGATGGACACATTCATGGGCTCTTCAGGGACTTCTTGCCAGAGGCCATGGCTGGAGCCATCTTATCACCTCGTTATCCTTTACGATGTTCAAAGCCCCCTGGAAATTTACTGTTGCATCTTCAGCTTCTGTCTGCTGAGGTTCTTTCATTCTTCCAAATATGGGTGGGGCCCATTTGGTTTACACAAAACACTCATGAGGCTGTTGTTCCCATAAATTACTTGAGGAAAGACTGAAACTTACATAGCCTCCTCTCATGCGGCTCATCTGTCACCAGCTAATCTTTTCCATCTCATGTAATAATTACACTCCATTCCTAATATCCCTGAGGGTCCTGATGCAGTTCTCTTCTCTTGATTTGGGGTAAAGAGGGAAACATTTCTATACCTTCCCCCACAGCAGATAGTTCATTAAAGAAATTCTCCTCGCGGATCCTTTTTCAACCATTAATAACCTGACCCTTTCATTTGTTTGAGTTGGGTAATGATCATAAGCATCTCATAATTGGCTTTGAATCTTCTTTGAAATTCCTGACTCACAGGATTTTTTTCTAAAATCTTAGACTCTTAGCTTAAACCTCTGATTTAATATTTTGTTACTTAGGACTAGATTAGAACAGAACAGAGCAAAAAGAATAGACTTCACTAAAAGAGGAATAAGAGTAATTCACTGGTTCTTAAAATTTTTTGAGAGAAACTTTTACAGTGGGCAAAAATACTGATAAAGAACTCACCAGTAACAAGAGTGGAATAGGAACAAAATCATCAAGTTGTAATAATACAGCCATTACAATTTACAATTCTTGTTAAAACTGTCTATATGTATTATGTATTCTAACATGAACATGTTGTTATATATTGGTTTATTGAACCAATAATGAGTAATGAATGATCTGAGTAAGAAAGAATACAAATTAATGCATCAGAGTAACAAATTTTATATTATCCCTATTAGCAGCAACAGCAAAAACAGTAGTTAACATTTAGAGAATGCTTACACTATGCTAAGTGCTTCATATATTTTATCATTTAATCCTTTGAACAATTTTTATTGCCCAAGGTCATATACCATCTAAGGAGCAGAGCTGGCCCTTCAACCCTGGAGCCATGCACTTTACTACTAAACCAAAGAGTTTGGTCACACAGGGCTAACTCCCTGACCCAAAGGGGCAAGTTTCTATTAGATTTGAAAGGCTGAAAGCATTCCTTGTTGCTTGGAGAGAAATGATTGCAAAGTTTCAACTTGAGAAGTGTAGAGTAAACATGACATTTTTCATTTTTCATCCTCCTGCTCTGGCTAGCTACTAGGATTCAAAATTCAGTTCTTCAGAGAAGAATGAATGGTTCCATAGTAAGAACTGTAGTAAGCATTTTCTAAGAAACAAAACTCTGTTTACTGCCATTCTGTGTAGTAAAACCTACAGTAGAGACAGGCTAAGAAGGATTCAGATACCAAGGTCCACACAAATCCTACACTCAGGGGGATTTCAATGCAAAAGGCTGCAAGAAGGAATCAAATGCTTTCTTGCTAATGCCAGGGAGGAGAAATAATAGGGATTTGTGACTCCAGGAGTCGCAGTGATTTCTGACTCTCCACCCTGCAGCACCACAGCCAACACTGCACCATAGATGTTAGGGATCTCAGATTGCTCTGTTTTCCTTGCATATTCATCCACAACAAGGACAATGCATTGTTTCTAGAGACCACACACATCACAAGTTCCCTAATTATTAGTGTTTATGATCAAATTCTTCAGGGGAGAGACTTTTTTCTGTATGAGTTTCCATCTACAGAAGAAAGAGTCAGGAGAGTATGTCTCCTTTGATTTTTGGTTTTCATTTTCCCCAGGGAGACAAAAACTACTTATAATCTTCATCAAGCTGAGTACATAATTTTCAGCAGGTAGGTACCTGCTATGGAAAGCAGATTTGGCAAATATTGATGGTATGCAGAATTCAAAATTTGAGCCTTTAGATGTAGACTGTAAAGATTGTTTGACAAATTTGTAGATTGGTTGAATTGGGGAAAACTAAACCCCAAACAAGTAATTGTTTCTTCCATCTTATTTGGCTTTAGGCCACAAATCCCAGAGGACTTAGTAGGTAGCTATCTTGATTAAAGTTCAAAACTCAGCCAAAATAGAAATCAATCTCACATAACTAGCTGTCCTTTAACCTGGGATGAGAAGGGCTAGTGTTCTCTAAAAATGCCTCCCATGCTATTTTCTCTCCTATGTACATGCCCCTAGCTAGCTTAGGCTGGCTGTGAGGCGAGGCTACTTGAGGGATGTGCGGAGAGGTCCTATTTAAGAGTTTTTAAAAGTTATAATGGAATAAATTGCTTCTTTTGGTCGTAATGCAAGTTGTTCTATCGCAGTACACTTATAAATGGTAAATCCATGCTTTAAAATAAAAGCACTTTAAGCAATTAGCCACACAGCACTTTATTGATCTACAACATTCAGCCAAGATTGTGGGGAGTGGCACAGTCTCTAATCTATCAATACTCATATAACAGGATGACTCTCATGATGGAGGTGAGTTTACTTAAAATAAATCATGAGTTCTCTATTATTTCTACATTACGAACATCAAAACTATTATCTTATTCTTGTTGAACTTCTTTTATTTAACGAGATTTCTATTTCTTACCAGTCTCTGGGTTTTCTTTAATCATCAGACTTGCTCAGCATATTTTATAGAAGCATAGCTCAGGATGGGTGATATGGGAACACAGAATGAATCTGTTTAGAGTGATGAGTTAACACGATTAAGTAGGTCTTTTTGCTGAATACCTCCTTACTTCCACAAAAGTTTCCTGATACAAATCAAAACTAGTCGACTTCCAAGATCACTGGCTACCAGTTGTCTTACCAAAGAATAGGGCTACACTGGGCTTCGAAGAGGTTATGGAAATGAAGTTTGAACATCAGATTCTTGACAATTTTCACCATTTCTTCTTGAAGGCTTACATATTAAATCCTACCTGAAGGTATCTTTCGAATCATTTTTTATTCACTTTCATTTTTTTCATAATTTCTTCATAGAAATGAAATATATGAAAGAAAGGAAAAGATTTCAGCTATAAATCTTTTTTATTGCATTATTTCTGCAAATTTCCTAGATTTCTATAGTTAACAAGGGAACATTATATTAGCTAAAGCCTGAACAAGAGTCTCAGAGGGAGTAAAGTCAGAACTCAAGAGTTTGGATTGTAATTGGTCTAAATTTAGGCATACGTTAAGGGATGAAAACTAAGATGGTAAAATATTCTTTTGGAAAATAAGTAGGATTGTTATAAACTAAGCTAACTGGGTTAGCTAAAATCTTTTCTTTTTAAGAGCATTTAGGTCTGCAGAATGCTTTCTAAAAATTTGGTTTTTTTCCTCAAGGGTTCTATGCCAAGAAAAAATAAAGGCAAGTATATTAAGCGGCGGAATCCTCAACAGAAAGAATTTAGGAGAACACTTCATTTTCAGCTCAACAGTCATTCAGAATAAGCCACTTCCATTCCTTCACTCACTCCTGCAGAAAACTGGATGGATTTGAGAGAAAATCCAAAATGTCTTTTGGAGAGATACTCTAGAGGTAATTCTGTTGGACTAATTAAGAATTGAAAGTTGACAGGAGAGCCAAGACCCATTCATCATACATCTGCCCACTTGATCGATGGAATTGATCCATTTTCTCATGAAATATTCCATTGCTTTATCTCAAACCAAAATTGTCGTGACCAAGCAGTGTTTTTCCATAATATAACTCCTTAAGGAAGATCTCCATGTAGTTTGGGGGCACATATGTGAGCCCAGAAGAGTAATAAGAATTACTGTGGAAAACACTAAATTCTAAATACTTCTTATGTATTGACTCATCTAATCTTCACAACAGCCCTTGAGATAGACACAATTTTTATGATCCTCACTTTAGAACTCTGCAAACTGAAACTGAGAGATTAAATAACTTGCTCCATGTTACACAGCAAGTAAGTGGTGGGACCGGGATTAAACAGGTAGTCTAGGTCCAGGGTTCTAGATCCTAATTCTACACTGTACAACCGTCCAGGGTATAGTTTATTTAATAGCTGCTATGTTTCTGTCTTTCCCTAGTATGAGTTTATGCCTTATCTTTGAAGTTAAATCCGATGGTAAACGATAGCCTTTTTTCCTAAGGTGGAGACAGACAGTAAGAATAAGTAAAAACACATATGTGAAAATGTGTTCTTTGGTATCAGACACCAAGCCATTCTCAGCTGGTTAGTTATTGGGGTGTTCCTACTAGTCCACTATAATTAACCATTAAGTCAACTGCTAGGGAATCACAGTAAAGAAGGTATATAAGAGCAGCTCTTAAAAAATCAGGTTTTTCAGGGGGAAAATAACTTGGCTAATCTGATAAACTGAATTATATATGGGACAAGTCATTCTCAAATGAACAGTATATGAAGCCATTTTTCTCCAGCCATCTACTTCTACTATAATAGAAATAAGGGATCCTTGGGTGGCGCAGCGGTTTGGCGCTTGCCTTTGGCCCAGGGCGCGATCCTGGAGACCCGGGATCGAATCCCACGTCGGGCTCCTGGTGCATGGAGCCTGCTTCTCCCTCTGCCTGTGTCTCTGCCTCTCTCTCTCTCTCTCTGTGACTATCATAAATGAATAAAAAAGAATCTAAAAAAAAATAGAAATAATTTTTCAGGGATATCTGTCCCTTAGAATTTTTATCAATCCTTTTTTATTTATTTTTTAGTGGCCGAGAACTATTACAGCAGTTGTTAAAAAAAAATGGTAGAATTAGTGTAAAGGAGAAAGTAAGTTTATGAAAGTCATATTGCCTTTCTGATGTTTTAGAAAAGGGACATCCAACATGAAACTGTAAAGCTTTATTGCAGAAATGACACAGTGATAAGATGCTCAAAGAAAATTTATTGACACTCAACATATTATTTCAGTAAAGAGAAATGCTACAAAATGCCATTTAAACAGATATTTGAAAGAATAAAGATGCTGATGTAGCGACAGCAGTTGAACCAGGTCAACCAAGGAATTTGTAGCCTTTGTGGTCAGTGATGCCAATGTGCAATCTGCAAAAATTGGTTCCCTTTCTCTCATGGAGCCAGGTAGATTTCCAGCGAGTAAATGAAATCTTCAAGTTTTTTTTTGTCACACTGGAGCTGCCACCATGCATGCAGTTTTACCTAAGGATGTTTACTGATCAGGAAAACTTAACGTTTGCATGAACTGGCTTTTGCTTCTGAAAAAAAAGGGTGCTTATTTAAAAAATATCGAGACAAAATTATTTAAAAGTTACGAAATACTAAATTGTACTTAAAATTTATAATGATCCATGTTTATAGGAATTATTGTGGAAATTATAAAGATAAATATAATTGATATTTTTCTTAATTTTCAATATATTTTACTTTTGCTCCTAAAACTTCTTTGTGATTTTTGTGTTCATTAGTAATGATCACGAAATGACCCCCCCCCTTTTTTTTTGGAATTTAACTTATTTTTTCACCATTTGATTTGTTGCCTAAAAAGCCCAGATTGCCTAAATGAGCCCAGGAAGCTCACTTCTAGTTGACTTCAACTAGAGTAGGAACTCTCAGAATCTAATAAGAAGCTATCTTGAAGGATATTAATATTGTCTACTAACAAATAGTATACAAGTATTAGGATGTAGGACCATATTATATAAAGCAATAATACGGAATCTATGACTTATTTCAAAAATAAAAATATAATCATACTTCCTGTTCTTTTGTCTTTTTCCTACTAATGTATTTTAATGATCTTAACAAAATATCGAATTATTTGTAGAAATACAGAGTTAGAAGGATCAATGCCCTTACGTAGGTTATGACTTGACTTTCAGGTACAACTGCACTCTATCATTCCTTAATCTACTGAAAAAGCATCAAGAAAACCATTAAGCTTTTCTTCTTATGTGTGTATCTCATGAGTTATAGTCATGCACAGTACATCCTACTTTTTATAATTTAATATATATAAGTAATCTATTTAACTCATAAGCATTTGGTAAGCTCATAAACATTATGGTAAAGTATAGGAGGACATTTTTGGCTGACTCTGGGTTTCAGAGCAACTATTAACTGATTGGAAGTTAAGTTTCTTTACTATTTATAAGACTTTTATATTGACTAAATCTTTAGTTTAGGAGAGTTATAGGCATACATTTTTAAGGAAAACAACATTGTACACTGAAAAAACATACTAAAATATATATATACTGAAAATTTTACCACAGGAATTACTTATACTTACTCATTTGTATATAAATGTAGCATGAACTTTATGTATGAACCAATATATGTTATAAATTCTGAGTGATCCAACTAAATGATGGTAAAGACAAAATCAGCTAAAATTGTTAAGCATAACAATAAAATAGTGCTCAAGAAAGAAAAAAAATGATTTGTAATACTCAGTGAGGACCACCTGTCAGAGTACCCTTGACCAAATAGAAAGAACAAGAGGCATGCTTTGGAGGAAGAGGATCATTGGAAATTCTGGGAATAACTTATATTCTGACTATGTACAACTATGGATAAAATCTCAAAGTTGCCCCAGAATACATCGGCTTCATTTCCAAATTGAGAAAGGAGCACATCTTCCTACTTGTGTTCCTACCAGCACAGATCTCTTCTTGTCCTTGTCCCAGGACCTGCGGGGAAACCATTTTTTCATCATCACTAAGTAGCCCGTAATCACAAGAGAATGCAAACCTGCTCCTTCTACCTTCCTTCCAACTTTTATTGTTCACGTAAATACAAGTGGGGAGTTCACTTAATAGTATCACTATTAATACCCCTACTTTTTTTTTTTTAAAAAAAAAAAAGACTTTATTCATTTATTTAGAGAGAGTAGGGAGAGGAGCAGAGGGGTAGGGAGAGGGACAAGTAGACTCGGCCCTGAGCACAGAGCCCGACGGGGCTCAGTCTCACAAACCTGAGATTACAACTGGAGCCAAAACAAGAGTCAGAGACTGAACTGACTGTGCCACCCAGCTGCCCCTGAATTCTGCTGCTATTACAGTTCTTCCATCAACAGTTTGGACAAGACTTCTGTGAGAAAATTTAGAAAATGTAAATAAACCAACTTCTCACAACTAACTTCTAGAAGATGATCTAGAAACTATCCAGAAGGCCACTGGCTTTGAATTTAGATAAACCAAGTACAAATACCTGCCTTTTTCAAAGACCTGCTTGTATGGATTTAGACAATTTTGATTCTCTAACCTGCAGTTTTATCAGGGCTATAATTCCTACCTTGTGAGGTTGCTATAATATATGTTTGTATAAATGATCCACGGGAAGATACATAAACAATGTAAAATTTCACTCCCAAATTCATAGTTTTCAACATTTTAAAATAAAAATGTCTATGGGATATAACATACACATTTGAAAGCTCAAGGGATCAAGTTGCATTGAGATTAAACAGAAGTAGATTTGATGAAGCAATTATACTGCTCTCTGAGATAAGTTTTGGGACAAAGTTGTCTTCTCTTTTTGGATTTACTACTACCATGACGCTATTTTCTGGGTATTATATTAAACGGTGAAAATGAATATGGAAGATTCATTTGCAATATGTGTGCAAACCTGTGATTTGGGTAACTAACTTGCCCCCGCAGACCTCAGTTTTCACATTGGTAAAATGGTGATAATACCTGCATTATAGGCTTGGTTGCCTGATTCAATAGGATAGAGACCACGGCAGAGCTCGGTCTATCACCTGGCAAGTAAACGTGTCTTTAGTAGAAAAGGTTTCTGCATCCTATTTAGCACTAACACCAACGTGATTTCAAAAATCACTTATACACACTGTAATAGTCAATACTGCATTTTAAGATAGTTCAAATACAAATAACAATATATAAGGTTTAATTAGTGAACCTATCGCAGTCTATTAAAATGTCATGCTAATCATAATGTAAATTTGATCTTTTAAATATTTTAATACTTCCCCATCAGTTTTAAATATTTCCTTTACTTCTAGTGGTTTTGTGTTTTAATTTTTCAAGCAATGATACAAGACCTATTTTTACAAACTTTTTGTTTCCTGTTGAGAGAGCCTATGATGTTTTCTAGCAAAATACGATTTACATAAACTAGTTTGGCTAAAATATTAGGTATTCAATACACTTCAAATAAATTAATCAAATAAATTATAAAATGTGAATGGTGCAGCGGTTTGGCGCCTGCCTTTGGCCCAGGGCGCGATCCTGGAGATCCGGGATCGAATCCCACATCGGGCTCCCGGTGCATGGAGCCTGCTTCTCCCTCTGCCTGTGTCTCTGCCTCTCTCTCTCTCACTGTGTGCCTATCATAAATTAAAAAAAAAAAAAAAAATTAATCAAATAAATTATAAAATGTGAAAAAGTAAAGTATCTATCTTATTTGTAATTCATATGATGATTTTCTGATTACGAAGGTAGGTCGTAGGTACAGTGATTTTTTTTTTTAAAAATGTCCTGACGGCAATAGGAAACAAAGCTTTTTTTAGGGATTCTAATGAAGTTGAAAATGCTAAAAGCCAACCACGATCATCCCAGACATGTGTAGGCATGGATGAAGGACTAGAGATATCATTTTAGACAAATAATCAGGCTTTTGCTTTGTTGAATGGGTTAAATTTGAGGCCAGAGCTAAATCATGCTGTACAAATGAGGGGATTTTTACTGGCTGAGAAGGAAAAGAGAGGAGTTAAGGTCGTGAATCAAGAGGAATATGAGACTAAAAGGCTTTTAGAGAAAGAACAGAGGTGAGTGATGACAAAGAAATTTTCCTTTTGCTCGGAGGTGTATCGTTAAGACAACAAAGCTTTCAATGTCCTTGGAATTTGGAATTATTGGGGGAATATGACAAAGTCTTGAACCTAGGCTAGTGTTAGCAGTGTGTTACCCTGAAATTCTGGTTACATTTGTCAGAGAAGAGTAGCACCTGAGAGAGAGAACTGTCTCCGAGAGCTGGTCCCTACTTCCTGCCTAGGTCTTCAGTCTCATTCTGCTCCCATCACCTCTGCTCAACAGCGCTACCTCCAATCTGCTCCTTTCTTCCCCACCATCGTTTTCTCTACTCCCCAAAGTTCCACTGTCACAGTGTTCCCCGCAGAGTTTTCAGAGGCTACAGAACTCCTGTGAACCCTTGCAGTGATTTCTCATATTGCACAAAGCAAGATGAGAGCAAGTGAGTAGGTTTTGGGTGTCTGAAAACACAGAAAGTATAGATATTGTGCAAGAGAAGAGGCTTTGGGGGAACATCCCCCACATCTAGTTTTCCCTTTTTCTACATATCAGATGTTTCTTTTCTCTTTTTAGATCTTTTCGCTAACCAAAAATATATGATAAAACATAGTGGGTAACATAAATTTCATTTACAGGGCTCACCGCTAAATTGAGACCTTCATAAAATAAAGACCTCCATAAAATGGGAGTCAATTCTCCTCTACCCAATACTGACCAAGTTCTCATCTGGCTTAGGGATCTGAAGAGGAATAAATATTCCATGAATTCTGCTCTTCAAAAATCCTATCAGCTTTTTGTTTGGCACGTAGAAGGCCTCTGTAAGTATTTTTGTAGTGACTTCGTTATAGTTCTCAATTTTTTGTCAGGCTCCACGGCTTTATTAAGTGCAACACACTCCAATCACAGTATCTCATGACATACAGTGGTTCTTGCTAGGTGGAGAGGTGATGCACACCTCCAGAAGGGAAGGCTGGAATCTCCAACAGACAATGTGCAATTGGAAACAGCCTAAAATTCCTCACCATTTCCACTCATTCCTACACTGCTTTTGGTAGGCCCCTTTTGAACACATTTTTTTCTCTTCCCATTTTGAGAATGCAAGTCATAATGTGATAAATATCCCAACTGGAGTATGAATAAGACAGCTGTACTTCTATAACTTAGGGGTAGCCTTTTTGGAGAAAGCAGGTTAATGGAGTTTGGGAAGATAGGTAGGATTTTAAAGCAGAGTAGAGGAGGGGACCTAAGAAGTACATTCCATGAGGAAGAAAGAACAAGGATTAAGGCAGAGAAAATCTACTGCCTTTCCTAGGAGTAGAAGGTAAACATTCCAGAGGAAATGTGTGACCCGAGACACAGATATTTTAAGGGATATCGTTACCAAGGTACACTCTGCTGTTTCTTGAGTACAGCTTGCCAGGGTGGAGCTGGCTCAGATTCTAAACTGTACTTGGCTTGTCTTGACCATAAACTGACTAATTTCCTGCTCTCTCCCTCCATGTCTGCTGCATTCATTTCAATGCACAAGAGCGTTCTATTTTGAACTACCTCTGTAAACTGGAGATAAGCCATACTGAACTTTTAAAAAATAAAACAGCCCCCAAGGTGCTAATATGCTGCCAGAGTTGAAAACTATTGAGTTCTGCTTTTACAATAAATGAATGAATAAGCACATACTCACTGTTCAAACTGTATGTAAGCTCTCCTACGTTTAAGTGACTTTGGTGAATACCACCTCTTAAAACTTCATAATTCTGATCTTCCAAATGTTTCCAGTCTATCTACCATGCCCCTGATCTAATATACTGATAATATAGAATATCAGCTAAAGAGATGAAATTGGAAATGGGAATAAACTAAATGCATAATATGTAATTTAGTAATAGTTTGAAATATACAACTTAAAAATTACTAGTAAGATCTCATTTAAGCTGTTAATTGCATTATTGAACCATGATTAGAGAGAAAATGAGAGTGGACACTAGTTTTTTCTTTTCTTTTTAAGATTCTATTTGGGAACATAGAATATAGAATATAGAACATAGAACATAGAGAGAGAGAACATGAGTAGGATGAGGGGTAGAGGGAGAGGAAAAAGCAGACTCCCCACTGAGCATGGAGTGGAAGCCAGGCTCGAACCCAGGACCCTAGGATCATGACCTGGGCCTAAGGCAGATGTTTAACTGGCTGAGCCACCCAGGTGCCCCGAGAATGAACTCTAGTTTTTATCTGAAAGACTTTGCTTCCCTCTGTTTAAATGTCCCTTCTGAAATCTAAACAGTATGCATATATTTTCATCAAAAAGATGCTTAAGATTTGGTCCTGGGAGCTTAAAAGTTATAATTTTGTTTACATGGTGAGTTTTGATTCATTAAAAAGATAATGGGAAGGAATAACTAAAACATTTTATGAACAAATATTTTAAAACATAATCTTTTAAAGTAATTCAATACAAAGTAATGTGGACATGTTTTTGTTGTTTAAAAACAGTGTTTTTATTTTCTCTAAGCAGCAGATGTAGAATCGTTAGGCGCACTGTTAGGGACTGGTAGGGATTGCTGGCTAAGAAGAAAAAAAATGGGCCCAGAACGTGAAGAGAAATCTATGGGATAAAAGCACAGAGACAGACTCCAGAGTGAGACGGGCACTTGGGAGGGAAAGTCCTGCCATGTAGTTGGTTTGGGTGGGATGCTTAACAATCAGGTCTCAGAAGCATTAGGACAAAAGGAGAATGAGAGATCAAGCAAAAGGGGGACGGCAAAGCTCTGACGGCCTACAAATGGCCAAAACAGGAGGTCAAGTGTCAGAGGCAGCCGGTGAGAATAACAAGAAGCAGATGGGACAGGGTATATCTAGGGAGATGAGAAGGAGAGAACAGGAGTCAAGCAAGGTGGTTATCCCAAGGGTAACATCACATTATGAACCTCAATGGCATTTAAAGAAAAAAGGAGGTCAAGAACTCTAACTGGAATAGGCTTACTCTGCTTCAGTGAAAACATTTGAATGACGAGCTTCGGTTTTCTTCGAACTGTAGCAGGGGGCCTTCAGCTAGACATGATGTTTTGTCATAGAAAAACAACACAAGTTATTTTATTTGTGCACCTGATTTATGGGCTAAGAAATTGATATGTATTATACATATGCTATTTAAAAGACTTAACTACTTAATGTTTTTGTACTTAGTGATTTTTAGAAAAAAAATCTGTACGATATTTGAATACATTTTTTGGTCTCATGTTTTCTATCAAGATCCCCAAATTCCCTGCTGAGACAGATAACAGCTATTTGCCTCATTGTGGATAAAGCTCAGAAAATATGCCATTGAGTAGAAAGGTGTTCATTAAAGAATATGTACTGCATGATCTGCATGATATCATTTACACCCAAATATGCCAAACTAAACTATGTGTTGTCTGGAGTTATACAAACAGGAATAACAGCTAGGAAACAAACAAAAAAAAATCATGAAATTCATAGTAGTGATTAGATCATGAGAGGGAAAGAGGAAAGAAACAATTAGGGGAGGAAAGAAACAATTAGGGAAACACTTGGAACTTCCAGGGGTGATAATATATTTCTTGGCCTAGATGATAGGTTTTCTCTCTCTCCCTTCTTTTCTCTTTCTTTCCTTTCTTTCCTTTCTCTCATTTCTCTCTCTCTCTCTCTACTTTGTGGTGGTCACTGTCCTAGGAGCTCCAGAAACATCAGTAATTAAACAGACATCCTTGTTCTCATGAGCCTTGTTCTGAGTAGGGGAAGACAGACACTAAAAATTAAGTGTAGCAAGCCAATTATTTAAAGGTTAGACAGTGATGTGCAACCTCACTGACAAGGGACAACTGTTGCTAGATTGGAAAGCAGAGAGGAGACAGCCGTGTTGCTTGGAGGAAGAGTGCTTCTAACAAAGAGATGCTGGTTCAAAGCCCTTAAAGCAGGAACAAATCTGATGTGCTTAAAGAAAGAAAACAAAAGGACAATGTGGAGTTTAGCGTAGCTGGACTAGAGCAAGCGAGTGAGAGGAAGGAAAATGGGAATTGGATCCGCAAGATAAAGGAGGTAGCACAGACATGGGTCATATAAAGCCTTATGGGCAACAATAAGCTACGTCTGCCCTGTAAAGGATCTTGGGACCTGATTGTTACATTTTAGGTATTTTATAAGTAGGTTGTTAAATCTAGTAATTCTTTTTTTTTTTTTAAAGATTTTATTTATTTATTCCTGAGAGACACAGAGAGAAGCAGAGACATAGAGGGAGAAGCAGGTTCCTCACAGGAAGCCCAATGTGGGGCTCAATCCCTGGACAGGGATCACACCCTGAGCCAAAGGCAGATGCTCAACTTCTGAGCCACCCAGGTGTCCCTAAATCTAGTCATTCTTAAAAATAAAATTATAGAAGCTACAATGAAACAGACTGCATTTAAAGCAAAGGTGATAAATATTTTTAAAAGTATTTCCTAATTATTTTGACCCATATTTTCACTATCTATGTCTCGAGGTTAATTATATCCACCAAATCTGTATGATGTAAATATCTTATGTGCACATCTCTTTCCCAACTCCCATGTTCAGAGACTTCATACTGATAGCTTGAAACTGGCTGGCCATGTGGGAATATTTGCACCATGGATGGCATCAAACTTTATGAATTGCGGCTTGATTTATTGTTTCATTGTTACCTAAAGTGGTGGAGATAATGATAAAAATAGAGATTAAATTTAAAAATGTGTCATGTCTACAATTGCTACACATTGTAAATAGCAAAGAGATTTGAGGAAATTTTTTTCCAGTATTCAAAAATCATTAAATTACCAAGAAGACATTTGCACTTTTGATGAACAAGTGAGGTGGACACATGTCTCTTCTATATTTTCTATGTTCTGACATATGCTTTTTTTATACTTTCGTCTTATTCCTTGATACAAATGAAAATATCAATGTTCATATCTGAACAACTTACATTTGTCAGTTGCCACCATAAGTGGACCATAGACAGAATTTGGCAAAAATCAATGAAAGCATTCTGTGAGAACCAATAACCCATATAGAATTTACAACAAAGGCTACTGGTATATTTGATTATCACTTTTCAATTATGTGTTAGATATCCTGTCTATCAGTAAGAGGTCTGAGAAACCTGCATATATGTGTGTGTATACACTTGTTTTGAGCCAGTTGTTACGCTTGCCAGCACGTTACTGCTTGTAGGCCGCTGCCAAGATTGTCCATTGTAAGAATATATGCTGAATTATTTACCTATAAGTAGCACATATATGTTTTTATATATTCTTTTGCAGTATATTTCACAATATATATTTTTAAAACCAAAAAAGTAAACAACTTAATTCATCCTCTATGACTATTAAGAAAATTGAATCAGCAGATGAAAATTACCTCACAAAGAAAACAGCAGGTTCACATGTTTTTAAAAGTAAATTCTGCCAAATTCAATGCCAATTTCAGCCTCACAAACTCTCAAGAATTTAAAAATTCCAACTCATTTTCTGAGGCTAGGGTAACCTGAATACCAGAGCTACGAGCATGAGAAAGGAAAATGCAGGCTAATCTCACTCATAAAGATAGAGTTTTTAAGTCAGCACAAGTACCACCTACATTTTGGGAAGTTAATACATCACAATTAGTTGGGCCTAATAAGGAAGATAAGGTGGTTCAACATTAGGAAATCTATTAATATAATGCATTATATAAACTAATCAAAAAGAAAAATCATATGAATTATTTAAAAAGCCACAGGGAAGACATTTGATAATGTCAAATGTCCATTTAAAGTACATTTTTTCTGAAACCAATATTACTATTATCTGTTAACTAACTTGAATTTAAATTTAAAAAATTTTTAAATACTTATTCTTAACAAATTGTTGATGGAAATGTAACCTCATAAAGAGCAGATCAAAGAAAATTAAGACATATCACACTTAATGATGAAACATGAAACACCTTCCTTTTATATTTAGAGAAAAGTCAAAAGCTATCACCATTTCCTTGTCAGATGATTCTGGATAAACTTGCTAATGCAGTTGATTCAAGAAAAACAATCATTAAAGGTACACATTTGGGAAAGAAAAAAGCTGACATTATTTGCAGAAGATCAGTATTCAAAAGCAAATTGTATTTCTCTACACCAGCGAGAAACAGCCATTTGCAAAAATAACAAAAAATATAAAATACTGATGGAAAAATCCAACAAAATATACTCAGAATTTTGAAATAAATTATTAAGTATAAATACTGATTACATGGTATACAATATGCTTAATGTGATGCCAAGCATCTAATAACACTATGTATTTTCCATCACATTATTATTATTACTATGAAGTAAAAGTAAACTTCCTGAGAAACATGAAAAAAGATATATATTAGATATATATGAATAGGAAGACTCAAATTCATAAAGATAATTTGCTCCAAATCGATATGAAAGTAATTCTAACAAAATCCTAATTTGTTTTCCTTCTTTGGGTGGACCTTATGAGCTACTGAAGACAAAAGCAGGGCTTAAGATTCCAAATGAGTGATGATATCATACTGAACATCTATGACTCCAGAGCAGTTATGTAGGAAATAAGCTCCCAAAAGAGACTAGAAAACACTCATGTGTTTGACAATTTTAATGCATATTTTAAAATGTCAAGCTTGCCTTAAACTAGCACTAGGTTTCCTTCTGCTTCTAAACAGCTGTTACTGGTACCCAATGGGCAAATCTGGTGGTGCCTCGGTTCCCACGCTGCCTCCTTTCCTCACTTGTTTCTCGCCTTTGAGCCTAGTATTTTGGGGTTTGAATCAATATCACAAGAAATCAGAAAGTTACCCAGTACAGTAAGAATCATATTGCATTTCATTTCAGTCTGACTTGCCTCTACCCCCACACCCCAATTCCATTGAGAAAAACTTGTTTTTTTTTTTTTGTTTTTGTTTTTTGTTTTTGTTTTTTTTCCAATCAAAGTGGACTTAGTAGATCTGGTTCAATTGATAGTTATTGTGTCTAAACACAAACCAAACCATCCTGTGGCTTACCAAAGTAACTCATTTGCCTTGAAGGGGAACCAATATTTGTGTTTGCCGTTTGGGGGCTAGCTCTAAAGAGCTTCTTTAACAGTTCTAGGCATGAAGCTAAGTGTATTCTAAAACCTATCGGTTAGCTTATAGGTTTAAAAAATTTCTGCATAAATGGCATCTTGCTTTACTGCAGTGGCTTGTGTATTTTGCTCAGTGCTTGCTCAGTGTTATTTGTGTCTCCCATCCCTGTTGGGACTTGCAATTAAAATTTGTGTATCTTTACAGTCGTATGCTTTTCCATAATATGAATACAGCACAGCTTGTGAATCCATTTTACTGCTGTTTTCAGGTTTTTTTGCTCTCAAGAACAATGCTAGAGTGGATGTTTTGTTCAAATCTTCTGATGCACATGAGAAAAAGTCTCTCTAGGGTAAAAATACGGAAATCAAATTATTGGAAACACGGCAGAAGTGTCTTCAGCTTTGCTAGAGAACACCAAGTTCTTCTGCAGAACGATTCTATGAATACATATATACAGTTAATGTGTAAGAAAAGCAAAGACTCTGGCTTTATTCTTGACTCTTTTCTTGATTTCATATTCCACATCTGTTAACAAATCCCATTAGTTCTACTTTCAAAATATACCCAGAATCTGATCTCCTGTTGCTCTCCCTTCCTGCTCATGCCTACTCATTCAAGTCACCATCTTTATGCATCCAGAATTTAGACATCACTACCACCTGGTCTAAGCCCCCATCTTTTTCCTGTGTTATAAAAACGAGAGCCTCCTTTCCCACCTCTTTGTTTCCACCTCTTTGTTTCCCAAACAACATTTTCCATTCTGTAGCCACAGTGATCCTTATAAAACTTTAGACCATTTTATTTTTCTTCTTCGAAAAACTACATTTGGCTTCCTATCTCTCCTGGGTCAAAACCAATGATGTGGCATCATGTTATCAGAGACTAAGTTTTCCAAGGGCTTTGTGTTACTTGGTGGAAGGGTGAAGTTATTAACTTCATTGTTATCTACTATTGATTATGCGTTTAAATTTTTCTACTTAATCACAAAAATAATAGAAATAGAGTGTAAATATTTCAAACCATCAAGGAGATGAATTGCAATGGAAAAAAGAAACAACTCTATCAGTAAGAATGAAAGCAAGGAAAGTAGGAAAAAAAAAAAGTAGATTAAGAAGGTTCCTCTAGGGGCACCTGGGTGGCTCAGTGGTTAAGCGTCTACCTTCAGCCCAGGGCGAGATCCTGGAGTCCCGGGATCCAGTCCCTCATTGGGCTCCCTGCATGGAGCCTGCTTCTCTCTGCCTGTGTCTCTGCTTCTCTCTGTGTCTCTCATGAAAAAATAAATAAAATCTTAAAAAAGGTTCCTTTAATTTTAATAATTTTTATCATGAATACTGATTTTCTTGAATGGTTTTTCTGTATCTCTTGAGATCTTAGGTTTTCATCCTTTGATCCTTAATATGGTGAGTTGCATTTACAGAATTTTTGTACATTACAGAACATAGAATCAAATTTTCACTGTGACATAAACCTAGTGTGGTGGTCAATTCAGTCTCCAAATCAGGATTCCGGTAGAGATAAGCAGATGCCCTCCAGAGAGATTCTAGCTCCAAAGTTTCCTTGTCTTTCTGAATTTCTGTTCCATCTTTATTTAGACAAGTTCTGAGAGTATGTATCAGCTTTTTCTCTCTTCTTGTCTTTTTCGTTCTGTATTGCTGATGTCTTCTGTGGAGCGTGCTGTGATTTAGGACGTGAGTGGATTTTCTGTCGTTGTTTCGGGCGGGTGGCGGATGGTAGGAGGGAGGATGTCTTGATTGAGTTGTTTTTTATGGAGGGCTTCTTGTACGGGCAGTGCATGCTCCGGACATGGCCTTCTTCCTTCCTTCCTTCCTTCCTCCTTCCTTCCTTCCTTCCTTCCTTCCTTCCTTCCTTCCTTCCTTCCTTCCTTCCTTCCTTCCTCTTTTTTTCCTTCCTTCCTTTCCTCCTTTCTTGCTGAGAACAATATACTTTTTAATATTTGTTGCAAGCAAGGAGACAGGGAGACAGTTCTCCAAGTGCTGTCTCCGTCAATTTCTTGTTAGCAGCATTTCATCCCACATTTTTAGTTCTTTTTACCATGGGATTTTTCTTTAAGTGTATCTAGTTCACCATTGAATTGGAAATAGAAACCAAACATGCGATGTTATAAATAAAATAAATTTGGCAGTATTTGCTTTACTCTAAGTGTGTATACTCTACACACTGACTCCTTGGAAACTATATTATCAAAATGATCTATGGTTTTATTTTTTTTTAATTTTATTTATTCATGAGAGAGACACAGAGAGAGAGAGGCAGAGGCAGAAGCAGGCTCCCTGCAGGGAGCCCGATGTGGGACTTGATCCCTGGACCCCGGGGTCACGCCCTAGGCCAAAGGCAGACACTTAACCACTGAGCCACCCAGGGATCCCTGATCTATAGTTTTAATTTGCTAAAGCCAAGCTGCCTGTGTTCAAATATTGGTTCTACCTTTTCTAACTATGGGACTCAGATATTATTACTCAATTCCAGAAATATAAATTGAGAACTTTAGACACATCTAAAGTTTACTGCACATGTGCAACAAAATATTCAGTAGAGCACAGTGCCAGAAAGTTTATTAGAAAGGGAACAATTGCAGTCCCTAATCCAATTCTGAAGAGTTTTCCCTCACAGATTTATGGCAAATAGGTTCCAGGCAATAGGTTGATGTTTGGGGGTTTATTGTTTATTTTAGTTAAAACTTTCCTAGGAGAGAGTTTATTTTGGCCAATTGGATTTTCAGGTTATTAAGGATGAATACTTCAGGTCAATTTTTTCAAAATACTTTTCTTGAAAGAGTATAATAGGAAGTGCTAGGGCGCAGTGGGAAAAACTTTGGGTAAAGAATCAGAACAGTTTGGACTCTAGTGCTGAGAAGCTGTGTGATCTTCAATTTCTGTACGTATCAAACGAGGGCAGTCATTTCTAGTTAGGAAAGTTGTTGCAGGAGGAGACACCTGGCACATAGGAGAGTTTTCAGAAATCTTGCTTCCTCCTCCCTTCCTTCCATCGCTGAAAATATTATGTATCTATCTATTTTCCTTTCTGTATAAATACATGCAAAGTGGAGTTTAAGTATTCATTTATTCATTCATTCAAAACTAAACTCACTAAGTAATTTTAAAGCCCCTACACTATGCCAGGGACATACTAGCTTTGAGAAAATAATGGCAATAAGATAGATATTGTTCCTATTTTCAAGAGCATATACTTTAGGGATTTATATCCTTATACTGCTTCAGGGCCAATATCTTGAATATAATTTGTCCCTAGAGAAAAGTAATTCGAGTCATTTGAAGTCCTCAGTTGGATGGGTTTGACAATATTTCAGTATGGCCATCTGGGTCTTGTGTTGCGTTATGTTCTTTATCCAGTGACAATAATGTATCACAAAGACCGACCCTCTGTACTGGCCAGGACTAGCTACATGACCGCATGGCCCCGTCCAAAATAGAAATGGGGTCCCTGGTTCAAAAATGTCTGAGAAGCTCAAGATGATGATAGTAGAGGTTTTAATGAAGCCCAGGGCCATTCTGAGTGTGGGAGGCTGCGTGACGACAGGAAGTGGCCCTCGTCATGGCTGTAGAGAACCACCTAAGCCTGGGAAACCCTATTTCTTTTCAACTAAGATCAGGCTTATAGGAAAATGTGAGTTACAGAGTCAGATGAAAACATCAGAAGGATATTTCTTTTATTTTCTAATAGCAGAGGTAGGGGAAATAAGGTGTGGACACCATTAAGTAGTTGCTTCATTAAACAAATATTTACCGAGTGCTTCTTCTATGCCCAGCCCTGTGCTAGGAGCTAAGGATATACCGGAAAACACAACAGACCACGTCCTAACATCTGTGGACTGTGTGTGACCGATGCGGAAAACAGACGATACATTTAAAAAGGAATAAGTAAATGTCATTGATTATAGATTAGTGGTACTACACTGAAATGACTAAACTGGGCCCTCACTGGGAAAGACAGGACAGAGGATATTATTTGTCGAGGTCAAGGACGACCTCCTTGTGGGGCTGCTGCAGTTGGAGAGAAACAGTGAATTCTTCACTTACTAGTTATGGGATTTGGGGCAAAGTCATATAGCTCTCTTCTGCCTCAGTTTCCTTATCTGTCAAATGGGGATAACAATAGTATATACCTTATAAGGCCCATGTGAAAATTAAATTGAGTTAATTACAATTAACTGTTTTTTCAGCTAAAAATGAACAACAGCCTTGCCAGCCAAGGAGGAAATGGCCTTGCAGAGAGCTCTAAGAGGAGAACCCCCCAGCTGAAGAAATAATCATTGCAAAGGCTCTGGCGTATTTCAAGAACCTGCCAGAGGCTGCTGTGCAGGGAGCAAAGCACATGAGAGGCCCAGGGCAATGGAACGGAGTGTGAGGAAGGCAGGAGCCAGATTCGGAATTAGAAAGCTAATTTCCTGCACCAAAGATAATAACTGGTACTAATTCACATACACTGTAAACCAAATTGACTAATTTATTTGAATCGGACAACATACCAGAAATAGCAAAAGCTAGCTTCCCATTTGTTTCCTTTAACGGCTGATTACAAATCATTTTTTTAAAAAATATTTCATTTATTTATTTGAAAGAGTGCGAAGAGAGAGCATGGGCAGGGTGGAGGGGCAAAGGGAGAGAGAGAAGCAGGCTCCCCAGTGGGCAGGGAGCCTCAGGCGGGACTCGATTCCAGGATTGACCTGGGATCATGACCTGAGCCAAAGGCAGGTGCTTAACCTACTGAGCCACCCAGGTGCCCACAAATGATCTTTTTCAATGCATGAGTGCAGTTGTCTCCAAAAGAAATAATTTAGTAAAACTGAAAAAAAAAAAAAAACACACACGCAGGTCTCTGACACTCTATGTGACATTCCCAATGCAACACAAAAGCCACTTGTAAAGCCTAAAACTCAGGCTCGAGAGCACTTCTAGAGATGAACAAGAGGTTCTCTGCCACGTAAGGTTGTGTCACCATGTTATTGTTCCATCCTTCGCGTTCACGTCACTGCCACCCACCGATACCTGCTTCTACAGTCCATGTGACCTCATCTATTTAAGGGATAAACTAACTTTGTTATGAATAATTAAAGGGTAGCCAAGTTCCAGATACCACCACAGGCTTGCGTGCTTCATAAGAGGAGTAACCTAGGAGGAAAAGAAACCCCCAAATCCCAGAGGAAGAGTTGAGAGAGATAGAGATGGCTGTAAGGTTGCATAAACAACAGTACCTTGAGCAGCCAACTCTTTCCACCTCTCTTTGTTCTGCTGGATGATGTCCACCAGGTTGTTTTTGAAGCTCTTTAGGTCCACGCTTGCAAGGGAGTAGTCTGGGGAATAGGTTCCATCGTTCATGGTGCCTTTCATATTTGATCGTCTAGACAAATCAACAACGGTTACACAAGAAAGGTGCTCAAGCTAAGAGTAACAACCAAAACAAAACAGAACAAAAAGCCCAGAAAACATGAAGCTCAAGATATGAAATAAGGGAGCAGAGCCTGAAACACTTTACAAAACCGACTCCAGAAACAGGATGGCAGGTGCTCGGGCCCAGTTTCGAGCATGTGTCGGGGCTGCTTACATCCCTCCTTTCTCCTCCCGGGGAGGGGGGCCGGGACTCTGGCTGGAAGGCCCGGGTGGGGCAAGGGCTCCCAGAGCACAGGTTGGAGCACCCTCGCCTTACGGGGTGGCCAGGCCTGATTAGACCAGCGGAGACTTGAGGTGAGTCCCTTAGTGAATCACCAAAGGGGTGTCAGGACTCTGGGGCCCGAAGGGGGGATAACCTGCATTCTTCTCAGGGAGAACATTTCCTCCTGCCCTCCCTCCCTGGGCCAACACACAGGGAGCCTGTTGTGTGCTATCAGGAAAGGCTGTGTGGTCAGAGGCGCAAGAGTCGGGCATGATTAGTTTGCAACTGAAAGCTTTAAATAATATCCCTTAAATTTATCAATGGAAAGTGTTTATAGCTGGAAATACTGTAAGTGATCGTATAAATCAAGATGTTACTGTTACACATTCTACACCTGTGGAACCCACCTCAGCTACAAGCCTCATTTTGGTACAAGCGTCTCTCCAGAGGTACCAGCGGGTTGTAATCGGTTTATTTGTGAGCAAACGGACACGGCTAGGTATGTTAGTATCCAAAGCATGACACATACATTTCCACGCAAATCCCAATAGTTTCATTCTCCTGAGTACTGAATGCTTTCATATTATACGCATGAGTTAGTACCTGCATATGTTTTGCAGGGGACAGCAAGTGACTTTCAAAGGCAGATGCAAAAATCACATGTAGCCACCAGGTGGCAATACTACCTAATAATTCTTTTAAGCATTTCCTGCCCTCCAGTAAGACTGAAAGATAATCGTAAGGAAAAGGTTATTAAACAGCACAAAGATTAAAAAAAAAAAAAAAGGATGCAGAAATGAAGAACATATCAAACCTGCTTGCCCCATAGGAAGAAGTGTCTGTTTTTGAGGCTTCCTCTATAAGAGGAATAATAATTTTCTCTGTCGAGTCTGTCAGAAGAGAAAATGTTGGCTCTACTATGAAATCAATGAAACCTACAAAACCAAAAGCAAAAAAAAAAAAAAAAAAAAAAAAGATAAATTGAAACATTTGAATTTCTTGGAATTCTAAAACCTGTAATAACGAAGAGTCTGACGCACCGGATGGTAAGTATCGGCTACAACCCTGACTCAGTTTACCCCTTGCAGTTATTCTGCGTCCAATAATGTGATCTTTCGGGATAACTTAATGGCTCTACAGCTCTATACAATAATCTCCTCAGCATGGAAAGTGATACTATTTAAGTTGGATAACTCAAGTATATTGGCTTTGCTACTTAATATTCAGTCTTAGACTCCCATTAACAATAGATTCAAATGAAGGGGTTCCTGGCTGGCTCAGTTGGAAGAACTTGTGACTCTTTTCTTGGGGTTGTGAGTTTGAGCCCCACGCTGGGTGTAGAGATTACTTTACAATAAATAAACAATAAATTCAAATCTACCCAGAGTGAATATATTTTCCTCTCTCAGTGAGAGGGATCATTGCTTTTCTGAAAGGTCTCCCCTTGCTGGTTGAATTTATTACTGACCAACAAAGAATGATATCTCTAAAGCTCCAAAAAAAGCGGAATAACTGACGTTTTGTGCTCAGGCCACAGGAAGGCAGCCGTGTTTTTCCCTCTTAGTGGGTCAGTGAGAGCCTTCTGCTAGGTGTTAATACTTCAAGGTGCTGTTTATTATTCTCTGGATGTAAAGGGAACGTTCACAGCACGTGGGCATGTTGTATCAAAATCAGCGAAGAGAACAGTAACGTCTCTGGGGGACAGCACCATTCCCTCCACCTTGAGAGGTCAGGACGAGTGAGACCTTAAAGTACTCCTCGAGGAAGAAGACGACACACAGGGAGAAGGGGGCACTGTCCTCCTGGGGGCACTCCCACCCCCTGTTTAGGTGGAGGAAGAGCCAGCCTCTTGCACACTCCGGCCACACTTCAGTGCTATGTACCCCTGCAGAGCTGTGCCCCTAGAAATCAAGTGCTTGTGGCCTTACACACCCCTGAGGGCTACGGGCAACTACCTGAATATAAGACAACATGGGAGGGAGGCTTGTTAAGTGATACCGTACCCAGAAATATCCACATTTGAAGAGTATTCCATCCATCAGATAAAAATAATGCACATTCCAAGTAATGGGGTCAGACATATTATTATACATTAGGGTGCCTTTTTTTTTTTTTAAAGAGAGGGAGAGAGGGGAGGGAAGGTGCAGAGGGAGAGACACAATCCAGGCAGGCTCCACACTTGGCTTGGAGCCCATGCCGGGGCTCTGATCCCTGGGCCCTGACATCACCATCTGAGTCGAAGCTTAACCAACTGAGCCACCAGGCGCCCCTCAGGGACATTCTTAACACAAGAAAACACCAATAGCTTTGTGTTTTAATTGACGCCCTCGACTGAAAAGCAGTGTTAATTGGCCTCCAGTGCACTGCTCCTTTGAGTTCTGTCCATGGTTTCAAATACCTGGGACATGGAGACTGCCAAATGAGGGGTCACCTCCACTAACGGGGTGGCAATTTATATGACAGCAACAGTCTCAGAAGATTCCCTTCTTTCCAGCTCGCTTGAGGAGGATCCCAGCCTGCCACACTCACATGTGCTAAACAACGGAGAGCACCTGTGTCATGGGAGCTTGCAACACAATCGTTGGCACTTGGATGGGAAGGGGCAAAGGTCAGAGCAAAGGTCAGGGCTTGGTAGGACGTGCCCGGGGCAAGTGGCAATCCTCATGTTTATTCATCTTAGAGTTCAACGAGGACGCTGCCTCAGGGAATAACCAGTACAAACATCTGGACCACGCAGCACAGCCACAATGTGTTTAATAATGGGCTGAACTTGTTGGCTCATCTACCTAGAAGAGTTTTGTTTCTGGAGGAATATAAGCTACTATATTAAATACACAATGCAAGCTCAGTGACAACAAAACAGACATATTAATGTTTTCATGGATGGTCCTACACACGAAGGATGGGATTACAGATTAGTCATGGGCAACAAAGTACAGAAAAGGCTCTTACATGAGAAAAGGCCCATTATTTATTCAAGGGTTACAGAGCAAGTAACACGTTTACTAATACTGCTACTTGAATGTGTTTTGTGAGAATGTTTTGAAATTCTTATCATTAAATTTATCGTGCGTATGAAGGGAGGTTTTCATGGGTGTTGCCCTCATGACCAACACGGTTGGTTTATCCACCTGAAAACCGGGGAGCACATCCCACCCTCCACGACCACCATTCTCGAGTAGTACCTATTTGTGACTGGGCCACCATCGTTGACTTCCGATCACAAAGTGGAGAAAATGGAAGTCCTAACTCGGCTTCTTTATCTCCCTGTGGAAAGGAAAGCTTATTAGTACATACTTGGGTTGGAGACGCTTGGATAACAAGTGGTCCAGATACAAAGTCTAAAAAAAAAAAGTCACATCTTTAGCTCCTTAATGGGCACTGTGTTATTATTTATTTAATTTTTATAAAACCAAAGGTACAGCCCAAACTGGTGTGATTTTACTCAGTCTCCTTTTGAGGATGTATTTGTTGCTGAAGGAAAAAAAAAGAACATTTTCAGCACCTGGAGACTGCTTTGGGATGACAACCTCTTTCCTGTGAAGAGATAAACCCATTAAAGAGACAAACCTTGGGCAGCCCCTGTGGCCAAGCGGTTTAGCGCCGCCTTCAGCCCAGGGTGTGATTCTGGAGTCCCGGGATTAAGTCCCAAGTCAGGCTCCCTGCATGGAGCCTGCTTCTCCCTCTGCCTGTGTCTCTGCCTCTCTCTCTCTCTCTGTCATGAATAAATAAATAAAATCTTTTAAAAAAAGAGAGAGACAAACCTTTGCTCTTTGGAATTTTCTGCAGCTGCCATAAAATAGTCATCTCACTCTGTCATTTGGCATTTAATTAACAATCAAGCTCGTGGATTTTTATGCTCTTTTTATCCCCCCATGCCAAGTACATCACAGATCTTCAGTATCAAAACTTCATGATTATACTGCTTTTTGAAATTAAAAGCACATAAACATTTTGAAACATGTTTCCACTTATTAACCATTTCACCTGAATCTTCCACAGCAAATCATGTGGAGTATCAACATTCTTATATTCTGTGTGCATAATTTAGTTTTAACATACTCTCAGAAAATTGAAACAACGGTTTTTATTATTTGGTCTTATCTATAGTAGGTTAATTGAGCCCATATGGTAAAGAATTCCATTTATGCTTGGGTGCAACATCACAAGACTAATCCGGTTTTATCTCCTAAAATAAAGGTGGCTGCTCTGTGCAAAACTTTAACTTCACAAGGTTTAATAAAATATCAAACATAGGTTCTTTCCTTTCCATTCAAGGGCATGACCTTACAAAAGAAAGAGAAGCTACTTCCCTTCTCTTTCCTTCAAATTTCTGGCTAATTGAAAGAATGCCTCGGGCTCTATTTTCTCCTAAGGTATTGGTTGTATATCTTCATGGAGCACGCTGGCCTTATGCAAGGCCACAATTTGGGACACATGGTCAGGTTCTGAAATCGGAAAACAAAAGGAAGAGCCTCTCACTTTTGCTTTGTTGTGGAGCATATCATGCAACAATGTAGGACCTGTCTGAGGACTTCGGCATTTCCACTCACTCTGCTTCCTTGAATACCTTTTGGTCGTGATCTTTACAACATCATGTCAATATGTTTTATTGGCTTTACAATCTTTCATTGATGATGTTTTCTGGCACACTTCCTCTAAGCCTTCCTTATAAGCCTCTGATTACCAGGAGCAGAAAGTTTAAGAACAAAATTGTTTGGGGGGCCATCTAGATATGGTCACTGGACAAGTAGGCAAAGTAGCTGCAAACAGGTATATTTTACTATGTCATGACTTAGAGAAAATAATGAGTAGAATTTCCATGAGCTCTTCCAGCAGCCGTGCTCTTTCCTTGGAGAATAACAACATCCACTCCATTGGGAATTAATATTTACATCCAGCTTAAGGGTCTGAGGAAAGGGATTTATTAGCCTTGGAGTTACAAGACACACACTGGAATCCCTGCTGTTCGGCTGGATCTCTCTGTTATTTCAGACTTAGCGCAACCTTTGCTGAAATGAACTCCCCTCATATGTTACATCACTTGGTAATTACGGCTAACTCATATTGGGAATAAAGATCCAATGGTATCTCCTTGTAGGATTATCCTGAGGTTATCTAAGAGAGTTTATGTGAAGCCTACATTGCCAAATATTTGGTAAACGGTCACTGAATGTTAGCTAATAAAACTGTATTTCTATAGGTGAATAAGATTAAGAGTGCACTTACACGGGGTAGTGTGCAGAAGTGCTGAATCACTACATTGGGCCCTAGAAGCTAACAGAACATTGTATGTTAACTATACTGGAGTTAAAATTAAAAAAAAAAAAAGAACCCTACTTCACAATAACAAAAATACAAAGCCGTGAGGTATAGATGATGTCTAATGCATATCTTGGATGGTACAGGAAAAAGGACAGGTACTTAATTGAGCATGTGATGGAGTGGCATTGCCCCCACCCCTAACTATCCCCACCCCCCCCATTTTCTAGCATGGAATTGACATGAGAGGAATTACATGTTGAAGGATTGATTTGTCAGCAGTGTGGTGGATGACTTGAAGTGAATTAAAGATGACCCTTGGGCTTCACCCCTGAATAAGTAGGAGTCTTTCGTGCCACTGATAGAAATAAGACAATCTGAATGAGAATTTGAGATTAACAAAACCAGGAGTTGGTTCTTTAAAAGAATTAATAAGATAGATAAACCATTAGCAAGCCTTATTAAAAATAGGAGAGAAAAGACTCAAATTAATAAAATCATGAATGAGAAAGGAGAGATCACCACCCACACCAAGGAAACACAAAGGATTTTAAAAACTTATTATGAGCAGCTATACGCCAATAAATTAGGCAATCTAGAAGAAATGGACGCATTTCTGGAAAACCACAAACTACCAAAACTGGAACAGGAAGAAATAGAAAACCTGAACAGGCTGATAACCAGGGAGGAAATTGAAGCAGTCATCAAAAACCTCCCAAGATATAAAAGTCCAGGGCCAGATGGCTTCCCTGGGGAATTCTATCAAACGTTTAAAGAAGAAACCATACCTATTTTACTAAAGCTGTTCCGAAAGATAGAAAGAGGTGGAGTACTTCCAAACTTGTTCTATGAGGCCAGCATCACCTTAATTCCAAAACCAGACAAAGACCCCACCAAAAAGGAGAATTATAGACCAATATCCCTGATGAACATGGATGCAAAAATTCTCAACGAGATACTAGCCAACAGGATCCAACAGTACATTAAGAATATTATTCACCATGACCAAGTGGGATTTTTCCCTGGGATGCAAGGCTGGTTCAACACTCGTAAAGCAATCAATGTGATTGATCATATCAGCAAGAGAAAAAAACAAGGACCATATGATCCTGTCAATAGATGCAGAGAAAGCATTTGACAAAATACAACATCCATTCCTGATTAAAACTCTTGAGAGTGTAGGGATAGAGGGAACATTCCTTAGCATCTTAAAAGCCATCTATGAAAAGCCCACAGCAAATATCATTCTCAATGGGGAAACACTGGGAGCCTTTCCCCTAAGATCAGGAATGAGACAGGGATGTCCACTCTCACCACTGGTATCCAACATAGTACTAGAAGTCCTAGCCTCAGCAATCAGACAACAAAAAGAAATAAAAGGCATTCAAATTGGCAAAGAAGAGTCAAACTCTCCCTCTTTGCAGATGACATGATACTGTAACATAGAAAACCCAAAAGACTCCATCCCAAGATTGCTAGAACTCATACAACAATTTGGCAGTGTGGCAGGATACAAAATCAATGCCCAGAAGTCAGTGGCATTTCTATACACTAACAATGAGACTGAAGAAAGAGAAATTAAGGAGTCAATTGCACCCAAAAGCATAAGATACCTAGGAATAAACCTAACCAAAGTAAAGGATCTATACCCTAAAAACTACAGAACACTTCTGAAAGAAATTGAGGAAGACACAAAGAGATGGAAAAATATTCCATGCTCATGGATTGGAAGAATTAATATTGTGAAAATGTCCATGCTACCCAGGGCAATGTACACATTCAATGCAATCCCTATCAAAACACCATGGACTTTCTTCAGAGAGTTGGAACAAATCATCTTAAGATTTGTGTGGAATCAGAAAAGACCCCAAATAGCCAGGGGAATATTAAAAAAGAGAACCATAGCTGGGGGCATCACAATGCCAGATTTCAGGTTGTACTACAAAGCTGTGGTCATCAAGACAGTGTGGTACTGGCACAAAAACAGACACATAGATCAGTGGAACAGAACAGAGAATTCAGAAGTGGACCCTCAACTTTATGGTCAACTAATATTCGACAAAGCAGGAAAGACTATCCATTGGAAGAAAGACAGTCTCTTCAATAGATGGTGCTGGGAAAATTGGACATCCACATGCAGAAGAATGAAACTAGACCACTCTCTTGCACCATACACAAAGATAAACTCAAAATGGATGAAAGATCTAAATGTGAGACAAGATTCCATCAAAATCCTAGAGGAGAACACGGGCAACACCCTTTTTGAACTTGGCCACAGTAACTTCTTGCAAGATACATCCACTAAGGCAAGAGAAACAAAAGCAAAAATGAATTATTGGAACTTCATCAAGGTAAGAAGCTTCTGCACAGCAAAAGAAACAGTCAACAAAACTAAAAGACAACCTACAGAATGGGAGAAGATATTTGCAAATGACATATCAGATAAAGGACTAGTATCCAAGATCTATAAAGAACTTATTAAACTCAACAGCAAAGAAACAAACAATCCAATCATGAAATGGGCAAAAGACATGAACAGAAATCTCACAGAGGAAGACATAGACATGGCCAACAAGCATATGAGGAAATGCTCCGCATCACTGGCCATCAGGGAAATACAAATCAAAACCACAGTGAGATACCACCTCACACCAGTGAGAATGGGGAAAATTAAGACAGGAAACCACAAATGTTGGAGGGGATGTGGAGAAAGGGGGACCCTCCTGCACTGTTGGTGGGAATGTGAACTGGTGCAGCCACTCTGGAAAACTGTGTGGAGGTTCCTCAAAGAGTTAAAAATAGACCTGCCCTACGACCCAGTAATTGCACTGTTGGGGATTTACCCCAAAGATACAGATGCAATGAAACGCCGGGACACCTGCACCCCGATGTTTCTAGCAGCAATGTCCACAATAGCCCATCTGTGGAAGGAGCCTCAGTGTCCATCAAAAGATGAATGGATGAAGAAGATGTGGTCTATGTATACACTGGGATATTCCTCAGCCATTAGAAACGACAAATACCCACTATTTGCTTCGACATGGAGGGACCTTGAGGGTATTATGCTGAGTGAAATACGTCAATTGGAAAAGGACAAACATTATATGGTCTCATTGATTTGGGGAATATAAAAATTAGTGAAAGGGAATAAAGGGAAAGGAGAGAAAATGAGTGAAAATATCAGTGAGGGTGACAAAACATGAGAGACTCCCAACTCTGGGAAATGAACAAGGAGTAGTGGAAGGGGCAGTGGGTGGGGGGTTGGGGTGACTGGGTGATGGGCACTGATGGGGGCACTTGGTGGGATAAGCACTGGGTATTATGCTATATGTTGGCAAATTGAACTCCAATAAAAAAATAAAAATTAAAAATTAAAATTAAAAAATGAGAATTTGAAGACTATTATGGATTTAAGATATTGAGAATAAAGTGTAAGAATCATCACTGCTTATGCTAAAATAATAAGAATATTACTATTGTTAAAATAGGAATAAAGCTCCTCATATATACATCATGGGAAATGTGATATTGGAGATACTTATCTGATCTAGGCAGAAACAGCTGATTGGTTATATTGATGTAGGGGCTGTTGTCTGGTATTTTAGAAGCTATATTTTTATACTATATAACAGACTTCCTTTGTTTGACCTAAAAATGATAATTTGGGTCTGAAGAAGGCATTGTGATGACTGACCTTCCATGACCTAAATTTTATACAATGCTAGATAGTAACATTTTCATATAGGACTCAGGCATTTGACAGATACATGTGGGTCCACCTTCCTATATTTTGAATTAGAAATTTTAAATTCTATTTGCTTCTTGTATCTCACAATGGAATCTGGATATTAAATTTCCACTGCTAAAGCACACTGAATGTTAAGCACATTAATTATTTATTTATAAATATTTAAAGTGTTGTTCTTCAGGGTGAATTAAGGCCATGAATGCAAGATTAGTAGAGGGCCCTATAGCCAGACTGAGGACTTCATAAACCCAATTGGACAAAGCGGGTGTTACTAAAGGAGAGAGAAAACTGTGTAAAGAGAAATTTGGATTTCCTGAGTATAAATTTGACAAATTTTATAATTTTCCTTACTGTGTCCTGGCATAGGGAACCTTCACTTTCCATCAAGATGAAATCAGGGGTCAAGGCAATAGACATTGTAGAAGTCAACTAGTTTTTCTTGGAGGATATATTTTCATTAGAGGGTGCCACCTTCTGAAGGCCAAAAATGTACTTTCAAAAATTAGTAAAATACCGAATATACATATATATTCTAGTGCATTGACTTGTACAGTGGTTGGAGCAAAAATATAGCATCCTAAGGCTACCAAACTCAATTCATTAGCCAACACAACTCAATTCTGATCCTAGATCTCTGCATCTGTTCTTGGGGATGAGCCTGCAGGCAGGGAAGGGGAGAAGGTTACCCCTGCCACATGGAAACACAAGGTAGTCTGTGCTTAGGCTCATGCCTGTCTTGGGAATTCCCCTGGAGGTCGTTGAGGTTCCTTCTCTGAAAGGCCACAATAGAGACCAGAAGTTATTTTTATGTTTTCCTAACAGTGTGAAATGCTCCAATTGATGTCAACAGGGTGTCCAATCTAGTGACTTACTGGCATATTGTTTTTTCATTTTTGCATTTTATCTGAAGCCAAAGCAATTTCTATAGCTTTCAAGAATTGGAAAGGATAGAAAAGGGCGAAGTATAGAAATCCTGAGGAACCTTTGGCATTGAAACCCAAGTTCTAATCATAGAAGCCACACCAACAACAAACATACAGGAAGCTCCTGACCACAGACCTGGGGGCCACTATAAGGTGAAGGGTGAGTTTGAGGGGCCACTAGTTCTGCAGGGGAATTTAACTGAGGAGAAGGGAAAGAAGCAATAGTTTAGCCTTCTTGGGACAACTCAAAGGATTTAGGTCACCCGAGTACCCCCTTTTCTTCCTTCCTTCTAAAAATGGCCCTTCTAAATTCTAGAAAGCCCCCAAAACTGTCTAAAAGCTTAATGATTATTAGAGCTAACATATTCACTTTCAGCAAAATTTATGATATGCTATAGTTGTGTTTTTGTGAGTTATATTTCATAGAACATTAGTACCCCCTGTACAATACTTACATGCCTCTTAAAACTATGAACTTTGATTCTTAAATGTTATTATCCTGACTCATAGCTACGGTTCTTTATATTGAGGATTTTTTTTTTTTTTTGGTTGTGTCTCAATTTTTGATGCCAGGTCCTTGGCTGAGAGTGTACCAACTAAATACATTTTTATTACTATGGGAAATGCAATCTATTTTGAAATAACGCACTTCATACTGCTTCTAGCAATATTGAACACAAAGGGGCCTGATGGTATACAATTTAGGATAAAGTAATTATTTGGCTCTTCCCTCCCCCCAAAAATTGCATTCCCAATAATTTGTTCCTCCTTATTTGACAAGGTAATTCTTATTGGTAAGTGTAGATTTTACCTAAATGTCATTTTATGTCACAAAACAGCTAGACGAAAAAGGGGAAAATTCACTTACTTATAGGGCTTATGCAGTAGGAAGCATGAACAAGTTTTAATGACAGGAAATATTTCTTTTAACTTTATTATTTTATCTTTTATTATTTGCAGAAACTTATTATTCTGCCAACCTGTTCAAGGAGAGAAAAAAAGCAAAAGCCTGTGTTCCTGTACTCACGCATTCCTCTGCTGGTCCCTCTATCTCTGATCTGTCCTATCAGTCATATTTGAAATGAGGGGAGCATTTTCTGAATTCACACATTACAGCAAGAGGGCAGAGCCAACTGTGTTGACCTGCACAAACACTTGAGGAGAGGCCATGAACTCTACTGATGAATGTCACAATTGTGCTGTGAAACCTGCTTTGGAGATGAGGACATGCTTTACCATCAGCTGCTTACTAGAGACAGAAATAAGAGTTTCTCAAGGCTGCAAATTCTGGATACAATTCTGATCTCTTCAGGCTACGGTTTCTCATGGCTTTAGAAGGTACACTTAACTTAAAGAGACTCATAAACTTGTTTTGCTTGTAAACATGTTTGTTGGTAGTACAAACTTACTTGTTTTGACCTTCACCTGTTTTTGCTCTATATTTTTCTGAAGGAGATTTGAAAGTCACTTATGTTTACAAGTCCAGAGACTGAGAAATACAATATTCCATTATTAAAAACTCAAGGCCTAAATCAACTTATTATGATCTGAAAGGAATTTCATAAATGAAGAGAAGAAGGAATGAGACAATTTGATTTTATAATATTCCATATAAACACATATGTTTTCGTCTCCTTCGAGCCCTAAGGACCTTATATGTTAAGGTCATTGAAGCAAAGGTGGTCAATTTCTGAACATTTTGGGATGATACAAATGCCTATTATTGCCCATCAACAATCCTGTCAAAAAACAAAACAAAAACATGACACTCTCTTTCTCTAACACAATCTGAAAATGAGATTACAAAAACATTCCAAACATCATGATGCTACTACACCTATTTCAAGACTTGACCTTTTGTGCTGTGAGCATTTTAACCTCTATGTAGATATTTAGATATCTGAGTTCATCAGGCATTGAGAATGACAGAGTTGCTAAGTAGCCATATGGAAGAGTTTTTCTCCACCCTGGATTTCAGGTGACAAAAATCACTGCATGCTGGAAGCAGCTTCATTATTACTATCAGTCACCTTTCTAGAAATTCAAGAATCTGATAGTGAACTTCAAAAACATCTGGACTCCATATCATTAAATTCATTACTCTCATGGTTCTATAAGGTATTCTTTGGTTTTAAATCAATAAAAGACAGGGATAATAGAAGTCATGATACTCCTTGGGTATCTAACAGTAATTTTTAAGAGTCCAGAATATATTAGAACTTTTCTTAACACTGGTTTTTTGTTTTGTTTTGTTTTTAGATTTCAAGTCATCAATGAAGTAGCCTTATTCTGAGATGTTCTATTTTAAATCAAAGGAAAACTTAATGTACAAATCTTAAAAGCATAGATTATGAACACACTTGTGTAGTTAACACTCAACTAATATATAAAATATTTCCATCACTTCCAATCCCTGAACACTTTCCAATGACTCTCACCTCCTATAGGCACTCAGTGTCCAGATTTCAATTACCATAGATTAATTTTGCCAGTTTTGAACTTCATATAAATGGAATCATGTAGTATGTATTTTTTGAGATTTATCCTTGTTTGTATTACTAGTCCATTTTTTATTGTTGCATGGTATTCCATTGTATGACTATACTATGATTTATTTATTCGTTTCTATTTTTGATGCAAATTTGGACTGTGTCTAGTGTTGGGCTATTGTAAGTAATATGGTTATGACTACTCCACATTTGGTGGGCACAAGCACCAATTTTTCTCTTACACACTTATGGGTGGACACACTGGGTCATAAAGAATATTAAGTTTCACTTTAGTGAATACTAACCAGTAGTTTTCAGGTGGGTTGCAATGATTTATACTTCAATCAACAATTGCCTGATATTTCCAGTTGCTCTGCATTGTCAGTAACACTTAATATTTTCTGTCCTTTTAATTTTGGCTATAGGATGAGGATGAAGAGGTAACTGATTGTGATTTTTATGTATAATTCTTTGATAAGCAATGGTAATGGGCATACCACCCATTTGTGTATTTTCTTTTATGAGGTATCTGATCAAATTAGATATTTTTTTAAATTACTGATTTGTAGGAGTTATTTATGCAATCTGTGAGCAAGTCCTCGGACAGATATTTGTAGTACAAATATTTTCTCATTTAAATTTTGCTCTTGTCCACTTTATCAATTTTTTTTTCTTTTAAGTCAGTGCTTTATGTGTCTTCTCTAAAAAATGTATGGCTACTCTCACAATGAGAGAGATTTTCTCCTAAGTTTTCCTCCAGAAACTTTAGAGTTTTAGGTTTTGTATTAAGGCTGGAGTCAATCTTTTTTTTTCTTCCAAAGATTTTATTTATTTATTCATGAGAGACACAGAGAGAGAGGCAGAGACATAGGTAGAAGAAGAAGCAGGCTCCTTACAGTGAGTCTGATGTGGGACTCGATCCCAGAACTCTGAGACCATGACCTGAGCCAAAGGCAGATAGATAGATGCTCAACCACGGAGTCATCCCAGTGCCCCAAGGGTGGGGTCAATCTTGAATTGCTATTTATATATGATATAGGTAAGGGACAAGATTCCTTTTCTCCCATATATTTAGTATTCCATTACTATTTACAGACTTTCCCTTCTCCACTTAACTGTTTTGTTGCCTTTGTAGAAAATCAAATGACCATACAAGTATTTTTTTTTTTTTGTGACATCTGTCACCCATTGATCAACAGAGTTGGGATAACTATTCTATTTTATTGATCTATTTGTCACTCTCCATGTTAATAATACACTGCCTTGATGACTCTAGCTTTCTACTAAGTCATGTAATACAAGGGTAAATTCTCCAACTTTCTCCTCTTTTTCAAAATTGTCTTGGTTATTTTTAGGTTCTTAATTTCTGTGTCAATTTAGGATTACTTTTCTTTCAAATGCTACAAAGAAGTCTATTACAACTTTTGATAAGGATTATGCTAAGTATATTAATCAATTTTAGAAGAATTGACATCTTAATATGTTAATCCATTAACATGGTATACCTTTCAATCTGCATAGATAGGTCTTTAAAAATCTTCTCTCAACAGTATCCTATGGTTTTTCAGTGTTTAGGTTTTATATGCATTTAATTAAATATATTCCCAAATATTTTTATTATTATGCTATTATAAGTCATACTGTCTTTAAATTTTCATTTTCAAGTTGTTTATTGCCAGCATACAGACTACAGTCGACCCTACAACTCTATTAAAATTATCAGTTCTGGTCGCTATTTATAGATTCCTTAAAATTTTCTATGTAAGGGATCCCTGGGTGGCTTAGCGGTTTAGTGTCTGCTTTTGACCCAGGGTGTGATCCCGGAGTCCCGGGATTGAGTCCCAAGTCGGGCTCCGTGCATGGAGCCTGCTTCTCTCTCTCTCTGCCTGTGTCTCTGCCAATCTCTCTCTCTCCCTCTCTCCCTCCCTCTCTATCATGAATAAATAAAATCTTTAAGAAAAAAAATTTCTATGTAGAAGCTCATGTTTCTGCAAATAAAGTCAGTTCTTTTGATTTCTATCCAATCTACTTTATTTTCTTCTATTTATTGTAATGGCTAGAGCTTCAAATGCCATTTTGAAAGGAAGTGGTAAGAGCAGATATCTTGAACTTAGCATGAAAGTGTTCAATATTTCACCAGGAAGTATTATGTAAGCTATAGACACTTTTTACCATGTTTAGAGAGGTCTCTTATTTCTAGTTTGCAGAAAGTTTTTGTAATTAATGTCTTTTGAATTTTGTCAAAGGTCTTTTCTGCATCTATTGAGATGATTGTAGGATTTTTTTTCTCTTAATACAGTAAATTACTTTGAATGATTTGTAATATTAAAACAACCCAGTTCATAATTTGTACTCTTTTACTCTATTGCTGGATTGGATTTGCTAATATCTAAAGGAATATTTCACCTAGGTTTGTGACATAGATGGATGATTAATTTTCTTTACTTGCAAAATCTTTGTCAAGTTTTGTCAGGATTATACTGATAATTTTCCCTCTCACTCTGTGTTATGAAATAATTTGTGTAAAACTGGCATTATTTCTTTTTGAAACGCTTGAAGAACTCACCATCTCTCAACTGAATTGAGAACTGAAATGAGAATTAAGAACTGCCTGAATCTTTCTTCATGGAAAGAGTTTAAATTACAAATTCAATGTTTATAAATAGATATATGGATATACAAATAACAACTTTTTCTTGTGTTTGTTTTGGTAATTTATATCTTTCAAAGAATTTGACAATTTCTTCTAAGTTGTCAAATGCTTTGGCATAAATTGTGCATAAGGTTCCTTATCCTTTTGCTATATGTAGGGTCCATAATGATAACTTCTCTTTTACTTATAATTTATGTTTTTTTTTCTCTTTTTAAACTTGCTAATAATTTTATTATACTTTTCAGAGAACCAATTGCTTTCTTTGTTAATTTTTGCTATTGTTTGTCTTTGTTCTATTTCATTGATTTCCACTTTTATGTTTGTTACTTCCTTCCCTCAATTTATTTTGGTTTAATTTTCCTAACTTCTCCTAGCTTATTTAAGTGTTTTATGTTTGTTACTTTATGTTTGTTACTTCCTTCCCTCAATTTATTTTGGTTTAATTTTCCTAACTTCTCCCAGCTTATTTAAGTGGACGAGCAGGCAATTGATACATACTTTTTTCTTTTCTAATATGAGTATTTAAAGCTATAAAATTTCCTCTAAGCATTGCTTTAGCTGTATCTGACAAAATTTCACAGGTTGTGTTTTCATGATCATTTAAAATATTTAAATTTTTTTCTTAACCTGAACGAAGTCATTCTGTCTTTTCATATTTCTATTTTTCTTCTCTCTCATATGATAAAATTGTTCTTAAAGATCTCTAAGTTCTCATTAGATTTACAATTTTCTAGTTAAGTATCTGGTTGAATACATGAAATTATAATTTTTATTTGACCATAGTATACAGTTGGCCTGTAGAACTGGATAGGTTTTAACATTTGTGGTGTGTTTTTTTTAACCACAAAATGTATTAAAATATTTAAAAACTGTTTTTAGTATTTAAATACTTAAATTTGGAAGATGCTACCAGGTAATTTTCTCTAGGACTATGCAAGGCTATTTTAAAGTGAAACCATGTTATCATAGCCATTGACAATTACATTACAAATATAGTAATATATTCAGTCTTCATGTCTTAAGAAAGATGTAATATCAATTGGCCATTCCTTATTATATTATTTATAATTAAACTATAACCATAAGTATAGGGCTTTCTGGAGTTGAGTCACTCTAACAAATTATCAAACCTGAAGAAGGTCATGGGAAACCTTGAATTTATAACCAGTGGTCAGAAGGGCTGGTGTCCTAGGGCCCCTCTTGAGGTTGGCATCTTGAAGTGAAGCCACTCTTAGGGAAAACTGAGCCTTTATCTTTGGGAACTGATACTAATTCTGGGTAATTAACATCATAATTGTATTGTGGTACCTCAGGTGGGAGTGGAAACAGAACAGGGATACTATTTTTAAAAAGTATACTGTGGTAGAGACCGCTAGCCATTCCCCATGTCCAAGCTTGCTTTTTCATATAATAATTTAGTTTTTACTCAGGCATGCATCCATCTAACAAAAAACTACATTTCTCAGCCTCCCTTGCAACTATGCATATATAACTAAATTTTAACCAACAAGGTGTATACAGCAGTGCTATATATCCTCTCCTTTCCCATTTTATGATGAAAGGTATCTGCTGGGTGCCTGGGTGGCTCAGTGGTCGAGTGAGTGTCTGCCTTTGGTTCAGGTTGTGATCTCAGGGTCCCTGAAAGGAGTCCCACATACAGCTCCCTGCATGGAGCCTGCTTCTCCCTCTGCCTGTGTCTCTGCCTCTCTCTGTGTGTCTCTCATGAATGGATAAGTAAAATCTTTTAAATAACTTTAAAAAAGAAAATAAAAGATATTTGCTATCTCTTAACAGTAGACAATGATGCGCATGTGTGTAGGAGGTCTGTAGGTACTCAATAAAGAAACGGAAGGAAGGTAAGTGAGGGACAGGCAGAAGTAAGAAAGAAGCAAGAAGCAATCAATCCCTCCCTCCCTCCCTCCCTCCCTCCCTCCTTCCTTCCTTCCTTCCTTCCTTCCTTCCTTCCTTCCTTCCTTCCTTCCTTCTTTCCTGGGGTGGCATCTGAGATCCAAGACTTGATTCTCTTCTTCAAAACATATATTATGCCACACAGGATTATGAAATACATTTATCTGAAAGATTAATAAATTCTGCTTAAAGTCTAAAGAATGTGTTGTGGCCAGTTGATAAGAGTAAGTCACAAGTCCTGGATTGTGTATAGAAAGTATGCCAATATGCATAGTCACTATTTCCAAAAACATTTGCACATATTGTGAAAGAGGCACCTGTAGGAAAAACTCCTCCATCAGGGCCATGGTCCACCGGTAGTGCAGCTGCCAGGACTTGGCCGGGTGGCTGATGTCTGCTGCATGAAGAATCAGGGACATAGTTTTGGCTTTGTCAATCCTGTCAAACCAAGGACATGTTCAAATTATCAGAACAAAGTAACAAATTACAGTCTTTTCTGAGTCTAAGCTCATGGAACTTTAACATGACAGAAGAAAATAACCTACCCTTCAGGCTGCTGCAAACTGTTTCTTATATTTTTAATTTGCTGGAAGTGACCTGACATGTCTGTAGATAAAACCATTTCAATCACTAGGTTCCGAAGATCCCTGTGGAGTCATCAAAAGAAGAAAGGTTCATTTGGCCCTTGATGATTCCCAAGTAAAACATTTCCTTAAATATTGCTAATTAAATTTTATTTTTCTTAATGGATATGAGCACAAAAGATGCTACTTTACATGTAAAAGAGCTCACAAACGTTGACGTTATTTCACCCTTTAATTCTTATGGCTTTAGGAAGTTGCCAGGAGAGTGATCTGTGAATGATGCTGTTTAACATGTCCCCTTAAAGAACTGGATGCTTTCCCCACACACATTCACAACCCTCCCCTACCCATAATTCCCAAATACTGTTTTTCTATCTGAAGGGATCCTGACCAACCTAAAAAATTTTTTTTAATTAAAAATAAATGCAGTATTTGCTATTATTAAAACCACCACTATTCATTCAGGATATATCCAGTCCAAGCAGTGTCCTACGTGCTTTAAATGATGAGATATTATTATTATTGCACACTAGAGGGGATAAGAGTTTTGCCCAGTCACACAGGTAGATGGCAGAGATAAGATTCAACCCCAAGAGTTCACACTCCTTAAAGCTGACACTTGCACCACTTCTATCATAAGACCCCCAGGGAAGCCAAGATGCTAAAGTGAGTGGGGATTCTCTATTTCAGCGTTTGGTACCCTGACTCTACAATCTATTGTAGACAGAGCTATTGGTACTATTGAAATTTTAATCAAATTTTAATCTAAGCTATAAATGCAGGGACCATATCACAAAACTTGTGCATGAATAACTCATTCTCACACTATGTAGGAAATTAGTTAGCTCAGCAAAGGCTTGCATGTTCTACAATTCATTGCTTGCTCACTACGGATAGATAAAAAGGTCACTTACACTGGAAATCATATTTTATTTTCATTCTGTGGCATGGCTAATAGAGTAATAAGCTAAAGAAAAGGTATGTGGTCAAGTTGAATTATAATCTTGTGTCAAAGATATTTAACCTAAAGTTTGTATGATTGAATGATTTGTTTTTAAAACAATCACATATTAGAGGTACTTGCTGAAAATTATGAGTGCTCAATTCAACTGAATTTTTAGATGGGCACCGTGAGATATCAATGCTCTGGTTACTGTTGACAATACTGGATAGCTTGCATACAGAACACTTTTACCCAGATATTAAAGGAAAGGAAACTAAAGATAGTTAATAAAATTATTCTTAATTACATTTTTTCTCTGGAATTATGAAGAGACCCATATTACAATAGCAACTGAACCAAAATATTCATTCTAAGGAAAAATGAGATGAAAGTTTTATGAAATCTACAAAATTGGTGCATTGTACTTTCCAAATAAGTGATGAGTAAATGCTAGATATTATCAATAATCAACTAATAATGTATCAATAAACTAAGCAAAATAGTGCATAAGGGAAATGTTACTTATTTATGAGTCTTCCTTATCAAAATTTTTAATTGTTGCATTTATTGTTTAAGTTACATTGAGAAATAAATAGGTATGCAAACAGACAACCAACAAGTCTTTAAAAAGCTATTCATATTTTAATTTGTGGTAAAACGTTATCAAGTTTATACTAGCAAATGCATCTTTGGTAGCTTTTAAGAAACAATATTGGATCAATTAAATTCTACAATCTATATGGTAGTATAGTATTTGTTAAAACAATTCTATAAAAACATACAATTAGGATGATTCTGAGAAGTTACTGTACAGAAAATCTATAAAATATTACAGGAATAAATTATTAGAATAGTAAAGATGTTAAAGGACAAAAAGGTAGTAGGAAAAAAAATCACACTGAAGTAGCAACAGAATCAACTTTGAGAAGGAAAGAGGTTAACTGAAAGGAATATCCATAAAAATTAGTAATATAAATGTTACCTCTGGGAATACTAATCACTGGTGAAAAATTAATACTCAAAATGTAAATAATCATCTTTTGAACCATAGGAAATGCTTCCAAACTTATCTCCCTACTCCTACCTTTGCCCTTCTATTCTCTACGTAGCCCAGTAGCTGTAGCTTTAAAATTCTTTTGCAATTAGATGCTCGCTTTCTTAGATGGAAACCCAACTGGGATATCATTTCTTGCAGAATAAAATGAAAGGCCCAAACCAGCTTCCCAAAACTAAGTGCTTCCTTCCACTGACATTAGATCTGCTTCTACAGTTGCAACAGGGAGCCCATATTTTTTACACAGCTTCAAAAATGGCCTTGAAAAAACCAGAAAGCTTGAGTACTGGGACAAGTAACCATCAGAAATTAGAGCTTGTTTTAAACCTTGAATTAACTATTTATTCTATATTCCTTCATTTATTTTCAGGCAGTTCTTGATCCCAAGGCACTTCTTTTCTTCTACCTCAATTTAAAGAAAAAAATGAAAACCCCCTGATATTTAAATAGGAAACTTTCTGGCTCATTATCTAACTTTTAACAAAATCCTTGTTAAAGATAGGGCTATTTTTTTTAAGTATAAGTAGGTCTCATTGACTAGTAGGGATATGTAGATGTATTTGCACTAAAAATTTCTATGTTTATCAGAAATTCATACTTAACTGGACATCCCTTATTTTTATTTGCTAAATCTGGCAGGCCAGATTTTTTTCATCAGATGAACCAGCTGATGATGACCAAAGGATCAAGAAGGAAGTTATGCTAAGTGGTAGGGGTACATCTTGTTATTTCCCTCTACATGACAATAAGTTATCATCAATCCATGATTTTTTTTTTTTGGCAGACAGATGCCTTGGAGAAACAAGTTAAGATTTCCCTCTGCTTCTGGGTCATTTTAGCATATTTGTAATTTTTTTCCTCAAACAGTGAATTTTTAAATTTTTTTTAAAAGCTAAATTCCACATAGAGAAAAGTAATATATGAAGGAATCCATATTCACTAAGATTTTGAATTTTTTAGGAGCACATATTGGTACAATTAAGCAGAGCTCCATTCCCGAGAGCACATCATTATGTACCCTAAGTATTCGCTGTGTGGTGTGCAGTCTTACGGACTGGCTATGATGTAGACAGATGTGGAATTAGCCTGGGAAATAGCTCAACTCCAACCAGCCGAGCCTGGCTCCTGAACATCTTCTAGGTACTAATCCTCAAAATCATCCAGTCAAGGGGAATTTTTATAATGTGAGTATGGGATTGACTTTCTTCTGTTTTCTTCACTTTAACTTATATAATTTAACTTTTACCCAAAATTGAATTTCCTCCACGCTTCCTTTGAAACTCACCTCCAGTCATCTTTGGATAAATTTATCAAAACATTCATTTCTTCTTCTTGCATAAGTCGATAAGCTGCACTCACATGGTGATTCTCTAGGACAGAGCGATCATTATACAAAAGGGCAACATCTGACCTAAGAATTAAAAACACAATGTCCAGCAGATGATTTCTTTAGACTTCACAAGTATTTACTAAAAATACTCATGTCACAAGACATCTTATCAATAAGAATTTTATAGTTGAACACCTACATTTATGGAAGTACTTAGTGTCTTTTTTTTTTTAACCATATGATAACTTAAAAATAGACTTTTTTTTTAGCACAGTTGTAGTTCACAGCAAAACTGACAGGAAAGTACAGAAATTTGTCATATACCCCCTCACCCCAGACATGTAAAACTGCCCCCCTCATTACTGACATCTCCCACTAGGGTAGTACTTGGTTATAATTTATAGTTGTACATTGAACATCATTATCACCCAAAGTCCATAGTTTCCATTAGGATTCACTCTTGGACATTCTGTGCACATTCTTGAAATCAGGCAAATGTACAAATGACATTAGCACTGCCATTATGCACCCGCCATTATGCACCCGCCATTATACACCAACCATTATGCACCCACCATTATGCACCCACCATTATACACCCACCATTATGGCATTACACAGAATATTTTCACTGCCATATAAATCTTCTGTGCTGTCTGTTCATCCCTCCCATGCCTGTAACCCCTGGCAACCACTACTTTTTTGTCTCCATAGTTTCAGCTTTTGCAGAACATCATATATTTAAAATCATATAGTGTGTAACCCTTTCAGACTGACTTCTTACACTTACTAATATGCACCTAAGATTCCTCCATGCGTTTTCATGGCTCAATAGCTCAATTCTTTTGAACACTGAGTAATATTCTATTGTCTGCCTCTTTCACAATTTACCCTTTCACCTACTGAAGGACACCTCAGTTGCTTCCGTGTTTTGGCCATTATGAATAAAGCTGCTACAAATATCCATATTCAGGTTTTTGTGTGGACATAATTTTTCAGCTCCTTTAGATAAATAAAGACATGCAATTGCTGGATTGTATGGTAAGAGTATGTTTAGTTTTCGAGGAAACTGCCCAACTGTCTTTCTAAATGTCTGTACCATTTTGCATCCCCACTACAACGCAGGAGAGTTTCAATGGCTACACATCCTCATCAACAATTGGTGTCTTAGCCATTCTAATAGATGTGTAGTGGTATCTCATTGTTTTAATGTGCATTTCCCTGATGATATATAATGTGGAACATCATTTCATATGCTATATGAAATCTGTATATCTTCTGTGGTGAAGTGTCTGTTGAGGCACATTTTTAAGTGGGGTCACTTATTATTGTGGAGATTAAAGAGCTTTTTGTATATTTTGCATAACAGTCCCTTATCAGATATATCTTCTGCAAATATTTTCTCCTATCTTGTGGATGGACTCATTGTCCTGATACTGTCTTTTGTAGAGCATAAATTTTTAATTTTAATGAAATCCAGCTTATCAATTGTTTTTTGTGAATTTTTCCTTTAGTGTTGTATCTAAGAAGTCATTGCCACATTCAAGATCATCTAGGTTTTCTCTTAGGTTAACTTCTAGGAGTTTGATAGTTTCACATTTTATTTTATTTTATTTAAGATTTTACTCATTTATTAATGAAAGACAGAGAGAGAGAGAGAGGCAGAAGGAGAAGCAGGCTCCATGCAGGAAACCCAACGTGGGACTCGATCCCATGTCTCCAGTACCAGGCCCTGGGCTGAAGGCAGCGCTAAACCGCTGAGCCACCCAGGCCGCCACAGTTTTGCATTTTATATTTAGGTCTATCCATTTTGAGTTTTTGTGAGGAGAATAAGGTCTGTGTCTAGATTTTTTTTTTTTTTTGCATATTCAGTAGTTTCAAATCCATTTGTTGAAGAAACTAGATTATCTTTGGTCTATTGCATTGCCTTTGCACCTTTATCAAAGATCAGTTGAGTATATTTTTTATGTGTCTATTTCTGGGCTCTGTTCCATTGATCTATTTGCCTATTCTTTTACTAATACCACATTATCTTGACTACTGTAGCTTTATACTGAGTCTAGAAGTTAGTATCAATTCTCCAACTCTGTTCTTCTCTTTCTGTAATGTGTTGGCTGTTCTGGCTCTTTTGCCTTTCCATGTAAATTTTAAATCCACTTGTCAATATCCAAAAAATAATTTGCTGGGAGTTTGACTGGGGTGGCACTGAATCTGTAGATCAAGTTAAAAAGAACTGAACATATTGACAATCTCCCTACCATGAACATAGAATATCCCTCCATTGATTTAGTTCTTTGAATTCCATCAACAGATTTTTATAGTATTCCTGATAAACATCTCATACATATTTTGTTAGATTTATACCTAAGCTTCTCAGTTTTTTTTGCTGCTAATGTAAATGACATTGTGATTTTAACTTCAAATTCTACTTGTCCCTTACTGGCATATACAAAAGTGACTAAATTTTGTGTGCTAACCTTATAGCCTGCAAACTTGCTATATAGTTGCTTATTAGTTCTAGAAGCTTTTTGTCAATTCTTTTGGATTTTTTATATAGACTATCAGATAACCTGTGAACAAAGACAGTTTCTTTCCCAATCTCTACACCTTTTATTTCCTTTCCTTGTCTTATTGCACTAAGACTTTCACTATGATGTTAAAATAAAAACGTGGTGAGAGAGAACGTCCTTGCCTTGTTCCTGACGTTAGTGGAAAAGCCTCAAGTTTCTCACTGTTCAGGGTGATGCTAGTTGTCAGTTTTTCATAGATCTTTATCAAGTTGAGAAAGGTCTCCTTTATTCTTAGTTTGCTGAACATTTTTATCATGAACGGTGTTAAATTTTGCCAAATGTCTTTTCTGCATTTTTATATGATCATGTGTTTTTTTTTTCTTCTTTAGCATGTCAATATGATGATTTCCTTAATTGATTTTGAATGTTGACCTTGGGGATAAATCCCATTTGGTCAGTGTTTAGTTTCCTTTTCAGTATCATAGTTTGAATATACTTAGGCCTTTTCCTTATAATTTGTAATCCCAGTAACTGTGAGATAATCTAGATATGCCCAACAGAGAAAACAAAATTACCTGATACCCTCATTCAATTACTGAATGAATCAACCCCTCTGTGGATGAATCAACCCATCCAGATAGCTGATTACCAACTATTTCGTATTCCCTTGGACTAAAATTACTTTGGATGGAGGGTGGAGGGAATGATGAAAATCATTTAATCTATTTATGATTTTAGTTTTTTTTTCTCCCTTATAATGCTATGATTCAATTTGAATATTTAGATCTTGCAGCATTAAATTAACTCAGAAAACCTTTAAAAAAAAACCACAAAATTTAAAATATGTGTTTTACCACCAATTTATAGTGAACATTATATTTTAAAGTGATGGATTCGTCAAGAGAAGTTTTTTGTTTTTCACCTGTCCATATTTTCACATCATTTGATCAAATAAACTACTTCAAGTAGTATTATTGAACTTGGTATTCTAGCATAAAGTATGAACTATGCCAAGCATTCTCAGATGTGTATAATGGAGCCCTGGCTTCTTCCTCTGTCCTTTTAGGACCAGATGATTTTGCAAGTGTGGAATGGAAGCAGGATCTTTATGTTTAATGTATTATAATGATAAACCCACCCATGTAAGTTGCCAGGTTGAAGGTAGACTGCAAAAATAGCAAAAGGAAAGTCAAGTTAAAACCTGTGCAACTTTGCTTCCACTTGCCCCAATGTCTAGACTCTTCATTATTCCTTCCTTGTGGTAGATGTATACTCTGTCAGCACTAAAACCACCTCACGAAGAGGTTCTGTTTTAGGGCTTTATTTATAGTCAGTAGCACTAGTTACAGAACTGACTTTACTCTGAATGTTTTACCAAAGAGGAGGCAAGGATAAATAAAAGAAAGAACCAAAGAAATCTGCTTTCTGTTGCAAGCAACCTATTTTAGATCTGTATCTAATAATCTACCAAATAATCCGAACTTTATTGTTCATCCAACATAGGGAAAATGACCTAGCAGACAGAACAATTACTTCATCTTTTGTTTCTAGAACTATCATAAAAGCCAAAAAACATATGTAGTTAGCTAATGGTATATAATTCCAAAATAGATTTTCTTTTAACCTCAACCATGGCCTAAAAATTCTTTAACCAATAATCATAACTCAGTTTACAGAAAAGTACACCTGCAAACCTTAAGAGAGAACTGATCATATCTTGCTCAAGTATCTCCAGAAGTTCATTCATATTGTGGGAAAAACTAACTTGAAAATCACATATCGTTTGTTTCATATGGCCTCAAATCCACCCATGGCAGCATAATCACATGACATGGCTACAAGTATCACTGTCTTTTACTATCAGCAGCCAGCAAAGATGCATCTCTTGGAACCAGATTTAATTGTAGCCAACTATTATGATTTTGTTTCATAAATCCAATAAGATTCTGAGAATATAGCATGGTCTTAATGTTTGAGATGGTCTTTGCTAAGAAAAGAATAGAACTCTAAGCAACATTCAGTATCCATGGTAACACGTAGCTCAGTCTTTTTACAAAAAAAATATTTCCATTTATTTACACTTTCAAGGATTTCATAAATTATAATATCTGTATTAAACTGAAATCTAGCATTGCACTGTGTTCTAAATTATTTTTTTAGTCTGCATTCTCCAGTATATAGTCTCCCACATTAGAAATGCATTCTAAATCCCAGAAACAGCAAATAACAAAACATACAATAGAATTATTGATACTAGTAACATAAGACCTAATTTTTTTCTTGGACAAAATGTAAAGGTGATAGAGTTTTAAAAGCACATTACATTCTTACATTTGTGGTCAGTACAACATTTTTGTTCATAGAATTTTCAAATTCTTGTATAATTAATCCTTTAAGTTGATCCTGGTAGGCAATTTAGAAGAAAATAAATAAAATACTAGACCTTTTCTCCACTTTCTATACACAGTTTCCTAATGTAAAATTGGGGGAGAAATGAATTATTCCTCTTTCCTCTCCTCCTTCTTTACTTTCTCTTCTTCCACCTTTTCCTTTTTTCTCCATTTCCTTCTCCTTCACTGCAGGAGAAGGCCAGTCCATTGCCTTCACTTTGCAAAGTAGAAACAACAAGAAGTGTTCTTTGGTTCCAAATCACTTGCTCCCTTCTCCACCTCCTAAAACTGTTGTCCTATACAGGGCCCAGCTCAGTAATGAGCAGTCTTTAATTAAAATCTCACTCAGTATGGATTCAGTGGATGTAGAAGAGTCTCCAACAAGCAAAACTGATCTATACAGTCTACCTTTGCTACAATGTTTGACACAAAAAGTGGAACAAGTCTCTCTACTCTCCAAATGTATAGGCTAATAACATTCCCTTCCACATGACCAGACCTCCAGGTCTGCCTTTTCCCTTCATTGTTCTGTCAATCTTGGGAACTTCAGGACACACAGATGCCTTCCTCAATACTTCACTGCTGGAATTTCAACTCTTCTTCTGTCTCCATCAAGGGGCCATATTATCTAAGTCCATCCCATTTCAGGCTATAGAAGACTAGAACTCTCCAGCATCTGCCTTGGTCATGAGGTTAGGGTTGTATGAGCAGACTGGATTGAGACTGTCCCTCTTCTCAGCTTCTCAATTCTGCACTGCCATCAGCTGGCTGTGTGCATACAGAGAGGTTGTTTAGCCTCTTGAGGTCTTTGTTTTCTCTACTTAGGCTGTGAGGGCTTGACTAGATGATCCATACATAATGTGGCTCTCTGTCACTTCAGTCACTAAAAGCTCTAAAAACGTCTAATCTTTTAATAAAATATTCTTACGTGCCCCACATTTTTAAATGTAAAGTAATTTCCCACAGCTGCAAAATCAGTTGTTGGAAACATTGCTATTAAAAAGCAAATGGACAGACCATACGAAAACCTGCACATGAATGTTTCTAGCCCCTTTATTCGTAACCTTTATTCCAAAATTTGAAGTAACTAAGATATCCTTCATACATGAACAAGGAAACAAACTCTGTCCCTTCCATACAATGGAATATCATTCACCAATGAAAACAAATGAGCTATCAAGCCATGAAAAGACATCAAGGAACCTTAAATGCATATTATTAAGTGAAAGGAGCCAGTCTGAGAATGGCTTCCTATTGTATAATTTCAACTATATGACATTTTGAAAAGGTAAAACCAAAGACACTAACAAGACCAGTGGTTGTCAGGTGTAAAGGGGTGGGGAGGGAGGAAGGGATGAACAGGTGAAGCACAGGGGATTTTAGGGAAGTGAACCTATTATGTACGATATATAACGGTGGATATATGGCATTATACATTTGTAAAATCCATGCAATGTGTACCACAAAGACTAGACTCTCATGTGTAGATGGGCTTTAGTTAATAATGTGTCAATAGTGGTTCATTAATTATAATAAAGGTAACCATACTGATGCAAGATGTTAACAGGGGCAACTGTAGGGGTGGGGAAAGAAAGAACATGGGAACTATGTACTTCATGTTCAGTTTTTCTATAAATCTAAAACTGCTCTAAGAAATGAAGTCTAGTAATTAAAAAAAGAAAAAAATTAGTTTTCTCTTAATAGGACTAGAGGGTTCTACAGTAGTTCCAGAGAAACATTACATCCAGAGAAACTTACATCTCCATCTCAAGCATCTCTGACTTGTGAAAGACTCAGAGAAATGCCAGGATCCTATGTATAGAAAGTCAGATCATGATGAGTCCCAGACACATTCTGCCTCCCAGGCCCTGAGATCTCTGTGCAACCAAAAAAGAGCACAGAGCAGCTTTCTCTTATGAAATGAATTATGTCTCCCCAAAATTTATATGTTGAGGTCCTCATGCCTTGTACCTCCGAAGATGACCGTATTTGGAGATATGGCTTTTAAAAGAGGTAATTAAAGTTAAACAAGGTCATAAGGGTGTAGCCTAATCCATTATGGCTGATATTCTCATAAGAAGAGGGAGCAATACCAGGAATGTGTACCTACAGGGAAAAGGCCATGTGAAGACAGTGAGAAGATGGCCTTCTGCAGGAACCAAACCTGCTGACACTTCTTGGACTTCTAGACTTCAGAACTGTGAACATTTCTGTTATTTACACCACTCATCTGTGATTTTGGGAAAAGAGCCCTAGCAGACAGATACATCTCCACTCTGGTATTTGGATTCTAATACCTGCCATTATTACCATCATTAAAAAAAAAAAAAAAAACCTCATTTTCTAATTATTTTCAATTTAGCACTTCACACTAACTTGGAAATAAAGTTTCTTTGATTTTTTTTCCAGGAGCACAATTTTATTACTTTCAAATACATAATGATACTAAACTGATGCTTTAAATAATATGTTGTTAAGATTCATCTCAGTCAGTAGATGTCTGACTTGTGTGCTGGTTCAAACTTATGTTCTGGGCAGAGAGAAATTATCTGACACATTTTTACATTCTTTAAATTGCTAAATATGTCACCAAATGCTCATAGAATTTTCTTGATAAATAATTGATTGTAGCTTAAGAAATTTTTCTAGAATCCATTAAAATTGTTATTAGACATCTTCACTGTTATTTTTAAATTTTCTTAAAAATAAGTAATATGTAGAAAAATAGATTTCAAGTTTTAGCTTAGAAAAGTTAGTACTTTATATAGCTTACCTTGTCTGAATATGAAAGTTGTTTGTAGTTCCTGTATGCTCATAATCATGAATGGCAGCGGCAAAGACCATTGCTAAAATTTCCAGTTCAGTGAGCCAGTGCTAGTAAATTAAAGAAAGATACTATCATATTTAGAAAGCAGAAGCCATTTTGTATTTCTACAAGAGATTTCCAGTGCACCCAGTATAAGTAATCATATAAATACATTAAATTATTTTTATTGATTTTATTTTAATGATTATTTTTTAAGATTTTATTTACTTATTCATGAAAGACAAACAGAGAGAGGCAGAGACACAGGCAGAGGGAGAAACAGGTTCCCTGCAGGGAGCCCAATGTGGGACTCAATCCCACGACCCTGGGATCATGACCTGAGCCAAAAGGCAGACACTCACCCACTGAGCCACCCAGGTGCCACATATTTTTATTGATTTTTAAATACATTTTTTCTCCCCATTTCACACCCATTGATGGTGCATAATGAATGTTTCATGAGATCAGTGATTGTTTCATGGCTTGTAAATTCAAAATACAGACCTTATAATGTTCCTTGCCAATCAGAAAAGGACTAATTTTCTATGATTTAAAAGGTAAGCCCTGAGTGGATTTTTGAATTCACAGACTTATGAATTTGGGCTCTCATATAATCAATTACAGCTCAGTAATTTTAATAATTTTTGGCATAAGGGTCCATATACCATTAAGATGTCTCTAGCTAGACTTTTGTAGAAAACTCTTCTATGAGAAGATTTTACACCTAAGAGTTGCAAATACTCACTTTGCTCTTTAGAGAACTGAACTTCACTTTTATATTTAAAGATTTGTAAGAGTTTCTAAGACTTTATCAAATTTCTTCTTCATAACACACATAAACTGTGCAATTAAACTTTTTTTTAAAGATTTATTTATTTACTCCTGGGAGACACACAGAGAGAGAAGCAGAGACATAGGCAGAGGGAGAAGCAGCCTCCCCGCAGCAGGCTCCCATGCGGGACTCGATCCCAGATCTTGGGATCACGCTCTGAGCCAAAGGCAGACGCTCAACCACTGAGCCACCAGGCATCCCTGCAAGTAAACTTAATAATAAAGATAGAACAAGTGTTTTCATATAAAATCCAGACCACTTGCTTCATATCCATTGATCTTTCTGTTATCAATTAATTAGATGGTTTAACCAAATTTCTCTATTTTAAGTCTACTTAGGTAATTTGGTAGTTTATTCATCACTGAAATTTTGCATAACAGTTTTATTATACTGTCCATTATGGTAACCACATGTGACCACTTAAATTGAAAATAAATAAAATTAAGATTAAGTTCATTTTCCCAGGCACAGAAGCTACATTTCAACTGTTCAAAAGTCACATGTAGCAAGTAGTTACCATATGAAACCCTGCAGATGCAGTGTTTCCATCTCACAGAAAGTTCTATTAGATAGAAGTACAAGTAGGTGGTACTTGATGGTGGGAAATGGAGGATCCAAATGATACAGAGCTTGCTTTTAGGAGTCTCATTTCCATGTATTTAAACAATGAACTCATATAAAGCAACAGAAAAATATATTGTAAACTACATGCATACTTCATAAAAGGTCACAAAAAAAAGGTACAATTGAAGGGCAGATAGAATGTCTATTTGGTGGCAGGGAATCTTGGAAGAATGAGCAAAGATTAGATTGCCCATTCTACGTGCAGTATTAGGAACAGAGAGATTCTAAATAGAAAGAGCAAATGCAGAATGATACTATAGAGGCCGATATGGAAGTTGAGCTGCCAATAGTACAGTTGTATTGGAGAATTGAGAGGAATGAGAGTGGAGAGTGCAGATCAGATTATGGGAAGAGTTGACAGACTACTTTGATTAAAGCTGATGAATTTGGATTTTGTATGAAATGCAAGAGGGAGCCACTGTAGTAGGTCCAATGAGTCAAAAATGAGAGGCAACAACTGTTAAATTTCCTAATTGACGAAGCCATGATCTTATTAACCTTTGCTCCTCTTCACATAACCTATCATGGTCATCAGCACATAGTCGGAACTTAACATTTGTCTGCTGACTTGAATTTCACTGGTTTTGCTTTAGGAGGAGGTAGTACGGAGTAGTAAATAATCTCTACCATGGATAATCAGACAATTCTGGTTTTAAATCTTTGTTGATCCTTAGGCAAATAAGTTATTTACCCTCTGAGCCACAAGTTCCCATGAAAGAATTTGTGATCATTCCCTGTGGAATTTTTTTTCCCCTGTGGAATTTTAAAAGAAGTTTTTAAGTTAATGTATTCAGCGTGCCTTTCACAAATCTTGTCATACAGTAAAACACAGAAAAAAAATGTCATTTTACTGAACTTATTACCTTAAGTGCACTGTAGAAGGCACTGAGTCTGGAAAATAATAGTGAGCTAACATATCTTTAGTGATTGCAATTCAAGAATAAATGTCTCACAGCTGGAAGACTGAGAAGAAATGATTTTCAGAACCAATGGGAGTTGATATAACTAGCTATTTTGTGTTTATGGGTGCATTTAATTGTGAGTCATTAAAAGGAAGAATGGCCTGTATTATAGACTAAAGTGGGACTGAGCCTCCAATGTCCCCAGTGTGACTGGGAATTAAACACCATGAAATGAATAGCAATTAAAGTCAAACCAGGTTTTGTACCCCCAGAAATTCATTGTTTTATATAAAAAAATGATCCTAGAAACAAGTCACCAGTTTTCTTACATATTTCCTATTTTTTCTAAAGATTTTATTTATTGGAGAGAGAGTCCATTTAGGGATGAGGCAGAGGGAGAAGAGAATCTTAAGCAGACTCCATACTGAGCATGGACCTCAAAGTAGGGCTCAACCCCAGGACCCTGAGATTATGACTTGAGCCAAAACCAAGAGTTGGACACTTCACAGACTGTGCCACCCAGTGCCCCGTATGTATTTCCTATTGATTATATTTAAGATTTAGAGATTTCACTGTGATTTAAAAAACCCCCGTAACATTCAATATCTGCAATAACATAGAATATGAAGTTGCAATTCTAAAAAAAAATTAGGGCAACAGAGATGGATTTTAATTATAGATTATCTCATAAGTATTTACAAGTATCTTCTTAGCTGTCAAAACTAATTATACTTATTTCTTGTTTTTTGTCTCATTATTCTGCTTCCCATAAATACTACTTCCTCCACAAATCCCTCTTATTTATTGCCACATGATAGCCCTAGGAATTAAGCTTAAATTATAAAATACTCTGAAGAGAGTAAAATGTTGACCTCTCTCACCGAATTCTAAAAGCACATCTATTTCGTATTAGTGAAAGTAGAATTTGGGGCTGATTTTTAGTTCCTTGGTTGTTTACTCGTTTTACATGAGTGCCAAATAGAGAATTCTAACTCAGAAAATGGATGCTTACATTCATGGATTTTGTGTGAATCATGAGAACACGCCAGAGAGAACAAGGCTGAGCCCTGTCCCTCTTCCCTAATAGCACAGTGGTCAGTACATCATCTACTTTCTTCTGATTCCTCATGGGTGACATAAAGGGTTAAAATGAGGAGTCATGATCAGAGCAGACACTGTTCTTCATCTGAACTGCAGTTTGCATTTTGTCTAGAGACACACCCAGGCACACTAACCCTAAAGTGAGCGGTCCTCGAATTACATCAGAGGGACCTGCTGGCTGCCAACGGTAGTTTGTACAAGGACTGAAAGGAGAAAGAAAGGAGAAGGAGCTGACACGGACTGAACATGTTAGTGAACATGGTTGCTGTTTGTTTGTATAATCACCCTATTTTCCACTTACGCGGTAGATGTTTTTATCTTTACTTGGCAGATAACAAAGCTGAATCCTAAAGAATTGAATCAACCTGCCAAAGGTCACATAATTATCAAGAGGCAGAGCAGGAATGCAACCCGTCCAGTGTTTCTCCTCCCTCCGGCGACCACAGTATTCCCTCTACCGATGACAACAGCATCCAGTACTTGAGGGAGACAATATGCAGAACACAGTTTTCTAAGGTTTCAGAAGCAGAATTTCTAGATGATTTAACTGGGTATATTGATGGGTAGAGCCTTTAAGACTTAAGATGTAAATTTTCATATCTGAATTATTCTGTGTGTGTGTGTGTGAGAAAGAGAAAGAGAGAGAAAGTGTATGTGTGTATATAATGTTGGGAGAGTTTCAGGTCAGAAAACAACATTGACCTATTAATTCCTCATGTGTCTAAAACGGCATAATTAACAACTCTTTTAGCTAAATTGTAGGGTTGGACACCTTTTTCTCTATCCCTTTGAACAAGATGACATAGTTTGCTATAACTTATCCAGTATAGAGAGTATTATAATATTAATATTAATATTAATATACTCCAGTATAGAGAGTATAATAATATTAATATTAATTAATATTAATTTTTATACATATAAAATAATATAGAATAAAAATAAGTTAATAATTAAGATGTCTGTTAATGCCTATTATGTTTCAGGAACTAGGGTAGGTGCATCCATATATGGTGTCATTGACTCTTCACTGTCATCCTACATGGTGGTCAGTATTATTAACTACATATTAATGACAAGAAAACCAAGGTAGTGAGTGAGTGAGCTAGGTCATGGTAGAGCAGAGTTTCAACCCTATGTCTGATTGCCTGGAAAGCCTGCACTCTTTCCACTCTTCTAAACATTGTTGTCTGGAAAGCCATTTGCAAGAACAGAATCACCACATAGTTTGTAGAATAGAAACATATTGGCATATTCTCTGCAGATTGATTGGAGAAAACCTGAGTCATTCCAGAGCGTGGGAGGCTATTTCTGGGTATAGTCAGTGGACTTACAATTTCCAAAAGAAATAGATCTCACGTCATCATTTTTTTCTTCTACTCCTGATATTAGAACACAGTGCCAGGAGCCCTTAAACACAAATGTTCCCTTACCAAGGCCCTAGGATGATTTCAAATTCGGAGAGACATTTGGAGGTGGCTTCGCAGCATCTGGTGAAGCAATTTGCTCCTTAGCAAATGGATTGAGGTACCACACACCACTGTCACCTTGGCACAGGGCTACAAGTTAATTAAGTGTCAAAGGACAGAGAGAGAGACGGACTGGGATCAAGTTTCCTCTGCAGTCTAGTCCCAGGCTGAGGGCATCCCTGTGACATTAACAGACTGAAGGGCAAGAGCTCCATCACAGTCCCTTTCAGGCACTGGTCCTCAGCACATTTTGCAGGTGGCAGGCTGCATTAGTCACAGTTTGGGGCTGCCACCGGACTACTCCATAAATGTCACATGGATAAGACTGTCGTGAAATAACAGGGCATCAACTAAAACAAGAAAGCCAGTGACCCAGTCTTCCCCGTTATCAAATCCGAGGGGTTTCAGCTAAATGAATATTTCTATAATGCATTTTTGTGGTTTCAAAGAACCAACACATTCATCTGTGGGAAAATTAATACTAACCTACCACTGCTTTTTTCATCTGAAGTAAAGCTTGTTAAAATAACTTCCCTAAAGCTACCAAGCGGGCTGTGTAATTTAGTTTTGGCAACATCGTCAATAAATTCATTATTCATTTTGCCTTTCCTCTTACCATCTATCATAAAATTTCTCATTACTCCCTGTAGTTTAAATATATTTTCCTGATCTCGGACAATGACAGTCTTCCACTAGAGGATTTTTTGTAAAGGCCACACTAATAGATGAGTAAAGAGCCCACTGACACGTTGCTGAAGGATGAATCAATTAGAAACCAGTTCCCCCCCCCCCCCCCCCCCATGGAACCTGCTAAAGTAGAGTGAAGTTATGTTTATGATTGGTAAGTTACGGACTATGTGATCTTTACTAATGTCAACTTTCTAGCAGTCAGGCCAGGCCAGGCCAGATTTCCCCAGTCTTCCAGAGAAGTTAGGATGGCTTGTTATTCCCGGGAAAGAGTCCTCCTCACAAGTTGGAGGCAAAAGTCACACCGTGGATATGAATTTCTCCTTTTACCAATAATACAGCATCCTTCATCTCTTCGATGTCAACTTCAGAAGAGAAGTTCTGAAGCTGAAATAGGCTTTTATTTGGCTGTCTTTACACTGATAGCAAAAAAAAAAAAAATTACTTAAGCAGAAACATATTTCTAAATGATGGAATTTTGATTACCTCCCCTCATAAAACAGTACATATCTCCTCATTGCATTTCCTAATTAAAGTAGATATTTGATTATCCTGAAGGAGGCATTACTTTTCAGAGCGGCACTTAAATATTTCATTTCTCAGTTAACTTTTTCAAAGCCACAGAATTTAGGAAAGAGGACATGCTACACTTAAAATGAAAACCATCTCACTACTGGATTCAGGACCAAGGCCTTAGAAAGGAAAGAGCAAGTAGCTCTCACCAGGAAGATGTCGAAGTGGCTTTTTTCAAGTGTAACAGCATTTGTGGCTATCAGGAGGCAAAGAGTCAAGAAATAGCTGTGAAAGTCAAGTCTTATAAAACCAAAGGAACTTTAAAAGAATTTCTGTGTGTGTGTGTGTGTGTGTGTGTGCGCGCGCGCGCTCAGGTGCTAGAAACAGTTATAAAGAAGGCTATGTAACTACTTTCTAAAAGTTTATCAATCTTACAGCTATGGCTTTGAATGCTTGATTTTCTACTTTATAAAAAAAAGATTTTATTTATTTATTTATGAGAGACAAAGAGAGAGAGAGGCAGAGACATAGGCAGAGGGAGAAGCAGGCTCCATGCAGGGAGCCTGATGCGGGACTTGATCCCGGGTCTCCAGGATCCCACCCCGGGCTGAAGGTAGGCGGCGCTGAACTCCTGAGCCACTGGGGCTGCCCTCTACTTTTTTTTTTTTTTTTTTAAGATTTTTATTTATTCAATCATGAGAGACACACACAGAGAGAGAGGCAGAGACGCAGGCAGAGGGAGAAGCAGACTCCATGCAGGGAGCCTGACGCGGGACTGGATCCCGGGTCTCCAGGATCACGCCCTGGGCTGAAGGGGGTGCTAAACCGCTGAGCCACCTGGGCTGCCCTTATTTTCTACTTATTATTGTTAACTTCTACTTCCCTTTACATGTCAAACCAGACTCCTGGAAAGATGAGTGAGTAAGCTTCAACCCAGGACCAAGGAAGTCCCGCCATGATTGCATCTGATCTCAGCCGAGGGGCACAGTTACACCGTAAGTCTGGGATGCCCGTACATATGTCTTACAATAGAAAAACATAAGCTCTGAGGGTGACAACACACACAGTTCATTCAGCCTTCTACAAGGTCACAAGGGGGCCATGCTATTTCATAAGTTAAATTTTTGAGATTTCTTTCTCCCCTAAATAGGACTTAACTCCAGAGCAGGTTACATTACTTTGTAATTTTGTGGTAGAATGTGTATGTCTATTGGATTGGTGGTAAGACTCCAAAAAAATCCTTTATTGAAAGCCTTTATTAAAAATTGATCTGCTAGCCATTAGCCATTATAACTGCCAGCTATGTAAGTGAAGCTCCATGGATGTCCTGCCCACTGATGTCCCCAGATGTCTTCAGCCATGGTTGCTAGCTAATTGTAAATCTATCAACAACCTCAAGTGAGAACCTGCTAGTTGGGACCCTTCTAACTACAGACCCTTGGGAGATATTGATGAGTTGTTGTTTTAAGCCACTAGTTTTAGAGCAGTTTGTTTTGGACAAACAGATCATTGAAACACAGGTTAGAAGTGGGATCTGGGCCCAAGGCATTGGTGGATATGCAACGTTTTGGAGGCAAAGAAAGATGAAGAGGAGTAGATAATTTCTTCAATCATAATATGAGACACTATTGGATGAACCACAGAAAATGGACTGTATGTGTAGTAAACAACACACTATTGTTTCTTGGGGGAAAATAAAATTGTTATGAAAATTTTCTATGTATGATAAAGTTGAAGAATCATGCAACTGTTGTATATTTTCAAGATCTTCAGGATGACATACTGTGGCCCTGGGGCATTGCTTGGGACCAGATTAAGAACGGTCTCTGGTGTGGACAGATGAGGTATTGAGGATCTCTGGGCCCCAGAGAGTATTAGTTACATAGATCGGAGTGCCAGTGACCCAACAGAACATGTGTGTGACTTCTAAAATCAAAATAGTTAGTGCATATTGTGGGATTTGGTGGAGCATTCTATTTACATGCAGTTTATGGCACTGCTTCAGCATAGGCTGACGCATAAAAGAATCAAGAAGGTACCAAGAAATTCCAAGCAGTGTCAGAATTCCTAACATCTACTCAGGTTGTCTCCAGATTGCATTGCTGAGTTAGTCACTGATTCATTCATGTGGAAAGAAGAGGAAGGAGAATTTGGGAAAATTCATAGAAATAATTTCCGAAATCCCTACTAGGATTTGATTGTGATTAGCAATGCAACTAAAGGAGAAAAAGCCACAGAGGTCAGCTTGGGAGAACATGATAATATGAAGAAAGAGCACTGTAGCTTTTATCCCAAGACTTTTTATGTAGGTCATTTTTTTTGGCTGATCCCTACAGGAAAAATAGGTTATGAACAAAAATATTCTAGAGTTCAAATTTTGGGAATTTTGCAGTATATTTGCATTTGCCTCTGGATATCTTTTCACAGAGTTAAAATATTTTTTTGGAAAATGTATATTATGAACAACTCATTAACCCTCATAAATCCAAAAGATCATTTCTTACAATACTTCTATGGGCATTAAAGGGACAATGGCAACGTAAAAGAAAGGAATTTGATATGCCAAACTATTCCAAACTAACAGACTTCAGTTACAAAAACTTTCTTACCATGATACCTGTATGAAGCATTATGTAGTGCACAGTTTGCGTGACATCAGCTGCATGAATCAAATTGTGATAAGGATTTTTGTACTTGCTGTAACCAACTTCTAAAGCTTCTGCAAAGGAAATTAGGCAAGAAACAGGAATCTGCGAAAAGTAATAATTATGATTATATTTTGACCAAAATAGTAGCACTAAATCAACATGAGCACAACAATGTTTGGGATAGGACACAAATATGAGTCAGATGTGAGCAGTAGGTTCTTGAAGTTAAATGTAGGTTGTTCTGAAAAACTGTTTTATTAACCTGTTAGCTTTTAATCCTGAGAAAGATTGCAACCTCCGGGTCTTTGACTAAGATAGATGAAATAACAATCTTACCCATAAAAAAAAAAAAAAAAAAAAAAAAAAAAAAAAAAAAATCTTACCCATACTGTCATCTTTAAATGTTTATATTTTCCAGAGCCAAGACAGAAGGCTAGTTCTTAAAAGGGTAAAGTTCCCAATTACAGTTGGGAAGTTTAGTTTTTCTATCTGTAATACAAGGGATTAAAATAAATGACCTCCCAGTACCTTCTAGCTCAAAAAGGCCATGATCCCATTGGTAATGAGGAAAGGTACACCTTGCAGAGTGCTCAAAAATCTGGATCAAATCTGTTGCTTAAGTGGCTCTAAATGAAATTAATTAGAAGCTCTTTCATCTCAGTTTAAGAAAAGCTACCAATAAAGGTTCATTCTGTGTTTGGGAAACAAGATATTATATTAAAACAAAAACAAAAACACAGCTCCCAATCTCTACATGACTGTTCTGTGAGTAATTCAGGGGGATGTTGTATCTTGTTGGAATGGGGCTACCATGGCCCCATGATATCCGTGTGGAAATATGTCAATGAGTCATGGAAAATAGCTACACCGTGTGGTGAACTCATCCCCCTAGGCCTGGGACCTGCCGACTAGAAACATGAAATGCACTGATTGATGACTTGATGGCTCTGCATTTTAATTCTTACTCAGATAACTAATTCTAGGAGCATTTTACTTTTGTTCCATGTTTCTGACCTTGAAACGATTGATAAGATCATATCTGGTAAACAGTTCATAAATCATAAACTTCAGACTGTGTTCTCCACTTGCTTCATTTAAGGCAAATACGTCAAAAGACCATTTATCAACGTCCTGTAAGAAGAAAAAAGGAGTAAATACTTTAGATGACAATATTATAGAGTTGTTTCTTTCTATAAAAAATTCTTGGAAAGATCAAGAATTGTAGATTCAGCAGGTCACATTTCAATTTAGAACATCAGGGTATATTTTCCCCAGTGTCTGCGATGACAAGAGGCACTTAGTATCCCTGGGTTTACAAAAGTGAGGCCATACCATGTGCTGTAAGTGCTAAAATCTTCCCTTAATCCCAGAGTTATCAAACTGGATGTAATAAACCCCATAACACTGTAATACTGATCTCATTCTCCATCTCTCTTCAAATCCACCCCAAAAATCACTTTCCCAGAGTGGGCTTCATTTTGAGGTAGAATTACAGGTATGCAGGTGATGTCAATGTCAGTGGAGCTATAGGGGAAAGCGGTTCCAGCTTCTTTTTTCCCAACCACCACCTTCTACATGGCTTGAAATTCCACTCTAAGAGTTAGTCCTTGGATTTAAAGCTTTGATATTTTATGTCTTCTTTTAAGATGCAATTACCCTAGAAAGATAGAGGACTACCTTATTCCTCACTCTAACCTTGGCTGATTCATTTATACTTTCCTCCAGGGACAGAGGGAAAGGGAAAGGAAGTGAGGCCTTTGATTGAGGAGAGGGAGGAAGAAAGTAATTACAGCATTTCAGGTGATTCCCTAGGGAAGTGGGCAGGTCTGTAGGGAAAGGAGTACATACCCTTGGAAAAACTCCACTGACAGTGGGAGGAGAGAAAGCAATGAGCAAGTATGCCAAACCATTCCAGCTACCTCATGACCTTTTGCTTTAGGTAAGGCCAGGATGAAATCTTGCAGAGAGGTTCATAAAATGGACTTGTAACAGTGATATCAACCCTATATACTAAAGAGGTTTTAATATAAAATTTTAATTGCTAAAATTTTAAAAATTTAAAGAAATAACAACAGTAAATTGTAAGGATTATTAGAAACTACTAGCAAAGTGTATGTTTACATACACATAGCAGGTTTAGTACTGGGTAGGCAACCTTAAGACTGTGCATTAATTTTTAATTTGAGCTGAGATTATTTAGAACTTCGTTCATTTAACAAATGTTTACAGAGGCCAATTATCTGTACTGTAACATGCTGAAACTAAACTGAGAATCTGATAAAAAGTATTCAAACAGTCTTTTAAAAATACTGTTTTTGAAAATAGCAATAACAGCTTCAAATGGTATTTTTAATCACTTGAAAACACCAATGAGATATTTTTTTTATTTGCTTGTATGCCTTTGTTAAATTCCTTCCATTTGGCCCTGGTTTGATCCCCAAACACTTGCTTTATGTGTTTGTGAATTTAAAATCTCTGAAGGTTGTGTTAGAAGACATCTTACCATCAGTAAATCTCAAATGAGGCCAACAAATCTTTGATCAAATTCCAAAGCTAACACAGAAGAATTAGTTCAGATTGCTAGGAAGCTGCTGTTTATAGTTCCTGCTAGGGGTTTCCCACTGAATAAAAGTTAGTTTTCCACTGTGGGGGATTTTTATCAACAATGATGATTTACATTTATAAACTAGTACAGATGCTTCATTGAGAACAAACAAGACAAGAAGTACCTCAGGAAGCAAGACCTATTTAAAAATATTCCTTAATGGTAATATTTCCTCCTTCCACCTGTTCGTTTCTACATTTTTTCTATCCTGTATTTTAGAAAAGTGTTTACTTTCTCTCATACTAAAATATTGTGTTGGTTTCCACATAAAGGTTATTAAAATAAAAAAAATTAAAAAGTTATATTCTTGCCCACAGTTGGGAAAATCAAAACCTCACAAGATCCAAGAAGTAATTAATATCCTATAATGTGACATTTCACTTATATATTTGTCTTTATTATAGCTTTAGAAACATATAAAAAAGTATCCAAGAAAAACTAAAATTAATAAGATTAAAGTCTAATATGCAGCAGAGGAAAAAAATATGCAAAGAGGATGCTTAAAAGGAAATTAACCAAAGAATATAAGTAGCAATATAAATTTAAACTAGAAAAGGAGTTTAATAAATCAGAAATAAAGCAACTCAGGATGGTCCGTTGCCAGTGTCCTTTAAATTCTTGGGTGATATAAGAAAACCACCATGAAATTGTTAGAGGAGACAAAGTTGAATTTCTCCACCCAAATTAAATGATAGAAAGAAATAAGAGATGTCGAATGGTGAGCCTGCAAAATGCCTCTAGAAATAGGAACAGAGCTCATGGGTACACAAGCAGTGGGACAACTGGACCCAAAACTGTCACCACTTCAGAGTTTCGACTCCAGCTATTTCTAACATATTTCATACTGCATTTGGGTCTTGGCCACAGAAAAGCAGAGATAAGAGAGACAAATTTCTTTTTCTTTTCTTAATTTTATCTTTTTATATTTTCCCAGACCTAAAATTCTAAACAAATTTCTTTCATATAAGTTTTGTCCTGGAACATCTTTTTTTAACACATGCAACTTTCCTGTAATATATATATAAAAAATATGTATATTCTGACAAGTCCTAGTGCCTTCTTAACACTGAATTCAAGATCTACCTAAATAAAGCATGAAGAAGAAAAAAATCACATATGTGTGTGCACACATATGCATATGCATGGATATAATTTGTTAGTGCAAATCAATCCTCATGTAAGTCTACAATGAGTCATGACTTGGAACACAAGACATGTTGTAAATGGCTACAGTATTTTTTATGTACCAATACACAAGCTGCAACAAAGACCCATTCTTATTTTCTCCCAGCCATTTTAATAAGATTTGAAAAAAATGACTATTTGAAAAATTAAAATAATTGAAATTATTTCACCTTTAACGTTACTATGACAGCTTCTGGATATACCAAACCAACCATGTGATAGGACTTTCTGTACATCCTGAAAAAGAAAAGTAAGTATTTATATGACTCATATACTTGAAGTTTTCAACTATTTTTTAAATATAAGGGAAGAGATTACTTTTGACTTGTTCACCTTGTATCATTACTTTCAGGCTGTCTTTGTGGCAACAATGATAACTATGGTCAACATTTATTGAGAATCTACAATGTGGCGTATGCTTATATGAATTTGCCTACACACAAGCACCCTACTAAGTCAATATAATTGACATCTTTCTCTTCACTTCATCCTATTAAAAGAGATTGTCCTTTGTATGTGCAACAACGCTTTTTGGCATGCCACTACATCAATGACAGAAGAGTTATTCTTGTTTTGTGTTCATTTATGTGCCAAAATTTTCAGGCTGGAAGCTGAATGTCATTAAAATATTTCTTTTATGGATTTGTTTCTTTTTTTATATATATAAAATGGAAATCATGAGAGAAAGAACATGTAGTATCACCAGAATTTCCACAGCTTCCTTTTTTTTAAATTTAAAAATACTATGGCAGACCATATTGACAAAAATGGCTGAAGGTTGTCTGAATTATCATTTAATAAAAATTAAGAAACCTTATGCAGAAGAAAGTTATTTCCATTTTTATAATAGCATCAATAAAAATATTATTAATTAGTCATTTGTTGGATCTTCTGATGAGCAACCAAAATGACATAAACCAAATATATACAACTCTTCCATTAGTTCATTTGACAAGAGAATCTATGTGATACCCTAATGTGTAGGAATGGCATTAGACTTCTATTCAGAACTGGAAGATGCATGGTTCATCCACAAAGTCCTGGGAAGAAAGAATTTAACTATGAATTGTGTCCCTTCATTTTCCTATTGTTAGTCCATTGGCAAGCTGCATTCCTAGACTATACTGTTGTAACTTCTCCACAAATGCCTGAATAAAATCATAATTTAATGACTATATCATTAATTTGTATGAAGGAGGTCAATATAAGAAACAGTCATTTGGAAAATAATTTGCAATTTCATAAAACCACTACAGAAGACACGAATCCTTTTTGTTTTTAAAGGTTTTTATAATTTATTTATTTTTGAGAGAGAGAGAGAGAGAGCACGAGTAGGAGGGGCAGATGGAGAGGGAGAGAGAATCTCAACCAGACTCCACGTTGAGTGCAGAGCCAGATGCAGGACTCCATCACACGACCCTGAGATCATGACCTGAGCAAATCCAAGAGTCAGATGCTTAACTGACTGAGCCACTCAGGTGCCCCTAGACACTAACTTTTTGATTCAATGTACCTTATATTAAAAATCCATAAAACATATTACTTGGTTTCTATGTAAAACCTTTCTTTTTTAAAGATAATAAATGCCAAATAATTCATGTTTCTCTCTTTTTAAAAGATTTATTTATTTATTTTATATATAGAGAGAGAATTCCAGTGGGTGTAGGGGCAGAGAGGGGTGAAGCAGACTTCTCTTTGAGCAGGAAGCCTGGTGCAGGGCTCGATCCCAGGACCCTGAGATCATGACCTGACGGAAACCAAGAGTCATTCGCTTAACCAACTGAGCTACTCAGGTGCCCCTCATGGTTCTCTTTTTAATCTTGATTTCTTTTAAGTTAGAATTCAAATATTGCATTTATGTTTATCTCTAACCTAGGCCTCCTTGATAAAAGTATTTCGCCATTTTATCACAGAGACCTTATTACTTTATTTCACTATTTCCATTTAATGTTTATTTTAAAAGACTAAATAATTTTTGAATGTGGTAATTGATTATAATAAAAAATTATCCTTATTCTCTATCTCTCTTGGAAGATTTCAGTTTATAGATAAGAATACTTCTATTAACTACTCCATTGAGCTAGGCATAATTATTCCAGTCTTTCAGGGCAAGGAAATTAGTAATTGCACTAAAACAGATCCAGAAAAGGATGATTGTCAATAATGATATTTAGTTGTCTTGTGGGTTGTTTTTGTTTTTGTTTTGCAGACAACAGTCTTTTTCTATCTATTTTTCTAGTCATTATTACTAAACAATGGAAGGACTTGGGAAATAAAAGGATAATGGACTAGGAAAATAAGGTCAATATAATAACCAGGAGTAAGAAATTCAAAAAGTTAAGTAACTTTCAACCTGTGGGACTTGATGGTAGAGAACAGTGGTAGGATGAAGCAAAGAGAAGACATGCCTTAAATCACAGACTAGCCACTTACTGGCTACAGGACCTTTACAAAACGATTTAATGCCTCTCATCTGTAAAATGAGGATAATTATAAGCTTTTTGTGAACAGTAAATGATACCAATGCGTACCATAATATAATAAGGACTCAATACAAGAAAGCCATTATTATTATTAATGTCCCTGTTTCACTCCTCGGCAGCCAGTGCTCTGGTCTTCAGGGCTCCCTGGCTTCTGTGGGGACGCTGGTGCTGATCTCTTAGGCCTGGAGGAGGCTGAGGAAGGAATGTCCATGTGTGTTCTCATTATAAGAAATGTAAAGTGAGACCAAGAAAATTATCCTTCTGAGGAGATAGAGGAACTCCCCCATTATCAGGTTCTAATCCCACAATCCATAACAGAACATTAGAACAAAAAGGGAGGGTGACTGGGATCAGAATCAGTGTGTGGGGGGGCGGAACCTTACCAGAGCTGCCTCACATTGAGCAAGTAGCTGATACATGATAAGTTGCTGAAAAAGAACCAGGAATTTCCTGGGCTCCTGTAAGTGGTGAAAGTCCAACTGGAAATATGGTGGATGGCCTTGGGAAGTTTTGACTGTATTTGCAATGTGTGATTCAAAAACTCAAAAGAACTGCCCCCAAACCAAAAACTACCTCATGTCAGACACTGTGTTAGGTAAGAGACCAATGGCAAGCAAGAAAATGACAGTTGCTGCTTTCCTGGGGCTTACTGAAGAGTGAAGGCAGGCAATAAATAAAAATTAGACGATTATAGACGGCATTCAGTGCTATGATTTAAACCACTGGTTAGGGTAGACAGAGTGATGAACTGTGTACAGAGCCATCAGGGAAGGCCTCTGGAAAAACAGGAAGGGCCAGCCAGGGGAAAAGGGAGGGCAAATCACTTTTGGTAGAGGTAATAACAGGATGAATGGTCTCAAGGGGAGAAAGAGTTAGGGGTGTTCATGGGGTTGAAATCAGAATATAGATATTCAGTCAGAAATGAAGGTGGCATTTGATGAGGCGAGAAAGTAATAAGGTGCCTAATCCTGCAAAAACCATGATATGGAAGTCGCCATTAATACCAAGTGAAATGGAAAACCATCAGATGTTTTTAAACTTAGGAGTGACAGGGACTAATTTATATTTCATACAGTCACTGTTAGAGTGACTTGTTTGGAGAGGGCAGCTGGGGAAGTTAAGAGGCCCAACTGGAAAGCAGATGGCAGATCCCAGAGCTGGATACTGGGGTTGCAGGAGCAGAGGTGGGAAAGTGAGCAGATTCAAGGTCTATCTGGAGAAGTGAATTGCTAGGGGAGCTGCAGAGGCACTGGGTCTTGGGAGGGAAGACTTGAGAGATACTCAGGAGGGCTTCCTAATTTCCAAAATTGAAGGCGATTATCTTTGAAAATGAAAGATAAACATATGGCCCGATTTTTAATGCACCTCCTAATGGGGATACAAGAGTAATAAAAGAGATTTCATTTCCACATGTTTGTAACATACCAATTTCTTCAAGACGGCTTGCTAGTTTAGTTTCCTTACGTGTATTTGATATTTCCATACTCTGTTAAACCAAATATTTTATGTAGCATATGAAAAGAATGAGAATTTACCATTTGAGAATTACCAATTCTCAAATGAGAATTTACTTTACAGGAATCTTAATCTTTTATTGAATGGAAACAGAAATTTACTTCCTCAGTTTGCATCCTTTTTAGCCTGCCAAGTTCTACAATATTTTCTTTAAAAAGACAAAATATACATTCTTTTGGCAAATCACACATATTTTCTCTTATCTGTGATTCTCTCACTGACTTTCTGAACTACTATGGGGATATTTTCGATTTGATGTAAATGAAAATCAGCAACTGTCACACACTTTCCTAAATTGTCTTTGAAAAAGGGCAATATGGTTATAGATACTCTTTCTCTCCAGCCCTGCCTCCCTATTGGAGGCTTCTGGTCCTACCTGGCAAAGGACCAGTTTATGCACCTTACCAGGGGTGTATAATTTTTTCTTCATCTAAGGGGGTTCTAATAACTAGTTTTCAAAATTGTCAGATGTCATGTGTTTACTTCAAGTCTTTTCTTTAGTTTTATGCTGAAACACTTGTTTTCTACACAGAAAAATCGACTGTATTCCTAAGGGCTAACCAAATATAAAATCATGCCACATTAACATGTATTTCACATCAGAACCTATGGTGATTTGATCTGGTGCTTCTAGGGGCCATCAAATATTCCTTGTTTCAGCGACAGAAATGTTAAAAAAACAAACAAACAAAAAAAAAACAACTCTTCGAAAGCAGACATAAGGAGCTTTTCTTCCATGATGGAGAGGGAATGCTCTTTTTGCTTTAATGCAGAGAAAGGCCTGTTGGATTTGAGCATGTAGTATGGAATTTGTTTTATGAAATGTGACATTTTATTCAGGTGAAACTAGTTGTGTAACATGAATGCGTTGCAATTTTTTAAACAATTGCTTACAGAGGTACATTTGAGGGCACTGGTCATTCAAAAGTCTTTGCTTTTAGCATTTAACATCAATTTAAAAGAAATAAAAGTAATAAATCCGGGACAAAACATTTTTGTTAAGGCAAGCTCATAATAAAGTTCTACTTTTGCTCATTCTGGGTATACTTATAACTGAAGTTTTCTTCAATAAGTAAAATATTTGACTCATGTAATTTTGATATGGTAAGTATATCTCTTGCCTTCCAAATTTTATTGTCTTGAGATACTAACAATTTCACTTACCTTTCCACAAAAATTCCAGCTTGAACAGCATGCACAATGCTTCGAAATTTGGGTTTTTCCTCAGATTTCTTTTTCATCATCCCCATTTTCCGCGTGAAGGTGGACGCCAACCAGTCCCGTACTTCTGATGGGACTGAGTCTGTCTGAATGTCACTGAGCTCATCTTCAGTATCCAGCAGTCTTCTGTAAAAGTTTATACCGATATTTAAACTTTAGGAAAAAGTGAAGGAAAACTGATAACCAAACATTGCAATAGGATTTAAAATACAGCAATCACTCTCTGATCATCCTTTAATATGAGGTACCTAAAAAAGAAAAATGTTTGGGTTCACATTTGGAAAGCTCTGAATTTCTCAAACTGATGGTCTTCTGAAGGCAAGCAATGGTCTTGAGCATTTGCAGCTTCCCAAATCCAGTACCGTGATACCAGTCTAGAGAATATATCAACTAATGTACTATCCTAGTCATAAATAAAACTAAATTAGAGAAGAGAGTTCATCAACAGATGTCTGTTATTAAGGAAGGTAATTGGAGTGGAAAGACAACAGGAGAATAGAAGCTATGGAAGTCGCCTTATATGTAACGATCTTGTGTATATAGTACAGATAGCACATGCTGCTTGCTTAAGTCCTTGGAGTCTACAAAAGTCACTCATATGTGCTATTTCATTTGAGAGGTATCTCTAAGTTTTAGGCAAATAATATATCAAGGACTCTAAAAGATACTCATTCTGAGACCAACATCACAGATTAAAACGTGAAGAAAAAAAAAGATGGATTATTTTGAAGGCTCATTTTAGGTGACAATGCCAGTGGAAGAGGAAGAGAAACACCTGCAGTTAAGTGCAGATGCTATCTTGAGGGCATGCTGAGAACTGCTGGCCGAGGGCCCCTGTCCTCTCTAAGCTCCAGGTTAGACAACACTGTCAGGACTGATGGGTGGTAATACCTGCCAGTAAGGCTGGTCAGCTCCAGTGATCCAGAACTTCCCAAAGGTCTGAACTGAGAAGATGGTGTGAAAGGCTCCCCACAAATGACAAAAACACTCTACAGAGTGACTGAGGTTTGCTTCTGGGAAGAACACAGGCCACCTGTCTGCCTCCTGACTTCCTTATTTCTGTGTCTGCACCAATTTGATAACTCAGAGCTATTTTTAGCACACTTGAGTTTTGGCTTTGGGGTTCCATGTGCTTAGGTAAAGCTCTTTGTACAGAGTGAAGCCTACGGATCATAAGCTGATGGAAAGCAGAATGACAGTGTGTGTGCTAAAGCATCTAGAAGAAGTCATCTTTGAGAGGGCAGGAACCAAGGGAAGGGAAAAAAAAAAATAGAAAGCCCACCCACAGCACCCAATGCTATCTCAAAGAGTCACAAAAGGTTACATGAAGACCTCTACATGCTGCTCTTTATAAACATTCAGAGCGCAGTCATTGCCACTATGCACAAATGCATTTATGAAATTACCTTATGACAAAATATATACAATTAATTCTGGAATTACAAAACTACATGTATGCATATGAAGATTAAGAAAAGCCTTACATAACTGGAAGTTAGAACTGATTAATACTTACTTTGATTCATTTTTAACTTTCTTTTGGAACTTATGTTTGAGTGGTTTTGACTTACTCTTAATACACCAACATTGTAATTCAAGGCAAAATGTTTTTTTTAGCATTTTGTCCATTTTAAATTGGATCGTTTAGCCCATGGCAGCAAGACACTACACTACATGGTTTGAAAATTCAAGGGCTTATGCCATTTCTATTATTACTTATTCAGTGATAAGTAAAACCACAGAACAGAACAGGTGGCATGGGAATTCATTGTGGTGTAATCCTGTGATGTCACTGAGCTCCAAGAATTCTACTGCTGCCTCGTTTTATCAGCTACTCAAAGTAGAATGAGAGACACGCTGTAACGGTGGTCCATTGATTCTTTGCAAATTTGATGTGGAGGACTTTACAGCTGTATGTCCTAAGCTCATAAATTACCCAAGACCGATCATCAAACATGACAAAATCAGCATATGGAAATGAGATTTTGAATGGAGATATGAGACTTAGGAGTCTGGTACTTTGGAAATTCTTAATCATGATGCATGATGTCATTCATGAAGAAGGAAAGAGCACATATAATCTTGGAGAAAGAGTAATGTGAATTCATTTGTGGATACAGACATAAAGGAAGAGTGTGTAAAGAGGAAAGCATGAGATATGCTAGCCTGTGACTAAAAGAAAATTTTGAAAAAGCAACACCTACCTCTTCGATGGTTAATTTTATACGTTACACATGGCTAGGGCGTGGTGCTGTTATTTGGTCAAACATTAGCCTAAGTGTACATATTGCTGTCAAGGTGTTTTTTGGAGGTGATTAACCTTTAAATCAGTAGACTGGGTAAAGTAGATTATCTTACATACTGTGAGTTGGCCTCATCCAATTAATTGAAGGCCTTAAGACAAAGATTCTTTCACGAGGAAGGAATTCCGCCTTCAGACTGCCTTCCGACTAACGACTGCAACATTGGCTCCTGCCAGATTTTTTAGCCAGGGTCAGCGTGTTCTGCAGATTTCCAGCCTATAGCCCCCACAATCACATGAACCAATTCCTTGTAATTAATCCATTTCAATCTCTATCTCTCTCTCATTCTCTCTAATAATATAAAGGCTAAGGAGATAGAGGTTTTCATATATATAAAAGCTATACATATATAATATATACTATATAAAGGCTAAGAAAGACTATTTCTATCATTCATGAACACTACGTGGTAACTACTGCATGGATTAAAAACCCAATAGATGACAAAGGCACAACTCCATTATATTAATGTTCACTTAATAGAGCACATCAGTTATACCTCTGGTTTTGAAACACAAAAATCATTTGCAAGGAACTAAAATGCCCTTTTAGCTATTATGGATCTAGGCACCAAACTGTCTTCTCATGTATTAACAGCTCTTTTTTTTAATTGCTGAATCATAACGTATTGTATGGATATACTAGTTTGTGTTTATATTGAACTACGGCCATCTTGGTTGCTTCCGATTCTCACAATTACAATAAAGTAGTTACAAATGATTGTATGCAGACTTTTCTAGTTCATTTGAGTAAATACCAAAGACCACAATGGTTGGATCGTATGGTAAGAGTATGTTGAGAAAAGAAAAGAAGGGGAAGGGGAAGGGGAAGGGGAAGGGGAAGAAGGGGAAGGGGAAGAAGGGGAAGGGGAAGAAGGGGAAGGGGAAGAAGGGGAAGGGGAAGAAGGGGAAGAAGGGGAAGAAGGGGAAGAAGGGGAAGAAGGGGAAGAAGGGGAAGAAGGGGAAGGGGAAGGGAAGGGAAGGGAAGGGAAGGGAAGGGAAGGGAAGGGAAGGGAAGGGAAGGGAAGGGGAAGAAAAGAGAAGAGAAGAGAAGGGAAAGAAAAGAAAAAAGAAAAGAAAAAGAGAGAGAGAGAATGTTGAGTTTTCTAAAGAAACTTCCCAACTGTCTCCCAAAGTGGCTGTTCCGTTTTGCATCCTGACCGGCAATGAATGAGAGAGAGGCCAAGCCACTATCTTCTCTCTCCTGGCCTACTGCAGGAGCCTCCTACTGGTCCTCCAGTTCTTGTCCTGATGCCCTCAGTCTCTTTCTTCTGCGGCCAGAATGCTCTTTTAAAGTTGAGTCAGACCTTGTCAAGAACTAATTCATAAAGTCCTACACAGCTTGTCACAAGTGCTACCTCTACCTTCATCTTTTCATCAGTTTCCCCTTACTCATTTTCTTCCAGCAACACTGGCCTCCTTGCTGTGCTCCACCTTGCCAGCCTTGCTTGGCTTCAGAGTCTTTCTTTGCACTTGTTGTTCACTTTGCTTTGACTCTCTTACCAGTTTTGAAAGGGGTCATTTTCTCACTGTATTCAGGTAAAGAGGGTTTCCCTGACCCCCCTACTCAACTGGGAAACACCTCTGTCTTTTTGTTCTATTATTGCCTTCCTAGCATTTACCGCTACTTGATATAATGTTGTATGTTTACTGGATTGTTTATTCATTTTATGTTTAATCCACTAAACTATAAAGAGAGCAGAGAGTTGGTCTGTTTTTGTGCATTATTGTATCACCAGCACCTACAACAGTGCATGGCACAGAGTAGGAGATGAATATGTATCTACTGAGTGTCTAGAAAACATCCAGAGATATTTACGCTAAACTATTATAAGTGATTACCTTTGAGGAGTGGAGTGAGAATGGGGATGGTAGGAGAAATTTTGGTCTTTAGAAGTCCTAGCAGCCTGGGAGTGACTTCATCTCCTTCATTGCCTTTAGGATAATTTGCATTTGAATAACCCCTTTACAGTTTTTGAAGCAAATTATGGGGCAACATGTATATTTGGTGTGGAAAACACATTAAACATTTTTATGGTATTTTGAATTATAGGCAAAGTACAAAGAAATTTTAAAAATTGAATACACTGTTTACATGCCTTTAGCCCAGGAAGTCAGTGTTTCTGTTAAATACTAACTCTTTTAGACTCATCTCTAAAGTAGAGTATACAAGACATTCTCAAGGAAGTTATCAATAAGTTGTAGCAGATTCATTAAAATAATTATTCTGGTTTGGAGAGAAGAAACTTGATAGACAAGTGAATAAAACCTAAATATAAATAAATTTTTAAAAAACTAACACACCTAATGATACATATTTCTCCCCACTCCTCTCCGTCTCCATCTTCTCCCTTTTGTTCTCCCTCTCCTGGCCACCTGCCTTATACCTCTGCCTTCCTGCCTCTGAGCACAAGGACTCTTCAGGTTTCACTGGGCAGAAGCAAAAACTACAGTATAATGTGGAAGGGCAATCCTGGGGTTTTGTTAGAGAATTATCATAAACATAAACAGTTTTCCTATCCATCTATGTGAGACAAGTGAAAATATCTGAATACTCACCTAAGATTATGTCACATGGAAAACACGTAAGACTACATTTTGCCCTCATTTCATTTTTGAAATAAATTTGTGCATGTAGGGTTGATAAAATGGGATCTGGAATACTGTGATTAATTTTGCTTTCAAAATCTCTAAGAGCTCAATTACTCCTCATCCTAATGTTAGATGGCAGAGTAAGCATACTGCTTTACATCATGAGTGCTCTTAAAAAAATAAAGACTTTGTGTTTAAATATCTTACAACATGAAAACATAGTCACTGGTGCATTTTTCTTAGGAATTCTAATAATGCACTCTATAGAAAATAAATGTGTAAAATGTTATCACTGTTAACCTCTGAGAAATACTTCTGTGTGATGTGACTTTCTTTCTTTCTTTCTTTCTTTCTTTCTTTCTTTCTTTCTTTCTTTCTTTCTTTCTTTCTTCTTTCCTTTCTTCTTTCTTTCTTTCTTTCTTTCTCTTTCCTTTCTTTCTTTTTTTTTTTTTTGTTTTAAGAGTGTCAATAAAACAGAAAGTGAAGAGTACCTGAAAATGAGCTATGGATAGATGGGGGGCCGGGGAGCTGTAAAAACTGATCCTCTGTCCAATCAGTGCTCAACTGATCCTTGAAGCTATTTATACCCCAAATTTTCTCTTGAAATCAGATGACACAACTCCCAAAGGGCTTATATTTTGAACTAGAAAATTTTCAAGAGGAAGGGAATAAAGGAGGCAGCCACGGAAAGAGAGGTCATGAGATTTTGACTTTTACAATTATATCAGTGAAAATATTTCTGTCCACAGTGGACTCTTGGAAAACGGTTATATCAGTGTACCCACACAGCTATTTCCAGGCAATCGGTGCCCACATTTACACCTACTGAGCATTAAGATTCAAGTGCTGGATGTAATTAGAAACTGGCTTCCTAGGTTTGAAATTTTCTTTTTCTTGATTTACTCTTCTTGTAAAGGATACATTTCAATAAGCCACCAAGTCATTCAGTTCTACCCCTAAACATTTGCTGGTCCCAGGGCAGGAGCACATTTCTCCCAAATACCAAATAATTAAATATTTTATAGTTAAATATCAAATGATGGAATTGTTAAATGTGTTCTATCCCCCTACCTTTTAATAAGTTTCACAAAAGCCTGGCAAGTTGAGTTTGACTTGAGAATTCTCAACTCCTTACAAGACAAGGTTGGGCCAGCTGGCGGCCGCTGTCCTTCTGCACCTACCTAACCTCCGGCTCAGGCCTTACTGCATAAGCAGGTGGATACTGCAGCCTCCCTCCTCACTCTAATCAACCTGCCCAGCTTTGAAAGTAGCTGTTTGTTGGCCATTCTTGTAGGGGTGGAGAGGTACACAGACCACAGACCTAAGTGGTCTGGCCATCTCAGGAGGAAAGACCTATGAAAGAAGCCCCTTAAAACTTAGGAGACAGGCTAGGGGTCCTTTGGGCAGAGAATTCTGGGGTCTCAGTGTCCAGAATATGAGAGAGGAGCACAATGGGCAGGGGAGGGGATTCTATAGTCCATGGACCCAAAAAGAGAGAAGAGGGGCATGAGTTTCAAGTACTTCTTGGCTTGAAGACTTATCACCCCATGGGGAGGGGCACTCCAAAAATGAGCCATTGGTGAGCACTCTGAAATGAGGGGCAGTGTCGAGGGAGGCAGTGGCCCTGGGCTCAGGATGGTATTGAACTCATGTGGTAAATATGTTCCAAGTGAGCCCTCCAGGGATGGCTGGGAGAATTAACAGAAGTTGATCATTTTGCAGTATGGTTATTTTTGGGGTAAGTAGCTCCCACATAGTTTAATCCATTAGTGTTATTTGTTTGATGAGCACATACCTGTGCTCTGAGCTGACTGCAGCCTCCCATCAAAAAACAAAAACAAAAAACAAACCAAAACCCTAAGAGTAATACTAAAGCTTTACTCAGAGATGCTAATGCTGCTGACTCTATTAGTTTCAATGAATCAGGCCAGGAGCCACGCTCTAATCCTCACAATTCCGCCATGAGGAGAATACGATGATTATCAGTACCCTTATTCTACTGATGAATAAACTGAGGCACAGACACCTTCAGTGATTTGCTCCAAGCCACACAACCAGTAGTGGCCATGCCACTTTTGAGCTCAAGTCTGATCTCAGAGTTTGAGTTTTTATTTATTTATTTTTTAATAATAAATTTATTTTTTATTGGTATTCAATTTGCCAACATACAGAATAACACCCAGTGCTCATCCCGTCAAGTGCCCCCCTCAGTGCCCATCACCCATTCACCCCCAACCCCAGCCCTCCTCCCCTTCTACCACCCCTAGTTCGTTTCCCAGAGTTAGCAGTCTTTATGTTCTGTCTCCCTTTCTGATATTTCCCACACATTTCTTCTCCCTTCCCTTCTATTCCCTTTCACTATTATTTATATTCCCCAAATGAATGAGAACATACACTGTTTGTCCTTCTCCGATTGACTCATTTCACTCAGCATAATACCCTCCAGTTCCATCCACGTTGAAGCAAATGGTGGGTATTTGTCGTGTCTAATGGCTGAGGAATATTCCATTGTATACATAAACCACATCTTCTTTATCCATTCATCTTTCGATGGGGTTTGAGTTTTTAACTGCTCAGCTCTACTTTACCTCAAACGTATGTTTTCTTACTAGGTACCCAGACTACCTTCACTTTCAGGCAATATTGATGTGAATAATCACTATTATCTAACCCATCTCTAGCTTGAAATTTAGGACTAAAAATAATTGAGCTTGGGGCACCTGGGTGGCTCAGTGGTTGAGCATCTGCCTTTGGCTCAGGGCGTGATCCCAGGGTCCTGGGATCAAGTCCCGCATCAGCCTGCTTCTCCTTCTCCCTCTGCCTGTGTCTCTCATGAATAAATAAAATATTTAAAAAATAATTGATCTTAAAAAAAAAATTAAGGGAATTTGGCCCACCAGGGAATTTTTTGGTCAAAGGATGTTCAAATTTATTTTCCAAGACTGGTACGTTGAATCATTCTCTCATAGATCTATCTGGATGGTCATAGAATTTCAGGGTACTTTGAAGTACAATAAATTAAATGTCAGGATGAGAAAAGGTGATACATTCAAAATGCCATAGTGAGTTGCCAGTAACCTGCTTCCTGAGTGTGAGATACTCTTGAATTAATTCTTCCAGTCTACACCTGAGCACACTTATTTATTTATTTATTCCTTGTCTTGTTCCAAAAAGGATTTAAGATGGCAGGCTCACAAACTTATTTCAACAGTTTTATTGTTGTTGTTGGCAGTTTTCTTTCCTTTTTCTGTCTATGCGATAACTTTGTTCTTTTGGTTTTATTAGCTTTTTTTTTTGAACTGTGAAAAAATGACCATTATATTACTATTAAGACTGCACACTTGTGGGGTACAGGTGTGGGGAGACATGTTAGTTATGCTGACCTTAGCTTAATCCTCAAGAGACAAATCTTGGCTAAAACAAGACCAGCTAAGGAGAATGTTAAAGTCATATGGAGCTTTCTTCATGTTAAGGCCTAAGGAGGGCTCTATGCCCCCTCTGTACTCACCCATGGAAGCAGAGGCTTAGCAAGAGGAGGTTCCGTCCCCAAGTATAGGCAGAAAGGGCCAGGGGAATATTGCAGGAGGAGTCTGAGAAGGAGTCAAGTTGCTTGGACAGTTGGGATTCAGACTGTATTTTTGGAGTCAGCTGGGAGATTGAAATGGGGGAATGGGTGAAGCAGCAAACTGCCCTAGGCCTGGCTGATGACTCTTGGCTTCCCACCAGAAAGTGCTCTTTTAGCTCAAAAATATCTTTGAATACATGCCATTAGGCACAAAGCTTCACATTCCATTAATTACCAAATTTTCTGATTAATAAGCATCCTCCATGGTTAGGAGAACTGCCTCTGGAGTCAAACTCCTGACTTCACCACATATTTGCTGTGTGGTCTTGGGAAATGTGCTTCATCCTACCTGAGTCTCAGTTTCTTTGTCTGTTAAAGAGAAGTGATAATAATAGTATCCCTAATGGTGGGGTTGTGAAGATGGAATCGTCTAGGGAAGCACTTAGAAAAGTGTCTGTCACAAAGAAAGTCCTCAAGAACCCCAGTTATTTACACATCTGCGTGAGTTCGTCTACGCAGATCTTCATTTCTGACATGAAGGAAAAGGAGGGTATCCTCTCATGGGGATGGAGGTGTTTGAGACATTTTATAGTAAGAAGTCAGTCAAAGTGAGTTTGGAGAGCCAAAGAACAATGTAAAGTTTCCAAGGATCATAACGAGGCAGTGGGAGGAATCTCCAAGAATAACTTTTACCCACTTTAAAATTTTACCTAGGAAAATAGGCACATTTGTAGAGACAAAAAATAGGACAGAGGTTTCCAGGGCCTGAGAGGAGGAAGAGCATGGGAATTATTGTTTAATGGGTACAGAGTTATTTTGGGATGATGAAAAAGTTCTGGAAATAGAGAGTAGAGATAGTAGTGCCACACTGTACTTAGTTCCACTGAACTATACCCTTTAAAATAGCTAAAATGGTAGCTTTCATGTTATGTACGTATTATCACAACATAATATCTACCTAGTATTGGTCTTCCTGCCCCATTTTTCAGGGAAGAGATATGTTACTTCTTCTAATTGGAGAAGTAAGAGAAGCGCATTCTGTTCTTCATCCAATTGTGCATCCTTCCAAGGCCTACTAAGAGTGCTAGGGTGAAGGAAAAGGGTGGCCTGTAGGCCAGAAATGAAGCCTAAGGGCCTACAGTTTCTCAGATCTGGGAGATGTGACCACATCACAAATCAAAGGAAGGGCCCTCCCCCTTTGCCCAAGACTCATTGCTATGAGGCACAGCTAATCTCCAATTCAGCACCTCTTACTTTTTGCTCCTGTTCAATGATGGAATTTCCTGGTCGAAGGAGGCATTTCAGCACAAGATCATCTCATAATAATACTTGGGCTACACTCTTAATAAGACCTTAAAATTCTAACCATTACATTTCTAACATTCTATCTCTCTTTTCTGTAGCCTCATTTTGACATTCCCTAATGCAGGAGTTCTCAAAATGTGGTTCCTAGACCAGCAGAATCAGCAGTACCTGGGAACTTTAAGGCTCTACTCCAGACCTATTAAATTAGAAACTTTGGGGGGTGGAGACCAGCACTCCGCTTTAACAAGTCCTCCAGGTGACTCTCATGAATGCTAAAGTTTGAGAACCGCTCTCATCCATTCACAGCTTGCCAATTCATGGATTCTCCGCCAAGAAAACAAGATTCGACTGTGCATTACACGAACTTAGCAATGGAGAGTGTTGGTGAACTACTGAGAGGGTACCGGCAGGACAATCTCCATGAAGGTATCTTAATTAATGAAGATTTTATATTGATGTTACAAATGAGAATTATCTGTATGTTACTTAATTGTAAAATAGAAAAGTCAGTTTCTCAATGGAGTAGGGGCAGAACCTACTTAGAGGAGTTGAGATATATTTGGAAGACAGGAGTATGAGGGAAGATAAAGACTATATTTCTTTCTAAACCTGTGAGGCTAAAATATGACCAGAATGATAAGAGGGAGTTAACAAGAGCCAAACAGAATAGCAAAATAATAATAGATAAATAATTACCATTGTATATAGATTGTCCTGCATAAATACTTGTTGAATAAAGGCACAGATGTATAAAAAGAGAAGCAGAGAATCTCTAGTCTTAGTGGTTGTTAAACAGTCATTTTTTGTATATTTCAATGCATGTTATATATGTTAACATTTGGGGATCCCTGGGTGGCTCAGCAGTTTAGCGCCTGCCTTTGGCCCAGGGTGTGATCCTGGAGCCCCGGGATCGAGCCCCACATCAGGCTCCCTGCATGGAGCCTGCTTCTCCCTCTGCCTGTGTCTCTGCCTCTCTCTATCTCTATGTCTATCATAAATAAATAAATCTTAAAAATATATATATATATGTTAACATTTTTGGTCAGGCCCTGTTTCATGTGTGAAATATGCTATCCCAAAATATTTTTAAAAATATTTGCTCTAATCCTGTGGCCCTTTGTCCATATAGTCAGCCATGATTTCATTCACTGATTCAAGTTATACGTGAAACACAATTACCGAAAGGGAGAAAACTCCTGTTCCTGGACTCGACTTTTCAAAGTCTAGATCCTGTGAAAGGAGGAAAGGCCCAGGAAAAGACAACAGAAGAATACATGAGTCAGAGCAGAGTTTTCATTCCTTTGTGCACACATGCCCTCGGTTTAACAAGAGGAGTCAGAAAGGAAGACAGAAGGGATCTTGAGAAGAGACCCTGAATCCTGCCTGACCTTCTCCAAACTCAGAAAAATCTTGAAGAGAGTGATAATACACCCCAAATAAATTCCCAGGATCCTGGAACAGAAGAGAGCTGGATGCTCCACCCTACCTTCAGCCCCCATTTCCAAGTGGGACAGAAGGACAGCAAGCTCCCGGTGCAGAGCTGTGTCTAGACAGACAGCATCAAAGACGATAGTGACTCAGACTGACGGAGACTGAATTGAGAGAAAAGTGGGGGACAGTAGACAGAGGCAAAATATACTTTGGAGGCAGGCTTGTTGATAAAATATGGCAAAGAATGAGGAAAAACCTTGCATTTAATGAGAAAAGTCTTAAGTATCTGACTTTCCAGTACTCGATACTTGCCCAAGGACCATCTATTATTGTTGAGCTGTATCATGGAATCAGTAGGTTTTGTGGGCTACCTTGGAAACTGAATCAACCTTTTTGTTTTACAGGAAAATAGGATGTGAATTCTAAGTAGCTAACTTAGAAATCAGCCTTTTGTGTTAGGACTTCTTATTAGGGTAAGATGACTCCCTGGATGGATTAGAGATTAAGAATTTGAGCTTTGAAACAGGCGATCTGTGCGGTTGTTAGGATGCTCTCCACTGCATGTGACATCAACCCTAATCTCAAGTGGCTTAACTAATACAGAGATTTAGTGTTTTCCTTAAAAAGAAAACTAGAGGTAGGTTGGCTCCAGGAAGGGCTTCTTTAAAATCAGCAGGTCGATAACATCAAGGACTCAGGTTTCCTCCATCTTTCTATAGCACCACCTTTAATGCTAGATTTAGTGTTATGCTTATAGCGAGATTGTTGTATCAGTTTCCCGCATCATACCCAGATACAAGACCTGGATGCATAGGTTTTCCAGACTCCCATTTTATGGAGAAGAAAGCTTTTGTGCAACACTCCCATCAGTCTTCCTTTTATGTTCCAGAACATAAAATTCTGATGCCAGAATTGCATCATGCATCCATATATAAACTCATTGATCAGGGAATTGGAGGCTAATTACTGATTTAAATCAATTAGGATTTCACTCATTGTGACCCTGGGCCTGGGATTCGTCTTCCCTGAATCACTTGTCTTTGCAGAGGAGAGTGAATAATTGAGAAAAAAATGGGTTCTGTTGGCAAGGAAGAAGAGAAGAGTTAATGCTGGATTTAAGTTTGAATTTATCTTTGACACTTCATAATTATATGATCCTGAGCAAGTCCATTTAGTTTCTTTATGCCTCAAGTTTCTTAACTTTATAGTGGAAATAATATAAATATCTAATTCCTAAGTTCTCTTGAAAATTATATACAATCACATATACAACATGCATAATATGTTGCTTTGGGTCTAATTAATTATCAGATAATCTTAATTGTTCTTAATATCATTATTGGAAAAGAATATTTGATACATTTTTCTTTTTTTTTAAAGATTTTATTTATTTATTTGAGAGAGAGTGAGCGTGCACAAGTGGGGGTGGAGGCGGCAAAGGGAGAAGAGACACAGACCCCTAAGGGGTTTAAGGGACTAAGCAGGGAGCCTGATGTGGGGCTCTATCCCAGGACCCTGAGATCATGACCTGAGCTAAAAGCAGATGCTTCACCCACTGAGCCACTCAGGTGCCCCTAAATTTATATCTTTTGCAAATCTAGTAAATAATCATTTATATTTTACTGACCTCAAATTTCACGAACAGTAAGATCTTATATAATCCATGGAGCTTTTTCTTGTTAGTCATCTCTCAAAAGATCTGGTCAGATTTTTTTTTCCCTTTTTCACTAGTGAGGCTGTTTTTGAAAGTTTGTAGAAAGTAACATACCACAGATGGACAGAAAATATGAAAATCAACCGAAATGTACTGCCACTTTTTCTAAGCCTGGTTTTCACACTCCATCCACAGGGTGAGAACAGCCTACAAACACAGCACTCCAAACAACCACCCCTCCCTTCAACTCACACCATAAAAATGGGAGTCCATAAAAAATCATAATTTGCTTTTTAGTGGTTCACTGAGCTCCAATAGTGTCTTAGCACCTACCCTTCAAATTGATTTCCCTTAGGGACTCCTCCAAATAAAAGCAATCTAAAATATACAAGAGCCCATATCTATAAATGCTCCCTCACTAAGCAAATGATAAGCAGCTACCTCCTGTCACCCTGCTGGTGACCAGGGTAGGTTAGGCATGAGCAGGTCTCTGAAAAGAACTTTGCAACTATGGATAAAGCCACAGAAATCCAGAACAGATAGGGGCTGGAGACTTCATCTTCCATGTAAAATATAACCAATGACTAGGAAAAAAAGAAAAAACTCTTGCCCGGAGGCTTATCCTTAGTAGGAGAGAAGCCTGGATAGGATTTGTTCAACGTCCCACACAAATCCTGATCCAGGCCCCCTGCATGTGGTACTGACCTAGACATTTTAATTTTTACTCCAGAGAGGACAAAGTTGTTGTTGTTCGGCAAAGTGCTCTCCTCCAGTCTCAATTGCGTGGCATGTGATTTAAATAAAATTGATCTCTTACCTGCCTCGGGAGATATCTGACCACTGCACTTACATATCCAACTCCCCTGGTCGTATTGTTTGAGGGATACACATGTGTTACCTGACCAGAATCAATGAAACATAAAGATTATGTTTGCTGGAGCCTCTGAAAAAGAAACCCTTTCTCATTCCTGCTGGATTTGAAGATGTGAGGCTCTAAAGCTTAAAAATAACCGTTGCCATCCTGCTACCACTCAAAGGATCAAAAGGAGGCTACTTCAGAGCCAGTGAAACACAGAGGTTGAGTCCCTTGACATCATTTTTGCCTGGAGTCACCTATGCTTAGAGTCCGCACTAGCCATCAATGTTTTGGCAGTGAGAGTTTCTGGAAGGTGGTTTGGTTGCGCTTCCTGTCACTTATAATTAAAATATTTGTGAAAGGTGTTCATTAGTCCTGCCCTTCTTTTCCCCTTTTGCCCATGCTGGCTCTAGGTGTCCACTGAGTACACATGGGTCAGTGTCCTCATGATGTGCAGCTTGTAGTGATTAATCACAAAGAGTTTGCTCTCCATTGTCACACTGAGCCCATAGTTTTACAGCCCACGGTCTATATTTTGGCCATAATTATTGTCACGCTCTGGCCAATGCTGAACAACTGAGTTTAAAATAAATCGTAACTAACCTTTCTGATTTCACAGTGCTACTTAAGTTTTGCCTATTTGAAAGGCCTTGTCTGTGCACTGGTTAGCTCCATCCTTATATTTTCCACTTATGCTTGGCCATTGGTCTCTTTTCCTAGGTAACTTCCTCAAGGTAGCTTCTCACCTAAACTATCTATAAATATTATTTTTCTTTAACCCAAATATCTTTTTCACTCTTTGTGTCCAGGCTACAGGAAGCCTTCCATTCTATAAAAAGTATGAAACAAATAAACAGACAAGCACAAACAAACAAGTAAAGGTCCCTACTAATAGACTGTTCTGTTTTTGCTTTTTCCTATGCTTGCAAATTCTTGAAAAATAATCTAATTTCTTCTTGTCCTGTTCCATATTAATTCTTCATACTGCCCTAATCTTTCCTGAAACTCCTCTCGGAGGCATCAGGGATATCCTACCTGCAGCCAGTACTTTTCCTTGTGGCATTTGATTTACTCTTTTCAGTAACCCTACTCTCTACTGGCTTTTCATGCTCCGGATCTGCAGATCTGCCTCCTGCATCTGTATCTATTCTTCCTACGTCTCCGGTCCAGTAGCTGCATGCCTAACTTTCAATGCTTGTCTTTCCCATATCTGCCCTTGACATATCTACCTTCCCACTCCACCCTCTATTCTACATTGCATCCTATCCCCTGACTTCAGTTACTAGGGTTGCATGGAGACCCCTCTTGAGATGGAACTCCACGAGTTTTTGAAACCTTAATGGTTAGAAGAAAAATGCACATTTGAAAAGTCAAAAAATAATTTGGGTTTTTTTTCTTAGAGGTTTTATTTTACTTTCAGAGAAAGGCTGCTTTTTTGTTCTATGAAAATTTTTTTGAATAGGCCCACTAGCTACATAAAATTAAAGCGAATGCCCTACTCTGCCATACAGAAAATCGAGACAAAGCGACTGCAAGAGGCTAATTATCTCTGAACAGTAATGTACACAGTTGTCCTCTTCGGAAGCACAGCTGCATCACTAAGGATTCAGTGTCCTTTAGGAAAAAAGTGACTTTTTTTTTTTCTAAATAGAGATTTATATTGCATAATCTTTGAACATAGTTGCTGTTGAGATGAGATGAATGCACAACCTGACGTTAATTTTGAGAGCCCCTTCCTTTCTCCTGGCCTTGGAGCTTGAGGTCCTGAAGTCAGGATAGGAAAATATGTTGAAAAGCACTCCCGTAGGTGATGATAAGCTGACTTCTGGAAGATGGACTTAGACTTTAGAGGATGCAGATAAATGCCTGGTAGAGGACCTCTGTGGAAGGGGTTGTTTGTGGGTTCTGAGAGCATCCATCAGGACGGTCCTACAGCAGTTACAGCTCTAGCATCAGTTTGGGGAACTGGAGGAAGATGTTGAGCTCATGCTTGGGAGTAGGGCCCACCTATGGATTGCTGGATTTCAGGGGAAAACAGGTGATCTGCAGAGGAACAGTTCAGCAGTGTGAAGCCAGAGAGCTGCCAGCAGAGGAAAGTGACAGCGGGGAAGATGGGTAAAGCAAGGTAAACACTCACTGGGCATTCTCAAAAGCTTTAGGATGGGGAACATGTTGAAATAGCTTTGCTATTGGAGTTCCAATTATTGAAATAAAATTAAAGCATAAAAATATCTGAGACCCCTGTGTTACAATCCCCAATTTCACATCTCTGACACTATATTTCTGAACTCTAATACTCAGATATCTGGCATGTTCCAGACATTTTTTAAAAATTACTTTTGTTAGAAGCCATCTATTTAAGAATAAGCATGAGGAGCTTTGCCAGAGAACAAAACCCATGAACTTTAAGGAATACCTTCAAGTCCGATTCTATCTAGTTTGGAATCTTGACTCCATACAATTCTTACTGCCTGTTATTCTCTCTCATTATGACCGAGTGCAGCTTTTTAGTGTTTCCTCCTGTAAAATGTCAGGATGCTTGGGTTTCTCTAACTCAAACCTTCTCTGTTTCTTGCTTGCAGCACTTGTTCCTGTGCCTAGGTTTGTCTTCACAGCTCTTGACCCAGTTCTAGACACCAGCTATGTGCACAGTTGTACTCCTAACTCTACTGACCTGGGTCGTGTATTCACTTCAGATGCTCAATAACAATTCGCTTCATGAGTGAATATTTGTTGGTAAATTCCTGTACTCAATGATTTCAAGGGGGTTAGGTTTCCAGGTGCCCCAAACTTCACCTCAATTTCTACCAGCATAACTTCCAAAAGTCCTGATTGACATCAACCTGTTCTTGCTCAAATCAATCTCTCATGAAGTCAACTGAAAATGTTTCTATCAAGACAGGTTTCCTTTCGAGATTCCTTTCTATCAGTTGGGCTTTGCTTGCATTTCCAGGTAACTATAGCCCACCTGTCTTCAGTTTTTCTTTTCAGGATCAAAAACCACACTCAGGAAATTATTTGTTTCACTAGGAAACAAAAACTATATATCTTAATATGATATGTATCCTAGAGGTATCTGCGTTTTTATTAGTAAAATAAAAGTAGTGGTTATTATTTAACTTTTACTCCATCTGGTATTGTGCTACATTTAATCCTCAGATAAACCCTATGAGGTCAGCATTTTCATTATTCTTGTTTCATAGATGATAAACGTAGGAAATAGAGAAGTTAAGTAAGATGCTTAAAGAAAGGAAGTATTGAGTGGAGGATCGAGGCTTTGAACAGTCCATTCTTTCTGAATCCAGAGTCTGTGCTCCATGGTTATCCTAAGGCTTGGATTGATCCATATAACAAGATGAGGTGACTGATTGTGTTATTAGGTGGTATTAGAAAGCATAATATCCATCTCTGAAAGGATACCTGCCAGCCATCTGCCTCCTCTCATGAACAGCAGCAATCCATGAGGTCGAGGATGCTACTTTGCCTGGCAATATCCCAGTCTAAATAAGGATAATCGGACAGTTGTTTGTTGTTTGTTTGTTTCCCCCTTAAGGCCACATGTTTCTGGCTTACAACCATGCAGCTTTGAAAAACCATAGCCTCTAGGGATACGCCCAAAACAGGACTCATAAAATATTGGCATTTATATTTGTAAAATGTCTTGTTAAAAAAAAACAACAAACAGTTGTATTCATTAGGAAATTATGCTATAATCCTTCAAAGAGGGTTATTATTCAAATTCTGTCAGAAACTCTGTTTTCATTTTTCTCACTTATCTTTCTCATCCTTCCAGAGAGATTTTTTTGTCTGTTTGTTTTGATTTGTTTTCTTAACTGAAACCCTGAAGTTACTAACGCTTAGCAGGAAAACGTGTGTGTGCATGGGTGTGTGTGTGTGTGTGTGTGTGTGTGTGTGTTGTGTGTATGGGTTCTAAACCAATTGGTAATTTGTTTTGTCTTGCTTTTATCATGTGTTGACCTTTTTCTTTGGTCCAGCCCAAAATGAAAAAAAAGTGCCTCTCTGGAATATTCACTGAACCACTTTTTTCTAGAGAAAAAATTTTCCATTAAAAAACATCTCAAAAGCCAGTAAGTTTTTTATTTAAAGTTTAAAATCAACTGCTTCTTCATCTCTCCTCCTAACTCATCTGTTTTACTAATATTCCAAAGGCAAATGCAATCCTAATAATCGTAAATGCATCTCAACAAAAACATTCTCAGTTTCCTGCTGGGTCTTACTAAGTCCATTGGAAATCAAATCACATCAAGTATTATTGCTCTAAAATTTCTAGCTGGTATTTTGATCATAAAGTTACCGCCTTAGAATATACATAAGAAATCATCTTAGGCCTAACCAGTGGCATACTGGTAAATGTTTAACCACAGGCTCTCCAGAAAAAACAAATCCTGACTCGTTGCATTTCCCAGTTTCCATGGTGTAAATAAATACTCACACTGCAGCCAACTTCAAGCTACCAACGTGGCATCACTGAAGGCAGAGTTGGCAGTGATGCAAACACAATCCGCACACCACTGAGGCTGACAACCCTGACAGCATGTGAGCTTTCATCAAAATTTCCAGTAAGTCTCCAAAGTCTCCAGAGTCTGATGTTAGTGAGGGGATGCAGAAGAGATGCTTGGGTAAGCTTTTCTGTCAATTCATTTCCTCCTCTGTATTAGGTATGTAAAATGGTGATAAAAAAGTTTCTGGCTCACAGGATTATTGTGATGGTTCAATGAAAGAGTGCATGAAAATGCTTTGAAGAGTTCCTGGCACATAGCAGGAAATGTATGGTAAGAAGAGGCTTTTAGTAATAAATGTTAGGTATTGTTTTTCTAGGATCTACAAATCCAACTGTCAGAATGTTTTATTGTACATTGTCACCTTAATCTTTCAAAGGTCATTAAAAACCATCCTTGGGCAGCCCGGGTGGCTCAGCGGTTTAGCGCCACCTTCAGCCCAGGGCGTGATTCTGGAGTCCCGGGATTAAGTCCCAAGTCAGGCTCCCTGCATGGAGCCTGCTTCTCCCTCTGCCTGTGTCTCTGCATCTCTCTCTCTCTATGTCCCTCATGAATGAAAAAAAAAACAAAACAAAAACATCCCAAGAGGATGCCAGTTACAGGGAGAAGAGCACTAAGAGAGAGAAGTCATACCTTAGTTTCTGTCCCTAGTTTTGCCATAGCCTAAGTCTGTGACCCCTGGCAAATCTGCTTACTTCTAAGAGCTTTAGTTCTATCTATCATTAGTAAAGTGCAGAAAATAATGGTCACCCTGTCAACTGCATAGGATTGTGGGGAGCCTATGATAAGCCCTTGGACGATGGTCCAAAGGTGGGGTAGTATTACTAATCCAATTTAGAAATCAAGATGCCATGGAAGCATGGAAGCATTAAAATAAAACAGTGAAAAGTTTTGTGTCATTTGAGTAAAAAATGAGAGTGACAGTGTTAAGAGCAGGGATTTTTTTTTAATGAGAACACACACACACACACACACACACACACACACACTAGTTCTACTGTGAAGCAGTTAAGTACTTTTTTTCTTCCCACAAAAAAGCAATTTTCTAAAAAAGTAATTTTCAAATGAAAAGGAACTATACTTAGAAATGTAACATATGTGTAAATGAGTTAGGGATCATGGAGAACTAAGTTAACAAAATTTCCACAGAATCATAATTTTCTGGGAAACTTAATAAACATAGCATATAATAATCTATCAAATGAAAGACAAGATATATTTAGGGAAATGAGATCATCAGCATTATGCCATCTTAATGTTATAAATAATGTAAATCTCCAAATAATTCTTTAAGATAAAATTTCCTTAGTTTTATAAATAAAAATAATAAATAAAAATGTCAAGGACAGATTGAAGAAATCTTAAACATATCACATTCATTCAATTTGTGAATAATTTGTGAAAAGCATACATGAAAATGAAGGAGCAAGGAAATTACAGGAACAATGGATTTTTTTTTTAATTTACACTTCGAATCTCTGTTTGCCTAGAAGTACACACATTATATACACTCAGTGAACGTTAACCAGGAAGACAATTCTGCATAAGGTTTGCAATCTAAAAGTGTGCCTATGGAGCAGTAAAAAAAAAAATAAATAAATAAAAAAAATAAAATAAAATAAAAGTGTGCCTATGATCCCCACCCCCAATCTATGGCTCTAAATCATGTTTTAACAGAAGAGTTCTGTCTGCGGAGAAGGAAAAAAATCACCTGTGCAACACAGCCTGCACCATGCCCTCTATTGTCTGTTATTAGTGAAAATTCTCATGGTTTGATATTAAAAAGGTCAGTATATGACATAGAAAGTCCTCCAAGTTTCCTTAGTTATGGGAAAGAAAACAACATGAAACACTGTGTATACAGTGCGCTACCTTCCATAAAAGGAGAAGAGAAAAATATGGAATAAAAATTTGTAATAAATCATTGGAAATATATATAAGAAATTTATGAGTTGGAAACATAAGTATATTGGGATGGGATAAGGCAAGACTTTCATGAGGCATCTTTTTACATTCTCTTGATTTTCAAATCATGTGAATTTTTACCTGAAACAGCTCTGTGTGTGTGTGTGTGTGTGTGTTTATGCCCAGAACACATGGATATGTACGAACTTCAGTCTCACATCTGGCTTAACAGTTGTCACCTCTGCCAAGCTTAGGCCTGACTCATGCTTGGACACCTGCAGAAGCGAAGGGGCATGATGGAAGTCTGCACTCTCCTTGTCCCATCATCTGTTCTACTCACTCTGCTGTTTCTCATCACTTGATGATGGGCGGGGGGGGGGGAGTGGCAGGAAATTATAGGAGTCAAAGGGTGTTACAAGACCGGTGTTTGTGTGTGTTGTCATCTATGTGACAAATGCCCAAATGCTGCTTATTTTTCTCTTCTTGGGAGCTTTTGTGTGTCCTTCAGAGAACTTGCTACACCCTCCTGGGTGTTATGTGTTCTCTGATATTTGGACTGGATCTTTATGATTTTTCCCTGGTTCATTCAACAATCATCCCATGCAGCCAGCCTCTTTTTCGTCTTCTGAAGTCAGTTTTCTTTCATTATGGGTGAATGCCTTCAAAGGACTCCTACTCCACTTGCTTTATGACTCTGAAAAACTTAGTGCCTTTTCTAGGCTAAACTCTGGAGGGACATGTCCCTCCCTCTACAGTGTCCCCCTTTTAAAAAAAAAAGATTTTATTTATTTATTCACGAGAGACACAGAGAGAGAGAAAGGCAGAGACACAGGCAGAGGGAGAAGCAGGCTCCATGCAGGGAGCCCGACATGGGACTTGAACCCGGGTCTCTGGGATCAGGCCCTGGGCCGAAGGTGGCGCTAAACTGCTGAGCCACCTGGGCTGTCCTACAGTGTCCCTTTTACCTGTGAATTCAAGGTAGTTTGAATCAGCCTGCCACCTTTATCTCTGCTGAGGTAAAGAAACCAGTCTCAGTACCCTCTAAACTCCAAGAGATAGTGGTCAAGTCTCTTACAATCTGTCATATCATACTCTACTGAGTATTCTATTAGCATTAGGATCCTCAGCACCCCCTCTTGAGGTTCTGAGGTAAGTACTTCCTTGGAGGAAAAAGAGAAAATGAACAGTTCTCTCTTAAGGCCAGGGTTTCCTAGTCTCCATATTAACAATATTTGGGGCTGGATAATTCTTTGTTGTGAGGGATTTTCTTGTGCATTGTAGGATTTGTAGTTGCATCTCTAGCTTCTCCCCATCACATAACAGTAGCACACTCCCATCAACCAAACCAAAAATGTCTCCAAATAGTGTCAAATGACCAATGGAAAGCCAATCACCTGGTCAAGAGCCACAGCAGGAGGCTAAGAATGCTCTTCAAATAAATCCCCATTTCCTAATTGTCTAACCACTCTGCTAAATATGAGGCTAGGTGATAAGGTCTAGGTGATGCACAGAGAGTCTGATGGGTACATCTTAGGGGAATGTGTGAGCATGTGACGCCCATTTTCTTAGCAGGAACTCTGAAATCTTGGGATAATAGGAAAATCTGTATATCAGTGAAAATTGATATAAGCCTATATCTGTCTCCGACGTTTACAAATCTGCGCCTAAAGATAATGAGGGTAGGGGGCGAGGAGACTTTTAATTTGTTCATTTTATGACTTAATTGTTTGGCTATTTTTTTCCATATTCAGCTCTTCAGGTTTAAATGTGTATTTTTTTGGAAAGGGTCATAGTCCAGTTAAATAGCTACATGTAGAAAAACCCTTTAAATTTTTATAAGATTTTGATTTCATGACTAAGATGTGCTAAATTCATGTTTGAGATAAATGAAGGCCAAGAAAGAGGAGAAAGGGAGAGAGGCAAAGAAGATAAAAGGGAAGGGGGCTAAAGCATACCTTGTTTCGTCAATGTAAACAGCTTCCAATACAGATGCTGCATATTCAATATTCTTCTTTAAGTCTACGACGTTAACATCACCTCTCTCCAGCTGCTTCACTAAGCATCTTAGTCTGTTTCAAAAAAGTAATAAGAAAGAGAAATAAAAAGAGGATTTATTATAACTATATGGAAAATAGTCCAGTATTAAATACACAAATCAAGTTAAACTAGTAACATATCTTTCTAGGTCATGAAATAGAAATATTTTCAGGAGTTTTTTTTGATATAATTAAGTTCAGTTTTTGTCTCTTAAACAACTCTTGAAAATTATATCCACCTCTTAATAATATTAGGGCGATAGATAGCTATTTTAGGTATTATTTCAAGGACAGTCTTTCTGAAAATTCAAAACAATATAAATATTTCCATAAAAGTATATTTCTAACATTAGAATTTATTCTGTGGTTGTTCTCTTTTTTCAGAGCTGGCACTAAAATATTATTTAAAGGGTACTCTTTATATCACCACTGTAGCAACTATTCACTGTATATAGCAATACAAACAAAAATGAAAGGCAAAAGATCTGAGAAAATATAATTATGATGAGAAAAAATTTATGTATGTATGCTTAGTATTTTTACTGAAGTGATTTTTCACCTGAGACAAATCTGTACAATATTTTCTTTTGCTTCTGCACATACAATGTATCTCAACTCCCCAAGGAAATTTGAAGCATAGGGATCAACTATGCCATGTCTGGACTCCTGACTCACAGAAACTGTGAGATAATTAATGTTATTGTTTGAAGCCATTAAATTTGAGGAATAATTTTTTATGCAACAATAGATATCTCATGGAGTAAGATAATGTAAATACGGATATCTCTATATGTTTCCTAACATTTTAAAAAATTTCTATGCATTAATTTTATAAACCAAGTGTTTCTGAAGATGCTACTCTATCCTCAGCAGAAAAGGAAAACATATTCCTTACTCTCTACGTACTATTGATAAACAACGTGAAGACAATTTGTCCATTTTCCTAAGTCGGTAGACAGAATTTAATTCCATTCCTGAACAAAGGTATTTTAGAGAGAATAAAGTACATCTGCTTTTAGGCACCACCTTAGAGGTAGTGTAGCAGATTTTCTGAAAATTTACTTTGGATGATTTCTAATACTAAGACTAAGGGTGTAAAGACAAGTTAAAAATTTCAGCAAGAGTTTTCACAAATACTTTCTCTCTCCATGGGAAAAAAGCCATGCTTAGACTAAAAGTTCTTATTCAGGAATCTACAAACAATTATTTTGTGTGCCATACATTTTTGTATGATAAAATATTAGCAGATAACGCATTGCAAAATAAAATCTATGTGTTAATAAAAAAGAATCTTATTCATACAGTCAGCAAACTAAAACAAAGTGAAAGAAACAACTAAAACAGGTTACTTAGAAAGGAAAAGCTAGGCCTGTCCAATTATGATGATAATGGAGTAACACATTGAGTGTTCTGAGATTTTTGTAATGCTTATGACTCAAGCATGTTATACTTAGTGAACTACCTTTTATGTGTGAGAGCAAAAGAGTCTCACAGTCCACAATGACTTAAAAATATACCACTCGTGTATCCTTCTTGTGAAAATTACTTGGTGCAGCTTGGTTGTATTTGGGGTTGTATCATGTACATTTAAAAGCAGTAAGTACTTCAGCTGATTGGCTTATCTTCTGAATAAACTCTTATTTGAGTTAGCAATTTTCTCTCCTAAAAAACTACATTTTTCTTTTCTTTCTAAAAAAATTATTTATTTATTCATGAGAGAATGAGAGAGAGAAAGAGAGAGAGAGAGAGAGAAAGAGAGGCAGAGGGAGAAGCAGGCTCCATGCAGGAAGCCTGATGTGGGACTCGATCCCGGAACTCCAGGATCACACCCTGAGTCAAAGGCAGATGTTCAACTGCTGAGCCACCCAGGCATCCCCCCCAAAACTACATTTTTCACATTCTCTTAAAGCTAGGTATAGTCATTCAAGTGCGTTCTGGCCAAGTAGCGTAATAGGTTGAGTGAAGACATTCAGAACAATTATTTTGAAGAGGGCTTGAACTCAGCTGGAAGGAATTCTGTTTCATCCTTGCCAGTTCCTTGCTGCCCAAATACAGTGGAATTGTCTCAAGGTCAAGCAACCATTTAGGATCATGAGGCAATCTGGCAATAGGAAGTTACCCACTATGAATGGCAGAGAAGGAAGATGCCAGTGGCCCAAGTCCCATGCTGTGAACCTACCCAAATGAGGTCACCTGCCTCTGAAGTTATTTCATATGAGAAAACAAAAAAATGTTGTATTTAAGCTACTATTATTTTGGGACTTTTATGTGCAGCTGAATCCAATCCTAACTGATAAGTGAAATGAGTAAGAAATGACTCAAAATAAAGAACCCAAGAATAGCAAAATCATCATAGAAAATGAATGGGGATGTCCCTGGGAAGCTACCCTCAGGTGCACTTTCAAATCATGACAGCCTGCAGTTGTTCCCAGGGGTATGATTTTAACAAGTCTGCAATAAAGAAAAACAGATTAAAAGCCAACATCCTTTCTGTATGATAGTAATGGACAATATGAAATTCAAACGAAAAGCAGTATCATTTAAAATAGTACCAAAAAGGACGTAAGTCTGGCAAAATAACATGGAAGCCCAATGCACTGAAAACTACAGAACATTGCTGAAAGGAATTAAAGTAGACCTAAATAAATGAGATGCATGTATTCATGGATTGAAAGACTCAATCTTATTAACACATAATTTCCCCAAAATTTAACTATAGATTCAATGCAATCCTAGCAAATGTCCATGGAGGCTTTTGATATTGTTGTATATATTAACATGCTGATTCAAAACAAATGTAATAAAAAGAATAATTTGGAGGACTTACAGTATTTTAACACTTATAAAACTTCAAGACATTTTATTTTCTCTAAAGATTTTAGTTTATTTGAGAGAGAGAGAGAGCATAAGTAGGGAGAAGGGGCAGAGGGAGGGGGAGAAGCAGACTCCCCACTGGGCAGGGATTCCCGACAAGGGGCTTGACCCCGGACCCCAGGACCTGAGCTGAAGGCAGCCATAACCCACGGAGCCACCCAGGTGCCCTTTCAAGACTTATTTTAAAGCTACAGTAATCAGTACAGTAAAAATAACATAACATGGTATATTATTAGCATCAGGATAGGTTGATAGATCAATGAAACAGAATATAGTCCAGAAAGATATCTACTAATGTATATAATTGATTTTGGAAAAAGGTGCAAAGATAATTTAGTGGAAAAAGGATAGTCTTCACAATAAATGGTGCTGAATAAATAGAAATATCTATGTGTGAAAGGAACTTTGATCCATACACGCATCACAGATCCAAATGTATATCCTAGAACTATAAACCTAGAAGAAAACAGAAGAAAATTTTGTCCTCCTGACACAGCCAAAGAGGTCTTATATATAACACTTAAAGCACTGTCTATGAAAAACATAAATAAGTTGAATTTCATTAATATTAAGAACTTCTGTTTTTCAGAAATGTTATTAAAAGAATGAAAAGAAAAACCAAAGACTGGGAGAAAATATTTGCAAATCATATATCTGATAAAGGATGCATATCTAAAGCATAAAGATCTTGCAAACTCAATATAACAAGATAAACAACCCAATACAAAATTTGCAAATGATTTGAACAAACTCTTCACTAAAAAAGATGTATTCATGGCAAATATGAAAGGATGCTCAAAGTTACTAATCATTAGAAAACAAATTAAAACAATAATGAGATATAATCAAACACTTATTACAATAGCCAAGACTAAAATAACTGGGCATATCAAGTATTGGCAAAGATGTTAAGCAACAAAAACTACCGTACACAATTGTTGGGAATATAAATACATACAATCATTTTGAAAATAGTTTCTTAAAGGTTAAACATGTATCTACCATACAAATCAGCCATTCCATTCTTTGGTGGAGAGAACAAGAAATATACGTCCTTTCAAAGACTTGTACACAAAATAGAAGCTTTATTGGTAAGGACCCCAAACTGCAAACAACCCAAATGTTCATTAACAGTAAACAGAAAAACAAACTAGGACATATCCATCCAAAGAAGTTCTAGCCAGCAATAGAGCAATAGAAGGAATGAACTACTGACATGAGTAGGTGCCAAATACTTATACTGAGTAAAATAAGATATGTGCAAACAGCCTGACTCATTTTCTACAAAGCTATAGAAAATGCAAATGATTCTTAGAGTGACAGGAACAGATCAATGGTTACCTGGGAATGGTGGAAGTAGGGATGAAGAAGGAAAGGGAGGGAAGGATTACAAAGGAGCTCAAGGAAACTTCTGACATTAAGAGAAATGTTAATTTTCTTAATTGTGGTCATGGTTTCTTAGGTGTATACATATGTCAATACTTACCAAAGTATAAGTTAAAACTGAAATATGTAATTTATGTATCAGATAGAAAAAGGACATATGCAAAATAGATGCTTCTTACATATCTTCATCTTCATCAATTTTATTAAAATACCAAAATTCTAACATATACTATTAGAGACATGAAAAAAAAATCTGAACCAGCATTATATTAATGATATCTTCCCAAAGAGAATGATGCTAACCTTTGATAATTCCTAAGACTTTTAACATGAGCCTGAATATTACAAACAGGTTTTGATCTTCTTAGCTTTTTGGAAGGGCTTCCTTACCTTCTAATGATCAGAACACATAAAAGAAGACAGAAATGAAAATAGAAACGCCATCTTTGAAAATAACTGACTGGCTTTGTGATTCAATAAGTAGTTTACAGGGGAGAAACAATTTCTACCTTTGAGCAAAAAATACTTAGCTGTAGAAAACGACTGAGTATCTTTTATGCAAATATAGAGCTGCAACTTTCCAAATGAAAAAATACCCAATATAAACTGGTGTAGTCTTCATAATCAAGTACTTCAAATACTATAAGGTTACCTTCTAAGATACTACTACCATGACCCAACCTTGCAAAATGATGACCCGCCTAACTAAGGATATTCTCATATTGAAAAATCTTCTGTATCTATGCAAGACTTTATTAATTCTAGGATATAAAATGCCCAGGACATTCCTAACACTATGGAGCCTGAATAATAAATAAATTAATAAATGTAATTTAAAAGAGAATTGATAATCATTAAATCCCTATCAACATCCCCCTTTGTGATCTGATTGAAATACAAAAGTGAGAAAGACATGGTTCTAAGAACACCATACTGAGAAGCAGAAAGGTAAAGCTAGAAGAGTATCTATAGCAGATATTAACATTAACACAGGGAGACGGCCTTACACAGGAGGGCACAAAAACACAAATAGGGACTGTCAACAAAGAAGCTGCTATGTAGTTTTCAGTAAGTCCTATTGCCTCTGATTCCAACTTGGTAATAAAAATGATAATTAGAAGCTGTTAAATAGTGACATACTCTTGTCTACACTGCAGGTCAATGCTTAGGAAAGTAAGTCCTAACCTCAGTTTAAGCAGCAAGGCTTATAGATTTAATGAATTTTTAAGACATTTTTCTTTCACCTAGGAAAATATAATTGTAAAGCTCCTGTTATATTTGTTTTATGAGATAAATGATTCCTAAAAAATTGATATTATTAAAAACAATGGGAACAATTGTATGACAAATATTAATTGTCTTTAAAATAAGTTTATATTCTACATTTAAGGAGCAAAATAATCCTACTGAGGTGGAGAATATATGAGGGAAAAGTATTCTTTTTTGAAAAAGTATTTTTTTAAGTACAAAGGAATATATCATTATTCTCTCTCTTCTCCCAAAATCACAATTTAGGTAAAACTATCACTTTACTGCAAGTAAACTTTTTTTTTTTAAAGATTTTATTCATTTATTTGAGAGAGAGAGCATGAGCAGGAGGAGGAGGAGGAGTAGAGGGAGAGGGAGAAGCAGATTCCCTGCTCAGTAGGAGCCCAACGCAGGGCTTGATCCCAGGACCCTGAGATCACAACCAAGCCAAAGTCAGACGCTCAACCAACTGAGCCATCCAGGTGCCCTTCAAGTAAACTTTTTATTACAGAAATGGGCAGGCATAATTCCCAGCATGTGGAAAAATTCCTTCTAAGTACAGACATAAAAACACTCAAACAGGGACACCTGGGGGTGGCTCAGCAGTTGAGTGTCTGCCTTCCGCCCAGGTTGTGATCCTGGAGTTCCGGGATTGAGTTCCACATCGGGCTCCCTGCATGGAGCCTGCTTCTCCCTCTGCCTATGTCCGCACCCTCTCTCTGTCTCTCATAAATAAATAAAATATTTTTAAAAACCATTCAAACAGAAACGCTTTCAAGATCAATTTTTTTCCTATTTAGAAGCCAAAGAACAGTAAAATCATGTTGACTGTACAGAGGGAAGCAATCATTTGTGCCTGGCTATTGTTTCTTCTCTGAAATACTTTGGGCTGTGTGGACTCCAGGATTTTCTTTAAAGGTTATATATTAAATAAATATGTATATTACATATATATTTAAATACACATATTTAGACACATTTAAATCTATATATATTACAGATTTGAATATGTTTATTGTTTTATTTATTTGTATTGATAAAACCATAAAATGCAAAAACATATTTATAAAATAGTTATTATTTTAATAGCTATATTTATGTTTATATAGCTTTTTATATATATTTTTAGCTTTATATATTAATATAAAACACATATGTTTTGGAAAACACATATTTAGCACTGAGCTCAGATAGCCACTCTGTGCTAAATATCCTTAGCTTGTCCCTCCTCCTAATCCACTTTACTGCACTGTACCCTACTCCTTGCCCTGAGAGGGAGTTGTAAGAACTACATCAGGTAACCATTTGAGTTTCACAAATAGGAAGCATCACAGGAGATAGGGGGGAGAGAGAAGAATGAAGTCAGAGTATTATTATTCTCTTCTTCTCCCTGGATGGTCACTCCCCACAGAAAGTCACTTGGCAGGCTGTGCTCTCATCTTCACAGAGTTCTCTTTCTGTCTCTGTCTCTCCTGGTAGTTTCTACACTCATCCCAGAACTATAAATCCTCTCTAATATTAATTTCTCCTCAAATTACCATTTTGACCATACCATCTATTTTGCTTTACTTCCATCACACCTCCTATAACGCCATCCTCTCAAATCAGAGACTCTCAGAGATTTTCAGTACACTCCTCTGAGTGTGTTGAAAAGACTGTAGAGACAGGGCTTTAAAGTCAGTGAGGATTCACTCTACTTACATTCACCTTTTTTCTGGCATTCATGGAGAGGCACAACACACTGGGAGGACAGCTACTTCAGCTTTCTAGAACGATCAGCATTAGAGTGAGCTCTGGCTCATGGAAACTGCACACAATGCTGGGGAAATGTAGGCGAGCCACAAGACCAAAGTGCCACTTTCACACTGGAGCAACCTGACACTTGAAAGGGGGTTTTGGGGGGATAACTGATGCTTGCTGGGTCAGAGAGTATGTGGTACAATTTTTCAAATTTAAAGAAAAAAGTAGACAAAAATAGATTCATGGTTTATATTTAAGCCTGGTGGATTAAAAAAAATGTCTTTACTACCTTTCAGCCCTGAAACATCACTAACATCACATAAAGGGATTGAAAAGGTAAAAAAGCTACAAGACAAAGGGATTGGAAAGAAGATAATGGCAGAGAAGTTCACAATACATTTTTGGGAAAGTTAAACAGTGAGATTTGAGGACTGATTTAACAGATACCAAGAAAGAAAAACAAACCAAAGTGCTTTCAAAGGATAATAACAGAGAGAAACAAGACCATTATTCCTCACAGAACCTCAGAATAGCTTAGCAGGTAGGGATACCAAAGATCTTACAATATAGGGATCTGGCTTCAAGTTCAAAACAGGAGGGTGGAATTTCTTTAGAGCTTTCAGATTTCTTTCTCCACCCAACTAGTGGAAAACTATCCTTACCTATACTTACAGCAAACATGGAAATGAGGCAAGACTGCCAGATTGAAAATAGGAGGATTAAATGAAAGTATGCTGAATGATGACAACCCAGGTTTTTTTTCTCCCACCTATTTAGAGAATGAAGACTGGAGTACTCATTGTGGGAGAGACTATAAAGCCTATAAAAGAGAAATGAAATTTTGGAAACAGTTCAGAGCTTACTCACCCTTTGGTGAAGCTCAGCAAGTGACAAGCACCACCTATGCACAGAGAGATTCTAATCACTTCTCAGAGCCACATTCTTCAGTATTAATGGCCTATCAACCATGAGCAAGCATGGAGGGGAAATCTCCAACATAAAAAACAATGTTTTTCACATAGACAAATACAGGCAAAATTTTTTTAAAAATTGGGGAAAGCAGAAATAATATAAAGGCCAAAGATAAACATTTAAAAAAAATAAGAGATTTTTCTAAGAAAAATAAGAGATTCATCCATGTAACAAGAATATAATGCTACTTTTTATAAATGGAGTAAGTAGTATTGAAGAAACTCTTACAAATGAATCCTAATTATTTACATAAAAATCTCAACAGGAAGAATAGAGAAAAAAATTCTAATATCCTATAAAGTGGACAAAAAGACAGCAAGAGGGATAATAGAATAATAAAGATAAGAAAATTAGAGGGCCAATTCAGGCAATCTAATATGTAGTGAACTAAAGTTCTAGAAATCGATTATAAAGGAAATTACCATAGAAAAAAGTCAATTACCCAGAACTAAGAATCTCCATATTGAAAGGACCCACTGGGGTCAGGTTCATGGGCATGTGATCTGATAGTCATATAGGACCTTGTGCTTAAAAGTACTCGTAGTGTAGTGCTCTGCTGTCACCATCCTGAAATTCTTAATAATTTTTGAACAAGAAGCCTCACATTTTCATTTTGCATCAAGCTCTGTATGTTATGTAGCTGGTCAGGGGTTGACCTAGAATCCTATACTCAGCCAAATTTTCAATCAAATTTGAAGAATAAAGGCTTTTTCAGATATTCAGTGACTCCCAACATTTGCCTTTCCATGCACTCTTTTTTCAGGAAGCCACTGAGAGACGCATTTGACCAAAGCAAGGACATAACTTGAATCTAATGTAGATAGGTGAAGATGGGAAGTGTCTGAATAAGAGATATGTGACCATCCTGGAATCAACTACTCTAAATGAAGTAGGAGCACAGAGGAAAGGATGTAGGAAGAAGTCTCTAGGGAAAAAAATGGAACTGAAGAACAATGGAACCAATAGGATATTTGGAGCTTTGTTTTGGCAGATCAGTTGAGCAGATCAGCTTTGTTTTGGCAGATCAGTTGGCAGATCAATTTATAAAATTATAAAATATATATGAAAAATACAATAATTATGAAATCAAGGAGAAAGAAGAAAGTTATATAAGATATAGAAGGCATTTGATTGACATTTTTGACTGACAAGTGAATCATATTTAGAAATCACCTGCTTACAAACACAAGTGACTTAAAAATGAAATAAGGTACAATATGACACTTTTGAAAAGATGAGCGTAAGGAAGCTGATGCAATAAATGTATGAGAGCTATTTTCTCTGTTATTAATATGGATGTCCACTGATAAAGGCTAAAATTGATAAATTAAGAAATAATATGATTTGGAAATATTCTAAAGAAGGAAGAACTAAAAAGAGTTAAACCACTGAAATTACTTACTTCTGGAAAACTGGCTGCTGATCTTGATAATAATAAAAGTAATTTTAATGACATAATCCCCTATTAAAGTAGAATATTCAATATGTTGTAAACAACACAAGTGACTTAACTTAGAAGTCAGGTACTTTACTTGGTAGTTTTGGAATCACTGACCATGAAAAATTTAAATGACTGGAAAATAACAAGATGTCAAAATTCATCTCGAATTAAAGCAAAGACTGAAAGGGTACAAAGCATTCTAATTATGAGTTGATGATTAATGTTGAATTCCAGTTGTTCTAGGCGTTTTAGACACACAGTGAAGCCAAGGGAAAGAGAATTACACATGATAAATGTACACTAGTTCATCGCATGTTCCATGCTCATGGACTAAAATAACAGAAAACAGGCACCAGTGTTTCAGATTTGAGGTAGACACACAAAGGAAAATATACATATATTATGTGAAAAAGAGAAAGAGAGGTATGGGGAAATAGCATAAACTATGAGTGCAGACTGAACTATAATGGATGAATCTATTACATATTTTATTTATGTATTAAGTATATAATTTATTACAGGTTACATAGTTTTGTGAAAAATCAGAGAAAGGTACACTGAGGTGCTTCAAAAGTCAAATTAGAACATGGTTGAGAAAGAATGAAGAGGTTGCACATGCAAAAAGTACTATGAAGCTGGAATGTTCCTAAAGCAATTAGCAGTTGAAAACCAGCAAAGTCGAGTACTGTGTTAGCTGAGCAAAGCAACCTCAGCGCCAATTCCACCAAAAATAACAAAGGCACGTTTAGGACATTTATTCTTAATAGAGTGCCACGTAACAACAGGCTTTAGAAATACACTAGCAGAGAAGGAAAATAGATCCTATTAAAATAGACTTTTAAAGAAAGACACATTTAAAAAAAATATATGGAAAGAAAGTACAGGCCCACTGCATAGCTGACACAGGAGGGTTTCCTAGAAGCAGAGAGGGAGAGAGAATTAGCCTGGCTTTTCTCATCCTCCTCATCAATCCATCCTGCAATCTCCTGGCAATTATCTGCCACTGGCCAAATCTAGGCAGGTGCCAGTTCACACAGGAACCTAGGAAATTCAGCTGTGATGATACAGAGTAGAGCAGGAATAAGGCAAGGGATAGACCTAGGGGCAATTAGGCCCCAAAACATAAGGCACAGTACCCAGAAAGTGTCACAAATTTTTTTTTTTCTGAGATTTGGAAATAAGGCAGAAAGGTGGGTGACATGTCTCCTCTGTCATGTTGGGGCAAAGCTAACCAGGACTATTTGGAAGGGATGTATTTCGTTTTCTTCACATATTACTATTGATTAAAAAAATCTAGATTTGGTGAAGCCACTTGTTCAGTGTACTTGCAGATTTTTGTCTGGTAGAAATGAAAAGAAAACAATTTTATCTGGTGGAACAGACAACTTGACAAGTTTGAGACCTTGTTGGACATTAGCCAGTTGTGCATCCAAACCAGCAATCTTACTGTACATTGCCCGTGTACACATACCTCCTTAAACACATTTTTTTTTTTTTATGATAGTCACACACACAGAGAGAGAGAGGCAGAGACATAGGCAGAGGGAGAAACAGGCTCCATGCACGGGGAGCCTGATGTGGGACTCGATCCCCGGTCTCCAGGATCACGCCCTGGGCCAAAGGCAGGCGCCAAACCGCTGCGCCACTCAGGGATCCCACACATTTTCAATTAGTTATAACTTCCCACTGATTCCCTCATTATTAGTGATTTAAACAAAAACTTGGCACATGTTCAGTTTGCATTTGCACATCATGACTTTATCTTTTTAAAAGCATATTTTAAAATAAGTACAACAGAACAGCCCGGGTGGCTCAGCGGTTTAGTACGGCCTTCAGCCCAGGGTGTGATCCTGGAGACCCGGGGTCGAGTCCCACGTCGGGCTCCTTGCATGGAGCCTGCTTCTCCCTCTACCTGTGTCTCTGTCTCTCTATATATATATTTCTCATGAATAAATAAATAAAATCTTTAAAAAAATAATATAAAATGAGTACAAAAAATGTCTGTACAATTTATCCCAATTCAGCATGTATAATAATATGTAATGCCACCAACTCCAGAGAAGGATATAATAGATACACAAATAACAACCAGAAAATATGTCCTCCTTTCCTGTCTATTTCTTTTTTTCCCTTTCTTTCAGAACTAATAAAGACATGGCTCTTGTAAGTTCCTAGAATGTAGATTTAAAAATCAACAAAAATTGGCCCTAAAAATAGTAACTTGTTTGGGAAAGAGCAGCTTCCTAGCGGATCCACAGAGCCGTAGTGCTATGCTCACTCACTTGATTTTTAAAAAAAATTTTTGACATACTGACATTATTAGTTTTAGTGTACAATATAGTGATTCTCATTTGATTTCTGATGATTGAAAATATAGCTCAAGCACTGAATCTGTCCCAAGAGCCTATCATAATATCACTGCACAATCACAGAAGTTTTCAACATATTTTTGCTTCTAAGTCCTTATTTGCTACTCTAGGCAAACAAGGCAAGTAATTCAGCAAGATAGATTCCTGATTTTTAAGCATGGAATTACATGCTAAACAATAAGAAAACTACCCTTGGCCAATTTTTCTCATGACTTGTTTTCAGGGAATCTTCAGTGGTCTGGGTTTTATTCCTTCAGAGCTGTTGGATGCTAGAGTGAAATCTCATATTAGATGCTTTTCTGCAAATTCCTTCAATTTGACTGAGATAAAAGCAATCCCAATTGTCTGGAGATGCACTGCTACAGTGTTTCTGCAGGAATTCAACTTCACTGTAAGACAATAATGGGAGGTGAAACCCTATCCAGGAGGCTCTTGGAATGGTTCACAAAATCAATTAGGGTCCTTATCCAACATTCTTGAGTCTCAGTCATGACTTGGTTACAGTGAGTGCCTGGCAAGTACCAGCCTCAGTCACAATCTATTCAAAGACAATCAGTCCACAGCACTAGAGAGACACCACCTCCATGACATATTAGCCATATATGATCTGGCCAAGAGAACATGATGACTTCTTTCTGGAAGGTCAAGATTTCCTTATAAAACCTATTTAATTATTTAATATGATGATGATTAAACAGGACAATTTCCTGGGAAAAATCTTCAATTCTTATCCCTTTCCTTTATCCCTACAAAGACTCCAACTCCTATCAAAACAAGGGCTCATCTGGAAGTGGGCACAGTTGAAAATGGGAATTTACATGCCTACACAATTGAGCCAATTGAGCCTTCTCATTTCAAGGTTTCTGGTGGTTATGGCACAAACACTCAACCATTTGCTGGGGCAGATAACCCAGGACATAACTTTTGACAATGTTTTCGAGATCTTTAAGCATAAATGCCGAATGAAATATTTCAACTCTGTGTTTTGATAGCCTTAGGTAAAGAGAAGACTTAGTATTAGAACAGAACTGTCAAAGAGACAGGGATCGGGGGATGCGGGGGTGGCTCAGGCGGTTGAGTGTCTGACTCTCGATTTGGGTCATGGAATCCACCACACATCAGGCTCCACTCTTGGTGTGGAGTTTTCTTGTCCCTCTCCCTCTGCTCCTCCCCTGTTCACCCTCTCTCTCTCCTTCTCATTCTCTCAATAAATTTTTAAAGTATTATTTTTTAAAAAGAAGCAGTGATCAGTAAAATTGACATTTCTACCATGTCAGAGGGATTTATGAATTACTTTGATTCTTTAGCAGATAGGTCGATCTGGCATACACGGTAGTGGAGACATTTTTCATGCATTATGGACAATACTTCAAGATCATAGAGATACTTGTCAATGCTAAAATCAACATGAAACAGCAATTTATGCAGATCCAAATGTACGAACAGGCTCAATTATCTGCTTGACATTACAGAAAAAGTCCTCACCTAGTAAGTTCAATCCTGTTCTCTATAGTAGTTCAGCACTGATTTAATTTTGGGGGTGGAGAGAGAGAAATCTGGTAAAATTGAATAACCCAAGAAGATCTGAAGTTCTTTTTTTTTTTTTTAACTTTTAAAAGTAGGCCAAATACAGTTTATTTTTTATTTTTTTAAAGATTTTATTTATTTAGTCATGAGAGAGGCAGAGACACAAGCAGAGGGAGAAGCAGGCTCCATGCAGGAGCCCAATGTGCGACTAGATCCTGGGACTCCAGGATCACACCCTGGGCCGAGGGCAGATGCTCAACTGCTGAGCCACCCGGCGTCCCAAATACAGTTTAAATAGATTTGTACGGAGTGGTAAAAATTTGCAAATTAGTGTAAAAGCTTAAAGTTGAATTCCAATATTCAACTTCATCTTTCTCTCTCTTTTTTTTCCAACTCAAACTCCTTATATTGGCAAATAATGGAAGAGTTTACATTTTCTTAGAGACTCTCCATAAGTTATCTTCCAGTAAACGATGACTAGGTCATAATGAAAATAGGGTAGGGAGACAGAATCCTTAATTTTCACTCTTTAGCATGGTTTTTATTATATAAATTATATTTATTATTTATATTATTATAAAGGCAATAAGTATTCACTATAAGCAAAAGATGAGCAAATTTTCAACAGTCTATAGCAGGAGAAAAAATACCATTCTATAATTCTTAGCAAGCTACAACCTTATTGTGATAGATAAGAACTCACAAAGCATGCCACCACCATAGAACCAGAGGGCTCTCTTAACATATTTAACAAGGTAGAAAGGTTATTCTCTCTTTCTTCCTTATTTATTTAAGGTCCATATCCCTTTGGCTTAATAGCTATACCTGTTTTGCAGCTCCCAGGATAAACTGTACAGAAATTTCATCTGCCTTTTCTGTTCCCAGGATTAGAAAGCAATAATAGCTCGATAGCAAAGATCAAAGACCCATTTGCTCTTCGTCTTCTCTAGGGTTGGTTCCCTGGCAAGCTAATGATCAATCAAAACAGAGAAGTTTGGTTACTGGGAAAAGAAAACCCTCCTTGTAGACTATTATATTTATGAACCTGCTTAAAAAACTTGCTTTCCTCTTCTTTCCATAGTGAATGCATTTTTTTAATGATTCATTTACTTATTTTGAGAAGGAGAAAGAGAGCACACAAGTGGGGATGGACAGAGAGAGAGGGAAAGAGAGAATCTCAAGCAGACACCTCAATGAGCACGGAGCCCAATGCAGGGTGCAATTTCACCGCCCTGAGTTCATGACCTGAGTCAAGATCATGAGTCTGATGCTCAACTGACTGAGCCACCCAGTTGCCACCATAGTGAATGCATATATGAGAGTATCGATCCTGGGGGCGCCTGGGTGGCTCATCTGGTTGAGTGGCTGCCTTTGGCCCAGGTCATGATCCAATGGTCTTGAGATGGAGCGCTGCATTGGTCTCCCTGCTCAGCAGAGAACCTGTTTCTCTCTCTCCCTCTGCTGTTCCCCCTGCTTGTGCTCTCTGTCTCTATCTCTGTCTCTGTCTCTCTCTTGCTCGGTCAAATAAATAAATACAATCTTAAAAAAAAAAAAAAAAAAGAGTATCGATCCTGGTTTCCTACCTGTACCCTTTTGGGCTTCAAATTTAGAGTAACTATTTTAAGAAGATTCTTATAAGATCTAAAATATGAAGGTTTTAATTTTTTCTTATTCTTTGGCCTTTACTTTTAAAGTATTTTTGTCAGGGTAAGTCAAGGATACTTATTGAAAGGATATATCCTTTCATAAAAATTAGTATTTTTTTCACCCTCTCAGTCCTACTCTGTGTTCTGTTCACCAGAGACATCTACTTTAAAATATTTTGGCTATCTATTCTGGGATTTTTCTCCATATTTTAAAATGGTATATTTATTATTTCTTTTATTATTTATTCTTTTATTTCTTGACATCAATATTGGATAATGCCTATTGGCTTCCTGTTATGGTGGATGAGAACTTAGGTCTTTATACAGCCAGACTTAGGTCTGGTGACTGTATTTTATAACCCTAAATTCCCACTACTGGTCTATACTACTCTTAACCAATAATCAATATTTATATTTTTATGATCACATCACATACATAATGCTCATTACATGGCCAAAAAGTGTATAAAGGTCACATTTCCACCTCTGGATTTAAAAAAATTTCCTGATTTTATTAAATACCTCATTTTTTACCATCATTATTTTCTCTATGTCTATTCCAAATTTTTCCCCCAAATCCTACTTACATCTACCAAATATCGATCAACAATTTTCTCCTTTTATTCTGGAGACTTCTGTCTTATAGCTCTTTATCTTCTGGCTCAAATCTGGAGGGGCTGATCTCCAAATCTGAAACACAACTATCATCTTGAGGCCTGCCTTGGCCATACTCCTTATGGTATGGATCCCCTGTTTCTGGATTCAATGACTTCCTCTCTTCTGCATTCTCCCCGTTTTACTGAAAAGAGCATATTCTCCAGTAGTTCCTAAGGAAATGTGCATGTGACATAAATTTTTGAATCTCTGAATCTTAAAAGTCTTTGTTCTTTCTTCCCATTTGATTGGTAGTTTGACAGTATATTTAAGATTGAGAAGCATTTTCTCTCAAAATTTGAAAACTTGCCTTTACTTCTGCCAAGGAGAGACACGTACTTGGGTCACTCTGTTCTGTTCTAACATTAACTACTTCTCCTATTTACATATTTCAACATTTTATTAAAATGTTCTATTCTCTAATGCCTTCTCTTTTTTGTCTTTGACGTTGTAGGCTTATCAATTTTTACTCTTCTTCTGTCATTTTGGGGAAGGTTCTAGGTTGAAAGGAAATAAATACATGTGACAATCCACCATCTATATTCAAAAGTAAGAATGTTCTTTTCTTGCTGCCTGACTAAATTAGCAAAAAGAAGATAATAAAGTGTAGCTAAGATGAAAACTTCTTTTTGATGAAGTTCCTAAATGACTGAACAAAATAACAATAATGAAGCAGAAAATTTCCAGGGCTAGTACAAGTGGGCATTACCTATTTGGTACTGAAAAAATCATGGAGTATTTTTCACAAGTAAAAGATTATCTTTTCCTAGGGCAGAAAAAAGTGGGAAAAAAAGGAATAAAGAATTATAGCTGGAAGTAGTAGAGGTAGTAGAGAGAATTGAGTTTAATCTAGAAACTAGAAATTCAGTCTCTTGATTCATACACAGCTCTATACTTTTTCCATTTCATTACTCCCTCTAAAACTGTAAAGGCTCAAAGAGACATACTCTAAGGGAATCTCTGTGCTCCAAATCCACAAGTCATTTTTGTTCGCTAATTTTACCATTAGTTTTCTGGCTTCATCAGTTACTTCAGCATTTCTATTTGAAAGTGGGATAGTCTCTCACTTGTGTGATGTTGGGTTTTTCTACTGCAATTTGCTTCTCAGAGAAACTACTTAAAACCAGCCTGTGGAACAAATGGCCATGCAATGATACCAATAAAGTAGTTAAGTGATGCCAAGAAACCCCTCTGAGTGCTAACCACATGGACTAGAAGACACAATGTGAATTCTAGTAATCAAGTGTCCCATGAAGGAGCCAGCTGCTGAGCAGATGCTGCCCCTGCTGCTAAGAAAGAGAAAAGGACTATGCACCTCAATGCACTTTATATTCACCTTGTGCTTTTAAAGCCAGAGAACTGAAGAAATCAGTGGAGTGTGACACATGTCAGTATATCCAAAAGATGAGGTTGGGAAAATGTTATTTTTTTGAGCTACCTCTTTTAGTGGGCTCCCTTAGACTGTTGTGCTCTCAATCTGATTCAACAAGTGAATGCTGATTGAAAAGGCACAATGTTGTTGTTGGTTTTTTTTTTTTTTTTTTTTTTTTTTTTTCCGTGCAGTGAATAACCATTTGGTCAATTCAGTTTCTAATACTACAGCCAAATACTTCTGAGTTTAATATTAAATGTAGTTGATAGAATTTAGAGAAGTAAACCTTAGACTAAAATGTAGAAATCAGTGCATTATTAATATAATTTTCTATGCTTATTATTGATCACCTAAATTATTCCCACAGTACCTGTGACTTTCTACATCTGAAACAATGTCACGTTCAATGCAGTGATGCTGTTATTGCAGATGGATGTTAGTATCACTTATTTCAATATTAAAATGAGAATAGGCCTGTCTAACTCTGGTGGCTCAACTCACTCACCTCCATCACCAATACCAAAGACTACCATAATCTCAATGTCTCCACCACCACTCCCATCACGTGTCCTCATCGCCTTCTTTCTCAATTCCTCCCCTCTGATCATTCCCTGTTTGAGCCTTCCTCCATTACCTAATTCAACTTGGTCTTGGCTGTTCCTCTGCTCCTGGAGAGGATAGTCACTGTCAGGAGAAGTCACTGCATGCCTTTCTAAAAACAACTTTATTAAGATATCTTTGACATATAAAAATTGTATATATTTAAGGTATACATCTTTATGTTTTGATATCTATATGCATTGTGAAAAGATCACCATAATTGAGCTAAATAACTTACCCATCATCTTTACATAGTTACCATGTGTACAGGGGGCTATTTTAAGATCTAATCTTTCAGGAAATTTTACGTATATAATAACCCTGATTCTAGCTATTAATCTTCTTTCCTAAGAAAAACTTTCTATGTGAATGTAATTCACTGCTCTGAACTAATTAAGTTCATAGGTGTCCTTATCACTGTTATATCCAGCTTAACTCAAGATTACAAAACCTTGGCACAAAAGAATCCATTCTCACCAAATTTCAGCTCTCACTTCTGCTGTACACAACCCCCGGAAGGATCCTAACATTGATGTCCTCTTACATTCATATCATATCTCATATCCTAACATATCCTAATATTGAAGTTTGTGTAATGCGTACATGTATGTAGCTGTGTGTGTGTGCATGTATATTTGTGGACACACAATTCCAAAAATCAGCATTATTTCCCCACATATACCAAGAATTGAATGAGATTTATTGTACTTTACAAATGATTAATTCAACATATGAATATATCGTCTACATGCATGTCTTCTGGCATAATAAATCTCTTTGTACTAAGTTTCCATTGACAGTCCCATTCATCTGATAAACTATTGAAGATCTATCTAAAGATCATAAATCTTATGTAATCCACACAAAACCCCTAATGAAATACTCTCAATTTAAAAATGACAACACTGAGGCTCAGAGTTTTAACTAACTTGCCCACGTCTATACAGTGGATTAGTAGAAGAGGCATATCTAAACCAAATCTGTATTTCTCAGAAATCCATTCTTTTTCCTTCTATAGCAAGCAGGTAATACGACTAAAAATATTTAAATATTGATCAATATACAACAGGGGGGAGCTATTTTCTTCTTAAATCCTTGAAGTTTAAAATGTCAACTTTTGATGTAATCATTTTTAAGGATTAGCAAATCTAATAGAAAAGCAGAAAATACCAGACATCTGTTCTGTGTCCACATATGTACAGCCACATTAGTCCGATATTTAGTAGTAAATGGTCCCCTATATGGTATAATTTCAGTGATTCTGATGGAATTAGCCAATCAGCAAATGTTTCCAAGAATAATACAACACATTGTTTAAACTTGTCTGTTGAGGAGTCTACCTTATAAATATGAGAACATGGTTTTAGTATGAAGTTTTACACACACACACAAACACACACACTTTATAACTTGTGACAGCCTTCATTAAATGGTATTCAATACAAATTTTTAGATTTGAGAAAATGGTAAAACAATATAAGGCTCTGTTTGGGCTTTTGATATTACTTATTTCTGAACTTTAAAAAAATCTTTTCAACTGTTAACTCAGAACAAATCATTAATGACCATTAGTCTAACAAGGGAAGACACAGATTGAAGTTTTTCTGGAAGGAAACAAAAGACATATCCATCAAGGAGAAAATAAATCATTTTTAGAAACTGAAGTCTTGACCCCAAAACAAAACACACAATGGAGCATTACTATTACTTTGCTTTTTTTTTTTCTTGCGAAATTCTAAAGATTATAAAGTGGAAGTCAGACAAGGAAGAAATTAGTGGTTAGCTAAAATTCCATGGCAACGCACCCACACTTGTGAAAGGATCATGGTTCTTTAAAGATTGTACATTATCAAACCCCATCTTAACATCTTGTTCTAAGGATGAAGCAAAATGTCAATAACACCTGAGACCTAATAACACTTAGGATTCCTGGGGCATCAGAAGCTCAAGGAGGTGGTTCTGTAATCGTAAACATTCCTATGATCAAGCACATGCCCTCTTTTTCTCCCTGGTGCAGCTGAATTAGGTCCCAGCTTTCAAGCAGCTGGTGACCTGAGAACCTTAACCTGTCCTATTGCAGGAAAGCATAAGCAGGAGCTTGGGATTTCAAAAGGCTGTAAGGTAAGGAGATGTCTTCTGGAAGAACACAGGGATGTAGCTACTGGCAAGAGGGGTTGAAACCCTATGGAAGCCCCAATGTCTATGATTTTAGATTCCAGTTTGAGGAGTCTGGGTCTTATACTACATGAGGGATTTTAGGAAATGGTCATGATGAAAGCAGTTTTTGGTAGGTTTTATTTGGCTTAATTTTTAGATAGAGAGAATCTTAAATCCAAAATAACATTTATACTTATAAGTAAATAGCTGCGTTAGAGGATTTTACTGACCAAGAGTTTAATTAGACAACTGAGAATTATAATACAAAATCAGAACATAAAAGTCAAATTGAACAAAGTCACAAATTTTAAGAATCATTGGCTAATTTGTCCCTCTTACTATCTTTGCCACAATGTATATAAAATATATTTTGAAGGGATATGAATATAAATGGAATTTCATTATAATGTTATCAATGATCAGATATATAAGAAATTAATATTGCTTTAAGGGGGCATGTTGGCCAATTAATCAGAAGAAAGAAAGAATTGGATTTCTCTCATCTACCTAAGTCCATAGAACATATAAATGAGTGGTGATTTTTTAAAATAAAGACATACAATCTACTCTTTCCTAGCTTTTTAATCATTCCTTTGTAAAAATTCCTTGTCACCAGTATGTAAACATTTTGAATGTTTTCCCATCCTGGAAAAAAAAATAATTGCTAACACTTAGTATGCCTTTACATTGTGTTAGAAATTGTTTTAAGTGCTTCACATATACCAACTTATTTAATCTTAAATCAGTTCTGCAAAGTAATTTACATTTGTCTTGATTCTATAATGAGGACTCTGAGATACCAGGAGGGTAAGTAGCTCACTCAAGGTCATATAACTACTAATTAGTTTGTCAGGTAGCCATGCAGTCTTCGCTATTATACTAATTACATGCTAGTCTCCCTCCCTTCTAGCTACCATTCTTGTATTCTTTTGCCTTCCCTTTTTACTAAACTTTCTCCCCAAATAGGCACATTCTTACCTCTGATTCACTCCTGAAGAGCTGCCTTCCACCTCTACTATGGCACCACGATCATACTTGTCTATGCCATCATGACTTCTTCATGGCCACATTTGGAGAATGCTCTGGTTCTTACGCTTCCCAAACTTTCAGCAGCATTTTTTTCACTTCCGAACTCTCTAGAATATTCTTGTCTTCTCTACCATCATCTTATCTTTCTTTGATGTGCCAAAGTTGGCTTTGTTTTTTTCTGAATTTTCCCTCTTTCTAAGTGTGCTTGCAGTACAAGAGTAGAGTATAACTGTCCCCTTCTAAACCTTTCCCACATTGTTGTCAACCTTGCCCATGTGAGTTGCTTGGGCCAGTGGCATGTGGGTCTTTTTTTATATATATTTTTTAAAAGATTTTTTAAAAAATTTATTTATTAATAAGATACAGAGAGAGGAAGATAGAGACACAGGCAGAGGGAGAAGCAGGCTCCATGCAGGGAGCCTGACGTGGGACTCGATCATGGGTCTCCAGGATCACACCCTGGGCTGAAGGCGGCGCTAAACCACTGAGCCACCGGGGCTGCCCGGCATGTGGGTCTTCAAACAAGCAGTGGTCTTAAATGTATTTGCACATTTTGGCTTGGTCTCTTGGGTTCCTGTGATCCGCCAGGAAAAGAACATACCCCAAAAAATAGCTTGCTAAGGACAACGAGGAAACACAGACTGCAGACCTAAATTTAATCTCCAACCTGTAGTCATGCTGAGCTGATCCCAGATGAGTTCAACAGAAAAACAGCACACTTGCAGAACCATGAATGTGAAATCAAATATTTAAAACCAAATGTTATAAACCGCTGGGAAGTTAAAAGTTCAGCTCCACTACTAATGGGACTTTGATAAGGGGCAAATAAGTTAACATACATATAAGCCTTAGTGTTCTCATTTACAAAGTTGGAAAAATGTCTGCTTTACTTGGGTTGTTGAGAAAAAAAAAATTTTTTTTGGTTGTTGAAAAAATTAAGCACATGAAATAATCCAAGTGAAATTCTTAGCACAATGACTGACATATAACATGAACCCAATTAATGCTTGCTATTATTATTGTTATTATTCTCCTGGTCTCCAGGCTCAAATATGCTAAGAAGCTGGAGGTCACTTAAAGACCTTACACTCAACTCCTGCAATAATGAGCTCATTATATTTCCCTTCCTATGCACCTAACATTCAAAATGGCAATAGGTTTCACATGGCTCATAAACAAGCGACCTAGAGGTCCTCTCTGGCTTCTTCCTTGCTTTTTTTGTTTGATCTGCAATCAAAGTTTTCCAATTTTATCTTCTATATGTCAACCTTCCATAACCTTTTCTCCTTACTGCTACCACCTAATTCACTTATTTTACTGCAGCATCCCTAATTTAGTTAAGGCTCTGCTAGCCACTATAAGAGATAAAACTCTAAACCTAATAGCTTAACACAATCGAAGGTTATTTTCAACTTATAAAAAGGCCAAGTTGTGAGTTCCTGGTTAGTAAATGATTTAGGATTTAAATTCCTTCCTTCATATGGTACCATTTTCAGTACATGCCTTCCATGATCACTGACTCACTCATATCAGTGGAGTAAGCCAGTGAAGTAGGAAAAGAGCATGGGTTGTTGCATGTAGAAGGCTTTTTGGTTGAGAGATGGAAGTGGCTCATAACCTCCACTCATCTTACATTGAGAAGAAATCAGTGATATGGCCACATCTTACTTTAAGGAAGGTGGGGAGAGGCAATCCAACTGTGTGCCAAAAAGTGAGAGGTAATGGGTCTAACGAGCAGGTAGCCATGCATTGCTCCAGTCCCCTTGCTGTCTTCCATGTCTCCAGGACTGGTTCTCCTATAACACAATTCCTGGCAGGATCCAGAGGGATATTTTTGTTAAACATAAATTGGATCATCTCACTCCGATGTTTAAATTCTCCATTGTCTTCCATGTAGTTCTTTGACTAAAACCCAAACTACTGCCTTGACTTACAGAGTTCTTTGTAATTTTGCCCTTGTTTTTACCTTTCTGAGCTTGCTTCATGCCAATTTCTTTATCAGGTACTATGGTCTACTCCATTTACTTTCTGTTCCAGAACCACTCACACACATTTCTTCCTATCCTTTGTATCCACTCTTTTCTTTTCCTAGAACACTCTTCTATAATCTTTACATGTTTGTTACCTTCCTCCCACTAAGACCAGCTTAAATGACACCTTTTCAGAGACGCCATCCCTGACAATCCAATCTAAAATAGTCACCAGTCACCTTCTAGCATGTCAATCTATTTTAACATTTTTTTTCATAGAATTCACAGCGATTTTATATGTTTCTTTCTCTCAGGTATCTACTTATTATGCCTATCTAACTCTTCACCCCTCTACTCTTCTGACAGTAATGTAAGTAGTCAGAAATTCTTAGGTGTTTTATTCACCACTGACCTCTACAACGTGGAATGCTAGCAGGGTTTGACACATGGTTAGTGTTCAGTAAACTTGACTCATTAATGAAGTGTGTTAAACTTTCTATGCACTGTGCTAGGACTCCAACCGACTCTACTGACCTGAAAAAGACAAAACAAGTTTGTTTCTTACATTAATATTGCAAAAGGTACATGTGGCTGAAAACCAGACTTACTAAAAAACCAACTGGTCAAATTATGCCTAAAGAACCACTTAGCTGACCAGTTTAATTATGCTCTTTTTTCTTTCCAATAAGCCTAAAAACCTAAAAGGAATCTCAAAGGGGTAGAAACATGTTTTTCTCTACTTAGTCAGGACTTTTTTTCCCCCCAAAGATGTTTTATTTTTGCATTCAGTGAAACCACTAAAGTTTTAAGTCTGCAACAAAATATCTTCTTCAATGCAATGAATTAAATTTCTCTTCCCACTTGTATCAGGAAATCTTAGTGCAAAAGAAGGACAAACTTCTAATGTGATATTTATTACTGTTTTTTTTTTAATTTTATTTATTTATCCATGAGAGACACAGAGAGACAGGTAGAGACACAGGCAGAGGGAGAAGCAGGCTCCCTGCAGTGAGCCTGATGCGGACTCAATCCCAGGACTCTGGGATCACAATCTGAGCCAAAGGCAGACGCTCAACCACTGAGCCACCTAGGTGCCCCCTAATGTGATATTTAAAAGTTAAAAAACACAGTAGTAAAAGAAAGCCAAATTCTCAATACTTAAAACAAGCTGAGGCATTTTAAATATTTTAAAAGTCGTACTAATATGATTTAGTTTGGTTAAATGTGGAAGGGGGACTTAACTTTGTTTCCTTCTCCAATAGGATGTTTGCAGTGATACAGATAGAATCATAATGATTCATAGTTGCTGAGAACCTCTGATTTGGCAGGCAGTGCATACGCATACTTTACAAGGATAAGCTTAAGAAACCGAGGCCTACTGAGGTTACGGTACCTTCCTGGAGTCAGAAGCTATCGAGGGTAAGCACTGTGCACACTACCAATATAATTTACCCATCGCAATGTAATGGCCACAGCCTGGGCCATAGAAAACCAGCGGCCACCATGCTTGGTGTGCCAGCCATCTGTTGTGCGACCTGAATACTGAACACCACCGTCCCACTGGGGCTCTGCTGTTGGCTGTGCCACTGTCCTGCAGGACCTACTGCTGGATCGCACAGCAGAGTCCGTCAATTCTTTCAGAATCACTTTCCTGGTCAGTAAGTCAACCCATGTCCCAAGGGCTACGTACTCTGTTGGTTTCTGCCTGAAACTGCCCAGAGAGATGAATGTTCTTGGCTTTCAAAAAAGTCTGAAACCAACAGCACTGATGTGGTATCAGCACCAGATCTGTTCTCTACACAGAATTGTTAAATTTTGCTCCTGGTATTTGTAGGCTTCAACCACAGTGACTGCTTCCTGTTCCAACTTTGCCACTCCATCACTCCCCCAACACCACTCCTGCTTCAGTACCACAGACTATGAGAGTTGGAGACTACCTGGAAAGTCAAGTTTCATAATTCAAATTTTGAAAGATTTTTTTTTTTTTTTTACAGTAACCTGGCTTAAGATCTTCCTTTTGTCAATGAATCAAATCAGTTCAGATAAATTTGCCATTACAGGCAAATGATTCCAGCCTCTGCTCCTGGATTCATGGTCTTCCTGTGTGGTGACTCTCATGCTTCCTCATCTCACTACTTCTGGTTATCCGTAACAATGCTTGCTTCCTTTTCTGATTTTGCTACTTTCTTATTCTCTTCTCACGCTTTACATCATCAATATTTACCGGACCTATTATCCTTATTCTTAATGCTCTGTTTACTTAGATATTATAAAAGTAGAAAAATAAAATATTAATGGAGGCCAAAGCCTGAAATACTTCTTTTCCGTTTCTTAGCAAAAAAATTTGTTTGTTGAAAACATACCTTCTGAAGTCTCCAATAATTGGGATTTGGGGGAACATAGCAGAACAAAAGGAAAGGTATTTCGGGCAGTTATTTTTCACAGCCCTTCAAATCACATGGGGCACAGAGATAGCTTCATATAGAAGGACACAGAGCCAAAGAAGCAGTGATAGTATAACAGCCAGAACAAGCTAAATAAACATGTGAATAAATATTTAAAGTAGGGGTAGACATCACTCCCTGTGTTTTAGTATTTATGTCTCTTCTCTAATCACAAACTATTCTTTGTTTAGTTTTCTCTTCTGGTTTCAAGAGAAAGCATAAGTCAAGAGGAGACACTTTGACATTTAACAATAAGGGCATTTTCTACAGTTAATTTTTAAATTTTAACAGTTCTACCTTCTTTTTCAACTTAATTTCCAGATCTGAAATTTACTATTGCCTTATGTCTAGTAAAGGCAAATGTACTTAATTCTAAAATTCTCATCTTCAAAAAAAAAAATTCTCATATTCACTTCTGATTCTATTATTATTTTTAATTTACATTAATACCAAAATTTGAGGGGAAAAAGTATACAGAATATATATGTACTAGTATATCAGCATGCAATCTGTGGGTAAGCATTTTTTTAATAAGTTGAGAATACAGAATATTCAACATTCAAACAAAAGAAAATGTTCAAAAATATCCAAATCTCTTGGTGGAAAGATTAGAGTAACTTATAGTCCACCATTTTTTAAAAAAAAGTGTTTGGCTAGATCTTTATTAATTTCCCCAAAGCTTAAGACTATTCTCTAGCAACACAAACTAGGAATAAAATGAGAGGAACAAGGGTAAAATTAGTAGTAACTTCAATCTTAAAACATGAAAAAATGATTCCAGATGAGTGTCTACCCTACATATAAAGAGTAGAGTCCAGGCTCCCCTGCCTCCCTTGAGGATCCTTACCGTGATCTCCTCGTTGAGACTCTGTATGCCTACAGCTTCTATGACGCTCACTGACTTCTCATTTCCCTCCAGTCTGGTCTCTTCTTACAACCTTTTTCTATTTCCTTTCTCATCCTGCTGCTTAATTGTTAATGTTGCCCATAGTTCCATCCTTCCTTCTCTTCTCATTATAGTCTATATGCCCCCGAATTGTACTGCCACCTATTGGCTGGTGGCATAAATCGGCATTTCCTGCCCCTCCTCAAGATTCTAACCTATACAGCACTTCCTACTGTGTTCTCCATATAGATGCCCCCAGAAACTTCAATCTCCAAAACCCTAAGTTGGAGCTCACTAACCTTCCCCCCAAACCTGCTCTTTCCTATACACTATATTTTGATAATGCCATCCACACTCACCCGGTCTTGCAAGCAAGAAATGTGGTTATTAGCCTAATCTTAGATTTCATGCTTAACACTAACCCATCAGACCCCGTCATTATTAAATACCTCTGATTCTCCATCATATCTCTATATTTAACCTTTATTCTTTTCTACAGCCATGACTTATTTTTTTTCTTTTTTTTTTAAAGATTTTATTTAATTATTCATGACAGAGAGAGAGAGAGAGAGGCAGGCAGAGACACAGGCAGAGGGAGAAGCAGGCTCCATGCAGGGAGCCCGACGTGGGACTCCATCCCAGGTCTCCAGGATCAGGCCCTGGGCTGAAGGCAGCGCTAAACCGCTGAGTCACCCAGGCTGCCCTATAGCCATGACTTTAGTTCAGATATTGATCTCTTGCTTGGATTGTCAATTCAGTCTATCTACCGCTGTGCCTACATCTAGATCTTCCCCTAATCCTCTTGTTCTGCAGAGGCAATCCTTCATTTACACTACTATTGAGGTGATCTCAATAAGCCACATATTTAAGCAAGGTAAAAACTCTTCAGGATCCCTACTGCTTGCAGGAATTCAGAAAGGAAATTCCTCAGCATATCTACGCCAGGAAGATATGCTAGGACAAACTACTAGTCAATCTTCAAGAGTTAGATCAGATGTTTTCTCCTTCTTGAGATCCTTGACATAGTGAGGCAGAATGAATCACCTCCTCTGGTAGCATAATTGCTTGTACTGCCTCTGGATTTTAAGCTCTTTGAGGCCTTGGATTGTGGCTTTTTATCTTTTAGGAGACTGAACATAACTTTTTGGCATAAAAATATATTAATTCATTGGGAATATGGAGGAATAATAGAATTTGTTTAATTTGGAATATGACCCAACACTAACGTAGAGCATAAATTGGAATGGGTAGAAAATGTTGACCAGGAAACAAGGAAGAAAATGATTGCGATAGGACAGGCACAGAAGAAATGACAAAGTCCTAAATAAAAACCGTGCTGGGGGTCTGTAGAAAGGGCACTATTCAATTTGGAAGGAAATGATTATTTATCTATTCATAGAATTTAAATTCTGACATTCAGAAGTTTTTAAAAAATCTCCTTTAATCACATTTTTGTATTTGATTTAAAGAGCAAATATATTTATTGTGTTCTCCCTTCCTCAAATACTCCTTTGAATCACTGCTGTGCAACACAGATGCTCAGGAAAACAGATCGTGTTACTTGTGGTTTCAAAAAGGACATACTTCTTGATTTCTAAAAATAAGACTAATAGTACAGTATGATCTATGAAAAAGTATCAGTAATTTGGAAATAAATATCTTACAATAAAAGGGGGAAGTATTCTTTCTTTTTTAACATTCTCAAGTTGTGGGATATGCTTTGTGTATAGAAGTAACTTTATAAACACTATCTGTATAAACTTCTAAACTACCAGAAGCTCTTTCTCTAATAATCTTATTATCGAATAAGATTGCAGATATTTTGGAGAGCTTTTTCCTTCATCACTTGTAATAATCTGATTTTTATGCCTAAATTTTCAACAGTTGACCATCTGAAAACCTAGCATCTACAGATCTAATAGTTTTCTATGACATTTATAAATAATTATTTTACTAGCTTTTTACTTTTTTCCTAAGTTTTCATATTTTTATTAATTTTTAATTACAATTTTAATTAAATTTTAATTAAAATTAAAATTTTAACATTTTTAGCTCTAAGTTCTGTTAAGGTTATCTGTACCATAAAATTTATGATTTCTTTTTAAAATACATATTTCACAACAGTAAGAATACTCAATATTGATAGTATATTCTCATTCTAGTATACAGTATATTCTCATCTACAGCTCCGTATTATTGAATAAGAATAAAAAATGTGGCATTTTATTTTTAATTTTTTATAATGCAAGAAACACAAAAAAGTTAGTAGAAACCACACATACTCTCACTACATATTTTAAAAGAATATAAAGAGGTAAAACATTGCCTCTTTCAATTAAAAGCTTGATGCTCTCATTCCAAATTTTTACCCACGGTTATAACAATGTTCATACCTGCAAATATCCATGTACATAAGCACAGTTTTTTTTTGTTGTTGTTATAAAAGTGTTTATTGGAACTAAAGGAGATCAATCAAAACAATAGGTACATTTAACCCCACTTTATATTCGAAGTCACATATCTATTTTCATGTGGCCATTAAGTGTTTCAGTTGGTAGTGGAACCCAAACCCTTTAAAGCCAAATAAAGTGTTTTCTTCAGCATTGTATCTTAAATTTAGAGTGTCATCAGAATCATCTAGAGAATTTTCTCAATATGCAGAGTTCTAGGCCCTGCCGGGAAGTGCTGAATATATGGCTATGGCTTAGTTTCAGGATTTTCACTAAGTTCCTCAATACTATTGTGATGGTCATTCAGAATGAGGATCAAAATGTCTACTTTTAAGGGAACTTAAACTTTTCAAATTTGTCTCCTTTAGAATTAGCTAAAAGCTATTTCTGAATGACGTATATATGGAAAGAGAAAAGAAAATGTGGGATTTAATATTATTGAACAAGTATTATAAAAATGCAGAATCCTGGATGCTACTAACTAATGATTCCTTATGAGGAAAAGAAATTGTAATTTTCTGGTTACATGTATGCAACGTGCTGTGTGCATTAGCAAGAGACCCACCAAGTCTAGTCATACAAATTTATCTTACTAGTTAATTAACTTGGGACATCAGATGAGACTTAAAACTCTAAGTTCACAACTGGTTGAATATTTCAAGCAGGGTAATGCTTTCAAGGTTTCGACTTCAGTACCAGTCAGAACACAGAAACTAAAAATATATCCAGAGTGAGCTGAAATAAAAGTATATGTGACGCACTAGAGTCCATGGAATCAGGCCAAAAACCACTAACTAAATTGCCTTCACTTGGGCTTTGGGATTGGTCTGAAATACTCACACAATCTCTCTGGGCGGCTGTGCCCAATCCCATCACATAGATTTTCACTTAGACTTGCTGCCCTCCCCTCCATACACACAAGTAAGTGGGGGTGAGGTCAAAGCACACATGTGCTTGCTTATCGATGAAGGGACACTGAAGGAAGAAGGCACCTTTGGTGTTGCGAGCAGTGTGTCCATGGCTGTTTCTGGGGAAAAATTCCTATAGTCCATGCTACTTTCTGACCAAGAATACCCCCAACCACTTTCTGCCCCCTGACTCCTCAACCAGGATTACTGAGATTACTGAAATGACCTCCTTCTTGACAACTTCCATCTGAAACATCCCATTCATTCTAGATCACTCCTCAGAATTACCCAGCTCCCTCTTGCCACCAGGTAATAGGTAAAGACAAGTAGCCTCAGATATTTTCATTTATCCATGGCCACAGCTGGAAAACAAGGCATGCCACGTGTCTCCAACAGATTTGAGAAAATCCCTTTTAGTTTACCGGAATGTTGCTAGAGAGAGGAAGAGCTCTGGACCTTTGCCATTGCATAATATTGGGCTTCCATCTGCAGCCTTTAGCTGTACAGGGAAGTTGCAATAATGCTCAGTTTCCATGTTAAGATGTCAAAAACTCCATAAATGATTGGGTCACTGAATTATCTATCTGTCCTTTCCCTAAAGACTAAAGACCTAATAGTGTGTGGTCCAGGACCACTTGCCCAAAAGAAATGAGGCCAAGGAGTGAAAAGGACACTCATCTTCGAGCAAGGAACACCTGGCAAAAGGCCTTGGGAGGCTCTAAAGTGTAACCCGCAAGTGAGTGGGTATGCTAAGATTCTTTTTTTTTTTTTTTAAGATTTTATTTATTTATTCATGAGAGACACAGAGAGAGAGAGAAAAAGAGAGAGAGGCAGGCAGAGACACAGGCAGAGGGAGAAGCAGGCTCCATGCAGGGAGCCCGATGTGGGACTCGATCTTGGGACTCCAGGATCACGCCCTGGGCCGAAGGCAGACGCCCAACCACTGAGCCACCGAGGCGTCCCTAAGATTCTTATTCGGCCATAGCCTTGGTTAACTGTAAAGTAACTTTGGGCTGTCCTGGGGTTTACAAAAACTACTGCCTATTGCACAAAGCTTCCACTGTCCTTTTTTTTCTTGTTTATTTTGATCTTTTCCATCAGTGGGAAAAAGAAAAAATCCTACTTATCCTCTTTCCTCTCTCCTTCGCCCACTCACATAAGAGCATCGTCTTTGCTCAGTAAACTTGATTTCCTGAGCTCAAAGCAGAAAAGATGAGAGCTATTTTTCTTTTATCCTCACGTTGAAAACAAAGAGATTTGTTCATTAAATTGGGTTGGGAGTCATTTCTATATATGCCACCTTTAAGTATAAACTAGACAACATTCTTGGAGGATAAATGTGAAACAGCTTAGTACAGGGTCACAAACAGGAGTCAGAAAGCCCATGGTCTTCCTTCCATTCTACCTTGAATAGCCTTGGATGTTAGGCCAGTTACTTAGAGCAGATGCTATCAGTACTGTGTCTTCACCACTTTAGCCCATGCCTCTCCCACTTCCAATATCCAGCACCTACATTCCTTTACCTGAGACTTTCTCTGGATGCCAGTGCCCACTCTGTATCACACCTGACTCTGGAAGCTGCTTCAACCAGTTCCTGACAACAGAAGTGGTTGCTGTGACAATGCCTTCTCTTCCTCCCCCTCCTTGCATGGCACACTCCAAAGCACGTGTTCCACCATTTCCCGGAGGCCCCCAGTAAGGTACAGTTTCCCACACTGGTAATTTGCTTGTGTATCACTTCCCCATTTCTTTATTAATGTTTCCAGAGATCAGCTGGCCTGCTTTTGGGAGAGCATAAACAAAGACAGTCTTTTGCTACATGAAAAAGTAAATATACAAGCCAGTGGAATTAGATAACTTGCCAGCCAGATGGCAAGAAGAATCCCGCTGCTAGTTGTAACTGCAGTGGTGATAATCCTTAGTGTCCTCTAGCACAACTGCTAACTCACTTGTGAAGATCTAAGATAATATATAGATAGAAGAATGTATTTCTGCATACTATTCAACAGCTATGGGGACAATGGTAATTATAAGAGCTATGGAGTTGAATGGTTATTGTTTGGCCATTGTAGCACTTAAAGAAAGAATGACTGTGTCACTTGAGCCTAGTCTCAATTCAGGAGAGGGTGTGAAGGCCAAAATTCTTCATGTGGCATTTAAATAGACACATATCTCCTATAACTAGAAGAATATGTTGTAAATTAAGTCTTATTGTTAAGACTAAAACACAGAACTGGGAAGTCATTTATGCTAAAGGCCCTGTTAAGAAAAAAATGTGATCATAGGATATGTGGTGGGGACATATGGGTGGATGCGTTGGTAACACTGAACCCCCAAATTCATTTGAATCCTAAGAGAGGTGTCTACTACTTCTAGTAGTAGGGTCAAGTCTCAGTATGACTTGGTTAGAGAAGTACTGTCCCTTTTTTTTTTTTTTTCAATTTATTTACGATAGTCACAGAGAGAGACAGAGGCAGAGACATAGGCAGAGGGAGAAGCAGGCTCCATGCACCGGGAGCCCGATGTGGGATTCGATCCCGGGTCTCCAGGATCGCGCCCTGGGCCAAAGGCAGGCGCCAAACCGCTGTGCCACCCAGGGATCCCAGTACTGTCCCTTTTATAAAAGAGATTATTCACCAAAAGAGCTGTAGGAATTTGATATTATATACCAGCAATAACTGGGAAGATATGCCTAAGAGTCAGTCTTGAGGTTACTGAAATATAAGGAGTAGAAAATAAGGTTGGCTACATACACACACACGTACCACACACTCATAAAAAGATCAAGATCAGGTAAGCGGGAGGCGGATATGTGCTGCTATTATGGAAATTTAAAAGTTCTCAGCAGCTTTCAAAGCAGAACCAGTTCAAGACCCCAAATCATCAATTAGGAAAGTTGAGTAGCCTTGTAGAAGGACCCTGCCATGCATAGCAAATACATTAAGTAGCAATTTCCCAATATTTCCCTCTAAATACTAGGGCCTCTGTACAATGGGAAAAAATACTCGCATTTTTGAGGTATGTTGGATGCCAGGGGACCAAAAATACCATCATATCCTGACTTTCTTAGGATATACAGATGCCAAGTAATAAGCAGAATGCTGGCCCAAGTCTATTTTGTAGTGGATCCATTGTCTCTATGGACCCATCCTATGATTATTTCCCAAGTCCCTGAATGCAGAAAATGGATAGATATACTTAGCAATTAGCAGAACCTTGAATTGATTTCCAAATCTTTATAATAAAAACCATATGGTTGAGAAAGCCTACTATAAGCCCTTAAAACGGCTTCATTCCCCTGGGCCAAGAATGCACATCACATGTAATATGGCAACTTGGGTGGAATGGCAAAGGTTAGTGTCACCATCAAAGCCTTAATGGTTCAGAGAGGATCATGTCTACCATACCCTCAACTAACTCAACATCCTGGTTTTGCAGAAATAGGCTAGATCATGGCAGATGACAGCCACTGACCACAAAATTAAGTAATATCTCCATTTGCTGTGCTAAATGTGGCATTATTTTCTATAGCACATTAACAAACCCTCTAAGACATGGTATACAACTCTTGAACTGGCAGGTGTTTTCATTTCAACACCCATCAGAAAGGAAGATCAGCAGTTCAGATTCATGTGGTTGGATAGTAGCATCTGTTCATGATCATGCCCTAGGGACTGTTGGTTCTCCCGCTTTCTGATACAATACAACATGGAAGGACCTTGGCCATTGGGACTTTGCAGAGCATTACACTGGGCCACTATACTGATGACAGCATGCTACTCAAACAGCAGCAAACGATAAAGAAACCCACACTGTGCCTTCTGTGACAGACAGTGGGTAGGTAAATTCTACAAAGATTCAAGGGTATACCACACTGGTGAGGTTTGTAGGAGTCCAGTTGCCTGGCACACACCAGAACATAAACTCTAAGCTAAAGTCATTGTATTTTACACCTCAAACACTAAGAAATAAATACAGAATTTAATAGCCTCTTTAGATTTTGAAGACATTTTTTTTCATTCCACATTTAGAAATGTTATATTTGGAATTAAGTCTAGTTTCAGGAACAGGTAGACTAGACTTCCATGTTGCACTGACACCTCCCTCTCAGCTCACACCTAGGGCCTCATGGGGGCTTCTGTAGGGTGGAGCTGAAGAAAAATCTGGCCATGGTTCACTGATTGGCCATTGCAATAAAATACTGGGAGCTGAAAATGCCACACTACCTCCTTACTCAGTGATTGCCCTGAAAGTCCATAGTATGGGGAGATCCTTCCAGTGGGCAGGGCTTTGAGCATTGCATCTGACTGTCAACCCTGTGGAGACAGAGTTGGCCCAAGGTAAGGATACATACGGCAAATGACTTGACTCTGTGATTAGGGGGCCTTAGAAAAAACAGGATTGGAAGACTGGAGATAATAGTGTCTAGAGAAGAACAAGTGGAAGGAATTATAGCAGTAGGCACAAAGTTGTTTCGTATCTAAATGTCCTCTACAGTAAAGACACTGAACTACCAAATGGGCAAAACTTCTTGTCTAGTGGGTAAAGTTTATCTTTCCCACTGGCCCATGAGAGAAGAAGGTATTGGAGTACATATGTAGGCTACGCACGGGCTTTCTCTTAGGAGGCTGATCTAGCTACCACCTCTCTTGACTGGTTTGTCAAAATCAAAGACCAACAGTGATCAATCACTTGATATAATGCAATCCTTTGAGGAAACCAACCAACCATTTGGTTGCAAGTTGGTAATATCTGACCCTTTCCTCCCCCAAAAGGACAATAAGCCTTAGTTTCTTATGTAGTAATACTATCCAGGCCTCAGAGAATGGGCAATTTATAATCATGGGATCTTGTATAACACATTCTTGAATGAAAGGACCCATATTACAGCAAAGAAAGGTGACCAGAAGTACATGACTATGAGATATCACTTATTTTATAATATATTGCATGATTCCAAATCTGGTGGCCTGATGAAATGTTGGATTCATCTCCTAAAGGCACAAATAAACCACAGGTTTGTGGACGACAATCTCTGTGGGATTGGGGTCCTATCCCTTAAATATCAGTGGCTGTTCTATGATGCTATTTGTCTAATAGCTAGAATACATGACTCTGTAGATCTAGAAGTAGCCCCTTTTATTATCCCTCCTAGTGACCCACTCGAGTGATTTCTGCTTTCCATACTCAGCTTTCAACTTTGCTGCATAAGAGCTACTGATTCCCAGGATGCAGCGTGAGGTGAATTATAGGATGGTGACTGTGTTACAATAAATTTTATTTGCAAAAACAAATTGCTGGCCAGATTTAGCCCATGGGCTATAGTTTTCCAATCGCTGCAGTAAATTATTCCTAAATTTCCTTAGTGGTATAAAATTCTATATTGTAGGCCTTTATATTCAGGTAACATTCTGAAAAGTCCTTCAAGTCACAGGAGATTAGCAATATCTCTATAAGGATATTAGAAAGTTGATAAAAATCATACATAATCTAAAACTATTGCTAAGACTTAGTATTTCAGATTTAAGTCTCTAGTAGTAAAAATAATGTATTGTAACAATTTAGACTACCTTTAAAAATGAATATAATTATTTTTGAACATGTAGTATTAAGGAATTGACAATTATGTTGAAAACAATTTGAAAAACAATGTCCACTGGGAAAATTATTCTTTTTTTTTTTTCAAATGGCATGACTTGTTGACAATATTAGTCTGTTCAAGCTTCATAATTATTGCCTGAATCAAAATGAAATCACTTCCAGTTTAGAGTGCCAAATAAAATATATAGCCATAAATCTTTAATAAAGAAGATGAAACATATGTTCAGATACTGAGAACTTTAAAAAGCAAGTCTCTGCATAATAAACTACTATAGATTAACAAAATCTCTATGTGTATCATCTTCCCTCCCCCTTTAATTTTTAAACAAGCAGAATATTTAAAAGGATGAAATACAATGGAGCAATCTAGAAATTAACAGATATACCTATTGAACAAATTGATTAAAATAAAAAGTGAAATTTGGCCAAGTGCACTTTTTAGAACTTTAAACAATACTGATAATGTAAGTTGAATTGGTGGGAGGAAGGAAATACACAGTCCTTGGAATGGCTGCCTCCTCACTTCTTATATCCATAAGTTGTTTAACAGAAAATTTTCACTTTCATCCAATTGTGTGTTTGTGCATCTTTTTTCCCAGACATAAGATGAGTTACATTATAAAGAGTTAAAAGTATATGAAACATCCCAAGTAATTTACTTTATTCATTTGGAGGCAGAGTGTATGTTTTTTGTCTATAGTTATAAAGTAGTGTGTATCCAATAAAATTCTATAGAATTTACTAAAATTCAACTTAGTGCTATAATTTATTCACAAAACATACATACATGCTGAGAAAGCTGCCATTTTTGTTTTTCCTTTTTAAATTGAAAGTGTTCCTTGGAACGCCTGTGTGGCTCAGTTGAGCATCTGCCTTTGGCTCAGGGCGTGATTCCCGAGACCTGAGATCAAATCCCATATCAGGCTCCTTGCATGGAGCCTGCTTCTCCCTCTGCCTCTGTCTCTGCCTCTTTCTGTCTCTCATGAATAAATAAATAAAATCTTAAAAAAAAAAAAAGTGTTCCCTTTATCCTCACTTACCTTTAAAATTTATCATATCATATAAACATCTCCTTTTAAGTTTATAATGTAGGCATTAATCTTGCTTTTTTAAAAGATTTTATTTATTTATTCATAAGAGACAGTGAGGCAGAGACACAGGCAGGAGGAGAAGCAGGCTCCCTGCGGGGAACCCGATGTGGGACTTGATCCCAGGACCCTGGGACCACAACCTGAGTCAAAAACAGATGTTCAACTACTGAGCCACCCAGGGGCCCCTAGTCTTGCTTTTTAAAAAAATAAATGATGAGGAGGTTCACATGGGGAGAAAACAGAGGGTTTGCAAATTAATCGATAACAGCTTTGTATTTTCCTTCAAGGTAAAATGTTGGATATGCTTTTTGTTTATTTAAGAGAATCAATTTGCTATTATTTCTGAAAAAAGACAAGACTGATGAACTTTATTTTCTATGACCACGTTTTTACTTCACATGCTGTAAAATTAGGTAGAGAGAAATCAGTATTTTGTATTTATATTGAGATTTGTTGTGTAGAGAATAATAGTGGACATAATACCATTATTATAATTCCATAATTAAGGGTAATTACAATGAAAAGCAATTTATTACTCTTCCACCAAATCAAAACTTAAAACACTTCCATTTCTAGTAATGAAATGTGGGGTCTAAAAAAGTAAAAAAAAAAAAAAAATGTACTCAAAGTCATAGGAGAAAGATAGAGGGTCAGTGTCAAGTGATGAAACCATTTATTCTCAAAGATTATGAAGACTTTACTGTATCCACATTTGATGGATTCTATCAGAAAATATCAAAGATTAGAAAGGATAAGTTTATTCAATTTAAATATCAAATCAATCATTTCAGTTAAAATTTCATTGGAAAAAAGAGTGGTTGTTTGAAATCTGAGAAAAGTATATTTATGAAGAAAAACTTATTTTGCAGACATGCAGTCAGAGAAAAATATGCAAGGAAATACAGTTGGGAAAAATAACAAAAGGACAATTTTAAGAGTGAGGCTCACATAAAGATATGGAGAGGTGAAATATCTACATGTGATGGATGTGAACAGCTCAAGAATTGTAGAAAAACTTTTCTGTAACTCAATAAAATAGTTAAAATTGGATTCAAAGGTACTGTAATATAAAAAGAAAAGAGGAAGAGAATGCCAATGCAATGAAGGAAATTGGTTTTAGAAGTGATCAGCCTTAAGGAGGGAAGCAGAGTTATCAGCATAATTGAGGCAAAGACACAGTGAACATACTAATGATAAAAGAAAAATATATGGATAAGGAAAAATTGAAATCTGCAGAAAGAAACAAAACAGAACTAATTCTCATTTTCTGAAATAATCCTTTATCATTCTACATTTCAACATTATTTGTGCACACTATTGTTAGTTTTATTAGCACAGATGGTCATACTATATCCTTAACCACAACGCAGCAGTACTGCAAAGAAGAGAAGTGTTCTAAGAAGTCCTGTGGTTTCTGTTCCTTTTATAGTTAATAACATGCTAAGTAGGTATCATAGACGCAGTTAGTGCTTTGAAAGCCTTGAAAGACAGCTTCAGTATATGATCTCATTCCATCCTCAGCAATCCTTTGAGTGGTTGGCAAGTATCCTCCTATTTTACAAAGGTATCGTTGGCCAGTTATTGCCCCAAAGACAATATAAACTCTTTAATCTTGGTATTCAATGTTTTTTTGTTTTTTCTTTCTAATTCTTCCCACATTTCTTTAGGACATTCACCGGCTCCCTACATCCAAACAGACTCCTCCACACTCTATGACTGCGTATCTCACTTTTTCATGTCCATACCTGTGGCAAAGACCCTCCTATGTACTCACCAAACTCATTCCTTTTCCACCTGAGAACCCAGAGTTTTTGCTGATAGATGAGGCCATGTTCTGGCTAATAAAGTACCAGAGGAAATCATATACACAACTTCCATGCCTGTTTTCTAAAATCTCCCACTCAACCTGCCATGCAAGTGCTCTACTTCCTCATCTTCCTATTCCTGATACAGAGAATGTAGTGGAGGATTATAAGGACATAGACTTTCTGGGACCTGGGTTTCTGCATCACCCCTTGGAAGAGCACCTCCCGAATATTGAAGTATATACCACCAGGTGAGCAGGAAATATGGTGTATTTCTTCGGGATTACTCTTGTAACAGTAAGTTTGCTCTCGTATTAAATTTTACTCTGTTTACCTATTCAGATAGAAACTGCATTTTCCAACCAAGTTCAAGTTACTCTTTTCCAGGAAAACTTTTTTGACCACTTCAGCACTTCCTGAATTTTCCTATAATTAATTTTCCTATAATTCTTGTTTATTATTTAGTGCATTTAATGCCATTTTAAACTTACCTAATTTAAAGAAATCATTCTTTTTTTTTTTTAAAGAAATCATTCTTATGTGTACAGATCTCTGAGTTTTCATAAACGCATATGGTCATGTAACAACGACTATAATAAAGATCTCGACCATTTTCATTACCCCTAAGAGTTGCACTATTGCCCTTTCCCATCAGCTCCCTCCCTACAAATTAGTCGTTGGCAACTGCTGGTGTGTTTTCGGTCCCTATGATTTTCCTATTCTAAAATGTCAAATAAATTGGGGTGCCTGGCTGCCTCAGTTAGCGGAGCATGCAACTTTTTATCTCAGGGTGTGAGTTCAAGACCCATATTCGATAATATTTCATTGTATGGGTAAACCACAATTTTTTTATTCATTCCTCAGCAAAGGAATACTCACCTACAAGTCTATGTATGGTTGTATGATTTCATTTTTCTCATATAAATGACTAGGGATGGAATGGTTGGAATAAATATAGGTGTAAGTTTAAATTTTCAAGAAACTGCTAAACTTTTTCAAAGCGGTTGTACTATTTTGTAATCCAAACATCAATGTATGAGTTCTGACACCTTAAGAACATCATCAACACTTAATATAGTCATTTCTTTTAATTTTAGCCATTTTAATGGTTGTATCATGATATCAAATGATTAATTTGCATTGCTAATGATTAATGTTTCTAGTGTTATGAGTATTTCTTCATGTGCCTATTTTGCCATTCATATATCTTCTTTGGTGAAAATCAATCTTATTTTAATTGTTATTTTTTTCTTTTTTTAAAATAGAAGATTAAGAGTTCTTTATATATTCCAGATATGCTACTTTTCACATATATAATTTGCAACTATTTTCTCCCTGGTCATGGTATCTTTTCATTTCCTAATAGTGTTTTTCAAAGAGCAAACTTTTGAAGCTTTTTTTTTAATTTTAAGATTTGGTGATATCCAATTTATCGATTCTTTTATTTTGTGGATTGTATGTTTTCTACCACAGTTAAAAACATTTCCCTAATTCAAGATTACTAAGATTTTCTATTATTTCTGCTAAAACATTTTTTAGTTTTAGGTTTTGCATTTTTTTTTAAAGATTTTATTTATTTATTCATGAGACACACAGAGACAGAGGCAGAGACACAGGCAGAGGGAAAAGCAGGCTCCCTGCAGGAAGCCCGATGTGGGACTTGATCCCAGGACTCCAGGATCATGCCTCAGGCTAAAGGCAGCCACTCAACTGTTGAGCCACCCAGACTTCTCTAGGTCTTGCATTTAGATCTATGATTCATTTTGAATTACTTTTCTACATATCATGTGAGTTATAGGTAAGAGTTTATTTTATTTTTATATATAAATATCCAATCTTGGGGAACATCGTTATTGAAAGGGCTATTATTTCTCCACTGACTTTGCACTTCTTGCCACATATGTTATGTGTGGTCAATTTATGGACTCTATTCTAATCAGTTTTTCTATTTTTCTACTGAACACCAAATATCACATTGTCTTGATTACTATAGCTTTTAATAATAAGTCCTAGGGATCCCTGGGTGGCTCAGTGGTTTAGCGCCTGCCCCTGGCCCAGGGCATGATCCTGGAGTCCTGGAATTGAGTCCCACATTGGGCTCCCTGTATGAAGCCTGCTACTGTCTCTCTCTCTCTCTCTCTCTGTCTCTCCCTCTCTCTCTCTCCCTCTATCTCTGTGTCTCTCATGAATAAATAAAATCTTTAAAAATAATAATAAGTCCTATAATCAGGCAGTATTAATTCTCCAAAACTATTCTTGTGAAAAGCATTTATAGTCCTTCATATTTCTGTATGAATTTTAGAATGAACTTCTTATGTTCTACAAAACAAGGGCTGCTAGAATTACTACTGAGGTTGTATTGTATACGTGTGACAATGAATTGACATTATAACAATCTTCTGACCGTAAACATGATATACCTACAGACATGGTCTATGTCTCCACTTATTTATGATTTTTTAAATTTCTCTGTTACATGTTATAGTTTTTAATATATAAATCTTACACACTTAGTTATCAGATTTATCCTAAGTATTTTATAATTTTTTGCTGCTATTTGTTGTAAATACTGTACATCTTACCACCTTGCTAAATTCATTCGTGAGTTCTAGGAGTCTAAAAGAAAATTTTATTAGAGTTTCTACACAGATGATTATGTGTTCTGCAAATAATAGTTTTACTTCTTTCTTTGCAATCTATACATGTTTCCTTTCTTTTTCTCATCTTATTGCATTTGCTGGAATTTCCAGTATGACACTGAATCGGCACAATAAGAGTAGACATCTTATCTTCTTGATAGTTTATTTTCTTTCTGTATTTTGCTTTTTTGTACACTTTTGTATTTCACCTGTATTGATCTTTATTGACAAACATGTTGAAGATGGGTAGGAAGTGAATGGCTTTTACTACTAATAATGTTCCTAATATCTAATAGTGAACATTATTTCATTATTAATTATAATTTTTTATATATAGGATGAAATATTAGGTTATGAAGAGGAGATATGGAACAGTCTACTTAAAAACCATTTTAGTAATTATATACATATATAATTAATCAAATATTAAAAGCTAACTCATCTAAAGACAGTATCTAGTGCTGTCAATGAGGTAGAACAGATTTCAAATTCATATAAAATGGGACTACAAAATGATACAGTCACTGTAGAAAACAGTTCAGGACTTTCTTTTTTTTTTTTTTTTAAATATTTTATTTATTTATGACAGATACAGAGAGAGAGAGAGGCAGAGACACAGGCAGAGGGAGAAGCAGGCTCCATGCACCGGGAGCCCGATGTGGGATTCGATCCCGGGTCTCCAGGATCAGGCCCTGGGCCAAAGGCAGGCGCCAAACCGCTGTGCCACCCAGGGATCCCAGTTCAGGACTTTCTTATGAAGTAATGCTCCCTGAGCCCAATTCCAAAAATTGATTGCATTAGATGAAAAGATCACACATCTGGGCCTCATGAAACTATTTTCATGAGGAATTTTATGGGACTCTAGAGCATATGCAGGATGCTTTAGTGCCAGACAATTAACAACGGCACAGAGTAGGGGGCGTAGTATTCATCCCACAGTTTCAAGGGCACTTCATGTGGTTTCAGCAGAGAGGATCCTGGGAAATACAATGTTGGTAGCACCAAGAGAAAGCACCTCCCAGCAAATATGGCACCATATCTACTAACGAAGGACATTGGCAATAGGGAAGCCTGGCAAAGCTCTTCCTCCAAGTAACTTCACAAGCAGTAAAAAATGACCAAGCAGTCAGGGGCTAGAAAAATAGAGTTGTTCCTAAGCTCAGAGGTGACATCCTCATGTTTCCCAGAAGTGACTAAGTGAGTCTCTGAATGTAAGCTGGAGGACTTATACTACGGAGGTGCATCTAAGAGTCCATGATATAATACCTAGGTTTTCAAGAAATAAAAATGCAATATGAGATTATGCTAATTCATCCTCATGAAAAATAGGGCAACAGAAGACCCTCATATAAAATGGAGTAATGTATGTGGTCAAATTTTGCAAGAAATGTAATGTTTTATAAAATTGCAATTCATTGTTTATATTGATGTATAAGTTTACATGCATTTAAAGTTATGCAAAGAGAGATCATATATTTTTGTCGTTTCATTACATAAATGACAAGTGGAACAAATAGGAATTATTATTTCTATTTTACAAAGGCATGAGCTGAGATTCAAAGGGGATGAGTGAGTTGCTCAAGACCACACATTTGGTAAGTGGCCCAGACAAGATTGGGTCTTTTAAATTCTAATCGAAAATTCTTTCCATTCTACTAACCTCATCTCATTAAGAATGTATTTGCAATGCCCATTTTATTAATAGCTAACAATATTTGTGACAATATTTCTGGAGTCTTCAGTTTGGGTTGGAGATTAAAAAGAATATATTTAGATAATCGGGAATATAGAGTTTATTTTTAATTTTCATTTACCTTTTAAAACTGAATTACAGGGCAGCCGGGGTGGCTCAGCGGTTTAGCGCTGCCTTCAGCAGAGGGGCCTGATCCTGGGGACTCAGGATCGAGTCCCACATCAGGTTCCCTACATGGAGCCTGCTTCTTCCTCTGCCTGTCTCTCTCTCTCTCTCTAATAAATAAAATCTTTTAAAAATAAAAATAAAACTGAATTACAATAGATTATTATATTTTGTACCTTTACTTTCAATTGGTATTATATAGACTTCGTACTCTAAATACATTAGAGCATTTTGAAGTTATCTGAGTTGGGTATTATTATTTAAAATCAGAGGTAAGAACATGGTCATTTCTCTCATTTCTGATACATTTTGTCTAAATATTAAGTGAGGAAAGTCTGCCAAATTGCTGTCGGATTGCAGCACTCATTTTAAAAAGTGAAAAATTACTTATATCCTTTTGCAAGACATTAAGGATGGACATGTTTTCATTGTTCTTCCTCTGGCCAGCCTGTGTTTAGGTTTAAAAGGCTTATGTTTTAGTTTTATCTTGCTTCCAAATAATAAATTTCTGGTTTGGAGTTTAGACAAGTTTAGTTATGCAATGCATCTTAATACCCACACTTAAACATATTTCCAGGCTAACCAGATGTTAACACTCTTGTGCATTTAAGCCTATGACAATGATAGTGATATGTGGCTCCAGAGTTAAGTTTTAAATATTTATGCTTAATTTTTTTAAGAAAACAGATCTTTTTTGAACATTTCTCATAACCTTTTTAAAAATAAGAGTATTATATGATTTATCAATATAACAATAATTCATTACACTAAGATATTCTGAAAAGTTTCTCTCCACTCACAATACCAACATCATCCACAGGAAAGGACCATTAGTTCACAAACCAATATGTTAAACATATATTGAGTATCTACTATGTACTCAGTATTGTGAATGGTGTTGCAGATTTTAAAATGAAAGCTGCAGTTCTCATTCTCACAACCAGAAGTGCAGACAGACAAGTGCTCTGATGATCACCATATGGGATGATTAATGCTGTGATAAAGGAAAGTACGGAATGCTATTAAGAAAAGCAAAAGTAGATCTTTCAATCCAGATGAGGTAGAGAGTTTCCCAAGGGAATCTTCGGGGATTATCCTTGAAATAACTGAAGCTATAGGAGTTAAGTGAAGAATGGAATCTCAAGCATAAAAAACAATACGTGCAAAGGCTTGAAGGCAAGCAAGTCAGGAAGCCTGCAGGAAACTACAAACCATTAGAAAGGATCTTACAGAGTTTCTGCTGAGGGGCTTCTGTTGATAATCCTGGAAGGCAGGCAGGGGCCATCCATACCTTAAGAAGTTTGGAATATACTCAAAGACTCATGAGGGAGCCAGCAATCAATTTAAAGTAGGAAATATCACTCCTGCAGGATGGCAGTAGGGTGGAGGATAAATCTAAGAGGGGTGAGACTATGGCAGGGAAATGGACACTGTTTTGTTACCCATGAGAAATAAGAGAAGGCAGTGAGGGTGGAAAGAAGGAGCTTAATGACTGAGAGGCTGCAGTGGTAAAAGAGAGGGAGAAATGTGGGCTTACAAAACGGGGAAGACTTGTGAGCAACACAGGAGAGTGGCCATGGGAAGAGAAGGCACAAGTTGGGCTGAGAGAAGTGACAGGTTCTGTTCAGTGATGGTGACACATACTTGAAATTCATCAGAGCGCAGGGCAGAAGAGGGTCTAGAGTCGAGCCCCAAATCTGCACTTCTGCTAAGTGTCTGTGATTCCAAAGCAGGTTGTTCAGAGACCACGTAGGCAGTAATCAAGAGTAGCTGACTCTAAAATGGGATAAACATCTCCATAAGACTTTAGAAAGAGAGAAGGAAAGTATATTAAAGATGGAACCATGAAAATGACAATAGTTAAAGAATGGGCAAGAGAAGATGAATATTGTTATGGAAAGAGCGAAAAGAACCAACAACAAGGAAGCTGTGGGAGAAAATATCACGAAAGGATGTATCTGAATAATTCTAACAGTAGTGTTTCTGAAGATTAGGGCCAGAAAGAAAATCCTGAAAATTACTGATTAAACTTGATGATTTAGGAAACTGAGAAACTTAGTGAGACCAGTTTCCATGGACAGATGGAGGTCAAAACCTGGTGCAAAGGGTGAAGGACAGGACTGGACAACAGGAAGGTCAGGACAGTGAATGCAGACCAAGAATTTTTATCGTGAAAGGAAAAAGAGAGCCAGTGGGGTAACAAGGTCGGGACCCAAGAACAACAGAGATTCTCTTTTAAGTTTTTAATCAGTTCTCTTGAGTATGCTTAAATGCTGGATGGGGGGGTCGGGGGAAGAGATTGGGGAAGAGCGAAAGAAAATAAGAGCAAGAGGGACAGGGATTAATAAAACAGAGAAAGAAAATAAGAGCAAGAGGGACAGGGATTAATAAAACAGAGGTGTATATATTGAATTAACACTGTGTCAGCCTATAATGGTTTTAAAAATTTAATGAATAGATATAATTGTCTAACTCTATGTGTAGATGTAATTATCTATGAAATAAGACTGAAAGAGCATAAATCAGATGCCCTGGCTACACAACAAGCAGGGCTGGAATACAAATACAAGATTTTCCAACTACAATTCACATTTTCTTTTAATTACACCATTTCCCAAATTTTGAAAACTTCCCTCTGCCTTTTTGACAAACATGAAAATCTCATCCCCACACTCCTGCTGATCTAATAATATGTCCCCTCAGTATAAACCACTATAATCTGGATATTTTCACTAGCCAAGAATGTTAATCCCTATATGTGTAATGTAAATCAAATAATATTTTTTAATTTCCAAATATAAAATTAAAATGCTAACTGTGGTTTTTTTTTTTTTCAACCTATACACACGCTCTACCTCAAGAGTCACCTCCTGAAAACCCCAACACTACCCCAAGCTCTCTCCTGGCCTTACCTGTCCTAATGTCGCTTCCTACAGAGAAATGATCCCTGCCATTTGCCACTTTTAGTATTCTCCACTTTGTCCAACTGACCATATTCTATGCATAAGTCTACATAAACAAGAAACATCTTTTTTTAAAGAAAGCTTTGATTAGAGGTAAGAAGGTACTTTCCCAGAAAATCCAATGCTACAGTAGCAGCATGCTTGATTTACACTCTCCCTCATCTTGATGCCCTTATGAAAACAATGTGAATGAAAAGAACTTCACCCACAGGACCAAGGTGGCCATCAGAGGCTGATGCCAGTGTCATAGAGATCCCAGGGGAAAGCAGTATCTTTGTAGAAACATGATGATTCTCTGTGGTTTCTAAAGTTTTGTAGAACACTAACAGTTCTATAGTTCTTTTTTTTTTTTTTTTTTTTTTCAGTTCTACAGTTCTAATTTCCTCTGGAGCCACCCATTCCTTCTCTACAGTATGGGCTCTTTTATAGCCCCTTAATGTTTATAACCTTTAAGAAGGCTCTCTTCAGACCACATTTACTTCATTAGGTCTTAGCATTGTCAGTATGAATTACTCATTAACCTATCTTCTTAGTCATTCCTCCTATGTATATCCAAGTGTGTTATAAACTGCCTTTAAGAATGAATATTTTCTTTTCACTCTATCACCGCCTCTTTCATTTTGCCCTTCATGGCTTGAAAGAACTTGAAACAAGACTTGAAAGAACAACGTTATTCCTCATCATGGATTGATTTTCTTGCTTTGGTAATTTTTAGTTTTGTCAAAAAAAAAAATCTTGAAATATGTTTCTTACTGTAAGGGGATTTGCTGGCTCAAAATCTTAATAGAATTATATGAATTTAGGAGAAAAACTGGTACCACCTAATCTTTATATAACTTAAACATATTCTATGAGATCTTGATATTATTAAACAAACACTATTATCTATGACATTGATGATAAAAGTCCTACTTGTCAAAGAAAATTGTTTAAAGAGGTTCTACAATAAATTAATCCTAAATCCTAGTTCAACTCTTCTTTTCTGACCTTAAGCTAATCAACAAATTTAAAAATGCTCACTATGGTTCTGCCCTTAATTTTGCATCTTAAGTATACTCATATTTAGTGGCAATTCTGTCTTTATTTACTCTTCTACTTATAAATCAAAGCTACTTTGCTTAAACAATTAGTTTAAAATGCATTAAAAGGGTGATATTATATAGACTTCATTTACTCCCAGGGCAACCAAGCTAAGGAATAATTTTCCCCAAGCAGATTTTCTGATGGCTCAAAGGGACAACATAAAAGGTAAGAAGTATGCTTAAGCCCTCTTCTTTCTTCTTTTCGCTGTGCCAAGCATTCTGTACAGCTGTTTTTTAGAATCTACAAAACGACGTCAGCTCCTGCTACCAAGCACAGTAACCCAGCAAGGAACACAAAATGACGTGGTTCCTCCAAAAATTGGCATGACAAAGTGGATAAATATGATACACATTACTTAATTAGCATGCAATGGGATTTTTTCTTCGGTGTTAAATCTTAAGATTATGAGCATATATTTAGTCTCTACTGGATTCTGAGGTTATGCCAAATTAAAAAGCAGCTTTCAACTTTCAATTCTTTTTCTTCTACAGAAGAGTATGTGATGCTAGTGGTCTGCATTCTCTTGGTAGACTGAACAACTGATAGACTCAGTATTGCCTGCAGTGTCAGTGTCTTTTATTCAACAAGACCTGTAAAATAAGGGTCAGCTGGAAGATATACAAGTTTTCTTGAATCATAGTGAGGACTGGACAAACATGGTAAATTGTTTAATAAATATTCAAAGTCACAATTAAGTCTTTATATAACACTGATGTGATAACATAAGCTCAATATGGAAGCCTCTTGTCCGTGTTCTTTGTTATTGCACCCTGAGAGCCAAGAACATGCTAGGTGGTTTAGTTGGCTCTGTGTGGCTATGGGGTGGAGACCACAGTACATGTGGATTCCCTCAGGGCAGACCTGCTGTAGTATTCCAGGTCCTCTGAGCTGGGACATACCATTGTTGACTTCCAGCATGTCACACTGACCAGGAGGAATGTGGGGAAATGGAACTTGAGAGACACATACAGCCTTGCATGGGCTTAATAAATATTTTAAGTAACAATTATATTTTAAAGTATATTATAAATTGAACTAAGAATAAAATAACTATTTTTCTGGAATTGAAGAAACAGTTCTTAAAATTCATATTTATCTCTGTTACCTCAGTAAACAGATATTAACCACAAGCAGGAATCTGCTTTGAATTTACTCTTTTTGGGTCTCAATAAAACTTGCTTTTTAAAAATTAACTTATTTTTAGTATCAAATCACCTTTCCTATGTTCTTAGCTAACTTCAATTGAACAATTTGGAAATGGGCTACTTCTTATAAAAGACTATGTTAAATATAAAGTTATGCATATCATTTCATAGAGAACTTGAGTTTATAATAGCAGATTCATTGTTACTGATTTTGTGACTGCTTTGTCTCCATGGACTCTGATCTCTAAGATACTACCCTAAACCAAAAATATCCTACATGTATAAATGATTACACATCTGCAAAATATTTTGTTTTACATCACTAGCAGGTATACAATCAGTAATAATTAAATCCTAATTTATCTAAAGTTTATACATTCGATCTCTTCAATTGGTTGTAATAAAGTACCTACAGAAAAACTAATCTGGTTTCAATGAGAAGTAATAAATAGTATTTAGGGCAAATGACTGCTAATGACTTCTGTATGACTATAATCTAAAGCAGATAGATGTTTTGCACGTTGAATGAGATATAAAATCAAGATGGTCATTAAAAACAGCAGTAATGGCATTTTCCAGTAAGAGCATTTACTGATACCCTCTGACTGGATTCCAATTCATGAGATCACAGCCAGAATTGCCAAGCTCTCTTGTAGTTCCAATTGGCGTATTTCTTCACTTTTTGCTGAAAGGACATGGTGTCCTATTTTTAACAGTTCACTAGGTCTCCCAAAGGCAATATGTTGGAGTGAGCATGAAGATTTAGTTACAAATCAACATGTTGCTATAAAAATTACTTTTCCTTCCCAAATCTTAGCATGCACACGTGCATATACACACACACACACTTTTAAGAAAGTTAGCAAATGCATCAATTATTTGATTCATTCACATAAAAAATGTTGAATTCATGTTAGGTACCAAGCACTGTGCTGATAAATGGGTCTCAGTGATTAAAAGAAAGGGGAAAAACTTTAGTCAGCCTCCAATTGTCTGGATCTACAATGAAAGAAAAGGCACAAAGAAGGGAATCTTTATGACTTTGATAGTTCTTTTACTTTACCTACATTACTAAAAATCTGGTTTTTATCATTTATGAAATGAAGATATTGGACTTTACAATCATTTTACAAATTACTCCCCTAGGATCTGATTCTGGGAAGATTCTTTGGTGCTCCCTTGAAAAGCATCTCAAACTAAGAACTGTGCAAGTCGACCCTCTGCCCCTGCTTTCTTTGAAAGAGCTTTCTAAACTGTATTGTTTGCCTATTTGAGCTGCCAGTTAAATTTTTATTTGAAGGAATTTTCAAGGCCAGGAACCAATGTGTAAGTCACTAGGCTAGTCTTTTAAGTTCTCTTGCAGTTTCATCATTCAATGAGTCCAGGAAATATTTTACTCTGGTTTTATAATTTTGAAGTAATTATGTTTAAAAGAAAAGTGTACTGATCTGTCACTACATTGGTAATGATCTTGGGCACATTGTACTTAAACGTTAGTCTTCACTTTTATAAAACGAGATAAAAGTAGAATCTACTTCACTAGGGTAGAATTCATTACTGATTAGAAATTTCTTAATTTGAAAAAAAAAAAGAAATTTCTTAATTTGGTATTGGGCACATAGTAAGTCACAGAATCAAGCCCAGAGTCTGCAGTTTCCTGGATATTAGAAGCTGAATTCATTGCTCATGATGCAGGATCTCTACTTACATAAATAAAAAGTTATGTGACTCATCGATAGTTTTCATTTTCATATTGATGGAATTTTCCTTGGAGATACTCAATACTTTATAAGCTAAGTGGAAACATTTGTAGAACAGTTAAGTGAAACACGTGAACCTGTATTATTTTTTAATTATTCTTTTTATTTTAGAAAAAAATAATAAAGTAGATAAATGGTTTCTCAGAAATCAGTAAATAATCAGCTTTAGATCCAGAAATCAAGTCAAAGACCACATTCCATGAAAATAATATCATAATTACGTGAGCTAATAAAATTTTATATTTAGATTCCACAAAATGAATTCTCGTTGAATGTCAAAGAGTTCTCAATATTCTGAGTTTTGTTTATAATACAATTATTGTGACATTTTGTAAGGCTCACAAACAGTTGAGAGTCTTTCCTGATTTATTACAAAATCAGGCAAATATTATTTTAACCTGATGAGTTTTAACAAACAAATCTAGAATAAACAGCTTTGTGAAAGCCTTCAGATCTGTAAACAAGTTAAAGCAGTGGAAAATAAAGACATTCTAAGAAGTTACATATAAGTAAAGGATAGAAAAACATACCTAGTTTCTCCCTTTTTTGTGACCAGTTAAAAATATTCATTTATTGTCAATGCTGGTAAATATATCTTATGATTCTATGCAGAAATAAAAACCTCCCATTTTTCCTCCCCAAATAAGAAATTAGCTATTTTTCTCCTTGGTAAAGATTCAATCGCAAAAATTATAAAAAGAAGTTCTCTACTAGGGAAGCAATAACTAAAGTAATGAGCATTTTTTTCTAAGAAGGAAGATAGAGATAATTAGGAAGTTGAATGCAGGCTGAAGCCAGGCCAAAAAAAAAAAAAAAAAAAGAGAGAGAGAGAGAGAGAGAGAGAAAATTTTTGAAAACATTTTTACCCCTGTCCTAATGTCTAGTAGTTGGAGCTAAAAATTTCTTCCAGCTCTATGGAGGAAGAGGGAATTCTTTGGAAAATTCTTGTGCCTGTCAGAGAAGCACAAGAAAAACACATCTCCAGTGTGAACACTGCTTGTAGAGAGAGTACTTGTTTGGGAGGTAGGTCCAATGTCATTAGTGAACAGGACCAGGAAAACCTCATGGACCACAAGAAGGATGGTACTGCAAATATGGCAACTCAAGAGCTCCAGGAGCAACGATCTAAGACACCCCATTTCTTCCAGAAGTGAGAGGCTCTCCCAATTTCCAGGAGCTTCCCTATCCTAATGCAGTAGGCCAATGCGTAGTCCCACCATCCTATACAAGCTATAGGATCTGGCATTGAAGTGATGCTCTGCAGATTTCTTGAGCACCTTCTTAGGAGGCCAAAGAGTCAATCAGACACTATAGCCAGGAAAGAAGACATCTCTGTTTTGAGACATTGTAGGAGAGTGGAAGACAGAGCCATAATATCAGTGGCTTTATTAATTTTTACTGTCCATTTTCCAGGCTAGTGCCTGGAAAAATTATTCATTAAAGATTATATGTTTCATTTCATTAAACCTCATGTTATCACTGTGAGGGAGATAGGATAAGAAATATTATTTCAGTTTTACTAAAGAGGAAATAACACTAAAAGTTCTATGTCTCAGTATTTAAGGAACAGGAAACAGAATTTTTTGAACCACAATTCTCTCACCAGAATCTTGACTCCTTCACATCAAACTGCTAAAATTCCCATTTTGGGGTCATGCATATGAGATCCTCAATATGTACAATTTTAGTCATATTTTCAAGTTATAATCATCCTAAATGTGAAAATGATATGCATAAAATAATTTTAATGCCTAAATTTAGGGAATTTCAATATATAGCAACTTTGTTAAAATTACATATATGTGAGAAAATTAAAAATAGATTGAAATCAGTGGGGTTCCTATATACTCTTTAAAATTTAGAGTTTCTACCTAATTTCCAAGCATTTTAGATGAAGCATATCCTATTTTGGAGGTCAGATTTGTTCCTGCCATTACTTTTTGCTTAAACTGTATGTTTTACCCCTAATCTACAAGGAAACAAGATCATTGCTCTGTGGGTACCTATTGCAGAAAGTGTGCTCACTCCACACCTATACTCTTTTGTGATATCTTTGTTCTTTTTTTTTTTTTTTTCAGCATGGGTGATTTGCCCTCTCTACCCTCTATGTACTGTATGGTTGACTGCCCTAGATGCAAGACCAAGTCAGCTAAATTAGTCATTCAGAAAAAATCAGTGGTTGTCTTGGACAATAGATTCAGTAGATATTTAAGTGTTTATTATGTGTCAGTTGTTTTCACTGAGGTTATCACAACAAAGTGAGGTAGGTACTATTACTCATGAATCTCTGGAAGTTTTAAGAACTTGCTCAAGGTCATGGAATTAGTTATTGCTGGTATTCAAGCCAAGCTTTGGATTTTGAATTCATTTCTCTTTTTTTTATACCAACAACACATCCTGGCTAAAATCTCAGGTTATGAATGATAAGTTGATTCAATAAGTCAACAGGAGCAGAAAGTGTAATAAATGAAGATCAAGCTGCACAATCAGAAATTGGAAGACAGAAATCCTAAGTATGATAATAACTGGAAAATCTAGACTCTTCAGTTATCTTTAGTGATGCATAGATATTATGCTCACCTACAGCACCAAATGTGACTGAAAAGTGTATCTGTGTCCTTATCTTATACTATATACCCAAACTAACTCAAAATGGATCAAAGATCTAATGGAAAAGGTTACACTATGAATATCTCAGAAGAAAACATAAATAAAAGCTTCATGACATTGGATTTGGCAATAATTTCTTAGATATGATACCAAAGTATAGGCAACAAAAGAAAAAATAGGAAAATTTGACATTGTCAAAATTAAAAATTTTGTGCACCGAAGGATGCTATCAATAGCGAAAAGGCAACTCATGTAAGTTAGGAGAAATGGGAAAAGTATTTGCAAATCATATATCTGATAACATATTAATACCTAGAATATATAAAGAACTTCTACAACTCTACAACAATAACCAAAAACCCAAACAACCCAACTAAAGAATGGGCAAAGATCTTAAACAGACCATTCTCCAAAGAAGATATACAAATGGTCAATAACATATTAAAAGACACTCAATATCACTAATCATTAGGAAAGTGCAAATCAAAATCACAATGAGATATCAATAAACACTCTTAAAGATGATTAGTATCAAACAAAAAAAAGAAAGAAACAGAAAATATGTGTTGGCCAGGGTGGAGGAATTGGAACCCTTGTGTTTTGCTGATGGGAATGCAAAATAGTGCAGTCACGAGGGAAGACATTACAGCAATGCCTCAAAAAAAAAAAAAAGCAGAACTATCATATGACCTAGCAATTTGATATCTGGGTAAATACCCAAAAGGATTAAAAGCAGGAACACAAACAAATATTTATACACCAGTGTTTATAGAATCATTATTCACAATAGCCAAAAGGTAGAAGCAATCCAAATGTCCACTGATGAATGAATAAACAAAATGTGACACATGCATACGATGGAATATTATTTAACTTTAAAAGAAAAGAAATTCCAGTACATAATATAGTATGAATGAGCCTTGAAAATGTTATTCTAAGTAATATAAACTAAATGCAAAAAGACAAATACTATATGATTCCACTTATATGAGATACCTAGGACATTCAAATTCATAGAAACAGAAAGTAGAACAGTAGTTACCATGGTATAAGTAGTTGTTGCTCTCTGGGTACAGGGTTTTAGTCTGAGATGATATGAAATTTCTGGGAGTGGAATAGCGGTGATGGTTGAGAACAAGGGAAAGAAACGTGAGTTGAGGAAGGGTTTTTTTTCTAAATGAAAAAATAAAAGCATGTTTTTATGCTGAAAACAGTGATCCAATAGGACAAACTGATGTGGTGGAGAAAGGAAGCAAAGCTAAAGTCTTTGAGAAGGTAAAAAAGAATGTGATTTAGTGACGAGTGTAACAGGTGGAGGCATGAAGGCAGGATATGTAAGCATGGGTACAGTGAGGTGGGTAAATGTGCCACAAATGTTGCACGTTTTCTTCTGATTTCTTTTTTCTCAGTGAGATAGAAAACAAAGTCACAAAGACTCCATCTGAACGCCAGGGGATAGGTGGTATGAGAGAAGAGGCCAAGGTGTGAAATTGTTTCTAGGAGCGTATTTGAGCCTAAAGCTAGTAAGGAAACAGTATGATTGAAGGCACATATTATTAAGGGATTCTTTGAGGTTTGTGGTCATGAATTTAAACAGAATATTAAGTATGGCCATGTTTTTATTCAACCACATTGCCCAAGTGGTGGTGTGAACAGCTTGAAAGTTGAATTTAACAATGTTGGGGGTTTGCCAGAAGAATGTAATGAAAACAAGGACACTGAGAGTGTAAGGAAGGTCATTAATGCACAATGGATCATTAAATAAATGAGCTGTGCAAGGAGAGAAATAAGGACACAATTCAGGGACAAGGGCACAGTAAAAAGGCGGCAGGATTAATGGATGGTAGGTTCCATTTGAATAAAGAATTTTTGGAGTTGGGACACTAGAAGGAATAAACTGGAAAGATAGGAGGTAGTTAGAGACTGAAGATGCTAAAAACTGAGCTTGTGGAAGGGGTAGTGTTATTAGGCCTCAACTGTGACCACAGGAATGGATGATGGAGACAGTGGGGAGAACAGAAGTGGATCAAGGAACTGAAATTCCAGAATTCTTTGTGGAATGACTATGAAGTATGATTATAGTGACAGCCGGATGATAAACTCATCAGGAACAGGTGAGCAAGGGTCTCCTCACCTGTTATTTACAATCAAAGTAACACTGAAGAACTATGTTAGAAAACATCTCATCTTCCATAGAAAGAGTTTTTAAGCTGGGGTCTATAGAAAGGATTGCTGAGTTCCCAGAATCCTCTGAAATTGTAAGCAACTTCTGTTCTTTGGGTAAATACATGATTTTTTTTTTTTTTTCTAAGAAGAGAATCCATAGCTTTCCTCTGGTTCTCAGAAGAACCTAATGTCCTCAAAACATCAAAACTACTACTAAGGCATAAAAAACCATATATAGTAAAAATAAAATAATAATTTGAATGTAATCCATTCCTAGAGCTGTCTTTACCTCTAGGCACAGCTAACCACTGTTTATGGGGTCGGGCAATTTAAGGTGTCAAGCTCTCCTGCTCTCTCCTCACTCATTCCACTCTAGCCATAGTGGCCTCTCAACTAGTCCTTGAATCTAAATCTTTGTACTTGTGGACTGCTGCACTCATTTTTTTCACCATATATTCATAAAATTCAGCCTCTTATTGTTTTAGTTTCTCCTAAAACATCTCCAAATAAATAGGGCTTCCTACTCCTCAGCTACAACAGCACCACCATCCCTCTAGAGGCCACCCCTACCTTTTTTACTCCCAATTTGGTTTTCTTCCTACCCCTTACCTCCACTGGACATGTTTTCTCTCCATTCATTTGCATGTTTATCATTTAATTTAGGCAAATTCTCCAATGCAAATGCCACATGAGCAGAAATTTTGCCTGTCTTATTTAGTAGCAACTGTTGTTATATTCCCCGCACTCAAAATGGTGTCTGACATATACAGGCACCTAATAAATTGGAGCTGTTGAAACTTCAAGTCTCAAATGATCACCAGTTATTTCTTGCATAATAGTGCTGAAGAAATTATTAGAGCAAATGATTTCAGAAGGGCTATTGGCCTATTTCTTTCCATGTCTTACCACCCCTCCCCATCTCCATCTCTCCCTCATGTTATGTAGAGCCCTAAATGTTAAGTAGAAACACACTTAGATGTCCCCCATCCACAAGCCCATCTCTCAGCACCGCTCTCTCCTGCTGCAGCCTGCTTCACACCAAACGGGGAGGACATTCGCCCTCCACTCACCTCCCCCTCCTGCCTCACACCTTAAAATCTGCTGCAACCCCGCTTTCACCGCAACAGTTCTAGGAAGAAGTCTCTCAAAAGGTCAGTGGTGACTTCATCAGCAAACAAAATGACATGGCCAGTTCCCAAAATATAAAAAGTTAAGTTGGGGCTCGTCGGCCAGTTTCTTGGCTCCTCTGGCATCAGTCTCCCAGCGCTACTCCAGCCCCTACCCTGCTTCACACTCTCCTTTGCATCCCTTAGAATCCAAGTCAGGTGGCCCCTCCCCTGCCACACAGGGTCTCACCCTTGGTGATCGCACTCGGTGCTCTTGCCGGAGGTCCCTACTCTCAGGGCTTCCCTGGTGCTCCATGTGGCTGGTCTCCAGACTTTCCTGCTCTACTTTGCCTCTTGAATTTGTCACGTTTCTTTTTTACCTGCCCGCTTAACATGGCTACTAAGATGATTGAATTCTTTGTAGCTTATCTATTTATTTTGTGTCCTCATTGCGCCCCTTTACAGATGAGCAGATGGACGCACAGAGAGGCTTAGTAATTTAGCTGACATCATCCAGTTACGGAGCAGATGAGCCGAAAACATCACAGTTTAGGGTTCGAATCTTGGGACTAGGAAAAATTACTTAACTGTTCTGGGCCTTGTTCTCTCATTTACAAAAGGAGATTTTTTTAAAAAAAATAGTCCCTTTGTCATAAGTTGGCTGTGAGAATTAAAATGAAATAAAAGTATGAAGTTCTTAGACGAGTACATAGTAAATAGCATATAGTAGGTGTTATTTTCTTACATGGGGACTGAATCTGTTTCCTTCGCATTATATCCTATAGTGGAAGGAGCAAGACCTCCAAAGCAGAGAAAGATAGAAAGACTGTGAACTTTTACTTGAAAAAAATCCTAAAGAAAAAATACAGTAGTATACTGCATGGAAAGAAAGAAAATCTACATGTTAAGAGCTTCACAGTTAATTTCACTTAAATCGTGTTTGAAATATATTTAGTTCATCCCATCATAATACTGAGTTCCATTAAATTTACCATCTAAACGGAAGAGTGTACACGGAATCCCTGACAGAGTAATGAATAATTCTGTCATTTTCAAAGTCATAAAATTATTAATAACTTGAAGCTTTTGGTAAATAACATGTCATTTTATCTCCTCAACTGTAAAAATTAGCTTTTGGTGTCTAGAAATTAGCTTTCACTGGTGTTTCCACTTTTTAAAACAAGACAACAGGCCCAAAATAGAGTCCCTTATGCTAAACCCAACATCACCAAACTGACACTTAATTGCAGTTTCTGCCTCTCCCAGAAATGGAATCTTAAGCCAGTCAATCAGGAATCACCTGATCAGCACTAGCAAGGTAGTTTCCTAGACCCTCACCATCCCCTTAAGAGAAAGTGACTTTGCTAAAACCAATCTGCTTCTTGCTGGTATGTCTTCCTCTGGAGTTTAAGAGGCATAGCAGAGCACAGAATCTGGAAACAGCCACATACAGCACCCAGGGAAGCCCTGAGAGTAAATGGGACCTCCATGAAGAGCGCTGATTTCACGGAGTGAAATTACCAACGGCAGGACTTATGGGGCAAGGGAAAGGGCCTGCCAACCTGGGTGGTGACGAAAGAAAAGCAGAGGATGGGAGAGAGTGATGCTGAAAGAGCCCAGAGGCAAAACCAAACAGAAGCTCATCAAAATGAGCTCCTGATTTCCTTCCCCCAAACATGATATGTCTTGACAGGCCACCTATTCTGATAATCATTACAGGATAGAGTTTTGTCAAACTGACTAAATGCATGGTTGCTGCCTTTTGGACAAAAAGCAGGAAGGTCCATTTCAGTGCGCTAAAGAGACATATGGCTTTCTTCCCTCAAGAAAGTAGTAAAGTATGATAACCCACTATCATCAGTAATACCTATGGTAAAATATCACACTCACCAACGCCTTCCTCATCAATGTTGATCCTCAGTTACCTGCCCATTGAAGTTCTAGAGCCTTTATGTCATTATTATATTTGAGTCTTAGTCATAATTACCTGTCCCCCTGGGTCCCCTGTTTGGTTATGGCCTTCCGCAGTAGCTACACAACGTCAGCACAGTTGGGACTGATTGAAGTATTCTAATACCATCATTTTAGAAGCAAGACTGCAGACAGGAGATAGCCACTCAAAGATGACCGCTGGACCTACCGAGTTCACTCGCTTTCTGTCTCGAATGGGGCATGGGTGGACGTGAGGGTACTGGAGGCAGAAACACCTGCTCTTGAGCTCTGACTCTACCACCCAGTGTTTGATGCGGGGTTACTTGATTACTTGGGCCTGTCAGGCCTCAACTGTGAAATAGGGAAAATAGCACTTAGCTTATAAGGAATTAAGGAAATGAGCATGTTCACTTGAGCTAGCCTGAGAGTTCCTTTCTTGGTGATTTACCACCTAGATTGTTAACTGGCAGGCACCTGGGTGGCTCGGTCGGGTAAGCATTTGTCTTCGGCTCAGGTCATGATCCTGGGGTCCTGGGATCAAGCTCTACATAGGGCTCCCTGTTCAGTGCGGAGTCTGCTTCTCTCTCTCTCTCTCTTTCTCTCTCTCTCTCCTTTTCTCTCTCTCTCTCAAGTCAATAAATAAAATATTAAAAAAAAATGTTAACTGGCATAAGCACCTATGCAATCAAAACCACCTTACTCATCACAGCAGTCCCTGTCACCATCCTACCTTTCTGCTAAGTGCAGAGTTTCTTTATAACCAGGAGGCAAGGGTCTGAGATGACAGGCAGGTAAGTCACCTGTTTTTTCTTGCATGACTGCACCAATGGTAGTAAACAACATTTCAGTGATAGCCAGACTGCATTTATTTTTTTTTAATTTTTATTTATTTATGATAGTCACACAGAGAGAGAGAGAGAGAGGCAGAGACCTAGGCAGAGGGAGAAGCAGGCTCCATGCACCGGGAGCCTGACGTGGGACTCGATCCCGGGTCTCCAAGATCGCGCCCCAGGCCAAAGGCAGGCGGTAAACCGCTGCGCCACCCAGGGATCCCACCAGACTGCATTTAATGCACTGTTTGAATCTCTTACCCTTGTTTTTATTTGATGCTTATTAGTGTCCTGCTGAAGAGCATAAATTTTAATTTAGTCTTCCTCATGGATTTGTGCTGAAGACATTATTATTTTCCATATATCTATGAAAGAATAACTTTGCTTTAATCTCAAAACCATATTTCCTTTTCTTTGAATTATTGGACTAAAGAAACTTTTATAGGTTGTAGGAATGAGGCTTTCTTTGGTAAAAGTAAAGGAGACACAAGAAACAGCCTTTTCTACTTGCCTAATAGATTGTGGAATCCTCCAGGGTAATTTGTATTTTCAAAGATGCACTTATCTTACCATGCTCCATTTCATATTACCTTTTTATTTCTTAAGTCATCTGAGGAAATATTTAGGATAAACTAGATGTTTTTATCCATAAAATACTGTTGAATTTCCATTTTATAAATGAAAATATGGCAGTAAAAAAAAAAATCTAGTCCTTAAAAAGGCACTTTTAAAAGAATGATCAAATTCAAACACAATCTAGATTCATTACAATTAAGTTATTTAATTGGAATAAGATGTTTTAATTAAGAATATGTAATCTTGAGTAATCATTAGAATGTAATTGTTTTGAAGAGTGCCTCAATCCAATTTTCTGGGTCAAAATGTTCACATAAAAATACCCTCAAGTTCTACAAGCTCTGTTCAGCCTAGGAGAATCTTGTGCATTTCTAAGTCTTGAACAATCAGAAATTATAAGGCAAGGGCTGATCCCTCTTTCAGGAAAAAGTAAATATTCTACTTCTATCTATGACAAAGGTTCCCAAAATTGCTGAATCATAATCACTTGCAGGACCTTTTAAAAATATTAACTGTCTGCGAGATTTTGTCTGAGCTGATCTACTTCATGTGGGTTTCATAACACTTCACAAATGCAATTATGCTTACGTTTTATGAAAGAAGGAAAGGTGTTTCATTTTCTAAAGTCCTAAACCGAATTTACTTGAGGTAGAGGGTGATAACCATACATTCATTAACCTACTTCACTACAGAGATATAAACCTGCCACCAAGTGACCCTGATAGAGCTCCTATTGTGTAGTTTGGGCATAGATCATTGAGATTATGCTATAAAATGCAACTTTTATTGAAGAAAAATTTATGGGAATTGTTGAATTAAATAGGGCCAAGGTAAATAGCAAAGTGAAATATACACAGCCTGTAGGATTTACAGAATTGTCAAAAGGAGTTTCAAAATAAGCAAATGGATGCCCTTAAGGCCATTTGTAAAATATGCAACTTGTGTTTTCATTTGCTTTCAGGCAAGTTACATCAAATTTAAATGTTATTCTTCAGAAAGTCTGTCCAATAAAATGCCCCACCATCATTTCCGCATGGCTAATGTTTGCTCTCAACAATAAAGACTAGTTTTCTGTCAAAACTTTCAGAGAGACTCCAGGTGGAATGAATTCTGATGAACAAAATTTCTGAAACCTATTTTGGTCTTCCATTCCCCACTTTTTTTTTTTTTTACTATTAATCTAAGCCAAAAGCACCTAGTCTTATAAAACTCACTTCATAAAATATCTCTTATAAAAGAGAAGAAAATGGAAAATTTGAAATTAGAAACAGAACACACAAAAAACTAAAAGAAACAAAACAAGCAACCCCTTGACTAGATCTAGCATCTTTAGATTTTCAAGCAGGAAAAGTAGTTAAGGAAGTTTACCCTGAAAATTATATGGTTATGCTATATATCATTAAAATACCTAGATTGTCAGGGATAATAGCTAGCTTTTCCGTGGTCCTGTTGGTAAAATAGGAGGAAATTAACTAAAATCCAGGTACTGAAAATAACTTATTGATGTTGCATATTTTCACATGTCAAACAGATTAATTGCAGAAACCTGTTTGTTTACTTCTAATTTAGATGTCTTTTGGAATAGCATAAAGATTATATTTCCTTGAATCAGGCATAACACATAGTAGAAAGTGGACTTCCCTTGAAGAAAAAGGGCACAGACACATTCATGTTCTTCAGGGTTTTTTTTCTTTTTGTAAAAATCACAAGAAAAAATATTTTTTTAATAAAATTTTTAAAAGATACATTTTCTTGGGCGCCTGGGTCCTTCAGGCAGTTAGGCGGACTACTCTTGATTATGGCTCAGGTAATGTTCTCAGAGTCCTGGGATCGAGCCTTGCCCTCAAGCCCTGTGCTCAGTGAGGGGTCTGCCTGAGAATTCTCTCTCCCTCTCCCTTTCCTCTTCCCCCAGCTTGCCAGCTCTTTAAGATTTAACAAATCCTAAAAGATAAATTTTCTGTCTCCTCACACCCCAAAATACCATTCTTAAATATATACCAAATGTTACCATAAAAGGTTAACAAGTATCCAAAATGAAGTTAGTAACTCACTTTTCAACAAGAGCAGACTCCTCCCATACCCCTTACCATATAAATTATTAGATTTTTGAGATATAAATATATTATCTGATGAAACTATGCCCCTATTTTATGTAATCTAATTCAAATTTCTAGATGTAAAAGATATAGAAATATTTGTGGCTATAACTCTTGCATATGTCTACCTTTTAATGACATCTTTGTAGATGTTCTCATTTCTATTTATCAGTGTGCACTCACGTGAGAACTCTACAATCTACCTTCAAATTCCCCTCCCTCGAGATTCAGCAGCTCCAGAAACTCTATCCTGACCTAGTCAGATAATTAATATATGGGAACAAAGTATAGCTTTGTCTTAGCCTTTAGATAAGCATACCATAAGTCCTTAGTTATAAAAATTTCCTTTGTAATCACTAAATGAGCAACTAACAGGAAGAAACTTGTTCTTATTTTATTGTTTTATTGTGTTTATAGGGGACATTTTCTTTGAAGAAACTCCAGATTTGGTATATTCTTTACTTTAGTTTTCTGCTATGTATTAGCAGAAATTGCTCACATTGGGTGCTGGGAATTATTCACATTTGGTAATGTGAATTTGGTGTTTAATGTTTGTTTTATAACTGTTAAATGAGCTTTTATGATTTGGCTGAGAACATTCCACTTCTTTCTTATTACATCTGGACCAAACTTGGTAGCCAAATCAGGATTTTTTTTCAAAGATTCAGAAGTAGAAAATATCACTTAAACACTAAGTAGAATTATGCTGAATTTTCCATTTAAAATACATGAATAAATAAATAAATAAACAAATAAATAAATAAATAATAATCATCACTGAAATGGAATTATATATAATAATTTAGTGTGGAACACACTTGCATTAGTATAAAATCAATAGACTCTTTAGTACTTATGACTAGAGACTCGTGTGTTGTATCAAGGAGGCATTCAATAGCAACTAAGACACTTTCCCTGTTCTTTAGAATCTTACACAGGATATGGTGAGTATATATTATGTGTATATGTACATATATGCATATGTTTACGTATATACACAAGCAAATTGCACATTAAGAGTGAATGCAACTATTTTTTTATAATTAGACTATGAGACTGACACATTGTTTTACACACAAATAGACCCCATATCCTCATTGGTTGATCACCTGAATATTCTGTGTGAATCAGTTCATCTACTTAGAGTAAGCATAAGTCAATATACGATGCCGTTGCCTGGAAGGATACAGTCACCGATATGATATAGTCACAGCTCACACTGCTTTATCTCGGTATTTTGGTGGTCATTTAACAATAGAGTGGTAGCTCTAACTCCTGCCCATTCATTATAAATTAGAGTTAATATTTAACCTACTTAATCCCTGGCCAACTTCCAATTCTGACTGAGATGAACAGTTTCCTTAAATTATAATCTCTCTCAATCTTCGTTCTCATCCTCTCATCCAATACAGTACAATCCTTACAAGCCATCCTGCTTTCTTTGGCACCCAGATTGATACTGAACTATCATGAAGCTAATGAACGCTTAGTTTTCTTGATATTTTCTTTGTATTTCAACAATAGTTTGCAAGTATATTTTGATTTTGAATCATCAAGTAGACCTTAAATTTCAGGGACCAGGACTGTAACATTTGACTTTCTATTTTCCATAGCAACTATTAGGATGCCGTATGCATTAAAGAGATTTTATTTTTGAATGCATGATCACATATTGAGTGAGTGGGAAGACAGTAGGGGAAGGAATTCAGAAATGGCCTATGAAACTACTGGTTGAGGAGTGAGAGTAGCACAGAAATCTCATTTGGACTTCACATTTTGGCATATACAATAAACAGAATATAAGCATTACAACAAGGAGTAAGGTACTCTATATAGTTAAAATGTTCTCTTTAGTATGTTAGTGAATAGAGCTATAACTGTGACTGTAATAATAGCTGTTGATCAATTCATCTTTCTATAATGGAGGACTAGGCAATTAAGAATACTGCTTCTGAAGAGAATTTTAAAACCTTTACAAAAATCATTATAGATACAATAAAAAATTATAGGAACAAGATCTGGGAAAGGATGGGAGTCCAGAAATGTGGGCTTGTTTTCCTAAAATACCCCTTTCTGAGGTGCTTGGGTGGCTCAATCAGGTGAATATCTGACTCTTGATTTCAGTTCAGGTCATGATCTCAGGGTCATGAGATTGAGCCCCAGATCAGACTTCATGCTGAATGTGGAGCCTGTTTAAGACTCTCTCCTTCTCCCTCTGTCTTTCCCCTGCTTTGCATGCTCTCTCTCTAATATAAAGTAAAATAAAATAAAATAAAATAAAATAAAATAAAATAAAATAAAATAAAATAAAATAAAATAAAAAATAAAATAAAATAAAATAAAAAAATAAAATACCACTTTTACTCCAGAGGCTAATATGAAAAAGGTAGCTAAGAAGTTGAACTTTACATGGGTAAGGACACAAAAGTTTGAATTTACGGTCTATTACAGCTGAGGCCTTGGTAAGTCACTATGACCATCTTCACCAACTTTCTGCTAGGATTCTGAAAGGGCTTCATTCTAGAAGTAACAAAAACTGAATTATGCCCAGTTTTGAGTTATCTAAGTGGCCTACATAAGCTTAAACAATAAACTTATTTAAGGCAATAGCTAGAAATTCAGAGCTTGGAAAGCATAATTTAAAATACTTTTGGAAGAAAATAAAACAAGCCTAAGTCTCAAATTACTTCCAAATTAACCTTTCAAATTCTGTGTTTAGCAGATATTCAATCAATACATAGGGACACAAGACCCCATGAGTAAAAACTAGCACAAACAACAAAAACAGAATCACAGATACTCCAGATACAGGAAATAGCAAACACAAACTACTAAACAACCAAGTAGATAAATACCAAATTGAAAATAACATCAGTAACCTATAATACATAACATGAAAGATTTTTAAAATTATTAAATAGAAATTCCAGAAGTAAAAATACAATATTTATAATTAAGAAATCAATAAATTGGTTTAACAGCAGAATGGATGCTAGCAATGAGAGAATGAATAAATTAGAAATTAATTCAGGAGCAGCCTGGGTGGCTCAGCGGTTTAGTGCCGCCTTCAGCCCAGGGCCTGATCCTGGAGACCCAGGATGGAGTCCCACGTCGGGCTCCCTGCATGGAGCCTGCTTCTCCCTCTGCCTGTGTCTCTGCCTCTCTCTCTCTTTCTCTGTGTCTCTCATGAATAAATAAAATCTTTTAAAAAAAAGAAATTAAATCAAAAGACTTTCCAGAGTGAAAAAATAAATCAAAGACTTTCCAGAGCGAAGTAGAGAGAGACAAAAAGAGACAAAAGAGAAGAGAAGAGACATAAAGAGCACTGCGTAAATATCTAACATATTATGTTAGGGAGAAAAGGGGTTAAAGCTCATATTTGGGGAGATTATGTTATGAATTAGAGAATTAAAGAAGGTCAAAGATGTGGGAAAAATGAAGAGTATCATGATAGTAAAAATGTGATAAACCTAAGTGAACACTAACTGTATAAATAATAATAACATCTTGTAGGATTTATAGTACGTAGAATTAAAATATTTAAAAAAAAACAAATTAAAAGGAGAATAAGTAGAGTTCAAGAAGCCTAATGCTTATATTTCTTAGAAGGCTAAAAGTATTAGTTAGCATTAGATTTTAATAAGTCAAGCATGAATGTTATAATTTTTAGGGAATCACTAAAAAGACTGGAAAGGAAATGTATATCTTTTAAACTAATACAAGGATTGAAAAAATAAAATGATAGAATTAAGGGAAACATAACAGTTAAGACAAAAATAGGCAAATTGTAGGTTGGCTGATTTAAATCAAAACTCTATTAATAATTATATTAAATGTAAACAGACCAAGTATACTAAAATTTAAATTCTCTTAAAAGACATACATATAAAATATAAGTAAATAGAAAGATTAAGGATAAAACAACAGAAAGAACTATCATACAATATTAACCAAGAAAAAACTGGTGTCACTATATTAATACCAGACAAAATGAATTTAAAAGCAAAAATTACTGCTAGAGATATGGAGAATCACTACATAGATGTCAAAAATTCAATTCAGAAATCTCTTTAATGTGTGCTTTTAATAGTATAACCTTAATATATATAAACTGAAGTGACCAAACTACGAGCAGAAATAGACAAACCAAAGATCATAGTGGGTTAGTTTAGTAGACCTCTCTTAGCAACTGAAAAAAGGTAGGAAATAAAAAGTAAATTCATTGAAGACTTGAACAAATCTTTTAATAAATTTGACCCAATGGGTATAGGCCTGCACTAAACTGCATCCAACACTGTACCTAAAACTATGGAAGGCATATTCTTTTCAAGTCTACAGGAAGCATTTATGAAGGTGACAAAATACCAAATTAGGTAAAGCCAATCACAAAAAATCTCAAAGACTTTAAAACACGGAGTGTGTTCTGTTTGCAATGTAATTGTGACAGAAATCAACTAGAAAATCCCCCAGATGCTGGGAAAATAAAACATTTGTGATTAATCCATGGATCAAAGAAGATATTATACAAGATATTTTTGAGCTGATTGATAAATGAAATGCATCATATCAAAGCATTAGACGCAGATAAAACAAAACAGAGGGAAATGCACAGTGTGAAATATAGATATTGGGAATGAAGAAAGATTAATAATTAATCAGCTAAACATTCATCTTAAGAAATTAGAAAGAGAACAGTAACAATTGTTTTTTTCATATGGCTTACAGTTTGAAAGTGAAATTTTTAATACAGTAAACATCTTTATATGACCATAGCATGAGAAACAAAATCAGAAAATATACCCTGGTTTATAAATTAATCTATTCAGGGCCTGTTGTACAAGCATTTGGTATTCATTTGATAAATTTTTAATTGCATGGATGCGTGACACTATGTCAATCACTTTATGATGTATCTATATATTTTTTAAATATGACAGAGTTTTGAAGGTGTTCAGTATGACAGCATAGGCAGCAGACCTAACTACATCATCTTCTTGAATTTTATCCTTTCAGAAACTACAGTGCAATATGCTTCTTCTAAGATAGAAAACTAGAAAATTTGTCATTACAATTGCCCCAACCTTCAAACATTCTTACTCTTGAAAAATGTGTACAGACTGATTGATGGGCTGGCATTTTACACAGATTTACACCTTCAGGCTATTGAGGTGTTTTTGTAATATACATATCAAAATCATGATTAAATTGAGTATCAGAGTGGGAGAATTAGTATATTGCCACTTATGACTTCTCACTTTCAGGAATTAAAATATTAAATGCCATCTTCAATTAAAAAATACCTAAAAACTATATTGAGTACCTTTTCTGAATTATATTACAACATTTAAGACATAGTAGTCATTTAATCAATGTTTTTTATGCCATCATTGAAATTTAATGAAAACCATTATTTACACCTTGCATAGTGCTACAAAAAATATGAATATGAGGAAGCTTTCAAATCTGTAATAAAATATTTACAAAGAAAAAAGAACAAAAAACAAAACAGAAAGATCAGTGCACACAAACACATTGCATGCTTACTTGTACTATTCTTAGCAATGACTACAAATTGGCTTCAACCTTCCTACTATTGTAACTTAATTATACATAATTTAATTGTCTCCAGACTGCACCATCCTGAATGTATGAATGAAATCACACTCGTGCATATGCCGACATTCTATTGCTTTGGCCTCCACCTAAGGACCTTCTTAAAGCATCTTGTGCTTCCTTTGGGCATTTCCTCCGTCAGTGTGTCTGGAAGCTGTAAGTCTATTATCTTTCCAATTCTGATAAGCATCGTTGTATTATTTCCTTCAGGCTACCCATTGCAGCTCACTTGCTGTTGTTCTGGGCTCTTGAAACTAGATGCCTATTCTTCTCAGATGGCAGCCTCAATGGCTGCAATACAGACAACAATTTTTCCCTAATAAATCTTACAACACAACTGAGTTCAAGCTTTAATATTAAATCAACTTCTGCTAAAGATAAAAAAAAAAAAAAACCCAAAACTGAAATAAATTAGTAATTTGCAAGTAGCTACTTTATATGTGAAACTGGTCTATAGTGATAAAAGCATCCCCAAATCCATAGTGTGGTATATATATAATCACTCAAAACAGCCCATTGCTGCCTCTACTTCTTAAACACCTCCACCTCCAGTCATGGCCTCTGCTTTACAATGATGTCATCACTTTCATGATTTTTCTTTGAACAAAGAAATATTTGGCACCAAAGATATAATCATATCTTCACCTTCGCAAGATAAAAAACTACGTGCATCTCTAAAATAATAGTGTTTGTAATTGTGTGTTGCATTTTCTTTGTTTTTCTCATTTCTTCTCCCTCTTTTTCTCTCTCTCTCTCACACACACACACACACACACACACACACAAGACTTCAAAAATCACTAGAGGGCGGCCCAGGTGGCTCAGCAGTTTAGCACCACCTTCAGCCCAGGTTGTGATCCTGGAGTCCCAGGATCGAGTCCCACGTCGGGCTCCCTGCATGGAGCCTGCTTCTCCCTCTGCCTGTGTCTCTGCCTCTCTCTCTCTCTCTCTCTCTCTCTCTGTGTGTGTGTGTGTCTCTCATGAATAAATAAGATATTTTTTAAAAATTTTTTAAAAATCACAAGAGAGCATGTATGTTATCCAGAACCTCTGCAGAAAAAAAGTTTCTTGCAAACACAAGATACAGAAATGAGAAACTCATCCTGAAATAATCATAGAAAAAAAAAACTGTACATCCTTTACACCCCAATTTGATGATACCTGCCTTTTTCCTTGGCTTTCTCTTAAGACTGCCCTCTCTGCTCTTAAGAGTCAACCAGGATATCATTTAAATGTTGATAAGATCTCTGAGCGTGGTTTTGGGGCTGGAAAGAAGCAACTGCTTTCAAAGAGACATTACAATAGTCCCGCTTTATCCGAGGGGAATACTTCCAAGACTCCCACTGGGTGCCTGACACCTTGAATAGTACCAACCTGCATCTCTACCTCTTCCCCTATGCATGCATATCTATAACAAAGTCTAATTTATGAAGTAGGCACAGTAAGAGATTAACAACAATAATAGAATAATTATAGCAATACACCACAATAAAAGTTAAATAATTGTGGTCTTTCTCAAAATATCTTCCTGTACTGTACTCACTCCTCTTCTTGTGAGGATGTGAGATGACTAAATGCCTGCGTGATGAGAGGAAGGGAGGTGAATGATGTAGGCACTGTGATGTAGCATCAGCCTACTTCTGACAATATATCAGGAGGAGGATCATTTGCTTCCAGACCATGGTTGACCACGGGTCACCGGAACTGTGGAAAGCAAAAACACGGGCAAACAGGGGACCACTACATTTAGGCTGATGACTAGCACATTCATATATTCAGCCTGGACCTCTCTGCTTCATCACCATCTCCATTTGGGTAATTAATAAGCATCTCACACTTAACGTACTCAAAAAATGAACTGCCAATACTCGCCTTTTCAGTTCAGATCCTTCCTCAGTTGTTCCCACCTCAGGTAATGGAGATGTCATTCCTCCAGATACTCAGCTCACATAACTTTAAGTATCTTTGGCTTTATCTTTCACTCACAACCCTATAACCAACCCAGTACCACCTCTCTGAACAGCAATTTCTTGCCCATATTACACCAATAAATACTATCTCTTGCTTTTCTTTTTGCCTTCCTATAAGGTTATTCTGAACAAAGCAACCAGAAGGATTTTTTTTTTTTTTTTTTTTGAAAAAGAAGTCAGCACTTGTCATACCTCTGCCTAAAATCCCCCGTGCCCCCTTTCTCACTGGGAGCAAAAGCTGACCTCTTTAATGTGGCTTACAGGCTTTCCATGATCTTAACCTATGTCCTTCCACGTCTCCTCTCCTGCCACACCTCCTCTGAATCGCACCTCCCCTAGCCACAGCCTTGCTACCCCTTAGACACATGGGCACGCCTCTGTTTAGACTCTGGAATGGTTGTTCTCTCTGCCTGGAATGCTCTCCTCCACATATCTGTGTGGCTTCATCACTATCTGGAGTCTCAGCTCAAGCCTCTCTCAAGAAGACCACACTGACCGCGGTTCAAGTCCCCAGCTATCCCAACTCTCTTTTTCCTCCTTTTCCCCGTCTTGTTTTATTTCCATGGAGTACTCTACCTTCTACTGCACTAAATTAATTTAGTCTACCTTCTAACGTACTAATTTACTTATGCATCATGTTTATTGTTTATTGCTGTCTCCTGAAAGCTAGCCCTCTACAAGGAGAAAGATATTTTTCTGCCTTGTTCGAGTCTAGAATAGTGTCTGACAAGCCCACAGCAGAAAAAGAAAGTATCTCTTAGAGGAATGAACATGCTATTTCAGGTTTTTAGATCCATATGTCTTTTCCAAAAGAATGACAAGCTAAGTCATAAAGTTTGCATTTCCCCAAAACATCATTATCTTTTACATTTAGTCATTTTAGTTGTTAATAATCTAAAAGACTTAACTTTCTAAAATATGGTAGAACTAAAACTTCTATGAAAGGGTGGGTATATTTTCCTACAGATACCAGATCAAAGAGGATAAACTGGGGAATAGAAATAGAGAAGCTGGAGGGAACAGTATTTATTGAATATCAGGTCAGCAATTGTGTTGGAAATTTTATTTCATATTTTATTATGTTTTAATTTGTAAATCAAACATTTTACTTTTGAAAGGGTAATACACGTAATAGTAGAATGTTCTAAAGGTGTAAAGTGGTAGACCATAAAAAGTAAGTTTCTCTCCCATCTGTGATACCTGGAAGGCACCCAATTCCTCCACCTGGAGGAAAAAATTATAACCATTTCTTCTACAACCTTTTAGAGGTGATCTATGCACATAAAAATGTATGCCTATTGATATATCTTTACATAATGGTAGTTCATCCCTGCTTTAAAAATGAGAAAAACAACTCAGAGTATTTAAATGGCCATCCCATGATCACTCGGAGAATAAACGGCCAAGCCTGCATTGCTTGTCTATTTGATCTTAAAGCCCACATCAAGAAAAATCCCAAGTATTTCACCCCAAGACCTCTTGAGAAAATTGACTTATCCTCCATAAAAACACTTCTCCTTCATTGGGCAGCTAGCAGAGAAGAAAACTATTAGGATCCTCTGTTCTTTTCTGGGAACCTTTCTCAAGCGAAGTCTGAGATAAAGGTCTGTAAAGGCAGATCTGACTGTGAGTGGTGAAGTCTTCATCTATGTCAGAAAAAATAAAAAAATAAAAAAAGAAGGTAGCAACAAACAAGCTGAGCTTGCTTTTCCCTTTAGCCTAAATGTAAAAACCATTTGGTTAGAAAATGTTTGATTTAAATCTCAATAAAGAATTTTTAAATATTATTTTTGCTTAAAACTCCAGATATCCCTTTGATAAATAATTGGCCCTATCTTGTGTTAATAATCCAGGGGGAAGGAGGTATGAACAGACATCACTACAAAGAAAGCAGTCTCCCTCATTTTGACTATTAACCTAATTTAAAGCTATAAACTCAGAAACTAATAATAAAACCTTTGGATCCTGCAGTCTAATAGCTAATCTGTGCTATGCTTCTGTTTAACTCATATATTCAGTTTCAATATTAAGGTACTCACATATCCATTTCATTTTGTTTAAATTATGTCTCCCTCATGATCTCCATTAATAACTTGTTACTTCCTTTGCTTCTGATACAATCACAGATTGAAATCCTTGCCAACTGCAGCCTGCATTCAGCCCTTGGAAAATTGCTTTTTTTCATCATGTAGTGAAACTCCCCAATACATACTAAGTGTCTAATTTAAGATAGGTGCCATGTGGGGTGCCTGGGTGGCTCAGTGATTGAGCGTCTGCCTTTGACTCAGGGTGTGATCCCAGAGTCCCAGGATCGAGTCTCACACTGGCTCCTGCATGGAGCCTGCTTCTCCCTCTGCTTGTGTCTCTGCCTCTCTCTCTCTCTCTCTCTCTCTCTCTCTGTCTCTTAAGAGTAAATAAATAAAAATCTTTTAAAAAATAGGTGCCACGTTAGATACTGTACAATAAGAAAGGACAGGGCATGTTCTCTATTCTCAAAGAGATTATAGTCCGGTGAGAAAGACAGGAATGCACATAAATAATCATAATGCAAAGCCATTATAAAGATATATAAACAAAGCACAATGAGAGCACAAAGGAAAGATTATGGAGTTTAACAGGTTCAGAAATAGCTTCATGAAAGAGGGGCAAGAAAGCTGAAAATTAAAAGAGGTGTATGCCAGATGAGGGGAAATCATAAGTAAAAGCCAGAGAGTTATGGTGGAACATGGTCATCTTCAAAGAAAGCAGAAGTACTTTTCTGGGGAAAAGACGGCTCACACCAGCCACAGATGAAGTGATACGTTTAAGTAGCTTACTATTCCTGGAGATTTGAAGACATTACTAAAATCAAACTACCTCATACTAAGCTGATGTAAAACTAACCGGTATGTCTGTCATTTACGGGGGATCTACTACTTAGCTGTACATCCCAATCTTTAAGAAAAATAATGTACCTATTGAGTTGAAGACTGGCTTTATATTAATAGGCTTGAAAAAGCCAGTATGGGAAAAAGCAGGAAGAGATCATTTCTCCATTCTACTAATGTCGATAGAAATCTTCATGAACTCAGGCAGGTTATTAGACCCGTCTAGCAAGAGGAGTCAAAGAGAATAAGAGTAGACAGGAAAGGCAAAAGGGGTCAATAAATATGTATAGAATATTTCAGTATTCTGTGGTCTCTGGCTTTGGAGGCATGCATTACCCATATGACTTGTCTCAGACCACCCAAAAATAGGACCACATGTTCCATAGAAAAGGTTTCCTGCTGTGTTTTCACATGGTTTAGGGGTAATTTCTCATTCTTCTCACATGAATTGATTATTTTTCCTCTTTTTGGCACATTTTTCTGAGGTGTATAGATCACATCTATCCAACTGACTCTTTGGACTCCACATCAACCTGTCCATTTCACTCTGTTCCATTTTTTAAAATCCAAAAAACAGACCTTAGTTCCCGCTTCACTTTCTGTCTGTCTGCATTCTTAGTTGTTGCCCTGGATCTCAAAATCTTACCTTGTGCCAGAGCTTTGGGCTACTCCATGCCTGGAAGGGTTATTAAACCTTATTCTAAATTTTAAGTTCAAATTGTTCTATACTTTTCCTTACTAAAATAGATTGATCCTCATGATTCTGTGAATAGAGGAAAGAACCTAAGATAGAAAAGGCTATGCAAAGGAGGTGGGATAGTTTAAATTCCTGTAAAAAAGTGTTATTATAACACCAAAATAATCTGTTCTGATAAATGGTATATTAATAGACATCTCCAATAAGGAGGTAGGTAGACTAAAATGTCATTGCTATGGTGATTTTAGTCTCAGGAGAATTGAAAATAACCCATGTGAGTGTACAGGCCAGACCTTTGACTGCTAAGTTTATTTAGTTAGAAAGCTTTTTGCGTGGAGGCTAGGAGTAGTATTTGAATATACTAAAGTTCAGATTACAAAATGGAGCTCACCGAGGAAAAGAGTAGCCTCTGTGTGTGAACAATTTAATTTTTTTTTAAATATCACAAGTAAACAGGATAAACATAGACTATGTCTGAAAAAGACACACTTTCCATTTCTCTTTGCCAAAGTCACATACTGGCCTCCGACTGAGCCAGTACAAGTAAGTAAAGTAGTATGGTCATTGAGTCTATGGGATCTTAACTATAACAACAAGTTGAATGGAAAGCTTTTCAGTTACAGGCATTTATGCTTAGTTTTCTGTCCTTTGTTTTGTTTTTCTTGGTCAGAGACTAGGTTGGTAGAATTTTTAGTAGTGTTTATGACATTGAAAGGTACTTGAAATTTCTGAAAACCATCAGTCTTCTGGTGAGGAAGATTAAGATTTGTCAAACTGCCTTCCTTTCCAAAGGCATGGACTTCTAGGCATGGTACTTAATCTGAAAATTAAAACACAAGCACAAATACACACAACCAGACAATCAAAGAAAAGGTATTGAAAGTCTCTGGAGGGTAACACTAGGGGAATAGTTTGTCATGCCAGGATTATATCATGGGAGCAGACTGGAACTTCAGACAGTTAATTGCCTCATCCCAGAACTGCCTCAACTATCCAAAATGCTGAGAGAATGTTAAACTAATGTTCAGGCTAACACAAAATATTTTTTAACCATTTTATGGAGGCATGGTAGACATATGAAATGTTCTGCGTATTTACTGTATACAACCTGGTGAGTTTGGAGATAAGTATACTTCTGCGAAACCATCACCACTGCTTATGCCATAAGCACCAAAAGTTTCCTCCTGCATTCTCTTTTTATTAGTAGTAGTTATTATCATTATTTTGTGTTGCGAATCCTGTCCTCTCAGTAAATTTTTAAATATACAATGTAGGTGCTATACTTTACAGTAGATCTCTAGGACTAGTTCATCTTGCATAACTGAAACTCTGTAGGAGAATAAAAAATCTTTTTCCTAAAATCAAGTGATAGTAGAAATTCCTTTTGACAGTTCATTGGGTTCCATCTGGTTCCCAATTTTTAAATAATCACTTATTTAAGCAACATAGTTGAGCACTAACTATGAGCCAGGCACTAACCTAAACCCTTAGAATATGAGGATTAAATTCACTTCACATTCTCATAGTTTAGTGACATGCAATCACATATATGATAATATTTTGAGCTAAGAACTATTACAGAGGTGTGAACAAAATTCCATGAAGTGACCAAGGTGGGGAGTATTAACTCTGGATGGGCCCAGAAGACAAAAGGAAGTAAAATCCTTCTAGGCAAAGTACAGCAGCAGGCATATGAGAGGTCATGACATAATCTGAAATCACACGAGGTTCAGGATGGAGAGAAAGATGGAGAGGAAAGATGGAGAGAACTGGCAGAAGGCAAGATGAGAGGAAGAGTCTGGGATCAGGTTGCAAAGTATGGCATTGTAGGACAGGTTAAGTAAACCGGATCTCATTCAATAGATAATAGAAAGTCAACTGAACCTTCTAAGTATAGATTTAATATCATCAGATTTCATTTTGAGGAAGTTAACTTGTGATAGAAAGGAAGGTGAACTAATCCACAGCAACAATCGACAGAACCACCGTATAGGAACCTGTAATGTGGTAGGGACAGATCATAAAATCACTAAATATTTTATAATTAGACATGTATTTTTCTATTACTTTCCATCCTTCATGGATTTGAAATTATTTGACAATTGATGGAAATTCAGAGAATATCATTTACTTTAAATTTTCTACATTTCATACATTTTGTAGGAAATTGCATTTGGCTGATCCTCTCCAATTTACCAAAGGTTATACAGTTTTCGCTGCTCCTATGAAGAAATTATTTGAGGTATTTAAAAACTGCCCCCAAATGAATGCCCCTAAGTCAACACTGACAACTAAGGATAAAAAAGGAAAAAATAATTCAACCAGACTAAATTAACAGGAGTACATTCTTCTTACACACCCATTTGTTGCTTAATTATGAAAATACATTGCTTTAACCTACCAAGATTAATTCTAACTCCTGAACTACACTCTATAGAATAGCTCTTAAAATTACACCCCTTCCAAGCCATTGCCAGTGGCTATCTTAGGGAGATATTTGTAATAATAATATATTTTGCCTCTTGTTACTCCTTATTTTTTTAAAGTTTTGGTCAAAAACAAAAACAATGGTTTCTTCTTCTTCATCTACATAGCCTACAACCCTAGCATAAAAAAGAAAATAAATTTCTTTGGTTATGTCATTGCTTTCCACTGAACTGTACAGTAACTGAATCAGGTCTTATTTTACAGGAATTGTAATAATAGGGGATTTTTCATGCTTAGTCTATATTTAATTTTTTATTAAGTATAACATACATACAGAAAAGAGCACAAAAGTTAAATTGCAATTTGATAAACTTTCACAAATGAACACATTATTGGCACCAAGACCAAGAAAGACAAACAGAACATTATCAAGATTTCACAAGTTCCACTTATGCCTTCTTTCAGTACTTACCCAACCCCTCTGACAAAGAGTAACCACTGTCCTGACTTCTAATACCATAGGTTAGTCTTGCCTATTTTTGAATTTATGTAAATAGAATTATACTGTATGCATGTTTATATATCTGGCTTCTTTCATTCCCCATTATCTTTGTGAGATTCATTTGTATGGAACCAGGAAAGACCCCAAATAGCCAGAAGAATGTTGACAAAGAAAACCAAAGCTGTAGGCATCACAATGTCTGACTTCAAGCTATAGTTTCTTGTAGATAGAATCTGCTTCCACAAATTTTGGGGCATTTGGGTAGTTTTCAGCTTAGGGCCACTTAGGTAGTGCTTCTACAAACATTCTTGTTCATGTTTTTAGATGAATTTTCACATGCATTTTTATTAGGTGTTTCCCTAGGATTTGAGTTGCTGGGTTATAAAAAAAAATGCTTGTGTCCAGCTTTAATGGGCTAGCTGTTTTATATTTATTTGAGGCTAAGGAAAAATGGCTTCTCTAAAAGAACGCCTACATATAGGGCTCCCTATATAATTTGCAGGGCACAGTGAAAACTAAAAATACTCGTCTCTTTTTTAAAAAGCAAAAAATGCAGTTAGATGTAGAAGTATTTTTCCCCTTTTCTATGATCTTTCTCTTAACTTGGTATATAATCAGACTCTAAGTAAAAAAATTAATTGAAATTATTAGCATGGATTTTACCCTTTACATCGATGATATACAATGTCAGTATTAAATGCAAATATAAAAGCATTCAAGTCTCATGAAGAATCACCAAATTTGCATAATTCTTATTTCAGAGGGAGCTTTGAGCTGGCCAGAACAAGCACAAGTTAGACTCAGAAGATTGGAAGAAGGAAGATATAGCCCCCCAGGCACAGAGCCAGCCAATGAGTCTATCTAGGACACAGAATTCTCAGAGTTGCATGCAGACCTTACAAGCAACCTGGAGGCCACCCATGGATAGGTCAGGTGCATGCTCAGGTCTGATGAAGGACAGGTTCTTCTTTCCACCAGCTGCTGGGGCAGTACACAAAGCCCACCTGTGGATGGGCTCTGGAGAAACTGAAGCCAGTATCTCCTCTTTCCACGAGCCCACTGCCCCAGTCTATAGTGTACAGGTGACCCTCAACTTTCTTTAAAAATGGGCAGTTTTGCTGCCAGACCATAATGGAGACAGTTGCTACCAATCCTACCCTGTGATTTCCCCAGTGCCAGACTACGATCCTCCTCAACCCCATGCTCCTGCCCACACCTCTGCTGGTGTTAGAGGCAGTGAGCTGAATTCGGATCTTCCTTTTCTTTTACTCCCACTCAGTGGACACAATGGGCGTCTACCTTCACCCTTCAAAAGGCAGCAGTGTTGGGACGCCTGGGTGGCTCAGCGATTGAGCACCTGCCTTTGGGCCAGGGCATGATCCTGGAGTGCCAGGATCGAGTCTCACATCAGGCTCCCCGCATGGAGCCTGCTTGTCCCTCTGCCTGTCTCTCTTTCTCTCTCTCTCATGAATAAATAAATAGAATCTTAAAATTAAAAAAAAAAAGGCAGCAGTGTCATGGTACAGGGCAGGGAGACAGAACGGAAAGGTCAGGCAGGATCTGGGCTCAGGGAACAGAGAGTGGTAACCAGGAGGGTGATGCTAGGTGTCATCATAAATAAACCAAGGCTCCAAACCTCTGGTACATAAACCATTGTCCCATGGAGCTTCACTTACAAAATTAGGAATTGAAAAATCCATTTTGTAGGGCTATTAAAATGGCAACAGTATGGTTTTAAATAAAATGTGAAGTCCTTCTGAGCCCAGCAGCATGTCTAGTCATACACAGAAATCACACACACCCATGAAGCCATCCTGAGAAACATTAAAAAATGGCCATTGACCACAAGGAGATTCCTATAAAAGACAGTGGCAAGAAAAAAAAGAAAGTGGTAGAACCCTTACGATAGATCTCCTCTATCTCCTTATACCCTTCAGCAACATTTGCAGTTATATTTGAATTATTTGAATGTATTTGAATTATTATATATCAAAAACAAAAGCATCTTTGATGAGAAAAATGTGTTGTAAAAGATAGTATCTAGAAAAAATGTAATGATAGTGAAAAGAAAGAAAATATCATGGCTTGACCAGAAAGAGATGAGGACAGGAACCTTTCTGAAAAGGAGAGAGCTGAAAAATAGCAAAAGCAAGCAAGTAAGGTTTCAGGTTCAAAGAGGTCAGCTAAGGTAAGAGGGAGCAGAAAAGTTCCAAAGCTCTTGTAAGTCAAACATGACCTTAGAGAGAAAACACACAACACATGTTTGTGAACTAAAGTTCTAGAAGTCAGAGATTCAGCCAAAAGAAATGCCTGAAAGTAAGACTGGTGAGCTCTCAAATGAGGCCAATTGCAATATGACTGTTTATATTGCTTGATGATTGCAGGTAGATGAAGTTAGACCAATGGATATTCACTAGAGCTCCAGAGTTTTAAGACATTTAGATGAAATCTGCCTCCACGACAAACTAGGTCCCACCTAAGGGTGGGCTTAAGGGAGAATTTCGGAGAATATGTATCAACTGAAGTAAAGTATTTGTGAAGGAAAACACATTCCAGCAGAGGAAGTAAATGGTAGCTACCACTATCACCAGTAGGCCAGTCCACCCTCAGAAAGACAAACCTGGGGGAAAAGTTCATGCAGGGCCTAGAAAGCAGATTCTAAACCAGTTGGGCATAGAATTCTGATATTTCGGGCTTCTCAAATGTGGTCAAGAAGAGAGGAATACACAGACTCTAAGAGCACATTTCTAGCATCTCTGTCTGTGAGGCGGGCAAGACCAGAGGAGAGCCAGAGCAGGGAGCAGGGTAAAGTCCCCAGTACTCAGCTAGGGCGGTACTGATGCCCCCCACAACCACCATCACCCTCACCAGCTGCCTCTCTCCAATCAGTCTTTACTCCCTGCCCTATAATATTCTCATCCCTGATCTTCCTCATCCCAAGGAATGACTGTGGTGGTTATAACTGTAAGTTCTTTTTATCTTTATGAATTATGACAAATTCAAGGTTAGTTTATAGTGAAAGATGGCCATTTTGCTTTTCCTTGCTTCAGCAATATTAACAAAAAGCACATGACCAATAGAACATGTTCTTCTTCTGATAATCTGAAGAAAAAAATGCATTTGAAATAGGCAGACTCTGTAGTCCAGAGACTCTGGAAACAATTTCATCACTTGAACAACTACAGATGATTTTGCCCTTAGTTCAATGTTTCTATAGTTTAACCTGCTGTTTCTCAAAGTATTCATCAAAACTTCCATGTTTTCAATAGCTGTAAATGCAGGTAAGTGCTTAAATATTTTAATACATTAATAACAGCCATAGTTAGGGGTAGTTTCCAGATGCTTGTTTTTCTCTAAATGTATCAAAATGAAGAAATCCAATTTCCTAGAGAATAACTTTGAAAGCTGTTGGGTGATTGGCTGCATTTGGAAGATATCTTTTAGGACCTGATTATCAAGTGAGGGAAAATCAATAGTTTAGGGTATAAAAACTAAAGAAAATAGTGGATGTGAGTTAAAAATATCTGACAAGGTGATATCAGAGAATAAATCATTTTACTTCACAAATTTGGGATGCTTTTCCATGCATGTCACAAACAATTTCATTCAGGGTGTGTTAAGTGTCAGTGTTGGCACCTTACATTGACATTTAATCATCAGTCAGAGCAGTCTGTTCTAGCTTCTAAAGGTAAAATCTCCCCTGTTGTGTTGTGTGCGTGTAAACTTATTGAAGGAAATGAATCTGAACCATAATTAGTTAATATTAATAATTTACTTGATGCTGATGTTCTAGGAAATAATCTGGATTAAGAAGGTGAACTGGTGCAGCCACTCTGAAAAAAACAGTATGGTTCCTCCAAAAGTTAAAAAGAGAGCTACCCTATGACCCAGCAATTGCACTATTAGGTGTTGGCCCAAAGAATACAAACATAGTGACTCCAAGGGGCACATGCACTCCAATGTTTATAGCAGCAGTGTCCACAATAGCCAAACTATGGAAAGAGCCCAGATGCCCACTGACAGATAATGGATAAGGAAGAAATGGTATATATATATACACATACATACACACACACACACACACACATATATATATATATATATATATATATATATATATATATATATATATATAGTGGAATATTATGCAGCCATCAAAAAGAATGAAATCTTGCCATTTGTAATGACCTGGATGGAACTAGAGGTTATTATGCTAAGCAAAATCAGTCAGTCGGAGAAAGACAAACATATGATTTCACTTATTTGTGGAATTAAAGAAACAAAACAGATGAACACAGTGGAAGAAAAGGAAAAATAAAATAAGATGAAATCAGAGAGAGAAACAAACCAGCCATCTCTCAATTAGTGTTTGCAGTAAGCAACCTTCACAGTTGAGATAAATGTTTCCCTTTGGGACAAAGAGCAGGCTTGTCTACTGCTAGCTATAAAAACATGGATCCCCCAAGCTCAGCATTCCTCAGGTATGATGCAGTAGCATGTGTGTCTGAGCCCATTTTGTGTTTGCTCCTGTGGAATGTGTGAGCAAGGCTAGTAGATGCACATGTGGATACTCATGCCCTGAAGAATAAAGCATCTTGCTTCTGACCCAGGAATCTCATGTCTTCTGACAGCATCTCTGAGGCAGCAATAGGCTAATTTATTAGCTTTTGAGGAGGGTTAAATTTATTCCAAGACAAAAGGACTCAAATATAAAATACTAGAACAAAATTAAAATGGAATATCCAAATAGTCTAGCTTTACATTTCATTTCCAAGGAAAATGGAAAAAAAAGAAATAAACTAAACAGGAAAGAAACTACTTCATAGGCATTAAGACAAGAACATGCCACTGGCTATAAAATAATGTTCCTCCCCTAAAAACAATGGTCAATTGTGTCCGTGTTCTACCCAATTGCCAGCTGGATTTAAAGGAGTTGCCTACAAGAGTTGACTTGATAAATGGCAGAAACATTTATTTTAGATAAAACTCTAAACAAAACATAACTGTGACATTCAGTTAAGCAGTGAACACGTTTCATCCTGAGTCAAGGAAACCATTAGCCATCCTCCTTCTAGAGTAAGAACTTATTTTTTTTTTAGAGTGAGAACTTTAATCACCTTTTTAAAAATCAGCAATTTGACCCTGTAAATCTCAAATATGTGAGGCACACGTAAATCAAAATTCAATATATTTTAATAGGACATTTCCCATTGCAGGTGGGCTGCACCTGAGAGGTCCAATGAGATAACTATAAAGTAATGTTAGTGAAACATGAATATCTGAATAGGCAAAAATGTACCTTGACAACTGCTACCCCGAATACATATGGAAGCCATGTGTATTTTATAGTTGAAATCTAAAAAACTAACTCTAGTGGTCACAGGAGACATGCATATTGAATTCAATGATGTCTTGATTTCATCTGTTTTCTAAAAATTAATCAGTTAATTATTTACACTGTCAGGATTTGTCAATGGCAGCAGCTTAACTGCATTTGCTAAATCCAGAATCCTTTGGTGTGAAATGCATAGTATGAAAATAAAATATACTTATGGAATGCAAATATAGGCTTACCTGCTGGTTGCTCTACATCTGAACATATATGTTCTAATGCTTACCTTTCTGGCAATAAATAAATAAAGAATAAATAAAAAATACAGTTGAGTAACTTGCTAATGCATCTGGTAATAGAAATACACAAACCAAACATCGAGAAGAAGGGGAATAAGTAGAGGCCTTATGTTTTAACTCAAATGAATATTTAGTATGAGCCAATCTTTCTCATACACACAAGAAAAATAACAAAATGCAAATGAAATATGTGTGTGAATACTCTATTGCCAGTTATATCAGTAGCTGAATTACACTTAAATAAATATGGATATTCTTATCTTTAGAACTTAGCAGTTTATCCTCATTAACCGTTAAAAATGAATTAATTTCTGAATTTGTCTTGGTACTCTTACTACAGGAAAGATAAGTTGAAGTATTTATGTATATTGTAAAGCCATTTTGGTTTCTGTTTTGTTTCATTTTGTTTTTAAGTAGGCTCCCTGCCAAGCACAGAGCCCAGCACAGGGCTTGAACTCACAACTCTGAGATTAAGACCTGAGATGAGATCAAGACCTGAGATGAGATCACAGAGTCAGATGCTTAACTGACTGAGCCACCCAGGCATCCCTACTAAATGTGTATATTATAAAACGTCGGCCCAAAATGACTGTCACTTTAAAAAGTAAATTTTATTCTGATATTTCTTGCTCTTATAAAATTAATCTAGCTCTGAAAATAAAATTGTAAAACAAAGACACGTATCAGAAACATTTCAATCATTTCTGAGTGACTGCATTTCATGTCTACATGGTTTTTTTTTACAAGCATATATCATCATCTGAATTTTACATGTATCCATTAATACTAAAATCATTGCTATCAAATTGAAACTGCCTAAGGCATTTATTTCTTAAAGCTCATTTCATGGTAATTTTTTTAAAAAAGGTTTTAATTAAGGTCGAGTTTGGCAGCAATGCTGTTTCTATGACAACTCATGATTTCAGTGTAGTTCCTTCAATGCAGAATTCAAAGTGAACAATTCTAATTGAGGACACATTTAATGAAATTTTAGGCTTCTAATTTCAAATAACTCTTCCTTTAAAATGAAAATGTTTGTAATATTTTCAAGTTGCTTTGAGTTATAGGGATTTTGAAGGAAACCGAGTTTACCATCAATTTTTTAAGAGTTGCTCATATTCCAGGATAGGAAAGTCTGAGTCAAGTAATATCTAACATATAAGAGTTGCACAATTTGAAAACAGCTCAAGGTGAATTTGATTGTAACAAGACTTTTAAACTACCTTGCTAAGTGTTGATATAAATACACAGTTGAACCATACAAAAATATGAAGATATTTTACAAAATTGCTGGAATCCCAGAAACAGAAGATTTTAATATGATTAAAGAATGCTTTGGTAACACAATAAGCTGCAGATCCAAAACCAAAAACAATAGATTATATATCTTGGGGATATATACTATGTTAAATACCTTCCCATATCTGTTTGAAAACAATGTCTTGTGAATTTTTATTAACACTAATTAAGAATCATTAATTTATTAACACTAAAATAGAAATTTCTCATTGACCTCCTATCATGTAATAATCATTTTCTGATCAATAGTTCTTATGAAGTGATAGTTCAGTGAGCTACTGAGAGAGAAAGAAAAAGCAAGGAGGAAAGTTAAAAAGAGAAAGAGAGAGAGAATTGAGAAGAGGAAGGCCAGAGAAGAGAACTCGGTCTAAACACTTAGGTGACATCAATACTTTCTATCATCCTTGAAATCAGTTCATTGTCTTATATCATCATAGAGTATATGGGGGAAAGCTTACAAAACAATATTACATGAATTATTACAAGTTCACTGGCCTTTCTTTAGAACAGGAAGTCAACCTACAATATTAAAAGACTAAATGATACTGAATTACACTGCCAACAAGCTTTGGAGAGTTGCACAAAGTTTGTTTATTTCTTTGGCTGTTAGGATCATCATGATTCAAATAAAAAATATCACTACTTCCTATATCAACTTGCAGCAGAAGAAATTAAGATTCATAACACACTGGTGAAAAGACTTATGAGAAATTTGGATGTTTGTGCAAAATACCTCTTAGTGTTTTCTGAAATTTAAATAATTCTTTTTTTTTAACTTAAATAATTCAAAGTAAAAAAAACAAAAGTATGAAATAATATTACTTTCAAATTCATGCTAAACACCCAATTCCATCAAGACACTTAACTCCAAAGAAAAGCTGCAGGACTTTTCAACATGTTCCGGTACTATCTGTGAGCTCTTCAAACATTTCGCATTTGAAAAGATGATAAATACTTAAGAAAACCACAGAAATCACTCTTTTCAATAGAGCCTCATAGTGATGCTTCACTCAAAGTCTAAACAAAAAAATACAATCCCTAAAACATTATTACAGTGCCCTTTTTTTTGTATCTTAGTTACTAAATTGCTTTGGATGGATTCTAGAAGAAACTAGCTTTATAACTTTCTCTAAGTAACGTTAGATTCCAGATTTGACTTTAAATTGCTCCATTTTGCATTTCCAAGATAGCTCCACTGATGCGCCTCAGAGACATAACTTGACTGTTATCAGTAGATCATGAAATATACAGTATTCGATTTCCAAGCAGTTTGTCCCAAGGCAGCATTTGGCCTTACTGAGGCCTGAACTCTAGAATTATAGATTAAGGGAGGTGGAGGTGGGCCAAGCAGTGGTCCCCCTTTGATGATGATTGAACACCACTGAAAGTCCTACCTCTAGTAGGCAGACCTTTATTGGGTGCCTCTCAACCATTTCTTAGCCACCTTCCCTTTTCCTGACAATTGCATGAATTTCCCAGTTCTGTGATTTTGGTGTACAAGATTCCACTCTTTCATATTCAGAGTTATCTTTTCAAGACAGACTCAATGATGTCACCTTTTCACGTAAATCTTTCAATGGCTTCCCAGTGCTTTATGTACGTTCACGAGAAGCTATGGACAGGGGCAGCCCGGGTGGCTCAGCGCTTTAGCACTGCCTTTATCCCAGGGCGTGATCTTGGAGACCTGGGATCGAGTCCCACATCGGGCTCCCTGCATGGAGCCTCTGCCTGTGTGTGTCTCTGCCTCTCTCTCTACTCTCTGTGTCTCTCATGAATAAATAAAATCTAAAAAAGAAAAAAAAGAAAAAGAAAAAAGAAAGAAAGAAAAAAGAAAAGAAGCTATGGACAGCCTGATCCCAACCTTCCTTTCCAGACTCCTCTCCCTGAACTTTGACTCTCCCTCCCTTCAGGACACCTAACCGATTACCATTTCTTAAATCTTTATTTTCTTTCTTCTTCTTTTTTGTAATCTCTATATTCATACCCTCAATCTTTTGTTCATATGCTTTCATCTGCGTGCTTTCTAAAATCTCAACATGCTTCCAAGTAACCTCCTGTTGGAAATTTGGTCTAACTCATCTGACCAGAATTCCTCTCCTCCTTTATGTCACCCTACAGTGATGTCCATCATCACCATTTCCTAATCACCAGGATATTTTTCCATCTGGTATCATCTCTGTGCCTCCTCTAGAACTTCCTTTAGCTATTTTATAACAGTATTCACTTCAGTGTACTACAGTGTATCTGCATTTGTATTTTTTCCTTTTCCTCATACACTGAGTTTCTTGGCAGCAGGGATGTTCAGTTAATAGCTAACATTTATTGAGGCCTTACCAAGTGCAAGGCATGATTCTAAGTACTTAACATGCATAAACCCACTTGATCCTCATAAAAACTCTAGGAGGTTGGACTATCATCCCAGTGTTACAAATAAGGAAACTAAAGCAGAGAGAAGTAATTTCTTCAGAGCTTTGTATCTTGCTATTGGAAGAGACTATATTCATATTCAGGGCCTCTGACTCCATAACCCTTGTTCCTAGTCAATTTCCTATACTACCTCTTCCCTCCCTTCCTCCCTTTCTTCCTTCCTTCCTTCCTTTTTTCTTTCTTCCTCCTCCAACTTGCCTGCCAACTTTTTCAATGCCTATCATATTTCCTAACCATGTAGCAGTACATGTTTCTCCATCAAATTAACGTTGTTTTGAATAACATGTATGAGTAAGTCTTAGAAAGAGGCACAGCATCTTCCCAAACAACTCTTAAAAAGCTTAATAAATCTAAGTTAAATTATACATAAACAATTCTGTTTCCTTAGTTTGAAACTGATGGTAACCAGAATCCATTTGAAGCAAAATTTAAGTACACTCTTTCAGAACACACTAATTCATTTAATTGATATTTTTTTTAAAAAGGCAAAACAAAAATAAGCATGTTAAAACATGTAATAAATAATGGCAATAAACCCCTCTGTCTTATACTTGAAGGGTTTTTTGAGTGACTTTATAACGTAAAACTGCTTTTAGAGATGACAAATTTACAAGCTTTCAAGCTGACACATTAATGATTAATGTAAATGACTTTTTCAGCTTAAAATCAGTTTCTAGCTCTAAGAATTCATTCAGACACCTAAGTTTATATCTGTACTAATACATTTCCCTCAGTTTGAAACATCGTTTTTATGCATCAGAAAGATTACTGGTGTCGCTTTAGGTATTTTTTTGTTTGTGCGATGTCCCTGTCAGTATAATAATTGAGTAGCTAAAATCTGTATAGGATTGTCTGTCATACACACACTTCATGCTGCTGAGAATAAAACTCCCAGCAATCAAGAAAAGTAACAGGGAAAAGGTTACAGAAGGCATTTTCCCATGAGCTTTTATTCCCTGCATTCATAAACCTTCCTGTCTGAGGAAACTCACATGGTCACGCACACCAAAAATTACCCAGAAAAGAAGGGTAGGCTTATCCTAAGATTGCCAGGCAATGACGTGTTTATTTAGCCTTATTTCTTGAATACTGTCCAATGATTTTATACAGGTCAAGACTTGAATTCCTAAGTTCTATAGATTCTTTCAAAATGGAACCCAAATACCATGAAAGAAGTGCTACAGAAGTTTCAACGTCCCGTTCCTTTCCCTCATAGTGATTATCATATAAAGCCTACACATTTTAAACGTATGACTCTGGGCTCTTTTTCCTTCCTGATTACATCTGCTCCAGACACTGACTTTGACACTGTTTGGGAACACTCAACATAGATACCACTTCTGGAGAAGACATGATGAATTACTATAACATGTCCTAGTACAAATTTGTTTGTGATTAATCTTAGATTTCATTATCTGACATGGAAGAGTCATATTTTACATGTCTTAAAATATTAACTTCTTTATCATCAACTTTTAAATTTGTATAATCCCATCCATCATTCAGAGGGTGAGGCAATAGGATCTGGCAGGTGTCCCGGTTTTATCTAACTTGGTTTAGAAGCTAACTATAGTACGCTTTGTAAGGCACTGTGGGGGCAGCTGAAAGATCTCACTAGAACACTCTCTCAACTGCAAGACCAAACATAGGGACAGAAGATCTCTTAATTTTATTGTTTGTCTAAGTATGAAGCAGGTTTTTTTTCTAACTTACAGTTGATTTAACCATTTAGGCACAGTGGGCACAGGGCCTAGCACCCATGCCATATTTAGAGACTCATAGAAATGTTCTAAAATATGAAGAAAAAGTGAATAGTAATGCATATGTCTCAATGAATCCCACCTGGGCTTATTTTTTTCTTTGGTGAAGGGATCCCAAAATGGCAAAAGTGCTCATGGCTTGGTTTGTCATAATGCAGCCCTGATCTTAGTTGATCTTTTTGCTGAGTGGATCCTTGACAGGCTTTAACATATTACTGTGGTTCTCAGAGAAAAAGTCCTAGACTAATAAACAAGTCCTGGGTGCACAAGTTATGAGTTTTGTCAAGTGGACAAATCACTTAACCTTCTCTACCCTCAATTTCTTTATCTATAAACAGGAATAATAATATTAGTGGCTTATGTATTTGGCATCTCCTAGGTTCAAGTATGAACTCATTTAGTCCTACCATAACTTGGAAAAGGATGGAGCTAAATGAGGCAGGCACTATAATCACCATTATACACCTGCCTAAGCTGAGTGTCAGAGGGCTGACCTGATTCCTCCAAGTATCCACAATTAGTGAATACTAGAGCAAAAATCTGAACCCAATCTGATTTCTTTCCAGAGTCACTGTGAGGATCTGTAGATAAAAGAAATGATTTTTAAACACCTAAGTATCATTTAAATGCAAAGTAGCTAATTGCAAATGATGGCATTTGCTTTCACTTACATTTTCTCCCCAAAGCATTTTTTGATTCCCGTATGACAGCTACATGTAGATGAAACTCCTTGTTGGTCATCTAGGTTTTCTTCAAAGTCATGAAATGGTAACATAAACCTAGTTTAATTAATATGTGTGTATGTATGTATAATATGTATTATTTTAGTCATGCATATGTATAAATTATGAGGAAACTGGTGACCAATTATTAAATCCAAATTAAGTTTTAAATTGTTCAAATGATAGTTGACGTCTTTAAAAAAATAACTTTATTAAATAGGAAATGTAGCCACTTAAGAAGCAAAATGCAAACCACACTTTTCTCCATGTGGAAATCTTACTAGGAAAAAAGGCATGTGAGGCTGTAACTCAGAGAAGAAAATTAAAGTCCTTCTACTTTTCATGGTTTGAGAAGGCCCATGCTTCTTCTCAAGTGCCAGATCCTCTCATTGAAGGGGCTAAGCCATCTCCTGGGCGAGAGGAGCAGTTTCCATTGCAGGTCAGAAGAAATACCACACAATAGAACCCTAGAATGCTAGTGGTGAAAAGAACATAATCAACATCTGTTGTTTCCTCATTTTATGGAAGAAAAATACTGAGGCCAGACTGGTGAGATGATTTTGAGCAAATCTGTGGCAGAATCAAGTTTGCTAGTCCAGGACTTCCCTCATCATAACATGAGAAGTATTAGTGGAAGGAAGATGTGTTCATTCTGCAAACCAAGCCAGAAGACCAAAGAGATGACAATTTAGAGACTTCTTAGTAAACGAGGAAAGCCCCCAATGTCTTTGTGTGGGGTGAACATAAGCAATCTTACTACGAATTATTGGAAACATAATGTAGCATAGCCATCTCCCACCAAGACAGAAAGAGGTGATAAAATCATCAAACAATGACAAATAATGACAAGAATGAAAGTTGACCAACTCTCATGTGCACAGGGTTGGGAGGGCTCCCAAGACACAGGACTTTCAGTACTAAAACTGAGAATGCCCCACGAAAACCTGAACAAGATGCAAAGACATTATTTTTCTTTACATTTTCAATTCACATTTCTTTTTTCCTTTTATTTTCAAATTTGCCTGTTGAGAATGATTGTTGATATTTAACAGCCATACGAATATATGCGCACACCTTCCTATACGGTACAAAGAGAAGAAAACAAGATACAAATCCCTGCCTCAAAGACCTGTTCTAATGGGGGAAGAGAGATAGAAAATAAACACAACAAATAAATGAAGTATGTAGCGTGTTCAACATTCTAAGTGCTATGGAAAAAAATAGAACAGAGAAGGAGAATTGATCTAGGACAGCAACTTTTTTAGTACGATAAGGAAGGGCCTCCCCCAAGAAGGTGACATTTGAACATAGACTTGAAGGAGGCAAAAGAGTGAGCCACATAGATTACTGGGGAGAATTATGTTCCTGGCAGAGAGAACAACACATACAAGGACCCTAAGCAGAAAGCCAGCTTTATGTATTCAAAGAGGAGTGAAGGGAAGTCCACTATGGGCTGAGAGCAGGGTAGATGAAACCAGACAGAAAATTCAGATTCTCCAAGCCTGTTTAGCCACATCATGGGAGGCAGAGTAAGAAAGCTGGACTGCCAAAGACATTTAAAGTAAACCACAGAATGGTTTTATCAGGAGGAACTGGAAACTAATTATCTCTACAGGCTAGCAAGGCAATGGTCCCAGTAAAAGATGCTTACCACGAACTACAGATAAGGTCTGAGAGGCTCAGAGCGCTGATGGACATGTGCCATAATTATACTATACTCACATCTCATGAGCTTTATAGATTGAGGAAAGATAGAGTCAGTATCTTTCATGTTTAAAAACAAACATAGATAAATCACTTTGGAAAATAATCCACAAAACATTAGTAATGTCATTTTATATTTACTAATAATTTGCTTTGTTTTTTAATAAGAGGCAATAGTGAGATTAATTACATTGATATTAATAAAGAAAACTAACTCCGTTTCACAAATATGTGTGAATTTCCTCAGTCTTAAATTTTGTAACAGGGAGCCAAACCTGAGGAAAACATTTCTGATACAACAAGTAAAGTGACTACAGAATCAACATGTACCTTCCAGAATTCAAGTGTAAGCCACAAGATATTTTGCAGATATATATGGTATTAGCCAGTGTCTGGTCTATGACCACGGTGGTGTGAAGAGCTGGAAATACTACTGGACTATCCCAAAGTTGGAAAATGTGATCTAATTCTCAGTAGCTCTCTAATGACTTGACAGTCTCCTCCTCCACTCCCTACACCTCCCTCTTAAAATTGGATGGCGGTTTTGGACTATGGACTATTAATCAATCTACTCTAGCTCCTCTCCTTTCCTCTCCCAAAGTTATCTTTCCAGCTGTAAACATTATGACACAATCACACTATCCTCTTACTTAAAATTCTCCAAGCACTCTTCTTCAACTTCAGAATAAATTCTAATCTTCAATTTGCAGCATAAAAGCCATTCATGACCAGATTTGTCAAGGTCTCATTTCCTGATAATTCTCCACATGGAATCTACATCTGTTTTCCCTTTTGTACCCCCACTAATGCTATTTCTTCTCTCTACAATTTGTGTTTTTTTCTCCCTCATCTCAATTATTTCCTTACTTCCATTAATTCTTGCTCAGTATTCAACTCCTTTATGAAGATTTCCTTTATAGCACCTCCCCTCCCTACTCCTCTTCTGTGTCTCCAAAGCAGATTCTTTAAAAGAGTTACCACACTGGATTTCAACAGATGCTTTACTTCTCTGTCTTTTCCATCAGGCTGAATTATTTAAGCATGGGAGCAGAGACTTACTCATCTTTGTATCACTAGCTCTTAGAAAGAGTGTCTCGCATCTAAGTGATACGTGTTAAAAAGGTCAAAGAATGAGGTATGCCTGGATGGCTCAGTTAGTTAAGCATTTGCCTTCAGCTTAGGTCATGATCCCTGGGGTCCTAGGATCAAGCCCCATGTCAGGCTCCCTGCTCAAAGGGGAGTCAGCCTCTCCCTCTCCCTCTGCTGTTCCCCCCTACTTGTGCTCTCTCTCTCAAGTAAATAAATAAAATCTTAAAAAAAGAAAGATCGGAGAATGAATAGTTGGATAAATGAATAAAATAAGGATTATTATTTTGTGCAACTTTAAATCACAGTTTTCATCTAAAATGGTATTTTTATTTTGTTATCTTCACTTTAAACATGAAATCTGATTTTCAACAAATTTCAGCCATTAGCATTTGCATTAGGGATAAATGCTTATGTTAGAGGGTTTGAAGTAATAGGCTCATATATTATCTGCAATTCCTATAGAGTTTTCTTTCAACCCCTAACAATGTGGCAACTATGTATTTTTAAATTTAATTTATAATTATGGAATTACTAATCAAACCTAATAGTAAATAGTAAAGTAACCTGATGCAGCATTGGTTTTCAGGTTCTTTTATTAGTAGCACTGAAGACCTTGTCATACAAGATCTCATACAGAATATACAAAACAGTAGAAGCAGAAACCATAGCCATTCAGGTTGAAGCTGAATTGGGGATACCCAGCCTTCACCCTTACTTTCCTCTCCCACTTTCCTCCTCTGGGTCTGCATTGTGTGCTTGCTGCATTATTTAAGAATATCCAATATCTGTTAAATAAAAAAAAAAAAAAAACAGAAAACAAAACGTGGTGGATGAAACTGACAAGGCGTATTAAGTATATAGATGGTGAACAATTCAGTTAGTGTCTAAAACATCAGTACTATTTATACAAAGTGGTAAGTATAATTAGAAAAGTATAATTAGAAAGTAAATCAGTAACTTGTAAGATATGGATATCTATCTCCTACATACAGAATAAGTGAAATATATGATAAAAAAAAAAGTAAATGGATTAAACAGAAGTATCACTCAGAGATGGAAACAGATACAAAAGACCAAGTCACAAGGTACAAATCATGTCACCTCCAGATTGAAAGGTATACTATCACTAAGTCAGGTCCCTATCTGTGACACACATCACGGTTCCATTTGGATCCCATGTTATGTTCTATCTGACATGCGCAGAAAAAAGGCAAGGCTATTCAGCAGATCAGTGAAAGTGAGAGCAACTGACCAGGTGCTGCCCCTGTATACCCCTAGTGGAACAAGAATATATTGGTTCCAACTGCCTTCCTTCACTAACCTCCTTGTTCAATGTATCTTGTAACTACATCTTCAATAATAAAGGCCAATGTGACAGGAGGGGTGGAGAGAGAGAGAGAGAGAGAGAATATATAAGTGTTGTGCAACACAGGATTCCAGTAGGATAGTCCTTTAACCGCTCCTGCACCCTACTGCAAGTATGTTAACCCATATGCATCTTTTTCTTCTTGCTTCTTGCTGTGTGTTCTCATTTGGTTCAATAAACTATGGGAATCAAGCACCCTAGTTTGGGTCTGTGAGTCTTTCTGTCCCTTGACTCTTAGGAATGTCTGTCGGTTAATATACTTGGACACTACCATTGCTTCAATGTAATTAACCACATGAAAGGGGTCCCCGAGACTGTCGTCTGTTTGGAAAACATGGATATAAGGCAATCTTACAAATCAATTAGCGGTAGCCTACTTTTGTAAGCCTTTCATTAATCTTAACTGTTAATCAATCATGGTTTAATCTAACAGGCTTTTATAGCATTCCCAGACTATATTAGAACACATTGTTTTTAAAAAACGTATTCTGAATTCTTTTCTAGGAATCTTATCCCTTACAGGAAATGCTGGTGTAGAGCTCTGACATTTCATTTCACTTTGGCATCAAAATACATCCAACTTTCTTCTCCGCTTTCAATTCTAGCCCTCTGACTTAATGCCTCTGACTTACATGCCTTGACATTCTATTAATGACGTATTCCAATAAAGAGCTGTCTTAATTTTCACTCTCCCTGATGAAAAACGTTTAAGATTTTAAAGTAAAAGTTTTTAAGTTTATTGCAAATATATAACATGCCTTTATAAGACTGTAAACATAAAATAGATTCCTAGAGTGTTGATGGACATTATATTAGGTTGAACTATCTGAAACTCACATTTTTGTAAATCAGATACTGAAAAAAAAAAAAACTCACATTTTTGTAAGTCAGATAACAGCCAGATATTGGCACTTTTATATAACTGAAACAAATCTGCTCCTCTAACCATTCTCTAGTTTAGACCCCCTAAAACACTCAATAATATTTCATCACCTGATTGAGAACTTCTAATGTTTCTATTGGCTCTTAACGCAATTTCTCTCATTTTGGACAATTTTAACTTATGGAAATTTCTTTCTAATTACAAATAAAAATCTGTATTGCTATAACTTCAGTTTATGAGTCAGGTGGTTATATTCCCTATCACGCAAGCCAGAACACTCTTAGTAATCATGATGGGACAGCAAGTGTAACCTGAGATAATACTGGGCACATAAACAAGTACAACCACCCTATGTATGTTTCACAATGAATATACGTGATTCCTCTTTGGCAAGCTATCCTTTAAAATAACTGATGATTTCTACTATTGTTGTTTACTTTCATTTTCATGAAGTTAAACATGACTCCATTTTCTTGGATCATTCCTCTGCTGGCAGAACTTTGAACTCTATACATTTCACTTGGTTTACTTTAAATATATTAAATAGGTATTACAAAGGAAGAGGAATCAAACTAAACTGAATTATAAGCTAAAGCTTCTCAATCACAAAAGGGACAAATTAGGGAACTGGTAAATGTCCCTAAGTTAATTCTTGGTTATACATTCTGGCTTCCTCATTTGGATCCATCTTTCCTTCTTCCTCTTCAGCCTACATTCTTCTCCTTATTTCCCCCCTTCTCTTATTATTATCTTGGGCCTGCAATGACAGAATTAATATTGTTTAGACTTACTTGCCTTTTTTTCTCATCACTAAAAATGTGCTGACCTGTCCTAGAATCCATGTGACTGAATATAGATTCCAGTATCCACCTACTAGCATCCTGTGTAGAAATCTATTTCTCATTTTGTACTGTCCTCTGTATAATTGAAATCAAACTGAGATGGAAAGAGTGCATGGCACTTTTACAGGGCTTTGTACCCAGGAGACACTCAATACATCAGTGGTTCTCACCTCTGCTATTTACCATATTCTTCCTTGGTATGTAGTCAAATGTCAAAAGATGCTAAGTGACTACAATGTGCAGGAATTTGCCTCCTATGTATCAAGAGATGTCTGTCTGGCAGTAAACAGTTATATCTGGCAGTGATACAATGTTGAAAGGTGATGATGTGAAATCTTTGAAATTGTGGTTATTTTTATAGGAACAGACACTGTGAGAAGTTTGTCTACTAGAGCAGTTTTAAAAAGTTAATTATTTTTTCTGTGTCTAGTGCAATAGCACTAATCCCTTCAATTAATTAATTGATTAATCCCTTCAAGAGTGACTCCAAAACTTTTACTGCTAAAGAGTTTGCCTCAAACAAGAAAAGTTTGAGATCCACTATAATACACGTTTATTTGAAGAATGCTGATTGGCCAATAAAAGTAAAAAAAAGAAAAAAGAGAATGAAGGGTATGTTTCCTATGTTCCTTTCTGGGTGAGGTGACATTTCTGTTAGTGCTGAAACTGAAACCATATTGATTTATTGCTCATACTTGCCTATTGCCTCTCTTAAAATTTATCATATGACCTTAAAAATCCTAAACTACCTACCTCCATATAAAATAATTTTATCTCTCTTCCCCATTACTTTGATATTGTTCTTAAATTTTTAAAATGTAGTCAATGGGGCAGCCCGGGTGGCTCAGTGATTTAGTGCTGCCTTCAGCCCAGGGTGTGATCCTGGATACCTGGGATTGAGTCCCCCATCAGGCTCCCTGCATGGGGCCTGCTTCTCCCTCTGCCTGTGTCTCTGCCTCTCTCTCTCCCTGTGTCTGTCATGAATAAATAAATAAAATCTTTAAAAAAAATAAAATGTATTCAATATTAACAGAAATTTTTGTAGTGGCAAATATGGACAGTATGAAATTGGAAATTCATTTCATGTTAAGAGGCCCGTTAAGTATGAGAAGCCAATTTGTTTATGTAAAGCTTTATTTTGGGACATAATCCTTCCCTTTAATAGAACATCATTTCCTCAGACTCCATGGGTTACTATGGTATCTTGCTTATATTTATTTCTGCTAATGTTCTTGAGTACATTAATGTTCAATTGTGAAATTGTTTTGACTAGCAGACTTGGCAGTCATTGCCAATGTGAGACAAAGAAAGCAGCTCCTTGAGCAACCAGAGTCATACAGAAATAAACAGAGGAACACATCATTGTCACAAGCTCATGTTAAATTGTCACAGCCTTATTATTTGACAAGATAACCATAAACCTGACAAAATGCCATGAACAATAAAAGTGAGTTTCAAGTACTTGTTGAGCATCTTTCTTCAAATTATCACTAGTCACTATGGCAAAAAAATAGTCTGCTTCTTTTGATCAAAAATATTTAATGATTTATAAAATTTGCAATTTAGAAAAAATACAGAATCCTCTTTCATTGATTCTGGTGATTTGAAAATCACATGGAAAAGATGAAAAAAGGTATATGCCAGCTGAGTGTAAATATTAAGGCTCTTTAAGATAAGAACCATCTCTTACTGATTTATTATTAATCCTTTTAACCATTTCATCTCTTGTAACTAAAATTGGATGTAAAATAATTGGCCCCTTTTTACATAAGGGTCTGATATACATATTACATGACACAACTAGCAAATTTGCTCACCATAGTTTCTGCAATACTTTTATCTCCCTATATTTCTATTTCAAATATGTGTTACAATTTTAGAATCTGTACTAAACATTAGAAAGACGCCTTAATAAATTTTAAATTCTCATGGTGAGACACTGTTTTCCCAACAAAATCAATGAGATGGAACTAAAGAACATTCCTGAACTCTGGGTACTTAACTTCTTGATAAAAGAGCCTGACAGATTAATTTAGCAAAGCCAATTCAGGTGTGAAACTGCATGTGGTGGAGATAAGCAGCATTTATGGGTTAGTCAGGGGACTTTTAAAAATCCAATTATTCTTGAATACCTTAAAAATTAATTAAAAAATAAAATTATACTTTGTCATGCACGAATGTCATAATACATAATAAAAAAGTTATATGAGATTTCTTTGTAACTCAGTCTTACTTCTGAAAGTGAACTTGGAAATATCTGTCTCACCATTTTTATTTCTTTACTTTTTTTTTTACTTTGTATTATGGAAATTTTAAAACACATTCAAAAGTAATATCAGTAAAATGAGCTCCCATGCACCCACCACTCAACTTTAACAATTATTAACAGTTTGCCAATCTTTCTCATCTATCTTCTCCTCGCTTATATTTATGAGAATATTTTAATGCAAATGTCACACTTAATATCACTTCACTTGTTTACCTTTTGGTATGTATCATTAGCAGGTAACGCTTTTTTCCTGTAACATTTACAAATATTATTATCCCATTTTACAATATTCCTAAGAATACTTTAATATCACCAAATATTTCATTCATGTTCAAATTCTGTGATTTGCTCATACATATTTTTTCAGTTTGTTGTTTAAATCAAGATAGCCTCTACCACCACACTCACTGCCAAGAAGACCTGGTATCGTTTTATTTGGTTGATATGTCTATTAAGTCTCAGCTGTCACCCCCCACTCCATTTTATCCATGTCATTTATCCTATAAAATTCCCACATTTCAGATTTGGCTGATTTCCTCCCTCTCACCCTTCTTAGTACCTCTTTTTTTGTGGAAGACTACTGGGGCTGAAAGAGATTCAATGACATCTGTTGTTACAGGATGAGATAATAGAAGTGTAGGAGTGGAACTCAAATCTCTGCTATTGAATCTATAGACTTATATAGTATAGGAAAGAAAAAGAGCAAGAAGTTTGGAGGTTGACACCTTGGACGAGGTGCTTAGATCCATTTAGTAGCTGAGTGACCTTAAACATGTCATCTAGACTCTCTAAGCCACATTTTCCACATATGAAAAATAAGAAGGAAAAATTCCTTCCCTTGCTCATAAAATACTTATTAAATGCTAGCTACTTTTACATTATTATTTTAAGTTATACTTCTTTTTTGTCTTTTTGGGAAACACCAGGTTGGTTTTGAGCAAAAACAGTACCATTTTTTGGAACCACTATAGGCCTGATGGTACAGTTAGAATTGGATGATGTATTGTTAATAGTTGCTAAATCTTTTTTAATATCAAATCAAGCACTTTAGTTCTCTCCTATCATTCTATCCCAGGTATGATCCATGGTATAAAGCCTGATTTGTAAAATGTTTAGAATTCCTCTCTAACTCTGTATTCTGTCTCTACCCTAATGTACACCCCCAAAAGTCATCTAGCTGGTGTGCATAACTCAGTGACACCATTTTCTCTTTTCACAACCCAGAAGAGTATATCTCATTATTAAGTTAATCTTCTTGATGCATTGTTTTTATACAACAGATTCTTATCACACGTTTAATAATTTTTCTTTTTTATTAAAATCTATTCACATTTGAAGGACATAAAATTAAGTTCAGTTTATTTGAAAAAGAAACACTTAATTGATTAAAATGTAGCTACTGTAGTAAGCTACAGTAATCTCTTTCCAGTTAAATAAAGCACTTATTGGAAAAAGGGAGGGATGCCATGAGGTTGTTACATCTTTACTAAGATTAACTAAAGCAGATTTCAGGTCTCTAGAATGTTATAAAAATGAAGGATGCAGAACATTCAGTGGAGTAGACTGCAGTGATAAATCCTGGAGCATGGTCAAGGAAAACAAGAACAGGAGACCCAGAAACCAAACTTTAACATCAGGTAATGCCTCACAATTTTGGAGCAGTTCTATTGATATGGTAGGAACCAAGGCTAAAATTGCAGTGGCATAAAGAATGAATTAGAAACAATGAATTTAAATTAAATTTGGAAGCAAATGATAGAGATAGATTCATTATTTGAATATGAAGGTGGCCTTGGAAAAAAGTTCATTTTCTTCCTCTCAGATAAGAGGAGGAAAGAGTGGCTGATTAAGGAGATAAACTTTGAGATGGAGATGGGTCCATGCCAGATGGACTCTCATTTCTTGAAAATATAATAAAGGACAGTTGGTTGAGTGCTGAGTTGAGTTTCTTGAGGAAAATATAAAGATTTCCAGGAGTTGGTGAGTGGATGTGCATGAAACTGATTTGGAATCATGAAGGGCTGATTGTGATTGGAAATTGTCTTTAAGGATGAAGGGCAATACTGTTAAGCAGTCTTTCTTGAGCACCACAATGGACCAGGAGCAAGCATGGAGTAAGTTGATGATCGAACTGAGAGTAAACAAGGAAAGACCCAAAGAATGTGACAAGACAGCATTATGGTAAGATCTGCTGTTAAAGAGACTTAAGAGGAGCTCCAACCAAGGCAGCATTATGGTAAGATCTGCTGTTAAAGAGACTTAAGAGGAGCTCCAACCAAGGTAGGAAGAAAAGGCTAAGAGTGAGCAACCATCTAAGAAGAAGGACTATGATGAGGTAGGAGGCTACGGTAGGATGAGAAAAAGACTGTGGTCAGAAAGGGCATTTTCAAAATTCAAGATCTTAGAGAAGGATCTTGGGAGTATGCAGCTGAAATAGTGAAGTCATTGGATTAGAGGAGGTTAAGAGTTTGTTAAATGGATTATCATCGAAGATACTAAAGTTATAATACATCAGGAGCCTTCAGAGACCTTCCAACAAAGACAAAGAAAAGAAGAAAGAGAAAAAAAGAACTGCAAAGAGAGGCCTTATAAGACTTCCCATGAGATGGAGAAGAGGGGGAGAATAACTCAAACAAGATGAATTTACATGTGTAAGAAACACAGAAAGAAAACTTCCCAGGGGGATCCCTGGGTGGCTCAGCAGTTTAAGCGTCTGCCTTCGGCCCAGGGCATGATCCTGGGGTCTTGGGATCGAGTCCCACATCGGGCTCCCTGAGTGGAGCCTGCTTCTCCCTCTGCCTGTGTCTCTGCCTCTCTCTCTGTATGTCTTATGAATGAATAAATAAATCTTAAAAAAAAAAAAAAGAAAACTTCCCAGGGGTACAGACTAAGCAGAAAGTCTTTGCCTATCCAAAGCAGCAGCTGGGTGGAATCACAACTTAATGTCACCTGACTCCAAAATCACTGAAAAACATTAGAGCAACAGTTCCCAAAAAAAGATTATGGAAAAAGTGGTTATAAAATGTGCATTATAAACATTTCTCAAATATAGATTTCTTCCATATTAAATTATTCTTTTAATACCTACAAGCATCAGTTCCTATTTAAGGTCAAGATCCTGCCAGATTTTGTTTTGTTAAGAGAAGAAAGCCAGAAGAAACTTCTCCAAGCAATATTTTATTTGAAATGTTATTTTTAAATATGGCCATCAGATCTCCTGAGATGAAAACTTACTCTGACAAAGTTTGTCATTGACTCGACTGAGGGACCTAAACAAAGGGAGAGGACTGCACAGAGACAAGGTGTCAACAGCTGCAAATAAAAATATGAGCAAATTCTCCCCATTGTATCTCAGCAGACAGTATGAAATGTTTGAAATAGTGATGACAAAGAATTAAACAGGCAACATTGTACAAGCCAGTATCATAGCAATTCCTTAAGCATAAAAGAGGTACACCTTTGTGAATTACCAAGCAATTCAGGACCAGGAAGTTAAGAGGTAGGAGACACACACCCCACCCCAGGGTCTGGCTCTGTAAAGTAAGAAAGTGCAATATCTAAGAGGGTGCAATGCTACAACCTCAAATACAAATTCAGAAGCTCTTTATACTTGGAGAACCAATCTGCATGGTAGGTCATAGCACAGAAAAATTCAAGAACGTGCAGAGTGGTTAAGAGTAAGGTAGACCAGGGACAACTGGGTAGTTCAGCCGTTGAGCGTCTGCCTTTGGCTCAGGGTGAGGTCCCGGTCCCCGGATCAAGTCCCACATCGGGCTTCCTGCATGGAGCCTGCTTCTCCCTCTGCCTGTGTCTCTTCCTCTCTCTGTGTGTCTCTCATGAATAAATAAATAAAATCTTAAAAAAAAAGAGAGTAAGGTAAACTAGACCAATGTTACTACCCGGGGAGCATTCCCATAGTAAGACAATGCTCAAACACCAACCTGAAGCATAAGATAAGACTCCATTTCCTGGATATGACAGCCCGAAAGCAGAGGTTTCCTAAGGATAGGGATTCAGGATGGGGATAGTGTACAGGCCAGGGATCTAGTCATTAGTAATGAAAGGAGACTTAGGAAAAGGCCCAAACACTGTGGACTAGGACACCATGTAATGACAGGAGGAATTGTTGAGGCTCGACAACTTCATGACGTCACAGGACTCCAGGCCTTACCTGTGGTAGTCAGTGATGAAGACTAGAAGGAAAAAGGCATCAGGGGAGCCTGGCTGATTTACTTGGATCAAGTATCCTGAGTTTGAGTGTGGAGCATCAGACACTGCATTGTAGCAGTAATGGAACGGGAGCAAAATTACTATCTAACTTGCCTTTTCTGGGGACTGAGGGTGGCCTAGTCTGATACGAATACTATTAAGAGAGCAATTTCCAATGTTAACAAAGTAATGGAAGGCAAAGCCAAATGACAAGGGGTCGGTAGAGGAAGGAGGGAAAAAGAGGGCAACAGTGTAAATTACTTCTTCTATAGTCTACTAGTAGAGCACAACTCCTTGTTTGAGAATTCAAACTTATCATTAGGTTATCATTTTTGGACATGGTGGAATTATAAACACAAATGCCAAGGGCAGTTCAAAAGCTGTGGTAAAACCTGAAGACGATCCCCTGGATGAATGAGAATAAGAAGGCTATTTCATAGATTTTCCTTAAAGTGAAAACCACAGACCCTTGCAATATATGATAGCATTCCATCAGAGAAATGTAGAAGTAAAGGAATAAAGAAAGGTAAAGAATGGTACCTGGGAATAGCAAAATTGAAAACTAGGTAGTTTTTTTTTTTTTTTCTCATACTTGAGCTTATTTGAAGGCAGTGAAGAAGAAATCAAGGGAGAGACAGTTTATAAATAGTTTATCAATGTAATATCTGGGGGAGAAACATGATTTAGCAAAGCAAGAGAAAAAAAAAAGAAAAGCAAGAGGAAATGCTTGTAGCACAGGAAAATAAATTAGACTTTCACTTAATGACTAACTCAAGTGAGCAAATCATGTACTACTGCTTAAAGGTACTAAATAGATATGTAAAAGGACAGAAACTAATAAATACTAATGGATCCTTTGTCTTAATCATCCATTCAATCAATAAATATTGACTAAGCATTTCGGAAATGATGGAGCAGAAATATGAACCAGATGTGTACAAATGTGTTCAAAATTTAAAATTTAGTTAGGTAGATAAATCCACGTAAAAGATTAATGAGTAATTCCTTGTAGCGTATACTTAGTATTATTTTTTGTATGTAATGTTTAAAAATTTGTATGTGCATTCATTCATGCATCAAATTAAAATGAATAACTCTCAAAGATTGATATGATAGGCTCTATAATGAATATCAGCACAAATACTTAGATATCCATATAGAAAGGATAAACTGTAGCCTCTACCTCACAAAAATTAATTTCAGGATAAATCAGAGGCCTACACATAAATGATAAGATTATAAAGCTCACAAAAGAAAATGGTAAAGTATTTTTACGACATCAGTGCAGACAAAATTTCTTGGGACACCAAAAGCACGAGCTATTAGGAGAGAAAATTCATAAAGTTAATCTCACCAAAATTAAACTTCTGTTCTTCAAAAGAGACCATTAAAAATTCCATCAAATAAACATAAAGGCAAGTCACAAGCTATACAAAATTATTTATCAGACATATATCTACAAAAGACTTACACACAGAATATATAAAGAGCTCTACAAATCCATAATAAACAGAAAACAACCTTAAAAAAAGGACAAATATATCAAATGCTTCACAGAAGATACACGAATGGTCAATAATCAAATAAAAAGATATTCAACATAATTATAGTCATCGAGGAAATGCAAATTAAATCCAATGAGTTACCACTTTGAACCTACTAGAATAGGATAAAATTTTCTTATCAAACATTGATAAGAAAGTGAAGCAAGCAGAACTCTCCTACATTGCTGATGGAAGTAAAATTTTATTACTACTTTGGAAATTAATTTGACAGTTTTCATAAAGTTAAATATACAACCTCTTTATGACCCAGCCAGCCCGCTCCTTGGTATTTACCCAAGAGAAATGAAAACATGTGTCCACAGAAAGATTTGTACAAGAACGTTCATAGTACCTTTTATTCACAATGCCCCCAGTGGAAATAACCCACATCTCCACAACAGGAAAGCTGATGAACAAACTGTGGTGTTTTTACACAATGAAATAATAACATTTAGAAATAAGCTCTAAAAAAATAATCATGTACCGATACCCAAAACAACATGGATGAACCTCCGAAAGTATTATGTTGAGCTACAATAGCCAAATACAAAAGAGTGCGTAGCAAGTGATTCCACTGACATGAAGTTCTAAAGTAGGGAAAACCAAGATAAGATGATGGAAATTAGAAGGTTTCCTGGGGCGCCTGGGGCGCTCAGTTGGTTAGGCCTCTGCCTTCCCCTAAGGACATGATTCCAGGGTCCTGGGTTTTCAAGATTGAGAAAAACTTTTTGGAGAGATGAAGATATTCAGTATTTTAATTGGAGTTATGGTCACCTGTATGCGTAACCATAAGGTTCCACTGAACTAAATATCCATAATCTGTGTATTACTGTATATAAATTATGCCTCGGTTAATAAAAATAACTGAAATTGGACCAAATGATTCCTAGGAGTCTCTTCCTATTCTAATATTTTTGTCAAGACTGCAACAATTTATAAAAAAAAAAAAAAAAAAAAGACTGCAACAATTTTCTAAGTATTAGCTTCCATAAAAAAATAACTATTGAAAAAAATAACTGTTGAAGGAAAACTATACATTATACTTGGAGCCATTTGCATGTTACTATCTTAAAGTTTAACATTCTGTAGCTTTTTAATGAGTTTCCAATTGCAACTAATGAATTCCCCAAATAAAATGTTAACTCATGTAACTCAGATGTCATTCTCCATCTTCAAATCTTCCCATTTATCTTCTTCAGAATTAAACTATGAAAATCCTGCTTTTTTGCTATTATGACTCTTACTATGAAATCTTTTATTACTGATATTTTCATATTTTTAAAGGTCTTACCATGTTAGCATAGTTGTATCCAAATCAAAACTGGGTAGTCACTAATCTGAACATAGCATTTGCTTAGACTTTCAAAATGTATCCACAAAGGCACATACAACAATTTGAGAATCATTTTTGACAAAAATCTTTAAAATTCATTTTTATGAATATTAAGCCATTGCAAAGGAGAAAAGGGAAGAAATTGTTTTGTTTAAACCCCTTTTATGACTACTCTCAAAACTTAAATAATAAATTCCCTTTTTAGTAGCACAAAGCACAATTTTTGAAACCTACTTAATCTTTGAGATAATTCTCACATGCTACATTAACACCAGCTCTTTTTAATTTTCTTCCACTTAGGAATCTAAATTGAACATGCTGAATCGCAACCCTTTCCAAAAATAAAAAATAAATAAATCACTCTTAAACTACTCATATCCATGCTTCACGCCAAATTTCATAAGATAGAAAAATGACATGATTATGATTTCTGAAATAGGTTTAATAAAACAGTTACAAATGTCCCGGAATGTTAAAAGCCAAATATTAGATGCAATTCCTTCTCATTCTCTCTCCCATCTTGGCACCAATTACAAATGTTAGTTTTTTTCCAAGTGAAACTGTGTGACTATAAAGCTACTGAGAGAGATCATGAGAGCTCATGGCCCTTGCTGACATGAGCTCTACAGATCCTTTCCTTCAAGCTCAGAAACTACACAATCCCAGCTGTTCAAATGTCTGACAGAAATAAGGGCTTGGAAGAGTTCCATCTGGCTGAACTTTAACAGCACAAACAGGAATAAAGCAATGCTCACAGGCAAGGATTTTATAAAAGTAAATAATCTGCAAATGGAGGAAATAAAAATGCATCATTCTGTAAAGGTTAAGTGGAAAAAAATGCACAGTAACATAATATAAGGATTTAAGCATAAAGTGTTAATACGGCTACGTATTAACGTTCTTAATTTTGAGACAGAGATGCTCATGTGATATTTATGAAATATCTTTTCTTTCCAAAAGTGGATATGTGTCAGGATCATCTTACTTGGTCAAAAGCACCAGGTGTGGACTCTGTCTGGATGAAGATCTTTTCTATTCATCCATGATGATCCAGAGACTTGAATGAGCACCTCACTTCATGCCGACTCATAAGCAAGCCTAGAGATTCTGGATCACCATCATTATGACACACTTTGAAGCACAGCAGATAAGATCCACCAAAATCTTAGGACACCTGGGTGGCTCAGTTGGTGAGCATCTGCCTCTGGCTCAGGTCATGATCCCGGGGTCCCAGGATCAAGTCCCCATCAGGCTCCCTCCCTGCAGGGAGCCTGCTTCTCCCTCTGCCCCTGTCTCTGCCTCTCTCTCTCTCTGCATCTCTCACGAATAAGTAAATAAATGACTAAAATCTTTTTTTTTTAATCTGCCAAAATCTTATTCTTTTTAAGTTCTCTTCTCTTCCTACACCCCCTGCTTTACGTTCTCCACGAGTACCTTGCCTTGTCATGCCTCTCTGCCCTTATTCGTGTTCTCTCTGGTCCTCTCCACCCGACACCAGTTGACCTTACAAGATTCAGCTCCTCTTTAAAGTTTTCTGTTTCCTGTCCAGGTGGAATAAACCATTCCCCCTGCCCATTCTGATTCATCACCTAGGTCATTTGAGAACAATGACATGCGTGCGAAGCTTCATACCAGATTTACAAGTTATCTTAAACAGGATCATTTAAAGGGTCATTTTGAAAAATCTTTTTTTTTTTTGAAATTTATGTTTTAAGCAACCTTATGTTGTTTTCCTCTTGTTGATTTTTAATAATCATTTACGGGCTTTTTAATTGGGAAAAGTATTTCTTCACCTTTGGGATAATTATAAGATACTGATGGGAACGTATAAAATCCAAGTCATAAGCTAATAAGAATTATGGTCATTGCATAAAGCAATGATAATACCACTGAGTAAATCTCAGCAGGCCCATGATCAAGGCCCATGACCAAGCTGTTTCAAGTGCACTGAAGATCACCTGAGAACATACCACATCCTAGAGTGAAAAGTCAGACATGGCACATGTTGGTGTGAGACACTAGAAAAGAATGCCCATCGATTCATAGTCAAGATCACTAGCCAGAAGTCATGGTTGTATTTGAATAAAACAATGATTGCATTGAGAAGTTGTAATGAACTCAGAGCATTTAAGGATCAGCAGGTGATCACAAAAGGTATGTAGGTAATAAATTATATGATTAGTTTGATATGATGTGATAGATTTTCATTAATCATGAGTAGTTTTATGGGGAGTTGGTTTTGTTTTGTTACATTTCTCAGAAGAAAGAGAACCAATGGAGTTCTGATAGATTTTAGGCACTCGTGAAGTTGTTTTTCACCTAGTATGCTGGGAGAAAAGAGGATTTTCTCCACCTCCCATCATACCCTTTCCAGACTAGACACAAACTTCTGAATTTGTTATTAGGACATCATATCATGTCAAAATATGATTTTGAATGGTTGCCAGAGAGATCAGTGAAAAGTCCCTTTATATGGTTCTGGATGGTGGCAACTGCTTTCATAAAGGTCCTTATTGAATCTGTCAGCGTGAGGGCATATGTTACACATAACATAGGGATTCCTCATAAGACCTGTATTAACTTTGTTCAATTTTGCTACCAAAGAATAATTTTATGTCATTTTAATCTTTAACTCATTTTATTCTTGCATAGAGATATTCATTGTTTCTGGACTACATGGGTTTTTTTTCCACTAGTACCTACTCAATATTTATTTCTGTAACAATTATTGTTTACACTATTTCCACCTGGCATAATATTAAAAGTAAGTTTTAGCAATAATCAAATACGTATCTGTGGTAGGCAGAATTCTAAGAATAATCTCCAATGATCATTATTCTTTTGTAACCTCATTTCTTTGAAAATGAGTAGAACCTGTGAGTATGACGATGTAGCTGTGATTCCTGCAGTGATGATGATATGTTACATGGAAAAGTTAACCTTCACATAGGGACATAATCCAGGTGTCCTAATCTAATCACTCAAGTCCTTTAAAAGTAGAGAGTTTTCCTTGGATGGGAGCATATAAGGAAGGCAGAAGAGAGGTTAGAGAAATTCAAAGCAAGAGAAAGATTTGATTCATCATTTGAAGATGGAGGGGCCACATGCAAGGACCAAGAACAGTCCTAGAGGTTGACGTGAGGCTCCTGGCTAACCGCCATTGAGGAAACAGGAAAATCTGCCCAATTAAGAACAAACTTAGAAGCATACTCTTTCCCAGAGTCTCTAAACAAGAGCCCTGCCTGGCCCACACCTTGATTTCACTCTTATGATACTCTGAGCAAAAAACCCGGCCTTATGTGCTCAAATTTCTGACCTACAGAATTCTGAGCTCATAAAAGGTGTTGTTTTGAGCCGTCGTCTGTGGTGATTTGTTCCTTAGCTAAAGAAAACTAATACAGCATCTAAAACCATGAACATGCAAGCTTGGTTTACTATCTAGAGAAAAGAGCTCAGTTTTAGGGATATTTTCTTTTTGCACAGAATATTTCAAGAACATGTTGTTATTCATCGAACATCTAACTTTTCTCTTCTGGAACTCATACCGTTATTCCTAGGAAGTTTAACCAGACATTTCCTAAAATATGAACTACAACATCTTGCATAATTTAATAATTAAAAGTCTGAAAATTAATATTTTGGGAAAAAATTTGGGAAAAAAATTTTTGATAGAAGATTACATTTGGTAAATTAAAAGTGTCCACAGCTTAATTACTGCAACTCACAGGCAAGATAATCACTAGGTACTCCTCACCACCAACATAATAAAATCCAGAATCTGCATCTGGAACCTCATTCTGGTCCTAAATCTTCTGCCCACCTCATTTATAATTAATCCTCTTCTCAGAGCCTCTCCATACTCTGAAAATCTCTTTGGTTTTCTCACACAGTCTTTCTACTATTCCTTTCATCAATATCTGGACTCCCTTTTCATCCACTCTTCCTATCTAATTTCCACCCTTCTTTCTTTTTCTTTTTTCAACTTTATTAAGGAATTATTTACAAATATAATTGTATATATTTATAGAGAACATTATGATTTGACATATGTATACATGGTGCAATGACTACTGAGATCAAGATATAACTAACGCCACCAGATGTCACATAATTCTTCTTGTGTGTGGGATAAGAAAGTTTAAGATCTACTCTCAGCAACTTTCAAGTATACAATACCACCTTATGAACTAACGCCATCATGTTGTACATTAGATCCTCAGAAGTTATTCTTCTACTAACTGAATGTTCGTGCCCTTTGGCTTAAATCTGCGTGGATATACATCCATTCATCCACTGAAAGACATTTAGTTTTTTTCCATACCTTGGGTATTGCAAATAACGCTGCAATAAACATAGAAGTGCAATTATCCCTTCGAGATATTGACTTCATTTCCTTTAGATACACCCAGAGGTAAGAATGCTGGATCATATGGTAACTGTATTTTTAGTATTTTGGTAAACCACTATGTTAGTTTCCATAATGGCTGTATCAATTTACATTCCCATTAACAGTGAAGATTCCCTTTTCTCCACACCCTTTCTAACATTTGTTATTTCTTGTCTTTTTAATACTAGACATCCTATGAGGTGATATTTCATTGTGGTTTTGATTCACATTTCTCTGATGACTGGCGATGCTGAGCACCTTTTCATGTACCTATTGGCCATTAGTATGGAACCACAAAAGACCCTACAAACCTGGAGGCATCACATTTCTTGATTTCAAACTATTTATAAAGCTATAGTAATCAAAATATATGGTAAGGGCATAAAAACCAGTACATAGACCAGTAGAACAGAACAAAAGGCCCAGAAATAAACCCACACATATACAGTCAACTGATCCTTGACAAGAGCCCCAAGAATATACAATAGGAAAAGAAGAGTCTTTTCAACAAATGGTATTGGAAAAACTCAGTATCTATATGCAAAAGAATAAAATAGGATCCTTAACGCAAATGGATTAAAGACTTAAATGTAAGACCTAACATTATAAAACTCCTAGAAGAAAATATAGGGGAAAAACTCTTTGACATTGATCTTGGCAATGATTTCTTGGATATGACACACAAAGTAGAGGCAACAGAAGAAAAAAAATAAACAATTAGAAGAACATCAAACTAAAAAGCTTCTTCAGAGCAAAGAAAACAATCACAAAAAGAAAAGGCAGCCTAAGAAATGGCAGAATATATTTGCAAGCCACATATTTATCAGATTAATATCCAAAAGAATTAAAAACCAAAATGTATAAAGAACTAAAAAGCAAAAAAGCAAGCAACTCTATTTAAAAATAAGCAAAGGACCTGAATAAAATTTTTTTCACCCAAATTTCAAGACCTGAAGTCCTTCCTGATAATCTTCTCCTGCTCTCAAACTCTCTTCCTTTTCTGAATTCCTCAGTACTTCTTATCTGTGCCCAGTTATCTTGTCATCATATTTATTTCTTTTATCTCAAATGCCATCTTGAACTATTATTCAATTCATATTATCTCTCTGTATGGACTATATACTCACTGAAGGCTGAGCTCATATCATAAAAATAGGAAATGATTAGTATTTGACAGTTTGATTTTTTTTTTACAAATATAAAGAAACTTTAAAAATATTTAGAACTTACGTCTAATAAAACACAAAGAAGTAAATGAAATCACATTTTAGCCATGACTGGAGGAAAAAGCAAAAAGCTGATTGAGTGTTCTACAAAAGTTCATACTCATTTAAAAAGTCTGTGTTTCTTTACAGAATACTTCATGTGAACAACTTTTAAACAGTTTTTTAAGAAAAAGCAAATACCTACATTATTTCCTTGCACTGAATCTAAAACATCATCAGTGTAAGACACACTATTATTTTTATATCACTAAAAAGAAACAAAAATTGCCATTTCCACTGTAACAAAATAACTTCTCATCACTTTGGCATTTATTTTATCAGACCAGGTGATTTGGCAACTACTCTTACCATTGCCTGGGGAATGAGAAGTAATGCTTGTTTATATGCCTAAGGAACAGCATAACACAGCTTTACCTACTTGTGAATATCCCCGTAGAGATCTCTACACATTTTATTACTGCTTTGCAAGAAAACAGATACTTAAGGTCACTTATTCCATAATAAATGTTTGCTCCAATGTCAAATATAGGCCCCAGTGCTTTTTGTGTGCACTGGGGCCTATATTTCTGTGCATTTCTGTGTCTTTTTGTGTGCACAATTACTTTTCATTTCAATGTCATCTTGAGTATGGTATTTTGAGGAGCAGCAAACTCAACATGTGTAGTAAGAATAATGCACCTGACACAACTGAGATGATGATAAGATGAACAGAAATGGAAAAAATTATAAATGGGCTGGCAATTATGTCAAATAAAATTGCTGGTTTTGTAGGTCAAAAATTATTCATACAATATTTTCAACGGTGATTTCATATTGTTTAACCTAGTTTGTCATGGTTGTCATCTCTCTAAAAGGCATTTTAAGACCCAATTTTTTAAAAAGTCTGATTTCAGGGACATTATAATATAGGGGGAAAATGCATGAATTAGGAAAAAATGTATTTTTCAATAAACTCTTTACCAGAAAAAAATATTATATGTGATTTTAAGAATTATTAGTGTTAGTGTAAGACATAAGAGAAAATTTCTGGAATAACAAATCAGATTAGGATTTTGCCATTTGCAACAACATGGATAGAGCAGAGAATATAATGCTAAGCAAAATAAGTCAGCCAGAGAAAGACAAATGATTTCACTCATATGTGGAATTTAAGAAACAAAACAAATGAATAAAGAGGGGAAAGAGAGAGAGAGAAAGAAAACAAGAAACAGACTCTTAACTATAGACAACAAATTGATGATTACCAGAGAGGAGATGGGGGGATATGGGTAAAATAGGTGATGAGGATTAAAGAGTACACTTATCAAGATGGAAAAAAAATAATCTAATAAAGGTAAAGGAAGAAAGAAACCACATTAGAAAAGTTGTTTCACAGACTAGTTCAAAAATCAATGGGAAAAAATATCCTCTACCTGTGTATCAACACTCCAGTGTCTTTTTGTCTTTTTTTCTCATCATATGATACAATGTCTAGTATTGGAGTCACATGTACAAGTCTTATTATATCTTCTACTGGATAGTAAATTCTTTAAGATCAGGGATGAGTTTTAGATCACCTTTGTATCTCTTTCCCCAGCTAGCATGGTGCCATGAACAGAAAAGGTGATCAGTACCTACTTGATGGAATGAATGGATACTAGGTAAATGCCAAAGGAGTATGATACAGACTCTGCACATACAATTTGTTTAGAGATAAAACCAACTTGCATAGGACAAAAAAAAAAAAGTCATATTCTAAGAATAGTAAGATTTCAGAAAATAAGGAGCATTACTTCCAAAGAGGTTTACATGAAAAACATGGAATTTCAACTGAGTTCAGAAAGGATGGAAGTGGTTTAAACAGATGAAGCTAAAATGAAAAACTGAAAAATTGTATTTGACACTGAAAAAATAATAAAGATACATGGAATTATAAAAAGAATTAAAACTTAAATTGGATGAAGTCAGTGAGGAAATTCCTATTCTACTCTTGTAGAACAGTTTATATTTAAAATGTGCTGTTTTGAATTATGACCACTTAAAAGAAAGATGTGTAATATTCACTGTTATTACTGAAAATGGACATAAGCATGAATTATAATGTAAACTGTCAACCACAACTATAAAAATTTGATCTATTTTGCCACTTAACTCCTATTGACACAAAAACACAGAGTCCGGCGTTGTGATAAGATGTGAATGTAACACCACCAAATAGGCTTCAAATTTATTATACTTTTTTTATACTACAATGGCCCCATGTTAAATCATTAACATTGGCTCTTTGCTGCTATTATATCATGAAAAGCGCTTTTGCAAGTATGGAGGTCAAGTTCTTTGGCAGAGTTGAATTGGGGTTCTTTATAAAAATAGTATATTGCTTTATTTTCAGCATCCTGGACTGAACTGCACACTGAGATGATTACAGTAATTTGTGATCACTCTCCCCAGAGCCTCCAGGAACGCCTGAATAGGTGTGGGCTACAAGCAACTACTTAGGTCTCAAGTCTGTCTTATTACTTTTAGTGTAGAGGAATATATTGCTGTCTCAAATCTTGCTAGCTTTTCATTACTACCTTATTACAGCTAATGCACACAAATAGTTTGTATCCTATATATTTTTTACATATAGAAATCTTGACCTCTTTTTTTCCACAGTTTGGATTTCAACTTAGAGTTTTATTAACTATGTAACTGTGGAAAGTTACTAAACTATCCTAAGCTTTAGTTTACCTATTTATAAAACAGGGTGAATAATACCTATTGACCCGTCCTATCGACTTACTGACTTACACTCTTGACCATCAATGACTAAGTGGTCTCAAATTGGAAAATAACGCTAATGTTTTCAACATTATGGCATAGTTTTCTCTTGGAAAGAATGTGGCCTTTCAGTCTAGTCTATAATTGGTAGATTTTGAAGGACTATTTTTTATTACCCATTTCTCAGTATTTTTTTAAATCATTGTTTTTTCTTCACTGACTTTTACAGTTTCTTACAAACTCACATTCAATTAACTATGTTTTTTTGGTGTGAGAAATTCTATGAATTTTGGCATATATATAGATTCATGTATCATCACTCACTATCACTCTCAGAATACAGAAGTGTTCCATGAGCCAAAACTATTCCCTTATGTTGCCCTTTTGAGCCAAATTTCCCCCCTAAATCCTTATCACCAGAAACTACTAATATGCTCTCAATTTTATGAAATTTTAATAATGAAATTAATACATGCTTATTCTAAAGAGTTAAAATATATATACATTTAAAAGCTAGTATGCTCCCATTCCTTTTATTAATCTATACCTTTAAGCTAATCAGCATTAATACTATGGTATATATCATTCAACAACTTTCTCAATACTCAATTTACAAGGGCATTTATACATATACTTAAAACTTATAAAGTCCCATTTCTTTTTCTTTTTATTGAAACCATTCTAATACAGGTTTTACAGCTTACTTTTTCAATATTCATCAATTTGGGAAATACTTTCAGATTTATATAGAGATCTATTTCTTTCCTTTTAATAGTTGCTGAATATTCCACAGCTTGATCATATGATGCACAATGATTAGTAATAATTGACTTTTATCTTTAATTCCTTGTCATGTCATTGAACACATTTGTATCAGGCTTTGTGCTGATTTGTGCTTTTCCCATGACTAAATGGAGACTGTGTCCTTGACATAGAACAGATACTGAGCAAACTAGTGTTTTGTTTTGTTTTTTTCTTTTTTCTTTCCCAAGCATCATCTCAAGTTAGCAACCTCTCTGACATGGTGGCAAGAGATTTGCACATTTTAGACTATACTTCTACAAAGTGAGAAACATTTGCTAATTTCTACACAAACCCTTTAGGAATAATGCTCCAAGATGATGTGCCTTTGTTTATGGCAGCAGAAAGAGCTTCCAGCACACAAATATGTTCGTTATCTCTTTCCTATTTACAGCTTTGCTCACAGGAGTCTCTCAAAGTCTCTTTAGATTCTGTAGCCTTAATTAGCCATCCAGATGAGTCTCAACAGCAACCCTGAGGGCAGATTTCCAATTAAGCCACTAAAGAACTAAGTATAGCAATGTCTTTATTCAAAAGAATCATTCTATTTTGGCAAGAGGAGAAAGTGAAATTATATCTTGAGTTTAACTACAATGGAGAGAAAGACCGGTTAGGGAAAAGTCTAGGAAATTGAGGCCAAAACAGCAAGCAGGAAAGGACCACTTGCTGGGGTGAATAATAGTGGACATTATCTTAATTGATCTGCTCTAAACCTGTCACAAAGTTCTTTTTCTTTCTGTTTTTTTTTTTTTTTTTTTTTCACAAAGCCTAGTAGACAATACCACCTTTGCCAAAAATATCAGAGCATCTGTGACCTACCAGTCCAGTGCAAAACATTAATAACTTCTACCAGAGGGGAGTTTTTACTATTCCATCAGTGTTCAGTTTTTGTTATAAGTCCTTACTTATGAATCATAAATGTATATTTTTTAAAAACTTATAAACCCAAAATGGATTAAAGATCTAAATGTGAGACATGAAACCATAAAAATCCTAGAAGAGAGCACAGGCAGTAATGTCTCTGACACTGACGGTAGAAACAATTTTCTAGACATATCTCCTGAGGGAAGGGAAATAAAAGAAAAAATAAATTATTGGGACTACGTCAAAATAAAAAGCTTCTGCACAATGAGGCAAATAATCAGAAAAACTCAAAGGCAACCTACTAAATGGGAGAAGATGCTTGCAAATGATATCTCTGATAAAGGATTAATATCCAAAATATTTAAAGAGCTTACAACTCAACACCCAAAAAGCAAATAATCCGATCAAAAGTGGACCAAAGATGTGAACAGACATTTCTCCAAAAAACATATCCAGATGGCCAACAGACACATGAAAAGATGCTCAACATCACACATTATCAGGGAAATGCAAATCAACACCACAATGAGGTATCACTTCACACCTTGAGAAAGGCTAAAGTCAACTACACAAGAAACAACAAGTGTTTTAGAGGATTATAGAGAAAAAGGAACCATGGTGCACTGCTGGTGGGAATGCAAACTTGTGCAGCCACTGTGGAAAGCAGCATGGAGGTTCCTCAAAAGGTTAAAAATAGAACTACTGTATGATCCAGTAATCTTACTATTGGCTATCTGCCCCCAAAATATAAAAACACTAAATCAAAGGGGGAAAAAGAGAAAAATCAAGAAACAGACTCTCAACTACAGAGAACAAACTGATGGCTACCAGAGAGATGGTGGATGGGAGGATGGGTGAAATACGTGATGGGGATTAAGGAGTACACTTGTGATGAATACTGGGTGATGTATGGAATTGTTGAACCACTTTCTGTATTGCATACTTGAATATTACACTGTATGTTAACTATATTGAATTAAAATTAAAAATGAAATAAAACTAAAACTAAAAAGAAAACCCTGTATATCCTCCAAGACCTTTGTCCACAGAGTGAGACAAAGGACAGTTTTAATTCTGGGTGTTACATGTCATTTTTTAATAATAATGATAACATTTTTTAAAAACCCAATAAAAGTATGCTCTGAAAATGACCTTGGTAGATACAAAATAAGCCAAAAAGAAGTTTCATGCTGCAGATAGACTAGAAGTTCATCCAACCCCCAAATCTGATAGCCCCACCTTTTTCTCTCTTGGATACTTTTTGCCTAATGGCCCATGAGAAAAGCGGAAGGGAGAAATGTGAGAAATGCATGAAATTTTTTATATTCCATAGATCAAGTTTTGAGAGAGATGACTCATTCTTTGGCTCACAAAATGATATCCCTAGAAAAATCCTTCTATATCAAAAAGAAGAAGCTCAACTTTTTCTCTCACCTGACAACTTCAATTTTTCAACTCACTTTATAGTGAGTTTTTCGAGTTCCCTATATCAAGAAAAAATTCAACTATGGGATGGAACACATCATTTTTGATCGCCGTTGTTCAGTCTGGCTTAAAATCATTAGCTTTTCGAGGTCTTAAATTAAATATCAATTAATCAATCATTCATAAAATTATAATTAACAATTCGTCAAGTTATCAGACAAAAAAGTTAGTGCCTTTGCTTTTTGACCTTTTGTTCTGGCCAGTTCCACATGGACACAGTGGATGAGGGAGACCTGAGGTGGAGCAGAGATGAGGAGATTTCAAGTGAGGTGCTAAAGGAGAGGTAACAGGTGGATATTCCTGGAAGGCACCGGGAAGACAGAGTGAGAGCGCTAAAAGGTGGGCAATCCCATAGGAGGCACAGACTAGTCTAGAAGTGATTCCAAAACCAGTTGAGAAACAAACAGGGAGTGAGAGGATGAAATCAAGCCTGACCGATGCCAGAAACTGCATTAGAGATGCAAGCCGACAGAAACTAGGACCAGAACATTCTGAAACCAGGAAAACTTCTAGAAGGAGATTAACTGCTTCAAAGTCACTTCAGCCCAGTCATTACAGGTACAAGTAGATGAAATCCATGAAGTCTCATCTATGCATAAATTCTAATTAACTTCTCCAAATGAAAATGCCAAGTGAGGGGGAAGAGACAGAGATCAAATGGAACAGGCCAGTCAGGCCAGTGGGGGCGGGGGGGGAACAGCAGCAACAGGAGCGCTTCAGACCCTTGGCCCTGCACCACCCGGCACCTCACCCAGACCTGCTGGTTCTGAATCCGCCTTGTACCGGGGTCTCCGGGTGAACTGCTGCCGACGACCACCTGAGAAACACTACTGTAGTCCCATCAAACCAACCTGTAGCTTCAGCCACAACAGCCAGCTCACCATCCTGAAAAACTCCGGGTGCTCCGTAAACTGCCTGCTGTTTCTTGCCTCTGAGAAGCCCAAATCCCTTCCCTTCCACCTCCCGGCTCCTGTCCTCCTCCGGAGTGCAGGTACTTTCCACCCCTACCACGAAGCCTTCCTTGACTCTTCCACTCAGTCCTTTATCCCCCAATAAATTCACAGGAATCTTCCAGTATCACTTATTGGTCAAGAGTCACCTATTAATTTGTGATGCTTCCCATCTTGGTATCTTGTATTATTATTATTATTTGAGGATTTAGATAGGTTTAGACTATCTTTAGGGGATAGCATAGTCATGCTGCTTGAGAATGGTTTCTTCATACGGTGTCTGGATTCTATGCAATTCATTCACGAGACTAATATAATAGAACTAAAGCCTTACTGAAGCCTGGAAATCTGTCTACAAATACAATTAAGGTGTTCATTAAAATATATGAAATTGTGCACAGGTCACAGCCAGACAGCTTAGCTAAAACATGAAGAACAATCAATATGAATAAATCTGTTTCAATTTGTAAGTTCAAGTGTTTTTTAATGTTCTGTGTGTAACTAGATTTGTAGCTAGAAACATGTAAAAATTTAAAAGGTTCTCTAACTTATCTTAATCTGGTATCTTAATCTAGTATCTACTGTATCTTGAGAAAAATTAATGATTTATTATTCTTGGTATTATAAGAGACTGGCCACATAGCCTTTTACTACTATAAATCAACACCATTGACATAATGAATTGAAGCTGGCAAACAAGTATGAGAATATGGTACAAAACACTGTTATGCACTGTTAAGCCTTTAAATTCTTCTTTTAGATTCTATTTGAGTCACCCTCACCGAAGTATCACTTAAGAGTAATATAATTAAGAGAATGAATACTATTGAACATCTAGCATGTTTTCTAAGTCTAAAATATAATAAATCTGATTATATACCGCAATTTCAAATACGATTCAGTTACTCAACTAATCATTCCTATTTTTAAACATAAGATTACAATACCATTTGCACTTTCCATTTCATGACTGTTTCTCCACAGGCAAAAAAAAAAAAAAAAAAACCTTGGCATTAGCATTTTATAATGGAATCTAATTAACTTAGGGAATTTAAATTTAGGTAGTAAAAATTGATGACTGGTGTTCAATTCAAATCCAGAAAATATAATTACTACAATTAACGGAGTATATAAATTGCATGATTAAATTTGAAAAGAAAGTGAGAAAATGAAAAAAAAATCTGGCAATCAGATTACTTTTTAATGATTAATAATAGAAGATACTCTCTTTTATATATTGTGTTTACTTCTAGAAAGGTGAATTTCTGGACCAGAAACTTCTGGGCCAGCATCTAATTGGACCATTAGGAAGATCACTCTGTCACTTCGCTTTTTATTAAGATAGGAAAATAAAAAATTGAATTGTAAAAGACTCTTGGAAGCTATAGATATCTCTCCAGTCCAATGCACAATGATTTTTAAATCGTCTCTCTAAACTGTCTTGGTTATAGCATAACGTGTGTAGGTAGGAATAGCATTCTCCTGTTAATCTGTTTTGGCTTCTGAATATCAACACATGTTCACTTTATCTCATCTCCCACAGATACTTTATAGTAACATTCTGCCCTCTGCTCATCACTACCTCCGCTTGTGGATAAATCACTCACTCCTCAGGTAGTTGACATGGTAAAGTACTAAATTAAGTACCCCAGTTAGAGCAAAAGCTAGAAAAGCTGCATATTTGCTTTGGATTGGGCCTCACTTTTCTCCTCTGTGACTCTAGAGGCCACAGTGTGGTGATATTGGACCCCCTCCCCAGTACTGTGCTGGATGGAGCCAGCCCCTGCCAGCTCTTGAGAGCTCATTGTGCTCATGGTCTTTCCAACTCCAAGTCCATGATGGAAATATTTATACTAGGGAAATTGGTCAATTCTACAAATCAAGGCATTTTAATGTCTTTTCATAAAGGCGATCTACCAGTACACCACTCCATCTAGCTCTTTTTAAGAAAATAAATGCGGTCCCATCAGTAGCAAGCAGTAGGGAAGTTTGGATTGCATGCATCACATAATAAAGGAGCATTATAAGAAGTTTATGTGAGTGGTCAGGGACAGAAGTGCCAAGAGAAAGTGAATTGTTTAGTCTCACAATGTTTATTAATGGAAATAACAGAAGACTGGTTGTCAAGATCTAGTTTGGGGCCTAAGTCACTACTGATTGCTGCTTTACTGGCCAACTCATCCCTTATCCCCCAAATTATAGATATATAACAGTAGTAGAAAACGTGTACCACAAGATTGTTCCTTCAGAGTTGCTTACTAACCACTTCTGGAATCACTATCATAACAACAATAAAAACTACACCCTTAACATGATTATTTGTTCAACGGGAATTTTGAAAAGGCAAATATGGAAATCCAGGCTTTGTCTCAAAATGAAATGCAAATTTCTAGTTAACTTTTATCAATTGTATATAACAACTTCTCAATCCAATGCTTTCTTAGCTACGAACAGCATTTTCACCACAAACTTTTATCATAAAGTAGAAAGTGCTCTAGACAGACAAAAGAGGTAGGACTTCATGACTTACCATGTAACCCCATGACTCTATAATTAGATAACTGTCTCATTTCAATATGTGTAGGAATAATAATAAATGCTGCCCCTTCCTCAGGATTCGTGTCAGATTTAAATTTAAAACAATAGAAGAAGAATGTACAGAAATATCCTAGGTAATTAGGGTTATTATTTCTATTATAGCCCAAACTAAAAATGTGAGAGAGGACCATTGTTTTTACTAAATAAGCAGTTGTTTATTATCCAAATGACAACAGATTGAATCACACAAAACTGGTGTATACTTGGTCATAGTCAAGGCACACCATAGCCATGTTGGGTGATAGCATCAACATGACAGAGAAAAGAGATTTAAAAGTACATGAATATATATATATATATTTATAATTTATAAATATATATAATATAAATATGTATATATATAAAATTCACTGGTACAGCCCTTCCTTAGGATAGAATGAGGAGTACACATGAAATGAAACACGTAAATGAACTGTTACCCTTCTGCTGCTCTGATATCATTTATACAAAGAGACCAAGAATACATAGCTGATATTGAAAGGGAGCCTATTGCTGCTTGACTACATGATGCAACTAGGGTCAATGAAATCTGATATTTCATGAGCCTGAGTTCTAGATAGGATTTTGTCAAGTGGTCCTGACATAAGCTTGGCTTGTAGGAAATCATGAATATGCCCTCTGAGGGACTTGATTCTTTTCTCTCGCTGTTTTTCTTTTTTAAAGCTTTTATCTATTTATTCATGATAGACACACACAGAGAGAGAGAGAGAGGGGGGCAGAGACACAGGCAGAGGGAGAAGCAGGCTCCACGCAGGGAGCCTCACATGGGACTCAATCCCGGGACTCCAGGATCACACCCTGGGCCAAAGGCAGGCGCTAAACCACTGAGCCACCCAGGAATCCCCTCTCGCTGTTTTTTTTATTCCATTTTCTGCTTTCACTTATTTCTGTCAAAAGCTAAAGGCACCAAATCCTTTGTGTCCTAAATTTTTTTAGAGGAAAAAAAAATTAGCCTACAAATATGTAATCCCGAAATGGAAAGATTTATGGACCCATATGAGATCAAAGTAATTGTATCCAAAAAAATCAAATTTCTATATGATCACAATAGTTATCATTTATCAAATCTTTAGATGATTTTGAGCACTGTTAAGTACTTTCTATATGTTACCTCATTTTACTGTCACTTCAACCCTATATGGTTCTACTATTATTATCCCCATTTTATAAGAAAAAACAAAAAGTCAAGCTGGGCCTGAAATCCCAAAATCCTTTACAGAATATTTTTAGGGGATCAGGCTTTAAACATCCTGAAGTTCACTGCATTTATTTAGTAGTTTTCATCTTTCAGCCAAAACCTAAAGAAGAAGTTTTGATTCGCAGTCAGATTATTTTTAGGTTCTTAGGCTCACAGTAAAAATGTAGATTTCCAGTAATGCTAGAAGACCAAACATGGCTTATTTTAAGCAGTTGTTTATTATTCATTTATCATGTGTCTTTTCATTCAATAAGTATGTATTATCAACTGCTCAGAACTCTGGTGGATACAAAAAAATGAAAAGCTATTTCCCACAATCATCCAAGAAGAATTTTTAAAATAACCCTGAGTTTTAGCCGGTGGCATACCTAGCATGTTGGACACAAAGCGTGGATCATTTTTAACACTTCTCTCATACATATGAAAAAATTGTTCTCAGATATATTTATGCAATGAGACAAATAATAATAATGGCTAGAAAAGAAAAACAGACAGTAAACATTTTATCTAGCTGAACTTGTGCTGGTATGCCAGCATAAAAACATAAATAATAAACATTAAATATATTTCTGAAAATTGAAAAGGCAATGGATTTTTTTAATTAATTTCTTTTGTTTGTATAAAAGAAAACAAAAAGTATATCTACGTGGTGTTCTGTTAAACAAACAAATCCTCCTGCCATCTTTTATTCCCCCACAATATTACTCCCAGGTATTTGAGACAATACATTGTACTGAAACTTTGTACGGATTTTGTAGTTTGACAGATGTGAGCTTGAATCTTGGCTCTGCTCTTTCCTAGCTCCATCTTGGATACTGATCAGTTCCCATTCTGCAACTCTGTGTTGACTTCCTCCTAATTCTTCTCTAATTCTCTCTCCTCCTAACATGGGCCATTTCTCTAATTTCTTTCTTCAGCCCTCTTCCCTTAACCTTGTACCTTCTCTTTCTTGAATCTAATATTTTTCTCCTCCTTCAACTAGCACCTTTCTTAAAGTATCTCCTAAATCTGGCTCCAGGCTCATTCCTAGACTATGAATAATCTGCTAGAAATTCCCACCTGGAATGATTAATTTCCACCTTTAATGATTAATCTCAAATACTGGGGTTAAGCTTAATTAGATAACCAGTAAGATAAGCCCAGAGGTCTTAAAAAAAAAAGAATTCTCTGACATTGTTCATTCATTGGGCAAATACTTTTCTCACATCTTTTATGTAGGAGGCACTGTGCTGGCACTGGAGATGTGATGTATACAAACTCAATCCCAATTTTGTAGACTCAGAACATACATTCCAGGGTGGCGAGTCCAGGGCAGAGTTAGGAGGCCACAGGGCCTGAGCACCATAAAACCCTCTCCATTCAGACAGGTCACATAGTGCCCCTAGCCTGCCAGGTCCGTGGGGTATGAAAAAGGCTTCAATGACATCATCAGCCTGGAATATCTGAAGGAGCTGAAGTTCATGGCTGTTTACACCAAAGGCAATGATCTGACTGCTGGGGCCAGCATGAACTACAATCCTATTGTGTCCACGATGGCTACAATAGTTCGAAGTTCTGGCCTTCGTTACGCTACCCAAAAGCAGGACATGGAGCCTGGTGACAGGTCCTCACAGCAAAAGGATCCTGGGCTCACACGCAACAAACTTCGAGCAGACATGCTGGGACACCTAGAACAGTAGCCAAGCCTGGGGGCAGGTGCCAACCTCAAATTTTCCAGGATCCCCCAGTGCAAAATCTGAGCCTTTCCCGTGTTTGCCTTTTACTGCCTAGCTCTGCTCCAGAGCAGGGTCTCTGGAGTCTGTGCCTGGGTCTCTATCTCTTCCATTCCAGTGGAAGAGACAGACACGAAGCAAATCATAAATATAAGTGTATAACACAAACCGTGATAAATATTTCCAATGGAAGTTACAGGCGCTAGGAAATAATCCTTCGTTCTCATTTCTTAATAGGTCTATGGAAGCATCTTCATTTATCCTTCCATTCATGATGATAGAATTAATAGGAGGATTGCTGGGTATATCACAGGGATAGGAGAAGTAAAAATCTCTTTATATTGATGAACCTCCAGACTTCCTGATCTTATTTAACTGCTGTAGTCAGAATTATTTACATTGTATGTGCCATATGGCCTGCCAGTAAAAATATTAATATAGATTAAATATGGTGTCTCTTCAGAATAGACACTTTTGAATCAGGTTATTAAAACGCCAAAACACAATAAATAATAATAACAGTATTCATTATAAAGAGTTCAAAATAACAAATATGTTTTTCTGCTTTCTCCCATTTTCAGAGTAGATATTCCATAAGGTATCTCCTAAGGAACGGGTTCTAAATTTATACTTTAGAAGAATAAGTTCGTGAAAAAAAAAAATCAAAATTTTGTAATGAACAATTGAACTAATTTACTATTTTAAAATATGCCCACAGTTTAAGGCTATGAATAAACCTTTGTTAGAGTGTAATTTACTTTAAAGAAACCCTATATCTTTTTTTCTTTTTTTCTTTTTTCTTTTTTCTTTTTTTTTTAAATTTTTATTTATTTATGATAGTCACACAGAGAGAGAGAGAGAGGCAGAGACACAGGCAGAGGGAGAAGCAGGCTCCATGCACCGGGAGCCCGACGTGGGATTCGATCCCGGGTCTCCAGGATTGCGCCCTGGGCCAAAGGCAGGCGCCAAACCACTGCGCCACCCAGGGATCCCTCTTTTTTCTTTTTGAAGAGGGAGAAGGAGAGAGAATTTTAAGCAGGCTCCACACTGAGCATGGAGCTCAATGCAAGACTCAATCTCATGACCCTGAGATCATGACCTGAGCCAAAATCAAGCGTCAGACACTTAACTGAGTCACCCAGGCGCCCTAAAGAAAGCCTATATATATATATATATTTTTTTTTTAGAAAGCCTATATATTGATATGAATTGTTTCCAACTATAACAATGATGATTAGCAGTGTAAATATGAATGTGGGAATACCCTCTAATGAATATATAAAAATTGTAATACAACTAATACACAGCTCAATAATACAATAATATAGCTGGGCTCACATGGCCTGTATCATTCTGTGTAAAGCATTTCCATTTCTCAAACTTTACTTCATGAAGATAGTATAATCACTCTCATTAACAAAGTAGAATAATAAAACATGAAAGGTATGTGGCAAACACAGAGAATTTAAAAGTTAAATGTACACTCATCAGCTACTCGTTGTCCTCTACATTTATTTATTTATTTGACAATCATCAATAAGTTCATACTAAGAAGGAAATATAGGGGCACCTGGGTGGCACAGTCAGTTAAGTGTGTACAGCAAGGACGGGAGATAATGAACGTCCTGTGTACCTTCTGTTCAGGTCATGATCCCAGGTCCTGAGATGGAGCACACATCAGCCTCCCTGCTCAGCAGGGAGCTTGCTTCTTCCTCTCCCTCTGCCATCCCCCCTGCTTATGATTGCTCTCTCTCTTTTTCTCTGTCAAATAAATAAAATATTTTTTAAAGAAGGAGGGAAGATAGGATATGCACTAAATAATAAATGATCATGGGCAGCCCGGGTGGCTCAGCGGTTTAAGCGCCTGCCTTCAGCCCAGGGTGTGATCTTGGAGACCCAGGATTGAGTCCCACGTCGGGCTCCCTGCATGGAGCCTGCTTCTCCCTCTGCCTGGGTCTCTGCCTCTCTCTCTCTCTCTCTCTCTCTCTCCTCTCTCTATGTCTATCATGAATAAATAAATAAAATCTTTTTTAAAAAATAAAAATAATAAATGATCATACCAATTTCTGGTAGCTACTCTGGTACGTACTCAGGCAAATATACTCAGGAACATAGTGTTACATAAAATTAACAAACAAACAAACAACAAAACAACCAAAAAACCTACCACCACTAATGCCCAAGAGAAGAGAAGCTTATTTTCACTGAATGAATCAAGGAACACTTCATGAAGACAGTAGTAGTGCTGGAATTAGGATTTGAAGCATGAACAAAAACAGGAAGTTTAAATAGGAAATAGAGGGGAAGCATTGAAGCAGAGGAAGCAGAATGGACATAGGCTCAGGAAGGGAGGCATGCGACAAGTCCTGGAGGACAATGAGGCATCCAGAATGAGTGTAGCATAGGATCTGGGAAAGGAGGAAGGAGGTGAGGTAAGTGGAAAGTGGGTATAAAGTCCTTCAAATGACAGAAGAGTCAGTATTTTACTTAGTCGAAAATGAAGGGTCATTACAAATTACAGGGAGAAGGGAGGGACATAACCATGACAAAGCTCCAAAGACTGATCTAATTACTCTAGAAACAAGGAACTGTGAAAGGAGGGCTGAAGATTAGAAGATTAATCTGAAAAATATAAAATTTTAGATTAAAAGGGGAAGAGGTTTTGAAGTGAAAAGGCACAAAGCAGAGAGAAATAAGTAAATTTTTAAAAACAGAACAGAAAGGATTTGATATTCATTTTGTTATGGAAGACAGTAAGTTAAAGAGGCATCAAAAATAATAGATTTCCAGCTGAAATGACATAGGGGAGTGGAAGTACATTTTATGCTTTCTTTAGTAGCTATCAACAAACAGCTTAGGCCGTTCGTCTAAGCAATATTTTTCAAATAACAGTTTACTGGAGACTTTGATATGTTTATAAATATTCAACACAAAGAGGGCTTCACTGTCAATTTAGGACACACTAAATATCTTATCTTCCTTTTAAATATTTACATTTAACATAAACATAATAAAGTTCCAGGAAATTGTGTAGTAATGTGTGTGTGTGTGTGTGTGTGTGTGTGTGTGTGTAAAATATTAAATCTCACAGGACACTAGTGCTGCAAAGGACAAAGTTTAGAGAGATGAGCATACGTATTCTCCTGAACTTACTCTTACAGAGAAAGTAGGTGTTATAATAAATCTCTTTGGAATGGATCAATACCAGGCATCAGGAAGTCATGCAGGTAGACATGCTTAAGAGATAGAAAGAGATGCAAATTGTCACTCAGGACAGAGTTGAGATCTGCAAATATAAATGTAGACGTCACCTAACAGAGAAGGTCGTCGAGATTATGAGAAGAGGTGGTTTTGCAAAGGACTGGAGAAGTTAATGAGAGGATGTGGAAGCTGTAGACAATCTACATTTTGAAATATAATAAATAGAAGGGAGGGAGATTAAATTGTAACTTGCAGAGTAGAAAACCTAAGAGAAAATTATTTCAGAGTGAGCATCTCCAAGTTAATGAGTTATATAGAGAGATATCACCTAAGCATTTTAATCTAAGACAAGTCTGAAATGTGGAATCCTAGACCATTCCCTTGGCATCCCAATCAATCTTAAGGGAAAACCCAGAACCAAAAAGTCTGGAAGTCATAAGACCTGTGTCAGTTGAGATTTAAACTCATAGTTCTAAGTGGCCTCGGTGTTCTAATGTTTACAGTTGTAGATTGAACTCCTCAGGATAACACACTAATTGGCATGGCCACTGGTTTTCTGAGAATGGGGCCAGTTCTTCTCACACAGGTAACGCTAAGCACTCTGGGGTCTGTCAGGAGAGGAGAGAGAAAGAAAAAAAGCAGGGAGTGGGAAGGAGCAAAAATCATATTTTTATCTAGATATCCGTAAAGATTTTAAAAACTAGATGAAAGCTAAGGTCCTTTACCAGCACAAAGTTGGCATAGCCTCCATTAAATAGATAAATGAGGCTAACTTGGCAGCTGAGCTAATAAGAGAGGGGGAAACAATGTGTTGTTAGGTAAAAAGAAGCATAAAGCAGAATAGATGATCCAGATTTTATATACTGATCAAAATTATTCAACTTTAGCTCCTCAACTTCCACATGGGTTTGTCTAAAAGCTGGTATACAGAATTAAGAATTTTTATATAAAATTTAGGTCAATGGTCATTTGGTATAGCTGTTTGGCTCCTCAGAATGTAGTCAGAAAGGATTTTCCATTTTTTAAATGAGCAAAGATCAAGAAATAATGGATCTACTCTAGGAATGAAATGTATTTTAAATAAATTGTCTTTGCTACCCTGTACCACAAATATATATATTCTTTAGTAAATATTTTTTAAATATTTGATTCTTGAGAGAGAAAAAATAGCATTCTTAAGGTTATTATATTGTTTTGCCTAACAAAACATAGGATTTACTTTCCCTTTAGAAAATAGATTCTTGGGCACCCCGGGTGGCTCAGCAGTTTAGCACTGCTTTCAGCCCAGGGCCTGATCCTGGAGGCTGGGGATCCCATGTCAGGATCCCTGCATGGAGCCTGCTTCTCCCTCTGCCTGCCTGTCCCTGTCTCTCTCTCTCTCTCTCTCTCTCTCTCTGTGTGTGTGTCTCTCATGAATAAATAAAATCTTTAAAAAAAAAAAAAGAAAGAAAATAGATTCTTACTATGATATTTCAGAAAAAAATTACAATAAAGTAAAATATTTTAAAATAACAAAACATGGAAGTTTTATGGCACTCTAGAATGGTCTAAAGTACATTAAAACAAAATAGCATCTGAACAGTAAATTTCAAGCAATTTGAGTATGAGCAAATTTACAAAAAGCAAAGCCTAAAAAAGAAGAGATTAATAGGATGGTTACTGTCAAATTATATTTTATTCATGTCTATTAACGAAATCATAATGAAGTCATAATGAAATCTCGCTCTAGTCTTGCACAACCTAGAAGCCACGTCCTTCAGTGGCTAAAAGGGTCCTAAAAGGGTCCTTCCACTGCCTAAGAAAATGTTGTTTACATTATGTAGCAACAAATCCCTTCTGCAGAGATATACTTTCAAAGCAAATGCCTGAACTTTATCTTCCTTTTCCCTCCTCTTTCTTTACTCCTTCTGGAGACAGTATTTCATGTCCTAAAGTTCCTAGTAAGTGCCTCGTATGTGACACATCTCTAAATCTGTGTTTGTGTTTGTATAATCATCACCATAAATCATATGATCCAGAGAACATATGATAATGTACTCTTGCTCCTCGTATTTTTCTTGCTCCACCTCTGGAACAGAAAGTTTTCATGAATATAATGACTCTTAAATAATTCTGAGTAGCTCAAAATAATTTTTGAAGGAGATTCAAATCATTTCCTTGGCTAGCGAGAATGGGTTATACCTCAACGAAGGATTGTTTGGCCAACCTGGCATACTCATGAAGGCCTCCTAACACTATCTGTTTCGAAGATACCATGTGTAATGGCAAGCCACACTCAATCTGTTTGTTCTTAGTATCAGTACTCTTCAGTGTTTCCCCATCTAGTCGGTTGTTACTCCTTGAGCTTCAGTTTCTTCACCAATAGAATGTAGATCTATGTAGTTTCCTTTCTACCTCATGAGGATATTGTATGGACAAATACTATAAAAGATGTTAAAAAATGTTTTTCAAAATTCTTATTATGGGATTCTATACCAACATAAGCCATCATTATTCAAAATGGTATTATTTGCAGATTTTGTATCATCTGCTTTTTGCTAAGTGTGAATTTAAAAGCAATGCTTTTAAAAAAAACTCTCTTCAGGAAGAAATGAGGAAAAAGGCACAAGGCTAGGTAAAATGCTGCCAAACTTGTGTGTACATGATACCTGGGTGTGATAATCCACAGATAACTCCCATCTGTTATTTCTTAATTTACCCTCAGCTGTTTCAATAATGTGATATTGTTCATCATTTTTCAATCTTTTCAAAATATTTCTTCTTCCATTTTTAAACTCACACCATTGCAGTTATGTAATTGAACATTAACTATTCTCTCAAGTAGGCAACTTTGTTTCCCTAGCTTCTCTAAGAGTAGATGAAAAATATTAACTATGGGGAAGCTTCTTGGGATCAGACTATCATCTGGAAAACATAAGCAAGGAAAGCAGTAAAGGAAGAAAAAGGACTAGCTGAAGTAAAGTGAATCTCAGAAAAATAAAAGGAGGTATATTTTGGGAAAACTTAGAGAAACAGAAATGTGTACCTTAGAACACTAATATCTGGAGCTACTAATAAGCCTTATATATCAATAGAATATATTTGGGGAAATAATGGAGTAAAGAAACTTAAATTTTGGGATCCCTGGGTGGCGCAGCGGTTTAGCGCCTGCCTTTGGCCCAGGGCGCGATCCTGGAGACCCGGGATCGAATCCCATGTCGGGCTCCCGGTGCATGGAGCCTGCTTCTCCCTCTGCCTATGTCTCTGCCTCTCTCTCTCTCTCTCTCTCTGTGACTATCATAAATAAATAAAAATTAAAAAAAAAAAACTTAAAAAAACTTTAAAAAAAAAAAAAAAAAAAAAAAAGAAACTTAAATTTTACTGCAAAAAAATCTAATAGGCCTTATAAATTTCTAAGAGGAGAGTGTGACAGGCAGTATTTCTCAAACATATTCCATGCTTTTGTTCAGAGTATTTTCAGGGAATGGTGTTCTATGATGAAACAGCATTTTGGAAACACTGAGCTCAGAAGTTTAGGAGTTCAGTTCATCAGATTTGTCAGTTTTAACAATGAACCAGATGGGGGGGCAGCACATATTCACAAAATAAATGGAGTATGGACCTTGACTCACTAGCCCTAACCACTTAAAGCCTTGTATTGCTCCCTGTGCCAAAGCTCAGCTCTATGCTGGCTAATGAGGAATTCTCCGTATGGCCAGAACTCTCCCAAACACTTCAAGCACTTGTGCAGTCCCATGCCTCTACTCAAGTTATACGACCTTTTTGATATCCTTCTCTTCTTCTACTTGCCCGTAAAAATTGAAAGAACCTTCAGTGTTCAACCTTCAATGTTTCTCTCTCTCTATCTCAGTACTTCATATGTGCTTCACTTTAGGACAGTAGTTCTCAAACTTGGCTGCATATTAGAGATATCTAAAGAGTTTTTAAAAAACACTGATTCCTGGGTCTCATCCAGGAGATACATAGGTCTGAGATACAACTTGGGTGTTTGAATTAGAAAATTTCTCAGTGATTGTTAAGATACAGGCAATGTTGAAAACCATTGATTTGGAGTTCATGGTAGTTTGTCTCCGTACTTTTTAAACCTACATTCTAAAAAATGGTTTAAGATTTTTAGAGAAGCAGCATAACACCCTTCATTTTCATAGGTCGCTTGTACCCATAGACATTTTTTAATAAAAAACTAAAAGAAAAGGGGTGCCTGGGTGACCCAGTTGGTTAAGCATCGGACTCTTGGTTTTGGCTCAAGTATGATCTCGGAGTCATAAGATCAAGCCCTAGGACTGGCTCTTCATTGAGTACAAAGTCTGCTTGGGTTTCTCTTTCCCTCTCCCTCTGCCCCCCAACCCTCAACCAATGCTCTCTCTCTCTCTCTCTATCTCTCAAATAAATAAATAAAAATAAATCTTAAAAAAAAAAACACTAAAAGAAAACTTTGGCTTCTATTTCCAATAATGATGCTAATCTTATCAAAATGTTTTCCAGGGATGCCTGGGTGGCTCAGCGGTTGAGCATCTGCCTTTGGCTCAGGGTGTGATCCTGGAGTCCTGGGATCGAGTCCCGCAGCAGGCTCCCTGCATAGAGCCTGCTTTTCCCTCTGCCTATGTCTCTGCCATTCTCTCTCTGTGTCTCCCATGAATAAATAAAATCTTAAAACAAAAACAAAAACAAAAACAAAAGTCTTCCAAACTACTCTGTTTTTCCATTCCTATTCATGTAAATTATATCATTAAGTGGCTCCCAAATCTAGCTATGAATCAACATAAACTGGGAGCATGTGGAAATACATATATCAAAGCTTTCTACTCCCTGACCTACCAAAGCATATCTAAGAGCTCCAGAAGTTTGTTTTGTTTTTGTTTTGTTCTGTTTTGTAAGCTACAATTCTAATGTCAATAGCAAACACATTTATTTTCTGAATCACTGATTTAAAAGAAGAACTATGTAATTTGGCTTTTGTGAAAACATCTACTTGTTATAGTGGTATTCAGAAGGGTTCAGTAATAGAAAATAGTGTCATAAATCTAAACTATAAAGAATAAATATTTTTTTTAAAATAACAATCATAAATCCCTAGAGAATACACATTATGGATGAGATTCACATATGGTTCAAAATGCATAAGGCGGCATTATTTTATTTCAGGATTTATTTACTTTTTTTAATTTCAGGATTTATAATGCCTCGTTTCCATGCCACAGTTTTAGTGGAATTGGTATTGAATTGCCGAAAATTAATTATATTCAGTTTGTATTAAAACAATGAATTGTCTCAAGCCTGTTAGCATGACACTTAGTAAAAATCAATTCTCGAAAAGAAACTGAGAAAAGATAGGCCATCATTATGGGCTTAATAGCTCATGTTTTAAGAAATTAGTGAAATTTCTTTAATGTTTAACTTTTTAAAACTTTTTTTAACCAGGAATCTCAGACACGCTGTAACTCTGGAGTCAGGTGAGCAATATTTGACTCATTAGTCACATGAGAGTCAATAGGACTTCACTATTTTGCTTTCCTATCCTCACTGGTCTCAGAAAACTTCAAAACATGATATAAAAATTCAGATTATATGCTATCTCTTCATTGGCTGAATGAAGATGGACTATGGATGGAATAAAGGAAAGAAGAATCAGAAAAAGCGTAAGAGTTTTCAGAGAGCATTAATTCCATTAATTGACTCAATTATATTTGCCACATTTGCCAATTCTGGGTTTGGCCATGTGACTTTTTGATTTTTCCAATGGGATAGAAGGAACTTGACTCATTTCAGACTCAGTCAGAGCCTTGAAAAAAATATTTGTGAGTTTCTGCTTCCTCAATGGATTCCTGCAATTACCGTGAGAAAATATCCAGGCTGGCATGCTGGAGGGATATGAGAGACACATGGAAGAAACTCAAGTCATGTAACCAAGGTCTTCCTAGCCAGCCAGTTCACCACAAACCTATGATCTGGCCACAGATGCATGAGAAAGTCCACTGGGACGACAGAACCAGGCAGCTGATCTGTAGACTCATTGTTTTAAGCCACTATGTTTTAGGGAGATTTGTAAACAGCAATGACTATGTTTTAAGGAAATTTATAAACAGCAATTGCTAATACAATTGTCTTCAGCATTTGAAAGGCTGTCCTGTGAAAGAGAATTTGGATCCTTCTCGTTCTTAGTTCTGCTAAGAAAGAAAAAAAGTTTGTATTGATTGAAAAACAGATTTCCATTTAAGAAAGTACTTTCTAACAAGTCACGGTTGTTCAAAGGAGGAATGGGCTAAAGGCAGTGACTTCACTGATTCTGGAATAATTCAAGTTGGGGCTAACAGGAATGCATTTTATTCGTTCAACAAATATGTTTCTTACTCTTTTCCTTTAATGCTACGAAATTATATAATCCGTATATACAGTATCTGTATATATCAGTATATAATCTGTATATAATCAGTACAAGTGTGTTGTAGAGTTTGGTTTTCTCATCTTAACTGGTAGTGAAAACAAGAAAAAAATACCCATCCCTCTAGTAATCCTCTGTGATATGGCTGCCAGAATTTTAACCCAAGACTTACTGGCCACCATTCACTCTGCAAATGGATTACCATTATGTATACCTAACTAAACAAATTATTCCACCTATCTTTCATTCATTTCAAGGGTCACCAGCTAGCAGTCTGTAGCTGGATTTCGTTTAGTCTTTCACTACTTTTTTTAAAATAAATATTGATTGATTGATTGATTGATTGATTTTAGAGAAAGGGAGAGAGAGCGCGTGTGGCATGCCTGAGTGGGAGGAGAGGCAGAGGGAGGGAATCTCTCAAGCAGACTCACTGCTGGCTAAGTGTGGAGCCAATCTCAGGCCTCTTGGGGCCCATCCCACGACCCATAAGATCACGACCTAAGTCAAAACCTGGAGTGACATCCAACCAACTGAGTCAACCAGGCCTCCCAGTCGTGCACTGTTTTTAATAATGTGAAACTAAATGTTTCACTTCCCATCTACATAGTTCCCAATACCTCCTATTTACAGTATTTACAATACTGACTTAGTCTCTTCTTGAAGACTATGTAAGTACTTACTTGTGTCACACATTCTATCAAAAGTTATGGGAAATACACAAGTGTATTCAATATTCATTCAGCCTCAGAAATCTCAAAAAAATTTTTAGAAGGGTTAATCTTACTCGAGTAATTAGACTGAAGTGATATGTGCAGTAAAAGAAATCCAGATAAAATGACATAGGATCTCAGAGTCAGGAAAAAATTAGATGTAGCTGAACTGAGCAGCACATGCTTAATTAGTGGGCACAGAATTGGCAAGAGTCTCTTTTTTTCTGTTTCATGTTATTTCACAACGACATCACCACTGGAAGAGCATTAAGCATTTGGAATCTTCATTAGAGGAAGGAGATAGCTAACAAACAGGTGGCCGCAGGTTGTCACAGGTCCCTGCTTTCACCCAAATTTTAATTTAATGATATAATTAATTAATTAAAATGACTTTGATCTAATGGGATTTTCCTTTTCTTCCTCAATTAGAACTCAAAAATTGCCATGTTTGTATGTTAAAGCTACAGACATGCTGTTTTTCATTACGTTGGTCTCTACAATTTGTTCCAAGCTCTTTGATCTTTGAAAATGTCAAATTAAATATTAATATTTTTAAAGTTGAAGTGGTGATTTTCATTATAAAGGCCATTGACATTCAATGCCTATAAACAACTGATTAATACATTTAGAATTAATATTTAAATAGCTCTTTAAACAAACAGCTCTTCTAAAAATGACATGTTAAAGGCTGGAAGTGTCCAAAACACTAAAAATGGTCACCAATTTGACTCAAAATTAGTGTTTCTCCATAACAAAAAATATAGCTTTAATAGAGCAAGCTTGGGATATTGTGAAGATAACAAATTTGAAAGTTTTATTTTCCGTTCTTCAAATGCACCGTGACTTGCCCTATTCACTTGCAGCAGCTCCAATTCAGGAAATGTTGGATTTTCCTCAATTAGAGCTCATGTCCAAGTGGCTTTAATCAAATACATAAATAAACAGAAGCTTTCCCATGAGAACTATCAAAATTATGTCATATCCAGTCACAGAACTGGAGAGATAGGGTTTATAAGTACTGCAGGCCTCCTTAAACTCATTCAATCTCTACAAACCTAGGGATCACCTTAATCTTACTCTTTTTCATTGCTTTTTACCTAAACACTATATGTAACAGACTGATCATTCCAAATATATAAGTTTCCAGATGGTATAAAACCATTAAATTATCCAATAAATCATTTTACCTTCATTACCTTGATTTTCCTCATTTCAAACACTACAAAAGCCATTTCTACTTCATGCCAATGTCCAAGATAAACACAATTATCACCAAGCTTCTCTGGCTTAGAAAACAAGATTTGTGTAATTCCTGAGAGAGAGACATTTCCTTTTGTTTTAATCTACCATCTATTCCTGGATCTATACTCAGAATTATTAATTGTGGATTTATTACTAATTTAAAGACTTATATGCTTGTAAATGATGAAAAACACACTGAGGATTTCAGTAAGCAGCAGTTCTTAATATTAGCATTACTACCTACTGCTGCTACTTACTGCTGCTGGTGATGGTAAGTTTATTGGAAATAAATTTGTTTATTTGTGGATGAAATAATACCACCAGGAGTAAATTACTTACTGCTTGACTTTAAAGTGTATGACAAATTACAGCTTATATATTTGTGATGACCACTTAAAAATTAGTTACTTTTATCACAGCTGGAAAAAAAGGGCACAATTATGTCTGTTAACTTTTGCATGATAAACATCACCCTATGTCTTACATTTATAGGTGTTTGCTATTTTGCTTTGATCTTTGTAGTACATTTTAAAGATCAGTTTGAGTCTGTTCCTTCCCTTATACGTCATACAAAGACCTCTGACCAGCAGCAATAACATCCTGGCCTAAATGATGAAAAACTAATTTTTAATGGACACGTCTGTTATAAAATGTAATTGTTCGTCTATTAACTAACATTGCGCCTGATAGCATCATAAACATTAAATTCATTTCACTATGCCTATTTTCCAGAAGTATTTTTCACTTTCATAGCGAGGAGAGAATAACTTAAACACAACTGTTTTGTTCAATTAACTGTCACATAAACATCAGCATTTATTAAAAAAAAAAAACAATGAAACTAAAATTCCAGTATGTAACTATGTAACCATTGCAGGAAAATTCTTTAAAAAAAAAAAAAACAAATTCATAATTATTTTTGTCTTAGAGCCAGAAACTGTTAAAACATTTTCATAAATACAGAATTTTATTATATTTTGGATTCCATTTACATGGAGCTTTTTCCTATGAGGAAATTCACCACATAAAAATGATATTTTACATATTATACTACTTCTTCAGCTCAAACTTAATTTTTTTCTATGTAATTACTTTTCACTCTGATGACTTGTGCTAAATGTATCCCTGTCTACAATATATGTTTCTGGTGAGAGGGAGGTGTTAAAAAGTGGATCAAATCACAGAATATCATAAATACTTAAATATTTACAAGACAAAAATCCCAATGTCCACAAATGTATTACAATTTCTTTAAATTCTGAAGTGACTTTGTATTTTATATTTGTTCAGGCTTTTTGTTGTTCCCAAAACACTGAAGGATATGGGTTTGAAATATCTGAATAACTGAATACTAGCTAGACATTTTACCTAGAAAACTACCATAAATAAGCAGTCGGTCAGGTGTTCCCTTATTAACGTGTAATAATCTGAAATGCAGTGCGGGCCCCTGCGTACCAGCAACTTCTGTTTTAGCTGTAACACTGATGTTCATACACTGAGCTTAAATGTGGAAATAAGTAAAAATGATTACATTCCAAAAGGTGTATGATTTTAAATATGTAACAGATATTTTATGTGATTCTTCTATAAAGCATAGATCACAACCTTGAAATTTAAAAACCAGTCACAGCAATAGGTTACTAACCATGCCTATTAGGTCCACAAAGAAAATTAGGATCTGCCTTTCTTTTGCTGTGCTTTCTTATTTCATCCTCCTGCTTTCTCCATCTCCATGTGAAGAGAATGTGCCTGCCAAAAGCACACTCAGAATTCCTCTGCTAACAGATACTTGTAAAAATAAGACTTTTGAAAAGGCATAAAGGGAAGAAACAGCATGTTCTAAATGCTGTGAAGATCTCAACATGATTTTCATTAGTCTTAGGGCCTGGCAGCGATCTGACTTGCACTTTAATGTCTCAGATTCTGGATGCATAGACCAGTTCTCAAATCTGGGGCTGATGAACAACTATTTGCACGATTTCGTTTGTGGCTCAGTGGTTGAGGGTCTGACTTGGCTCAGATCATGATTCCGGGGTCCTGGGATCGGGTCCCGCATTGGGCTCCCCGTAAGGAGCCTGCTTCTCCCTCTGCCTATGCTTCTGCCTGTGTCTCTGTGTCTCTCATGAATAAATAAATAAAATCCTTAAAAAAAAAAAAAAAAAAAAAACAGAAACCCAGACTTAAACTTCATGGCAATGAAATTCGTATAAGAAATATTCCCACTGATGTAGCTTTGTTAGGAGAAACAGATTTTTCTTGATATCAATGTTAAATGTTTATTTAATCCCACGAGAATATAGAAAGTTCACTAAACAATATGAGTATGCAAGAAGATGGAAGTATCTTCACCAACTGTTTTACTGGAGTCATAGAAAGGTAATTCATTTGAAATGGGTAATAAATTGATGAACCTATTTCTATCAAGTGATCGATTAGGATTACCAGAGATAAAACTCAGTGGTAACACAGAAAAAGAAGTTTTTAAAAGTCTAAAAAAAAAGAAAATGTTCCCTTTTCTATGGGAAATCTTTAATATCAAGTGTTTATTCACATATGTAATTTTATTTTCTATGTGTTGAGGAACAAACTAGTGTTATTAATTTAAAATATATTAATATACATATTGTGATAGTGTTTCCTTCCTGGAAAATTATAAAACCTAAAGAATTTCTCTTGAATAAAGAGAGAATCATCATTTTTAAATACAATTCTGAGCTGCACTGATGCCTACAGTCAGAACGACGAGGTATGTTTGAGATGCATCGTTTATATATTCTCAGCGCTGAATGGCCAGACTCACTGATCCAAGTTCCACATGATATGCATAATAGAGACCATATAAACTTCCACCTTGGCCATAAAAAAAAATAAAAAATAAAATTTTGCCTTTTCCTTGCCTCATAGACCTGGTGTGAGAATATGTACCTGAAATATTCACAAAAGACTTTTTAAAAAGATTTTATGTATTTATTCATGAGAGACACACAGAGAGAGGCAGAGACACAGGGAGAGGGAGAAGCAGGCTCCATGCAGGGAGCCCGACGTGGGACTCGATCCCAGGACCCCGGGATCTCAACTTGAGCCCAAAGCAGACCCTCAACCACTGAGCCGCCCAGGTGTCCCCACAAAAGACTTTTTTTTTTTTTTTCGGAAGCCACTCCTCCAGCCCACAAAAGACTTTTAAAACATAGACTTGCGAACCTTACTATGTGAGATGATTCAAGAATCACCATCATAGGAGATACAGACATTCTTAGAGGCAAAATCTAAAGAATACGTAAGATTTCTCACAGTGTTCCCAAAATCACATCCAGCCATGGATATGGAATTTCAACATCTACTGTCTGCTCTAAAGCCTCTTAACTAACTTTTTGCACTTGATGGATGACTTTTTTGTCTAAAATTTAGGGAGATTATGCTAATTAAAAATCGATGCTTATTCATTTTCAAAAATTAAATTAAAAAAAATAAAATCTTGCTCATCTCTCTCAATTCACTTAGGTGTCAGAATTAGTCATCATTGAAATCTGTCTCATTATAATTTCCCAGGACTTTGTCACCTCCTTTTTGGCACCCATCATGTTCCTGTGCCATAGTTACCTAGGTATATACTAGACGATATGTCATGTGAAGGCAGATAAGATGTGTTTTTCTTAAAAAAAAAAAAAAAAAAAAAAAGATGTGTTTTTCTTTATCATGTCTGACCTCTTCAATGCAGTAGCCCAGATTCTGGAGACTTATAATCAATCAGACAAGGCCAGGTGAACTGAATTTAACCTGTGGGTTCATCTGCAGGAGAAAGTAGTCTGTGTATAAAAATTTGAATGGTGTCAATATGTCAGATATTTCCCCCAAAATCTTGGACTGACCTCTCTTAATGACTAATATTTTAAGTGAATTATTTATAAACAGTTAAAATACTATTTTCACAAAACTCCTGTCAAATTTGTGACTGACACACACAAACAGTCTAGCACTAGTTTGCTTACCAGTGGATTGAGAACTAGTATTGCAAACCCTTTAGGAAATAGGTTGTGAACAAGTACATATTGAGAAGGAAAGGTCTGGTACATGGGTCTCTGACCCAGAAAGGCAGGCTTAAGAAAGATGTTCCAATGTGAGAGGTGGACAGTCCAATACTAGCCCAAGAAGACAAGGGACCAGAGAAAGGAGACCAAAAAAGAAAATGAAGTGAGGCATGGAATAAGGGCATAAGATACCAAAAGCAGTCTTAAACCACTTCCTAACTTGCCCAAAAGTACAACTAGGTACCAGAAAGCCACTGCTGTGTTTTACTGAAAAATCACCCAAAATTTTCTACTCATTTGAATGCTTTATTAAGATACTCTCCACCTCCCTTTTTCCTCATGACAATCATATCCTGATAAAAGCAAAGCCATCTGTCAACGTGCCAACTGACCAATCAATCCCAACCCCAAAATCTAGCCTTAATAACCTGTTTTTAGCCAGGGACCATTTATTTGTACACTTGCTCGAAACAGTTGCCTAAGTGAAAGTATGTCCTCCTTGGCAGCTATGTTTTCTCTTCTAGGTCACTAGGATCATGAGGCAATCATTCGAATTTGCCAAATTGTATTCTATTTTGGGGGCAAAGCATCTCAGTTACTTTACATGAAAAAGAACTGAAGCACAGATGAGTCTCAATTTCCCCATGAGTGGCACTTCAGCACACAATGCAGCAGAAGGGGATATGGATTCACCATAAACCAGTGGTGAAAGACCACCCGCTTCAATCCAACAGCTTCCCAACGGGGTACACACTAATGCTACTGGCTAAGTGGATCTGACTTTATCCAACACAATCTCGCCTTCTTGAATTTCCGCAGGTGCCCTCTTCTCATGGTGCCCTCAATGGGATTGAGTTTGGAATCATCTGTGCTACTGTCACATCTTCTTGAAGTCATACATGCACTTGGGGGAAAATACAAATTAGTTACACAGGAATTATGGCAGGTGAATACACATTCTACGGTCATTTTGGATTTTTGGTTATTTATTGCCATTACTGCATAAAATGTAGGCAGAGGTTATGATATTAAATCCACATGTGTAGATTTAAATATGATTTTTTAAAGATTATTTATTTATTTATTTGAGAGGGAGACAGAGCACAAGCAGGGGTGGGGGTCAGAAGGAGAGGGAGAAGCAGGCTCCCCGCTCAGCAGGGAGCCCAATGCCAGGCTCGGAGCTTCATCCCAGCACCCTGGGATGATGACCTGAGCTGAAGGCAGACACTTAGCCAACTGAACCACCCAGGCGCCCCAATATGATTTATTTTTAAAAAGGTTGTGAAACATATTTGAGCTAGCATTTTAAGCATTACAAAAATATATATTAGTAGCTACTAATAACACTATAATAACGTTTAATCAATACATAAAACATATGCCTTGAGGCCCACTCTTATTATGTGACAATCACAAAATGCCAGGAATTCCATCCATAAACTTCTACTATCCTGTAGTTAACTCTAGAACAACAACTGTGACTGCAACTTGACTTTAATGTCTCATTTTGCTAACAGGTAATATCTCTGCTTTGTTTAGGACATTATTTTGGGGGAAGCCCAAAATTTATATATAATCAGCTTCTTTTTAAAAAATCTTCTGTCTTACAAGGCAGAAATCGTGTTGACTTTCTAGCCTCTTTAAAATGTTAAATTCCTAATTCTGAATTCTAAAGTACATAAGTGACTTAAGAATCAAGGGTTAAAGAGTCAATGAAGAAATTGCTGTTCTCTAGAGAAAGGGTGAGCCCCCCACACACACATAGAAAATAAAATCTTACTTAGCTCAATTTATTACACTGTATCTACATTTTTTCTGGCCATAGATTTCACCACAAAAACTTAATTTTCCTGTTGCCCTGTTGTTTCCTAAACTGCAGAAAGATACCCCTGAACAAGCTGTAGAGGTATATACTTTACCGTACAGCCATCAAGTTCACATTTGTCTTTTCACACGTTATTGCAAAAAGGTATAGCATTTGCTGCACCGAAACATTATCTCTGAGTATAATCAGTTGAAATAACCAAGCACAGTATTTCCAATTTAGAGGGCTGTGCAACCATTGCAAACAGCGAGGGATTGCATAATGTTTTAGAAGTTTTTCCAGTGCTGTGTCATTCATGTGCTTGAATAGCTAATTTGCTTTTAAAATATCTTTTGAGGAGTTGATAAGAGCTTGTGCACAGAGTTTCAGAAAATAGAAAATAAAAGGACTCCTTAGGTATGCATGAAGCTAAACTTGAGACACACTCTACTGCTTTGCTGTAGCTTAGTGCCAAAATTCCCAAGTTAAGGGTGAGGAAAGAAGTGATTTTTCCTGAGAGCCCTGGAGCCAACTGGGATGTAGCATTACTTACCTAAAGATGGGTCTTTGGAGATGTTTCTTCCTGATTGTGACATGGTCATCCATTTAAAGGTAAAAGTTTAACTTCTTCCTGGAAACCACTCCAGAAATCCAGGGAGAGAATGTAGAAGCTTATCCTGGTCTATCGTGCTGCAAGGAGCCCAGAAGGAAAAAGTAGTTTCCTCTTTCTCTTTTTGGGTGCTGGGAGAAAACTTCCCTGCTCTCTGCCAGCTGAACAGTGTGTCCATAGAGGCCACATAAGACAGGCACGTTGGGGCACTCCCCCACAGAGCAGGGTGTGCAAAAACCACCAACAGTCACGTTGATACAGGCAAGAGAAGTGCACAGGACCCTCGGAAACAGAACAGAACAAACAGAAAACTTCCTACCCTAGTGGCACCCAGGTAGGAGCTCCCTGAGTTATTGCAGCCATGAGAGCACTCCTTCCACATGCTGGTCAAGCTCTGAAAAGCTAAGTCCCTCCCTGTCTTTAAAACAGCCTGTTCTGAGGCTCAACTTTTTTTCTTCAAAATAAAAGTTGTACAGCTGGTTCAGCAGTCCCATGTGAGTACCCTCTGAAAGTTTGTTCCCTTAAAAGAAGAACTGTATACAAATTAACGAAGGAAGATGGGCTCAGGCTGCATGCCTGGCTCTGCTTCAAAAGATTATAATTATTTTACAATATTGCTTTTATTCACACTGGATGGACTGTGGAGGCCACTCATGGTTTTTGGCACTCATAACTCAATAACCTACACTTGGTTAAAGTCAAAGATATCATTTCAACCTTTAGAAGCCCATGTGAAGCTGGCCAGAGCTACAAAAGTTAGAAAAACAAAAATTGCTCAATTCTATCAGTGTGACATTGTGCCCAGATGTCTGTATCCAGAGTGACTTTCCAACTACCTGGAGACACGGCAAAAAAAAAAAAAAAAAAAAAAAATGCTATGGAAACACACATATACATAGACACACACTTTTTTTTTTATGTTCCCCAAACTTCCTTGGAACCTAAGGTTTTTATATTTTATATGATCAAATTTGAATTTCAAAAATAAAAAGAAAGAAATGTAGATATTTGAGGGAAGTTGTAAACAGCTGAAAATAAATGACATTAAAAACTGTTTTACTTGGAAGACTTTGACTCACACTGCAGGAGCTCTAGTTTTAGTTAGAGATAAGGTGAACCCTCACATTTTAATGTAATGTATTTTGGAGACATTCTTATATCTGAATCACTAACAAAATTCCTACTCAATCAATAGTGGCATGAGATTCCAGGCCAGAAGTTTGGTATGCAATAAAATAAACCATTTCAAAGCATGATTAAAATGTTTTAAAAATATATGTGAAATAAAGGCCAGGGAAATTGAGATGCTCCCGAATGATCAAACAAGGGTCAAATGACACAGAAGAGGATATGACCTATGTGGTTGTAATCTGTAGTTCTTAGTACTCTCCAAATACCTCCACGGGAGCAATTACACCCTTTTATTTTCCTCTTAGTGGAAAGACAAAGAAGAAGAGAATTTCAAAGAAATCACTGATTATGTAGAGCATGGTTCTAATCCATACCTTTTTTTTTTTAATCTAATGACATCATTCTGAGACAGGATTGAACTAAAAATAATAAATGGGTTCTAGTCCTAGGTCTATCATGAAAATGCCGGGACACTGTTGGAAAATTCTTGACCTATCTGAGCCCCAGTTCTTGTATTTATAAAATGAAGTAATAACATCAATTGAATTCTATGTTCTCTTCCAGTTTTAATGGTACTATCATGCTATTTCTCAATATGATTACTTTGCTTCTTGCAAAGGAACTAGCATAGAAGTTATGATGCCCAATACTCCAAAAATACACATTTATTATGTAAGCTTTAGGTAAAGAAGTCATAAATAAAAAGAAATTTTAAAAATAATAAATAAAAAGAAATTTTATATTGTATGTATCTCTGTAGATATTATATATCTACTTAATGACATCTAAATCAGTGTTCTCGTCACCATCAATAGGCATCCAATCACAACCTGACACGTGTGTGACACTGCAGTTAAATCTGGAGACCATCTACATGCAAACTGATATGCAGACCTTTGGAATAAATGCATTATTGTAACCATATGCTTTGGCTAATTATGACTTTTTTTAATATTTTATTTATTTAATCATGAGAGACATAGAGAGAGGCAGAGACACAGGCAGAGGGAGGAGCAGGCTCCATGCAGGGAGCTGGATGTGGGACTTGATCCTAGGGCTTCCAGGATCATGCCCCAAACCAAAGGCAGGCACGAAACTGCTGAGCCACCTAGGGATCCCTAATTATGACTTTAATCATAATCTAATGAGTCAAAATAATTTTTTTTAATTTAAACTAATTATCATATTCTGTTTCTTTGTATAGGAAGGCACATAAGAAATACCATGATATACAGGTCTTCTGGAAGGATTTTGGCATTTATGGGTGGCAGTCAATTTCTGTACTCACAGTTCATCTATATTACTATTAATTTAGCACAAATACTCCTGAGAGATAACCCTAGAGAATAAGCTCATCAACTTTTAAAAATTAACTTTCATTTTGTCATTTTGAATTAGAAAGGTGAGATGATTTCTTCATTTACAGGATGGAAGGAACTCAACATAAATACTAGTAAACTTCTAGCCAAGGTACAGCTCAAATGACAAGTCAAGTATAAAATCTAACTTGAAGCTCGAAGACTTGACTATCAACTGCAGAATCTTAAACTTGTTAAATTAATTATAGAAAAATAATATTTTTGTCGTGATTAATTTTATATTCTTTTTGTTCTTTAGTTAAGGTAGAAAGCTTAGATTCCCATTTATTTCAAGCACCATATTTAAACCCAATCTTAAAGCCTAAAAAGCCATGAGAAAATACCAATAAGTTAAATATTCATCTGGCACAAAGGAAAATATGTATTTCTTAAATGTTCTCGTAAACTTTTTATCAAAAAGTATTTATATGTAATATTCGGAAGAAAGTTTCCTTCATTAACTTACTCAACTTATTGCAGTATTATTCAATAAGATAAAAGTACTCCACTATTGTTGCTTAAATTACAAAAATATATTCCTTAAATTAACACAATTGTACTGTGTAAAGAACTAAAATATATTGTATAAATAACCAACCAGGCCAACTCTCCTATAAAATAAACCAAATACAATTTATTATGCATAGTTTCCTCCTGGGAGTGGGAATCAGAAATGGTGTTTATATTTTTTCTGTTATGGTAAACTCTCTTTCAGTAGACCTTGTCTAACACTTTCACCAGCAACCCCAGCTCATGGCATGTGCTTACTCTGTCTCTCTCTCTCTCTCTCTCTCTCTGTCTCACACACACACACACACACACACACACACACACAGACCTTCCCCCCACTCAGCATTGTTAGAGACTGCCAAAACGGGTGCTTAATAAATATTCCTTAAATTAATTTGTTAAAATACTCAGCTGAAACACACCAATGTATCCAACATAACTCATGGTGTGTGACAAAAAACATAGATTAGCTCCGTAACTTTCCCAACCAAGTGGAGACAAGGCGTGTCATGGTATTTTGTTTTTAGCATCTTGGAAAAGAGGTGAGCTTTACTTTCTCTTGTTTTTCTTTTCTTTTTTTTTTCTATTGAAATACTTTGTTCTATAGCTCTGTTATGCATAAGTGCCAAAAAGTATGCAATGGATGAAAAATCATGCAATGACAGCCCAAGAACTGGGTTATGAACTTATCTATAAAGTATCACTTTACCTGGTAAGTCTGGTCAAATATCAGCCTGAGACAAAAATTTTTTTTTCACAAAGTCTAATTAAACACAAGGTCACAAGTTATGTATTTAAATGAGTTTTAAACTTAGTAGAGAAATGGGAAGGAAATGCAAGAAAGAGAAGAACAAATGGCATTTTAGGTTTTACTATTATATACATATGATATTTCAATTAAAAAACACATTTTGGGGCACCTGGGTGGCTCAGTTGGTTAAACATCTGCCTCTGGCTCAGGTCATGATCTCACGGTCCTGGGATGGAGGCCTACATTGGACTTGCTGCTCAGTGGGGAGCCTGCTTCTCTCTCTCCCTCTGCTCCTCCCTCTGCTTGTGCTCTCTCAATCTCTCTCCCTCTTAAATAAATAAATGATTTTTTTAAATAAGTAAAATTTTTTAAAAAATTTCTTTCCCTCTTGCCTCTCTACTTTCCATCAAGGTTAGTGCTAGTCTTGTGTATGATTAGAGTGTCTCCTATACCTAATCTCCAGTTCCAGAGTGCTCAATCTAATTTTTTTTGATACAACATATGTGAAAGAAAAACACATATATGATACTCTCCAGGAAAAGTGCCTACATTTTGATAAAACCAAGAAAAATAAAATACAAGCACTGCCATAATTTTCATTTGATGTATAAATATGGCATCAGTAAAGTGGAGCACCATTTGCTATTTATTTGAGATAAACAGAAGGGTGTAAACTATGACTAACGAACCAATCACACACAGCCCCTTTACCACTGGGCAAAAAGCTACTGCCTATAAGTGCATGAGACTGGCATCGTTTAGAGATAACTCTAAATCTAATGTACCCTTTTAAGGTAAGTCATTTGCAATCTCTTCAGCATTTCATCCATATTTCATGGCAAATTTCCTACTACATGTCTCTTGACTGGCTACAAAGCTAGTTCATAAGTAGTAGAGCTGGGATTTAAATTCAAATGTCTTATTCTTGAGCCCAGGCTTTTACCCCTAATGAGTTAAATTGTCACCTTTGTGGAGACTCTGACACTGAGGTTGCCTGTGTTCTTTCTGGGCTTTATTTCTCACTCTATGGAGAAAGAGAAGGAGAAATTAATCACTGATGAGTGTCTACTCTCTTAATCCTCTACCCTACTGCAAGATCATTGCATTGTTCATTGTGTTCGCATTTCTTACAAGAGCCAGCCCCAGAGAAGGCCTACTGATATCAAGGCGAAATAATCAATGAGTATGTTCTCCTACGATTCAAATGGAAGCTGTGTTCTATTTTAAAGAGCCCTGGACTAATGTCAAGGCCCGTATTTTTAAATCCCAGCTCTAGCAGTGATTTTCTCAACTCCCTACACATCTGTTTCCTTAGCAGTCAAACTAAGAAGTCAGGCCTCGTGACCTCGAAGAGCCTTTCCAGCTCCAAATTTTTGTGACTCCATGACTGACCCTGTGATAACATGTCAAGTTATTTAAACTTGGTGTCCAAACAAGAATAAGCTCTGTATTTATTTTTAGCTTTTCTTAACCACAATGAGTCTATGCATACCACCAGAATACTTTTCATCCCCATTGTTCTGGATTGAAAAATATAATACATTGCTATTCAAATGTGAAAATAAATTGTAGTATCTCTAGTTTTTTTCTATTTAAGCGGTTTTCTTTTTTTCCTTTTTTTATTTTTTTTTTCCTATAGCTTCACTTTGGAACTACCATGACTGGAATGTAAACTACAGGAAGACAGGGATTAGTGTCTGTCTTGTTCCTAATACATTCAGTGGCTATTTACTGAATGAATGATCACATGAACAAAGTGACTATTAGTACTATCTCATCATCTTTTTGTATATTCTTTTTCTAAAAACTTAGTCATATCTGGTAAATGTTCAGACTTTCATATTTCCTCCAACCCACTGTTTTCCTTCAAGGAGGCATCTGACCTTAGAGGGACATGGGTTTCTATGACCCTGTACTGTCAGAAAAAAGGTGGCCTCAAACCCAAACCTGCAAGTCCCTGAACCTCTCTGTTTTCTCTGGTCTCTGCAACCATGTCCCTTTTCTGTCTGGTCACTTGGCTCCCTGGAGACATCTATTGCTGAAATCTATGGCTGTTTTGTTCAGTAGGCTCAGTCTGGGCACTATGGCCATTCCTTTCTCCTTAAACCCAATCTCACCCTTTGCTGGTGGTGCAGGACCCTCAAATGTACATTATATCCTTCAACTGGATCCCTGATGAAGTTCTTAATCCTTTGGTTTCTGTGTAGGATTCCCTGACCTCTTAAATGGGCATGGCAGGCTCATAGCATAGATAAACTCTTCTTAGTGCAGCAGGACTTCCTGAGCCCTTCATCCCACCCAGAGGGAAGGCTTGGAATTGGACAAGCCATTCCACCATCTTTATTCTGTTGTAGCTAAACTCACCAAGACATGAGAAAATTCCCTGCTGTAAGCTTTCACTCTAAGCGCTCATGCTCCACACTCTAAGCTTAATCGATAAATGTCGTGTGTGTTTTGAGTGCTCCACTGACTGGCCATTCCCCTTACTCTGTCCCTCTCCTTCTGCCTCCATATTCCTTGAGAACAAGAATTAAAAGTGGAGCCTGAGGATGTGACTGAATTGTCATCATTTCATGATAAAACTTTAATAAATGAGCAGTTGCTTCTTAAGGATGAATCAAGAAAGCAGCTTCTTGAGATACAATCTACTCCTGGTGAGGATGCTGTACATTGTTGAAATGACAACAGAGGATTTTAAACATTAGATAAACTTGGATGATGAAACAGTGACAGATTGACTCCAATTCTGAAAGATCTACCTTGGGTAAAATGCTATCAAATCAAATAGTGTCACGTGCTACAGAGAAAACATTTGCGAAAGGAAGAGTCAATCAATGCAGCAAACTTCATTGTTGTCCTATTTTAAGAAATTGCCACAGCTACCCCAAAACTTTAGCTGAACTACCACCATGTAATCCATCAGAAGCCATCAACACCGAGGTAAGACCCTCCATCGGCAGAAAAATTACTACTCTCTTACCACAGGCCCAAGATGGAGTCACTTATTCTACACAAGCCATCAAAACAGGGTTTTCGGTTTTTGGTTTTCAAAACAGGGTTTAATACCTAACCTAATTACAGCTTCAAAATCCCCTAGAAATGTAGTCTTAACTGGTTGATCAGAAACGTTCTTATCAGCACAAAGGAGGTAATCTGTCATGGGGTTCTTCTCTATGCCCCAAGGAAGATGAGGTAATCTGCAGGATAAAGAACCCCTGCTCTTTCCCCTAAGGGAAAGTTCCTGAAACAATTCTTTCTTTTGTTTTGCTAATAACTTCTTTGCCCCACTCTCCTTCCTACAAAAACCTTCCATTAAAAAAAAAAAAAAAAATTAAAGGGAATATAAGGGAATGGAGAAGAAATGTGTGGGAAATATCAGAAAGGGAGACAGAACGTAAAGACTGCTAACTCTGGGAAACGAACTAGGGGTGGTAGAAGGGGAGGAGGGCGGGGGGTGGGAGTGAATGGGTGATGGGCACTGGGTGTTATTCTGTATGTTAGTAAATTGAACACCAATAAAAAATAAATTAAAAAAAAAATTAGTTTCTGAGGTAAAATTTAGTGATTCATCAGTTGCATATAACATCCAGTGCTCATTAATTACATCAAGTGCCTTCCTCAATGCCCATCACCCAACTTACCCAAAATCTATAAAAGAGTTAACAAACCCAATATCCAAAAAACTTTCATTTTGTACAACTCCTTAGAGCTCCCCTCTACGTGCTTGAAGGGATGATGCCTCATGCATGAATCCCTTATAAAGCCAATTAGATCTTCAAATTTACTCGTTAAATTTTGTTTCTTAACAACTTGCTGAAAGTTTAGATGATGCTAAAAAAAAGTTTAATTTGCTAAAAAAAAAGTTTAGCTTCTTTAGCAATAAAGTATTTTTTAATTAAGGTATGTACATTGTGTTTTTAGACACAATGCTATTGCATACTTAATTATATAGAATAGTATAAATATAACTTGATTATGCACTGAGAAACCAAAATATTAATTTGACTTGCTTTAATAGAATATTCGCTTTATTGCAGTATTCTGGAACAGAACTCGAAGTAACTCCAAGGTATATTAAAGTCTGGCTTCTTACTTGTTTTTACTTTCATCTGTGATAAGAATAATCCCACTCCCCACACTGCATTGGTGCCTCTGGCTAACTGGAAGAAGATAAGATCATATTTATTAAGTGGAAGAGAGAGAAACACATTATTCGCATTATTTTATGCGGCTTTCTTATTCATTTCAGTGGGTGCATAGTGAGTAAATTATAGCACAATCTTAACACTGCCCTGACCTATCTATCCCCATCTCATTTGCTCATTCCTCACTACCACGCCAGCATTTTGTTCCTTGAACACTCCACAATCTTTCGGACTCTTTGAATGTAGTGTCCCTGCGGTCTAGGATGCTGTTCCTTCTGCCCACTGCTCAGATTTCAGCTGCACTTTCACCTCCAAGAGGTGACTCTTCTGACAACCTTATCTGAATTTATATACCTTCAATACTGTCTTTGTCCCCTTATTAGCAAGCTTCATAATCTGTGTAGGTCATGTTAATTATTTATTCACAAATTCATTTGTTTAAGTGATGAATAAACCCACTCTTCAGGATACAGAAACTAAGGGAAAAATCAGAACATCTAACTGTTCCTAACTACCTTAAACATAAACCTAGTCAAATTATACAAAAATATATATTTTTTCTTATATACATGTCTTTGAAGGGGAGCGAAACAACTCCAAAATATATCTCTTTGGCACATTGATTATCCTAAGCTCATTATTTTTAAGAAACGGAGACCCTGATGAGGCTCAGAAAACTGAGTAGAAGTTACCCTTTTGTAAGAAACACATTTGTTAGGGAAATCTGCAATTCTAAGGTTGTCTCCCTGGCTGCACTGGGAAGAGGAGGATATCTAAATCTCTAGACACCTATCAGAGAAACCTTCGACTTAAACCTGCAAAACAGCCTTACTTTTGTTTACTATGCTTTTCCTGACTTCCCACCCCCAACATCTGTCTTTAGCTGAAAACGATGTTTAAGTTGATGACTTTGGCCATTTGGGAGTTACTTAAGTTTCTCTGGGTCTCTCCCATGTATCCATGTTACCAAATTTTGTTTACTTTTCTCCTGTCCATCTATCTTACATCAATTTAATTATTAGATCAGCCAAAGAACGTACAAAAGGAGAAAACGTTTTCACCTCTATGTATATAAGGAGACTCTTACTGATCTCTTGCAATGCTTCAAAACACTAATACGTGTATGTATTTCATCTTGAAATATTTGTCATTACACTTCTTCACATGAGGAACTCTACCTGAGAATAAATGCATTGAATATTAAAACTGACAGTGCAGCTGATGAATCACTTTGGAAATGGTTCTCAGTTTCACCAAAACTATTTTCTACCTTATTGGGCAAAGAACAGACTCTATCCCATTAATCGTTTTAAATTCGATGCTCCTGACTTGTCAGTCAGAATGAGCTTATTTGCCACTTATTCAATAATAAAATAGATCAGTATTGTTGTTTTCTTCAATGAATTAATAAGGAAGCCCAAGTACATAGCTTCAAGGGGCAAGGAAAAACTGTTGGCTGACTCTTTGGCCAGGTATCAGAGCGGAGCCCTCCTACTTCACAAAGGATGAAAAACTCCTCTTTGTCATTTAAGTGTGGAAGCAGGTCAGTTAGAGTTTGATTGGCTCCAATTAGCACTCCCACAAGTTCTGACAGCCTTAGTGCTGGCAGTAGGACAACTTCTTTTAAATGAGTGTGACATTCTATGAAAACATCAACAACAACAACAACAAAGGAAATCATTTAAAGCAGAATCTCATAGCCAACCACCCACCCACAGCTCACTGCGTAATTCACTGTAAAAGGAAATGACTTATGCATAGCGGGTAGTTAAATAAACATTAGAGAAAGAGGCCTCCTTAATATAAAATTCCCTTTGAGTCAGAGGACTAAGAAAGAGATGATTGAACAGGGGCTTGAATGAGGAATAGATATTCAGTAAGCAGGCTAAGATGAAGGGCAAGCAAAGTGTTTCATCAGCCACTAGCACTAGGCAACAACAGTTGATTGGGAGGACAGGTTGTGGCTGTAGCAGTGCACTGTGGTTCAGGCTAATGTGGCCTGCAGAGTTCAAGAGGCTCACGCCATCACGTAAGAGCAGAGTTGAAATGAGGAAAATAATCAATGTGATATCACAGTTTAAAAGCATGTGATTCAGAAGTTTCCATTACTCCCCAAACATGCCAAAAATGTTGTTATCTGCAGCTCTTCAGGCAGTGGAAAATTGTCCAAAGGTACTTGCATGCTGAGACATGTTCTGTTTCTCTGCAGCTCTGAAACCCATCACGAAATCATTGACTTAGCTTCAGTACTGAGTCATCATTACCAGGTTTCCTCCATATTTTAAGTTTGGTTTCAACATGACTTTAGATTCAATTCGTAGTTAGTGGTGGTTGTATTTTAAGTCCATCTTAAGCTTCCAGTAATGCCTATGAATAAATATGCAGAACTACCACCAAGAATGAATTGAGTCAATGTCAGTAAATGGAAAATTCCTAAATGCTAACCTATTGACTCTCCAGGCTTTTAGAATTAGACAGCAGGAGAGATAATCGTGACTCACACTGACTTTGAATAGAAGCAGCCACTCAATTTGCCAAGATTTTAATAGTTATGTGGTAGGTTCTATGAAAATAACTCAAATGTATAGAAATAGGTCACTAACCCTTATTAACTTTTTAAAACAAAAATGAGTTCGCAGAGAGAATACAGACCACATATATTTGTACCCTCACATCCATTCCCTTCTCAAAAAAACTCATTCCAGCTTTAGATTTTTGCTCCATTTCTACTCACTTTCCCTCATGTCATATTCTTTGGAATGATCCATCCTAGCAAATCTCATCTCTGGAATTGCTATCTTCTCTTATCAATGTATTATTTCTATCAATTTTCCATGATATAACTTATTTGTACATTCATTTAATTAATTTCTAAACTTAAATTCCATAGGGTTTAAACTAGTCAGTGAACATCAAACCCCAATACCTGACAAAACATTGGAAATCAAGTCTATTTTAGAAATTCTGCTTTTTTTTTTTTTTTTTTTAATTATGAACCTTCATTTTGCTGTGGTCCCTCAGAATGTCAATCTTCCTTCATCTGCTCTTTTTCTCCACCTGGCCCAACAGAAAGCATGGGAGCAAGTGAGTTGACCTATCTTTTAGTCATTTACACAATACTTTTCTATACACCATTTCAGTTAATTCTACATAACACACCTAGAAGATAGATTCTCTTATCTTCAAGTCACATCCAAGGAAACAGAGTTTAGAAAAGTTACATTATTTGCCAAATGCTATAGAATTTATATGTTACAGTAATAAGATTTGAATCCAGTTCTATCTGATGCCAACAGCTTTGTTCTTACTAACCCTGCCTCTCAATAATCACATTCTTAGTTTAAATAGTAGCCTTAAAGAAAAAGGCATCTAGGCCGACCATATCTTTTTTTATATATATAAAGGTTTTTATTTATCCATTTGACAGAGAGAGCACAAGCAAGGAGAGTGGCAGGCAGAGGGAGAGGCAGAAGCAGGCTCCTCACATAGCAGGGAGCCAGAAGCAGGGCTCCATCCCAGGACCACGACCCAAACGGAAGGCAGACCCTTAACACCCTGAGCCACCCCGGGACCCTTGGGCTAACCATACCTTAAAAATATAATTCTTTAATCATTTTAATGAGACTGAACCCCAGCAATGACTCAGACATGATTTAGAGACACATTATTTTGGTTTGCGTCATTTTCACAATATATATGAATGCTATATATGGATTCTCACATATATATGGATCAGTGAACAAAAAAAATGAATAAAAAAATTAAAAAAACCAGAAGACTACATATGGAGTTTAAATTTTAAAGTTTAAATTTTAGCATATGTTTGGTGTATAATCTTCCTGAACAAAAGTGGATAAACGTTCAGTCAAGCATCACTGAGAAACCCCAGAAAATAAAGCAAGCTGGAGTAAATAGATAAATGAAGTTGTGGTTCTACCCCCAACATACAAAATGGCTCTCCAATACTGAGGTGTGTGTAATGAAGTTCTTTCTAAAATCATGCTCTTAGCAACTGATCTGGTATCATTAAAAAACTTAATTCATTAATTAAATTCTCTATCTTCTTTCAAAATCACATTATTAGATATTTCACCTGCACAAAAAAAAGAAGAAGAAGAAGAAGAAGCTGGATGGGCTCCATTTGTAGACTTGTAAAGCTCAGAGTTGCCTGAGATTGCCTAGACCCTATATTCCACTACAAGGAAAATATGGATCACTGCTGCCATTTATTGAACATATATTATGTATCCAGCTCTGCTGAGTGCTCTACAAACCCTATAAACACTGAATTCTCCTGGGATAGGAATTAGTGTCCCTATTTTAGATGTAATATTGTACAAATGGGACTGGCAAAGCAGGTATTTGAGCTCAGGACACCTTTCTTCCCTAGTTAATGCATTACCTACTAGTATGCACCCTGAATGTGGCCATCTAATATGATTTGCTTTGATTCCCTTGCTCTGCTCCTTACAGCCATTTTGCTTTTCTTTTCTTTTTTGAAATTTTATTTACTTTTTCATGAAAGACACAGAGAGAGAGAGAGGCAGAGACAGCAGAGGGAGAAGCAGGCTCCACGCAGGGAGCCCAACGTGGGACTTGATCCTGGGACTCCAGGATCATGACCTGAGACAAAGGCAGACACACAACCACTGAGCCACCCAGGTACCCCCCCCCCCCCCCATTTTGCATTTTTATCCTCACTCTCTTCTTCTGCTCCTGGTGAATTAACAATTTTCTTTTCCAATGACAAGCTGCAAGTATCATTATTGATTCTAACTTTCTTAAATTTGTGGGAATTCTGTACTCACTTTTCTCAATTGTTCTGTAAATAAAAAACACTGCTGCTGTTTTGGATGTACACATTGTTTCAGTATAGAAGCTCGTGGACATTGATTTTTTTTTTTTACCTTGAGTTAATGAGTTATTTGCTATAAATAGAAGAGTAGGCCCCTTGAATCTAAGAGGACCTTCAAGGTCAAGTTATTCACCCTCTCAACCATTGCAGAATTTCTCTTGCTTTTCCTTTCAGAGAGGGCTTACTCCCAAGTGCCCCTGCGGTAGAGGAAGTGAATACATTATTCCCTTGATCTCCATTCCAAAAACATTTTACAACCTAAGTATTTCATCTTGTTCAATGTTACTTATGTGTAAAGATAGCATTAGGCTTTTCTTAGACTAACTTCTTTACCTTGTATACAATCAAAGAAATAACCACCTTTTCCAGCAATGAAGAGAAAACTAGCAGGGTTGGTCTTACCAAGGGATGGTATTTGATTTCCAATGTAGCAATTGAAATGGTAAATTTTTATTTTAGGTTGATTTTTGCTTTAAACCTCACCTTTAAAAATAAAACAGCTTGGGATCCCTGGGTGGCGCAGCGGTTTGGCACCTGCCTTTGGTCCAGGGCGCGATCCTGGAAACCCGGGATCGAATCCCACATCGGGCTCCCGGTGCATGGAGCCTGCTTCTCCCTCTGCCTGTGTCTCTGCCTCTCTCTCTCTCTCTCTCTCTCTCTGTGACTATCATAAATAAATAAAAATTGAAAAAAAAAATTTAAAAATAAAACAGCTTAGGGGTACCTGGTGGTTCAGTTGGTTAATAGTCTGCCTTCAGCTCAGATCATGATCCCAGGTCTCCCTGCTTAGCAGGATAGTCTGCTTATCCCTCTCACCCCTACTTGTGCACGTGCTTTCTCTCTCTCTCAAATAAATAAACAAAAATCTAAAATAACAATATAATAATAATAATAATAATAATAAATAACATGGCTTCACTTCACTGGCTAATGTGACAAAGATTTACCAGACGTTAGGAGAACAATGATTACTAAAACATGGGCATTGTCCTCAAGAGCTAAAGATAAAAAGGAAAAAAATACCCACGTTTAAAGGTAGTTCCGCAACAATTCGGTGAGTGGGTTCATAAAACAGACAAAAGAAGCTCAGAAAGGAGAGAAAGAAAGCCTCATAGGGGAAATTATTCTGTTTTATCAAGGGTTAGCCAGTGATTAGAAATTCACGATGGCAGAACTGTTTACTAGAAGGATAAAATGGAGAAAGTCAAGTAAAAGGAAGGTGAAAATAACAAAGCAGCATGAAAAACCATAGTATTCAGGACCTGATAGTTATCTTGGTATGAGCAAGGGTAAAAGTATGATGGGGAGTGGCAGGAGATAAAGTTGGAAGATTAGACAGAGGCCAAATCATATGTGCCATATGGGGAGCTTAGACTATATAGAGTAGGCAATGAGCAATGAGTAGCCACTGATTGGCTAGTCAGGGAAAATGGCACCTTCAGTTTTGCAGCTTTAAAAGATCTCACTGATTCAAATATGGAAAATATTTTTGAAAAGAATGAGTCTAAATGCAGGGATATCAGTAAATAGTCTACTAGAGTCTTGGCGAAATATCAAAGATGGTAGTGGTATAAAGTGAGGCAAAACCATTGGACAAGAGAGACTCTAAGATACTAACAGGATGTAAAGCATAGGGCTTAGTGAATAATTGGGTATGCTGAACGAGAAAGAAAAGGATTCTAAGGCAGTACATTCATTTCTGGTTTGTTAATTTGAGTGGATGGTATAGGAAGACTCAGATCATAAAAAAAATGATGATGAAATACAAAGAAAGAAGTACGATCAGAGTTTATTGGTGGGACACAGTGAATTGCAACATCAAGGGATGGCCGAAGTGGAGATGTTTCAGGGGTGACTATGTACTGAAATTATCGAAGGAGGAATGGAGTCAGTTACAGAGGGAAAATGTGTGTGTGTGGGAGGTGGAGGTATTGCTACATAAATATAAAAGGATGAATGTGGATGGTATTGCTCAGAGGGAACATATAGGTTTGAGAAGTAAACGCCCAAGAATAAAACTGCAGCAACTGAAGGGATGGCCAGTGAAGAACATTCAGGTGATGTTAGAAAGACTGAAGAGGATCCCTGGGTGGCTCAGCGGTTTAGCACCTGCCATCTGCCCAGGGCAGGATCCTGGATTCCTGGCATCGAGTCCCGCATCAGGCTCCCTTCTTCCTCTGCCTGTGTCTGCTTCTCTCTCTTTCTCTGTCTCTCATGAATAAATAAATAAAATTAAAAAAAAAAAAAAAAAGACTGAAAAGTCAGGAGGGAAAGTTTTTCCTACAATAAAAGCGGAAGGAGCTTCAAGTGGAAGAAAGATGTTACTGGAATCAAAGGTGCAGAGCAAATAAAAAGAGAAAGAATAGAAATGTTTTCATTATAGTTGGCAATAAGGAAGCCACCAGTGCGCTTTAATGAAAGCAATATCTGTGCTGGAACAATCATATATTCAGTAAGACAAAAGTTCTGAAACCAAGAAAATCATGAAAGTTGGGGGATTTTTCTAACTGGGTATATATCATACTTACTTCAATTAATGCTGCTTATGGAAATAAACATGAAAAAAAGATATGAGCTAACTTTACAAATATTTGGCATTAAGAATAAAGAAATATGACCATCTGTTTGCATGACAACAGTTTGCTTCAAGAAAGTGTTTTTAGGTTTCTTTTTTTTTTTTTTCTACTTTAATCCTTCATTTTAAATCTCCAAGTATTGTTTTCTTTTGGGAGGACATGTGTACTAACTCAACAAGAGATATGGATCCAAGAAAAGATCAGGACAAAGTTGCCCTGTGTCTTCTTCAGCTTGACATACTCTCAGATAACCTCTGTCTGTGTGTGTCTGTGTGTGTGTGTGCTCGCGTGTAGTTATTTTACAGAAGAAAGAGTGACTCTGCTGGCCCTTGGCATACAATCTAAGTAGCAACAGTCAGTCTCGTATGTCTCTTTGGCTTTCAGGATTTACTTCCAGGATCCCACTGCTCCTATTTTGATCCTGGGTGTTTAAGTCTTGAACTACAGCACCCATCTAGAATCAATGTTCTATGTATTTTCTTCTCATCTAGATTTCTATAAAAACTTAACTGTGTTCTGTGTTTTGCTCTCTCAAATGTAAACCAGATGATCTAACAACAACAACAAAAAAAGTATCTGCCAATGCATTAGCAGATGATAAAAACCTGCTAGCACATTCCAGAACATGATAATCAAGAATTCTAAAGTTAAGGAATTATGGTAGATTGATTGTATGCTATTCAGTTTTAGGTACCTTTTAAATAATACCACATAGTCAGCTAACGATTCTTCCTAATTATACGCAGGCATATATTCACATCCAATTCTAGTAAATGCCTATTGTGTCTTCATTTGTGCAAAAGAAATAATAAACACTTTACATATTTTCTGTATCATTTTAAAAAGATAATAGAAATAGTGCTCTTTTGGGAAATGAATTAATGGTATCTAAAATTTAAGATTTACTCTCAATGTGACATAATTTAATTTTTCCAAATTACTCAAACTGCCTATTATCCCAACATTATTTCTTCGAAACATCTTATATTCCTCTTTAGTTTAAAATGCCACTTTTATCATACATACATTTAACTTTCACATTTATTTGGCTTGGTCTCTCTTCTATTCTGCTAATTTTTCTATACAAATACCACACTGGTTTAGTTATTATAACTTTTAGTATACTAAAACATTGGATAATGTTTAAACAGACTTCCCTCAGTTTAGTTCTCCTCCCAATAATTTTTTTTCCATACTAGTGCATAGTTACTCTTCTGCAAAAATTTATTCTTCTACACAATCATTTTGTCAAATATAAAAAGTCTATGATCTTGAGCAAAGGATCATTAGGGATAACAGGAGTCAGATTGCTCACGATTGGAGAAGGGAATTCCACGTATGGAAAAGAATAAGACTAGAATATATCCTTTGGACTTGGTGGTACTGATATAAACTATAGTTTATGTGTATACTATATATAATTCTAGCTATGTCCATTGAGAAGCCGAGAAGCAATGAGACACCAACAGTAATTAGTACACCGAGCACCCAAATTTTGGTCTCTATATACCACTCAAAACTAAAAAAATATAAAAAATTTTAAAAATTAAAAAAAATCAGTATTCCTTATAAAATAGGTTGATTCAGGATTGAGGAGGGAAAGTACAAGATCAACCTAGACTCTTATGATAGAAAATAAGGAAACATTCAAAGAATGATGGGAACATATCAAAAAAATACAGCCTAAAGAGGCTCTATTGGTCAAATGTGGGACAATTTGAGCATTAAATTAAATAATAATGATCACATACTGTTACTCATTAAATAAAATAAAAATCACTGAATCATTATTCATATAAAAATTGACTGAATAAATTGGGAAGAAAGCTCTTCCTTAGAGTAAAATATAACTAATAAATATCAAAAGAATGATGGAGTTATAAAATCAATGAATTTTTTTTAATCAATGAATATTAAAACAGTGGGTAAAAGTATAATGAAAAAGAAACAGGATACTGATAAAGATTGTGTTGAATCCAGATGACTTTAGGTAGTATGGACATTTTTTAAATATTGAGTCTTAAACATAGGATATCTATTTACTTGTGTTTTATTTAATTTTGCCATCTTCCCGACATACCATAAGGACTGGTTCTACTCCCAGTGAGCCTCCTTCCCTCCTCGGAGAATGTCAGGTCCCCACGGCATCTGCCTGCCCCAGTCTGGTCCGCACGCTCTGCCCTGGCCCCGATGGAGCCTCTCACCTCCAAATGCAGACATAGGGCACCTTCTTGACCCAGTGGCAGCCAGGCTGCTCCACGGGGCCTCACCCAGTGTTAGCAAGGATATTCCCTCCTCAGTGTCTACCCCTAGTGACTTCCCGTCCACGGACCCCACTCTGCTTCCTGGCAGAAGTCCAGCTGTTTCTGCTGGATTCTCTCACCCCTGTTGCAATAGTAGTGAATAAAGTCTTTCACTTTCATTAAAAAAAAAAAAATAGGATATCTACTTATTTGTGTTTTATTTAATTTCTTTCACTAGTGGTTTTTGGCTTTAAGAATCCCCATGACATTTTTCACAGAAATAGAAAAAACAATGCTAAAATCCATGCTGAACTACAAAAGTCCTCAAATAGCCAAAGCAATCTTGAGAAAGAAGAACAAAGCTGGAGCTACCACACTTTCTGATTACAAAATATCTTACAAAGCTGCAGTAATTAAAACAGTATGGTGCTGACATGAAGACAGACATATAGAACAATGGAACAAAAACAGGAAGTCCAAATATAAGTCCACACATATACACTCAATTGTTCTTTGACGGGGTGCCAAAAATATACAATAAGAAAAAGATAATCTTTAACAAACGGTGTCGGGAAAACTGAATATCTATATGCAAAAGAATGAAATTGGATCCTTATCTTATACTACACAGTAAAATCAATTCAAAATGGTTTAAAGACTTAATTGACTGTGGGAGACCTAAAACTGTAAAACTCCTAGAACAAAATATTGGGAAAAAACTCTTTGACACACTGTTCTTGACGATGATTTATTGGATATGACATCGAAAGCAGCACAGCAAAAGAAAAAATAAACAATTGGTACTATATCAAACTAGAAAGCTTCTTTACCAAAAAGGAGACAACCAACAAAATTAAAAAGTAACCTAAAAAAATGAGAGAAAATATTAGCAAACCAAATATCTGATAAGGGGGTTAATCTCCAAATATATAAAGAATTCTTTTAACTCAATAGCAAAATACAAATAGCCCAATTAAAAAAAATGAATATGGGCACCTTAGGGGCTCAGTCAGTTGAGGGTCCAGATCTCGATGTCAGCTCAGGTCTTGATCTCAGGGTCAGGAGTTCGAGCCCTGCACTGGGCTCCATGCTGGGCATAAAGCCTACTTAAAAAAGAAAATGAATAGCCACTAGGTATATAAAAGGGTACTCAATATCACTAATCATTAGGGAAATGTAAATCAAACCCACGATGAGATATTACCTCATATCTGTAAGGATGACAATCATAAAAAAACAAAAGATTAACAAGTATTAGCAAGGATGTAAAGACACTGGAATCCTTGTGCACTGTCAGTAGGAATATAAAATGGTCTGGCCACTATGGAAAACTCTACGGAGGCTTCTTTAAAAATTAAAACTGGAAACACCATACAATTCAATAATCCCCACTTCTGGGTACATATCCAAAAGAATTGAAATCAGAATCTTGAAACAATATCTGCAGTCCTGTGTTCACTGCAGCACTATTCACAACATCCAAGACATGGAAAGGACCTAAATCTCCACCAATGGATGAATGGATGAAAACAATGTGGTAAACATATAATGGAATAGTACTCAGCCTTTAAAAAGAGGGAAATTCTGCTATATGTAACAACATGGACACACCTGGAGGATGTTAGGCTAAATGACATAAGCCTGTCATAGGACGAATACTGCATGATTCCACTTACATGAGGTATCTAAAATAGTCAGGCTCGGAATCAGAGAGTATGATGGTGGTTGCCAGGGACTGGAGGGAGAGGGTAATGGGGAGTTATTTTCAGTGAGTGCAAAGTTTCAGTTATGCAAGTTGGATAAGTTTTAGTTTTCCAAAATGAATGTTGCACTAAATTATAATTATAGTTAACAATACTGTATCATGCACTTAAAAATTTGGTTAAGAGAATGGATCTCCTGCTAAATATTATCACATACACACACACAATGGGACAAGAGGAAACTTGTGAAGGTGGTACGTAAGTTTATTACCTCGATTGCAATGATAGGTTCATGGATGTATGCATATACCCAAATTCATCAAATTTTATACATTAAATACATGCAGGTTTTGCATATATAAATACATACACCTCAATAAAGTTGTTTTTAAAGAAAAAGATAGGGTAGGGTATTTATATAGTCTCAAAGTATCTTTCTACAAATTGCTTATTAATTTAAAGTCTAAGCACTTTACTATTACTTCATCCATATTAAGATAAACCAGCAGCATGTCTCTCTTGACACAACACCACTTATGTCCTGTTCCTGTATGAATCTACTCATGAGGAAATATTACACATAACCAAACTGAGGGAGGGTCTACAAAATAATTGGCCTGTGCTCTCAAAGTGTCAAGGTCAAAAAGCACATGGAAAGGTTAAAGAACTGTTTCAGACGAAAAGACTAAGGAGACAGGATGACTACACACAATATGTCATTTTAGATTTGATCCTGGACTAGGAATAATATAACTTTCAAAGATATTATCAGAACAAGGCCAAAATTTGAATATGAACTGAGGATTAGATTAATATTTTATCAGTATTAAATTTCTTGATTTTAATAATAGTACTGTAGATGTGCAAGTGACAGATTAAAAAGTGTGGGCATTATACAATACACATTTAACTACTGTACTTACATAATAAAACTTAATATCTATATGCATATTTAATCATATATATGTATAGAAAGAGTGAGAGAGAGAATAATAAATGGAACAAAATAAAAATTGTTCATGGAGTTCCTTGCACTATTACTGCAACTTCAAAATTATATGAAATATTTTTTTAAATTACAGTTCAAACTGTAACTTTTACATTGTATTGAAATCTTAGACATTGAAAAGTCAACATATAATTGGCTTTTAATTGTCAAATATAACCAGCATTGCCTTTAAACTTTATATCTTACAATAAACTTTATAATATAATTTGCTACATCAAAACCTCAAATCATTTTTCAGAAGTAAGGTAAAAAAACTTTTGGAGGATAACAACTGCATATTTTTTATGTTCATAGTGATTTAAAGACAAAACATCAGTATTAAATAAAATGAGTAATCTACAACCCCGAATGAGTTTTAAGCCCAAACAAAATGTTTCCCTTCAGACAAATTTCTCTCAGCTATTCGAGTAGAAATAATCTTCCAACTCTTAACTCCTATGCCACTGTTTCTCTAACTTTCCTGGGACATATAAAACCTGCTATTATTTTCTTTCTCCAGAAATTTATAGTTTCTAAGTGCTTCTGCCTAGAAATACTTCCTTCAAATTCTTCCCCCCTCTATTTCCGGCTTACTATCCAATCAGCGTGGGTATGTTTTGCTTCTGGAAGCCTTTGTTGGAAACCAAGTCTGAAATAGATGTCCCTTGTCTAGCTGTCGAACATCCTTTCTTTCACTACTAAGGCATCAACAGCATAATTGCAATAATTCTTGTACTTCTTTTGGACCACCATTAACTCTAACTTTTTTTTTTTTTTGCTTTATTTGTGTTGAGGAAATAACTCATCATTGTATTCTATACATTTCTTTAATATTACCATGCATAAATTAGATTGGCAGTGATTAAATGCCTATCTATGTTATACTTTTGCAAAATGCTACCTATGGATTTCAAGTTTGAGGAGAAATCTATTTCCTCCTTCTGTCCACTGAGAAAGCCTGCAAGCAATGACAATTCATTTGAAGTGGGCAAACCTAGCATCAATATCTTGGCTTCTATATACCATTCTCTACTAAAAGCAATTTATTTAATCTATCATGTATCCATGCACGCTTATGCAATTATATAACTAATTTTTTCCTAGAGAATGTTTTCAGTACTTAACACTCAGCCTCTTTCTTGAATAAAACAAGGAAAAAAGAATGGAAAAGATACCTAACCCTTTGGGGTTTAGTGTGCTAAAAAAGTTCTGAGATACACAAGTTAAAGTTGGCATACTTTGGATCTGGACCAAAAAATTGTTTTTATTGGCTGTGGAAGATGGAATTTTAGACTATGTTGGGCCATACTATAATTGTGTTTAGAAATGCATAATGTGATGGGGAGCTTTCAGCGTGATTAAAAGACTATGCGTGCTGGAAAGTGTTGAATTTTTTTCAGCACTTAAAGCTAATGCAGACAAATGACAATGCAGTTAATTTAAGACCATTTACTGAAGATATACAAGATATAGATATTTGCCAAAGACAATGAGGAAAAATAAAGAAGCCTACTTCTAAATATAAGTAATTAAGATGTCAACAGGATTCCAGAATGGGCTAAAGTCAGCTTTTTATTGGTATAAAAACAACAGTAAAGGAAATCACTTAGAGTAAATAGTTTATGCCTTGAGCTATCTCCTCAAAACAAACATTCCATTTCCCATCTGACAAAGAATCAAATGACATTGTTTTGCTTCTAAACAGGATTATTTTTTCTAGGATCCATGAATGTTGGTGATTCCCTTCAGGAGAGATGAAACCTATAAATATTGTTTTAGGAAGCTGATCTGGGAGTTTAAGGGAAAATATTTTATGCCAATAAGATCAAATTAGCTTCAATGTGAAAGCTATACAAAAGAGGAAAAGCTATACAAAAGAGGAAAATCTATAGCACAAGAATATATTTCAATCCTGTAGTCAATATTAAGATCCTAAATATTGTATAGCTCTTAATACCATTACTTAGATCAGTTTCTGCCTAAGGCAATAACAATTTAAACATTTCCTGTTTCATTCCTGCCCAGTATTGTTGTTTTTTCCATTATTGCAGCTCAAAAATACTTGGGCTGTTTTAAAGATTAGTGTGTTGGCATGAAACTGCACATGCCTTTTAAGAATATTTTCTTTAACCCTCAATCATGACTTAGTATTTTAAAATTCAATATGGTCAAGGGCCTCTAGCATCAAAACAAATTTCATGGAACCTTATTAGGAAATTAGTTATGATGGAAATGATAGCATGCTGGGACATGAATATTCAATATTTATCACCATTTAAAATGCTAATATGCAAGATAAAAGTACAAGTGTGACCCTACTTAAAATGCTAATATGAGAGATAAAAGTACAAATATGTTTTTCAATCCATTTCAGTTTCAATGATAGTTATGGCATCATGTTTACATCATCTCAGCTTTTTTTACTATATTTTAAATATGATAGAATATTTAATATTTTATTTTAAATATGATAAATATTTTAAATATGATAGAATAAATTCATTAAAAAGTAAAATAGCAATGATTTCTCAGGAATATTTTATGGTATCTTAACATACTGAGTGAAAGGCATGTTCCTAACCCTGCCTGGAGGAAGATGTGGACCATCCCACTGGGTTAAACAGCGTACCAGTGAAGTGAAAACTCAAGATTCAATTCACACAGGACAAAGATGAATTTGTCTTAGTCATTGATCACACAAAGGCATGCTGTTTAATACAATGAAATCAAGTCGGAGGGTGGAGGGAAATGTTATTGTCATCAAACATTTATGAAATTAAGCCCAGTCTCCTGTTTGGGTCAGGTATGGTTACTACAACATACCTGAAACGAGACTAGTAAGTCTGTCTGAAACATCAGATTTAAGAACTGACGACAGATTATTTGCTGCAATGCAGAGTAATTATTCAGATTGACAATTCACTTTGCAAATGGAAAAGTAAGAGAATATGAGAATTTTAAAATTTACTCATTTTGTCATTTGGGTATTCACTGGTCTACATAATACTTGTGAAATGTTTAGTTCAGATAATTAAATATTACTTCTATGTATCCTTATATCATAACCTTCTTTGGTATCAAGAGCATGAAATCTCTGAAATGGCCGAATCTGGTTAGAAAGCTAGTTCCTCTTCTAACAAGGAGTGTGGTCTTTGGAAAGTTACTTAAAATATTTAGACTCCAATTTCCTCATCTGTAAAGAAGGGCTAACAGTTATGACCAATTCATGTAATTTTTGTGTTTTTTAAATGAGGCAATATATAGAGAACATTCAGACAAATATCTGATTCATGGTAAATCTGCACAAAATGTTTTGTTTTGTTTTGTTTTAAGATTTTTATATATTTGAGAGAGAGAGCATGAGCAGGGGAAGGGGCAGAGGGAGAGGAAGGAGCAGACTCCCCACTCAGTAGTGAGCCTGGATCCCAGGACCCTGAGATCATGACCTGAGCATAAGGCAAACGCTTGACCGACTGAGCCACCCAGGCACCCCAAATATTTTGTTTTTAACTTTAATATGCACACTAACCTTCAGGATTTCACGTATAATTGGTTAGGTTCAGGACAACCTTTGGAAAAATGCTTACTACCTTAAGGATTTTTCACTGTATCACAGCTCCTAATTGCTGGATGAATCATGATTTTCATGGATACACCTGTGCACATGTGCATACGCCACCCCTCATCAAGCCCTCACATCCACTGCTTTATTGAGCATTGCTTTTTTCCCCCTACACAAGTAATAAAAATTAATAAAGTTATATATCTTTTCTCCTATTAATCTGCTTGCTGTGAGTTTATTTCAGAGACCCAGCTATTGAACCTAGGAGGGTAGAAGGTGTCTTTCTGCCCCTACAGTACATACACATGGATATGCTTTGTTCATATTTTATATATCACTTTTTATTACAAGGTGCCTCCCCCTCATAAATTTTAGTATTCTTCATTACCAAATATTCCTTTTTTTTTTCAAATATTCCTAAATAATGTTGCACTTAGGTTTGATGTCCTAATATCTCATGTCACCTACGAGTGATAATTTCCAAGTGGGTGAAAGAGAGACATAGCCATCTAAGGAGACTATCAGATTCAGCCTGGACCTTTTAGAAACTGCAGACATACACCTGCCTCCCTACTCCCACCCTCCACCGCACCCCCACGCCACAGGCTTCTTCTTGTTCCCATCAGATTCCACAACTCTCACCGACCCTCCTTAGCCCCAGTTCAGTTCACAAAAAGTCCTCTTTATTAATAGAAGTGTATACCACAAGCAGAGAAGAAGAGAAGATGCATGCTGAAGACCATCACCACATAAGTGTCCTCATACTTCCCAAAGACTAGTAATTTGTGCAGGCCTGAGACTAAAAGACAGATTCTATGAGGCACCCAAAACCTACCCTGTAAGGGTCAGCTTATAGGCCATCTGTTCAATGATGTTTTCCCTGGTGCCTCATACTTACCACATACCTTACCTATACTTTCTTATGGCATGACTCACTAACTACTACGTATCATAGTTCTTACGGTCATGAGATCTTCCCTACCAGGCTTTTGTGGATTGTTGATAATAAGTGGTTGATGAATGGATGGATAAATAAATGAATGAATATCAATGATCAACCTTTGAATCAGGTCTAAACTGCTAGACTACCTTGTGCTTCAGATCTTTGTCCATATTCCATTATAAAGACGTTTGCTGATGAGGCATTGACACTGGACAATTTTTGATACTATGGGGCTAGAACACAAGCTTGTCTTGGAGTTCTGGCTTTATCTCCTTTGCTATGAAGCTCTTGTTCCATGTCCCTGGTTGTCACTGCTGTTTTCCAAGATCCCAGGCATACCACCATATGACCTGAAGTTGCATTTTAGCATTTTCACACTAGAGTAAGAGCTCAGTGACTCTTCTAATTATGCAAATCCTTTGCTTTCCTAACATTTCGAGCTCCTAACACTCATGCTTGGCACATTGGGTATGCCCAGTAACTTTTGATATTCTTCCTTCCTTTCTTATTTTAAACCATTTGAACCATGTTGGAACATATGTTTCAAATAAAAATTATAAAACTAAATGATTTCTTTAATTCTATCATTTAGATTGTTTTCATTTAAGACAGAAAATTTAGAGTTACCTTCGAATTATTCTTTCCAACTTAAGAATTTCCCTCATTGAAGTCTGATTTATAGGCACCCTGAAACTCTACAATTGTTAAGCACATGTGACTTTTTAAGACCCAGCAAAAATTATGGACCATTCTGCTGTGAAAATTGTAAAGAATCTCAGATATTTAGAACTGAAAGAAAAAACTTCAAAGGCATTCCAAAACAGCTCTCTGTTCTTTTCACATAACATCCAAAAAAACTATCACCCACTGCTAATGACTGTGCATGCCAGCCAATTTTCATCTACCAGCAAATGTATTCACTTACAGTTCCTTTCAACAGAGTTCTAAGTCTAATTTAGTGTGGTTTAATGGCTGAAGTCAAAATGACTTTTTTACTTGGAAGCAGTTTGCCCTACAGAGTTGCATTATCTACTCTGATTCCATTCAATGGCAGGTACAAACATGAATTACGGTGGTAGTATGGGAAGGTACTTTATTTTTTTTTTATTTTTTTTTTAAAGATTTTTTATTTATTTATTCATGACAGTCACAGAGAGAGAGAGAGAGAGAGAGAGGCAGAGACACAGGCAGAGAGAGAAGCGGGCTCCATGCAGGGAGCCCGATGTGGGATTCGATCCCGGGTCTCCAGGATCGCGCCCTGGGCCAAAGGCAGGCGCCAAACCGCTGCGCCACCCAGGGATCCCTGGGAAGGTACTTTAGAGATCAGCTAGGTCAGACCCTGTATTTTCGTCTGGGGAAACTGAGGCCACAAAACTGAATAAAATAGTACTCTTTCCCTCTCATCCACAAATCTGAAGTTAATTTTTCTCTGTATTTCACATATACTTTAAAATTTAAAATAAATAACTATCGGGGCTCCTTGGTGGCTCAGTTGGTTAAGAGTCTGCCTTCTGCTCAGGTCATGATTCTGGGGTCCAGGGATCAAGCACCATGTTAGGCTCCCTCCTGAACTGGGGGCCTTCTTTTCCCTCTCCTTCTGCCCCTCTCCCTGCTCCTTCGCTCAAATAAATAAACAAAATATTTTCTAAAATAAAATAAAATAAATAACATTTGGAGGTTGATAGATTATACTATCCATAGGAATACGCACACACACACACACACACACACATACATACACACACACACACCAGGAATTTTAAGATCTTCTTAAGATACTAGCATCGTCAGCCCTTATAATAAAACTGTGGATAAAAAGTGTCACTCTGTAACAATATACCCAAAAATGGAAGCGCCCCTGCCAAATATTTAGGTTGAGTCAGAAAAAACATAACCCCTAACCAAAAAAAAAAAAATAGCAAATAAAAGATCATCAACTTAATTTTACCCCCACCACACACACAAATTAAATGAAAAATGCATTCAATACCATTAATAGTGAAGAGAATAGGAAGAAAAAGAACACCTCCCTCCTTGTATTATGTCTACTCTACTCCTTCAGCAAAGAAGGGTCTTTAAGGTTTAAATACTGTCAACAGTAATGTAAGCTGAAAAAAGAAAGTGTACCTGTTCCAGTTTTATACCCTCCAGATTTGTTTTCTACACTCACTTAGGGGCACTCAACACTCACTCTTTGAAATCTTCATCTCTATTCCTAAGCAGAATCATAAAGCACAAATATTCATAAAATCTAATGTGAAAAAGACCTGGGTTTGAATATGGTTTTGCCACTTGTTAGCTATTTGATCTTGGATAATCTTCTTATCTCTATGCTTCAGTTTCCACATGTATAAAATAGTCTTCAGAATAATAACTCCTTTATGCGATTGTCCTAGTAAGTGGAATCATAGTAGATATTGACAACTCTATAGTATATGTAGCATTTACGGTTTTTAAAAATGTTTACATTTCAGCCATTAAATAACTCTAAAGTAAACCAATTTAGATGACCCATTTAAAGCATTTATAATATGAATTCCCAAATAAAACATGTTAGCTAAAATTTTGTTTACCTCATAGGGCTGTTGTCAAGATTAATAAGATAATATAAATATACAAATTTCTGAGCACAGTTACCTGGCACATAAGACCTCAATAAATACTGGCTTTCCATTAGCATCCTTATTATTATCATTGACATTACTTTTAATTACTCCTACTGCCAACTGCCTTCTCTTCTCCTTTCCCCCATCAAAGGAAATGAGAACATCCTCAAGCAGATATCATGTCTTCAAAAGACAGTGGCACTCACAAAAATTTAATAACTAGAGAAAATGATGGAATGGACAAAGGAAAAAAAAATAGCAGAAATGGGGACATAAAAAAAGTGCCAAACTGAATCAGAAAGTTTCCAGTTGGAGAAACAAGCTAGGAAATCTTCCTTGAATGGAATTCAAGACTGGCCCATTTATGACTCCGCCTCAGTTCCTATGCCTCTATTAGGGGCCAAAACCAGAGCATTTACCCATACAAGTGAAGTTACTGGCTCATGGCATGAAACAATATACCAATGACATCAAGTTAGCTCTCAAAAAAATGTTTTAAAATAAAATAAACAACATTACTAGGGACATGAAAATCCCCTGCACTATGATTAAATCAAAAACTGGTTAAGATCAATTCAGGCTCATTCCTTTTAATGCTATTGTTTTGTTTTTCAAATTTCCAAGGATCCTCACTTTGGAAATTATAATTTATTCATCAGAGAGATGTTACATTAACATTACAGTATGTGAACCAATAGCTTTTCATTATGTATAAAAAATGCAAAACACAAAAAATAAAAATTGCTTACATTTGTAAAAACTTCTGCATCTTAACTATAAAAGGGGGAAAAATAGATATCTGCAGCTGGCACTGTTTCATGTACCAGTTTCTGAAAACAATACAGAATGTCAAAAGTATAAGAATTACCATATGCTAGTGCTTTTGCTCTGACAAATTATTCACAAATAACTTATGCTTGTATTCTGTAATTCACACTGAAGTTAATAAAAGTTGGATCCCTAATCACATTCAAACGATCAATATTATATAAATATGTGCTCGAAAGATCTTTTTCTCTTTATAAAAAGTATTTTAAATTTAGAAATATAGAGAAATATATTAGCATATATACAGAAATATGTATGTGCAAAGGCATAAATACATACTCTTCCCAAATATATTTTTGTTATTAACTGGCACCATCAGAGAAGAGTATACCTTATTTCTTCAAGTCACTGAGGCTTGATTCCTTAAAAATGTTTAACCATTTTTTTTTTTAAATCATTCTGAAATGTATTGTGCAGTCTTCGCCTTACAAAAGGAATCATCAGTGGGCATTTTGCTCTTCTTTCAAGACATGATCAAGGACTGAGGTCACCTGACAATGTGAACTCAGTATAGAGTCTATCCTCTGGTTGCTTAAACTCCTGATAGTACAAAAAATACGGAAAGAGATCAAGGATAATAGAGTAATGTGGTGCTGCTGTCTCCACTGCCCCCTCAAATCTACCTTATTATTATTTTTTTCCTTATTATTTTTTAACCACATGCAGAATATTTACTCTCTCCTGACCTCTTCATTGCCTTATCTTCCTTACTACTTGTCCTCTGTACTGCTTTCCTTCAAGTATTTCTCCTTTCTCTCATTCAACACTCAGTGCCAACTGTGGGCTAGAACCTCTGCTGGGCCCTAATTACGAAGACATATCCAGCCCTTACAAAGATTAAATTCCTGCCTCTTTTGCATATGTTCTTGGAGTTTTGTGGTGTTATTTTTTTTTAATGATTCTCCAGGTTAACTTCTAGCAAGTGTGATTCTAAAAATGTGATATTTCTATTTAAAAATTTATTTATGATTTGGTTGGGCAAAGTAAAATTTAGGCTCCATTAAGTTCAAGCCAAAATTCTCATACATTTCCCTACTGATAAAGAAAACACTCATCTATAAAGCACCAGTATTAACAAATAAACACAACCTAGGAGTACGTGATTTTGAGATTTTTTTTTTTTAAATACTAGTTACAACAAATAGCTTGCATGAAAACCTAAGGAGGATGCTGTCGATCTTACCTTGAAATAATGTGTAGTAGTACTGGGACAATGGAAGATGAACAGACAAGATCATCAATCAAGTATGGAAAGACTTCGCTGAATCAAAGATTTTGGGTCTAATCCCCCAGTTAGAGGCAAGCTTCCCAAGAAAGGCTTTCAACAATTAAAAATAGGAATACTTTTATTCACTTCGTTTAGTCAACCAAATTTTATTCAGAGCATACCCTGAATATTATACAACAGGTATAAAATAAGAATCGTAAAAATAAAGCAGCAGTATAAGGCGATAGAGTGATGGGTGGTATTTTATATCTGGCACTAATTTAACCTTTATAAGTGCGCTCTAAACAAATAAAGGGGGTTCAGAGTCTTACATTAAAATGAGAAAATTTAGGCTCAGAGAGAATAACAGGAAGTAATAAATTCAGGAAAAGTCTTAGAATTGCCAACTCAGTTTTGTACTCATTTTATTTCCCCATCCGACTCCGATCCTGAGAAATTATGCTTAAAGAGCTTTTCTTAACAAAGCAAATGTGGGGGAAGCCAGAACTGAAGTGTAGGCAAGCACTTTCTAAAAACACTAGAAAGCAAAAACAACATCATAAATTTGCACTAATTAAAATGATGCTAAGTGTTCTCATCGCACAGACAAGTGTGCTAGCCCACTTTCCTATTCAGTCATGGTCCAAAGTCTGAGCTATCATATTCTAAAGATCACTCTTTACACTTGATATCTTCCCTCTTTTTCTGCTTTTATACAATCTAGTAAAAAAACACTTTACATAAACATAAATATGTTTGCAATCTTTTCCTGAATTCTTTTGTTTTTAATACATTTGGTTTTTCAATATTTTAATTCATCCCTAAATTGAACAATACATATACCTATTATTTGCTATTAAATTATTTTTTCCAGCTTTATCGAGGCATAGTTGGCAAGTAAAATTGTAAGATATTTAAAGTTTGCAATGCAATGATTTGATATATGTATATACTATGAAAGCATTCCTCCTATCAAGTCAATTACCACATTTATCACGTCATATGTTTTACCTTTTGGTGGGGAAAGGTGGTGAAAACATTTAAGTTCTCCTCTCTTACAAAATTTTAATTATAATACGTAGTGTTTCTTTCTTTGGTCACCAAGTTATACATTAGATCCTCAGACCTTATTCAGCATATAACTGAAAATTTATAACCTTTTACCAACCTCTCCCTATTTTTCCCTCCCACCCTTACCCTCCAGATCCTAGAAACCATTTTTCTACTCTGTTTCTAAGAGTTTGATTTTTTTTTTACTTCTATAAATGAGTGATACCATGCAGTATTTGTCTTTGCCCTCTGGCTTATTTCACCTTATATTTGCTATTAAATTAACCCCAACAAACATGTAGAGGTTCCCTATGTAAATTCTCAATATATAGTTAATGGAAGTTTGAAATCACAAAACCAAGGACAAAAGTCCTAGTACTATACTAAATCCTTAACTTCCTATGAAAAGAGCTGAAAGATCCTCTGTAAGATAATCTCTCAGAGAAGGGAATGTTATAATCATTTCCCCTTGGAAAGATTCTTCCCAGTGCACATTGGAAGGAAGGTAGACCATGAAAATTTCCTTCGTTACTGATGGCACGCTCTAAAGGTCTCTCCCCTTCTTATTCTATCAAATCATGTTTTTTTTGTTTTGTCTTGTATTTCCTGTTTATTTATGTCAAGTCAAATTTAATCGGAAAAGGAATTTACTGGAAGGATACTAGGTAGCTGGACTCACCCTACAACTCATCTCTAACTATCCAATACTGTATCAAAAACTCCAAAAATTGAAATATCCATTTGGCTCATCCTGGGTCCCTAAAGAAATAATAGCTTTTGGGGAGAAGAGAGATAGACTGTTTGGCTAACTTTGGCTTCCATAATGGGAGATACAACTCTTTTACTAAAATTCTATGGGAAATTCTACAAAAGAGGTTGGATGTAAGCAGAAAAATTAAAAACTTTATAAATCCTAGCAAATACCTACTGTAGCATATATTTTTGCTCAAAACTCTGAGCTTCTAGAGAACCACAGTCTTCCCCATTGTGCTTAGAACCATATGTGACACAAAAAGTGCTCAATAAATACTTGGTCTCAGCACACTCTTCAACTTTAAACTCTAATGTCAAAGAACTAAATGCTAAGTCTCCTCATTCTCCATTCACTGACAAGTACCAAGTCATCTTTTATTCCTTCTTCTTCCTCACTCTGATTATTTAGTTGGTGACCACATCCATTGACATGTTTTCCTTTAACATTTTTCCTCCTCATTCCAGTCCATCTTCCAACCTACCACCAGAGTGATCTTCCTAAAATAAAAATCTGCCTAAAATCCATCATAAATAGCTACTAACTACTAAAGATTTCCTATATCAAAGACACAAGAGGATATCTCAAACTTGATGTTTTAACTCACAGCTCTTCCTTCCCACAATCCCATCGGCCTTGCCTGTGACATGTGCACATTCATCTCCTGAGTTTAAGCTTCACTTTCTTTTTTTTTTTTTTAAAGATTTTATTTATTATTCATGAGACACAGAGGGAGAGAGATATGCATAGACACAGGCAGAGGGAGAAGCAGGCTCCATGCAGGGAGCCCGATGTGGGACTCGATCGGGGTCTCCAGGATCACACTGCGGGCTGCGGGCGGCACTAAACCCCTGGGCCACCGGGGCTGCCCTAAACTTCACTTTCTTAATGTCACTTTCCCATACACACCCTGTCTCATCTTCCACTTAAGAACAGTAAAATTCCTCTGATCTCATAGAATTTTAAAACCTGTAATAGTCAATTAGCCAAAAATACTGGCTAAAGTATGAAAGCATTAAGTAATAATTAATTTTTTAACTTAAAGTTTATGAAAATGCATTCATTGGCCAATCAGTTGATGTAGGAACAAAGCTTTTTCTTTATATAGGAGTCTGCTGATTGGAGGAGCTTCAATTCACCTTTCTAGAACTAACCAAATTCAAAATGCCTCTCTGTGATTCTTTTTTTTTTTTTTTTGAAGGTTAAACTTTTAATCAGCAAGGCTCAAACAATTACATGCTAATTTCCAGCTAGGTTGCACCAAAAATGACTTAAAAATTTCCTTTTGGGGGGATCCCTGGGCAGTTTAGTGCCTGCCTTCGGCCCATGGTGTGATCCTGGATTGAGTCCCGCAACGGGGTCCCTGAATGGAGCCTGCTTCTTCCTCGCTCTCTGTCTGTCTCTGCCAGCCCCCCACCCTCCGTGTCTCTCATGAATAAATAAAAGCCTTTTAAAAAAATTCCTTTTAAAATAAATAAATAAATAAATAAATAAATAAATAAATAAATAAATAAAAATTTCCTTTTGGTATCCCTGAAGAACAGGATTCCTGTTATATAAAAGCTTTGCTCTTTCTTTAGACCTATAAAGAAGTAGGTACAGTTGACTTCACCAAATGATTTATTCCCTTTTCCCACATTTAGAAATCCCTATGATCCCTCAGACAGTTCCTTCTGGAGCAAGCTTCCTCCTTTTCCCCAGCCAGCCCCGGTGGATTCACCTTTACAGGCTCTCTGTGATTCTTTAACATGGAATGAGAATTTAAGACATCTGCAAAACAAACTAAGCTCAAAATCTTACTAGTTTCATTTAGTTTTCTTACAAACTCTTGTTCTTATTCATTTTAAATTAGATAACTTTTTTATATGACTTTTTATGAGGCTTCTCAAAATATTAAACTTAGTTTTTGTATATATGATAACTTTCTTTTCATACTCATATTTTATTAGTTTATTTAATATTTAATTAGCTTGTGTAATTACTACATAGAATTACAACTTCCTTAAACAAGTTTGGGAAGAATCACAGCAGATTCTTGGCAAGCATACTGTTCAAATGGTGGGAGCAGAGGGCATTGGACGAGCCAGAGATTAGCTATTAGCTACAAGGGCTCCACAGACCTTCAGTACACTGTGTGTTGCAAGGAACAAAACTGAGCTCAAATGACTTAGAGAAAAATAGGAAATGTGCAGGCCAATAACATGAAGATTCAGTGCTAGTGCTTCCTTCAGCTGTGATTTGATGCAGTTATTGAAACAATGTCATCAAGAGTTGGTTTCTCTGCGTGTCTCAGCTGTGCTTTCCTCTGGGAGTAAACTTCCTCCTCAGGGTGGATCTCTTGGCTAGCAAAAAGGCAGCATGGCTCTGACCCTTTGTTTTTGCACTCCCACATTCAGCAGAAGGAAGACCCCATCTAGTTTTTCCCAGAAGCTCCAAAAATAGTCTCTTGTATCTTATACTTCTAACTGGGTCACATGCCCATCTCTGAACCAGTCCCGTGACTGGGAAGGTAGACTATTTATTGGATTAAGCCCATAGAGGCTCCCCTTACCTCGCTGTCCAATGTTGGGAATAAGATCAGTTCCATCAACCAATGATAATGGAGGAGGGCGGCTTTCAAAAGAAATTTGTGCTTCTTATTAAAAGAAAGAGATTGCACTCTGGCAACTTGAAACCCAAAATCTTGGGGTTTAGCATTCTATCAGGGTTAGGCTTGAATATGGAGAGTGACAATTGACAAGAAGTGCCCTCAGCCAGACTTAACCTAATCAATCTGTGCATGAGGAGCAGAACAAGGGGTAGTAGGGCATAGCTCTTACCTTTTAGGATTAGTACTTCTGCCAAATTTTCCCAGACACTGACTAATCTAGGGGGAGGAGGAGGGAAAAGAGACAGATAGGGAGTTGCACAGGCAGGAGTGGAGAGTGGGATAAACATTTACCCTTCCCAGCACAAAATTTTTGGATTATTTTTCTCTGATTTTTTTAAATTAAAAATTAAAATACCAGGATTTTGAAATATTTTTAATTTGTTAAAATTTTAAGATAAAAAGAATAATAGATTATCATGTTTTTTCTAATCAAGACTTTATATTTTACAGCAATTTAAAATTCAATTTTAAATTCAAGTAAAATTTAGAAGAAGGCACAGATATTTCCCAAATATTCCCTGTACCTATGTATACACAGCCTCCCCCATTGTCAATATTCCCCACCAAAGTGGGTCATTTTCTTTTTTTTTTTTTTTTTTAAGATTTATTTATTTATTTATAATAGACAGAGAGGGAGAGAAGCAGAGACAGGCAGAGGGAGAAGCAGGCTCCATGCCAGAAGCCGGACGTGGGACTCGATCCCGGGACTCCAGGATCGCGCCCTGGGCCAAAGGCAGGCACCAAACCACTGAGCCACCCAGGGATCCTCGGGTGATTTTCTTATAATTGATGAACCATAGTTTACATTAGGGTTCACTCTTGGTGTTGTTCATTCTATGGGTTTGGCTAAATGTATAATTTGTATCCATCCTTAAGGTCTCATAACAGTATTTTCACTGCCCTAAAAGTCCTCTATTCTCTGCCTACCCATCCCTCCCTCTCAACTTCTAAAAACCACTGATCTTTCTACTTTTTCCATAGTTTTACCTTTTCTAGAATGTCATATAATTGGAATAATAGAGTATTCGGCCTTTCAGATGGGTTTCTTTCATTTTGTAATAGGCATATGAGATTTCTCCATGTTTTTTCATGGCTTGATAGCTCGTATCTTTTTAGGGATGAATAATATTTCATTATTTGGATGTACTACGCTTTATCCATTCAACTGTTTTTCCACAATATATTTAATATCTGTGAGCTCAAATAAGTTGTTAAGTATGTTTTTCCTATAACTAATTTTCTGGATCTTATTAATACAATAACCCAAAATCTAAGAATCTCGGTATCTCAAAAAACATTCATTTAAAAAAACAAAATTATAAAACTAACCTATATTTCATCCCTATAAATCCTCTAGCAGTCACAGCACACACACACAAAATACTATGCACATTTTATCCCTTGGCCTTTAACCTTTAGATACAAGAAGCAAATCCACTCTGATTTAGCTCCTTTTTGTGAAAGAAGAGGATATTTAGGTTGCATTGTATTCAACAAGAAAAGAAGCCACCAGCTGGCATTTTGATAGCCTCAAATAACATAAGAAAGGGATTGTAGAAGACATACTTTTATTTTCTTCTGGCAAGGAGAAGCAGGAACAATTCAAGCATCTTCCCACTCACATACTGCTCTATATAAGGAAGAAAAAGTACATTTCATAAGGCAAAAATTTTGTTTTGTTAATATTAAGGAATATGTAAAAGATAATGTCCTAGTCCCTATAGAGTTCAAATAATATGCAAAATATGAACAATCTATTAAAAATTCATAGTTAATTTTCAAAACCACAGCCAAGCACAAGCTGAAGAAAAGCAAAGGCATGAAATCACACTTCAGATTCACTCAGGACTGCCAAGGAACACTTCAAGGAGCTCATGGTAACTGAGCTATCTCCTGGCAAGGAAACCCTTGGCAAGGATACCAAGCTAGTGATGATGAGGAAAGAACTGCTTCTATGCCAGCCCAACCTCTCACTTTATCTGTTTGGTATGTGAATAGGAGTTCAGAGCCATGGTGATGGCTGGGCTGCCTCTACCAAAGTTCCTTCTCCATTCCTGATCTACCTATACCACACAAGACCAACAAAGGCCAGAACTCCCAAGACTTGTTAGGTTTTCTTAAGGCTGCTGGGATCACAGATACTGAAAGAATTTCTCACCCCTTTGAACTTTGGGTGGTCATTCCAAAACTAAAGTTATAAAACTAAATTTTCTATTTGCTTTTACAAAGAAAGGCTCTTGTGTTAGAAATGCACCATTAGAGGAGAACCTATCATTTTCATTTTCAGTGATTTAAAAGAAAAAAAAACAGAAGACAATGAGCCTCTACCTGGAACAGTTTAAGAACAGTACTGAGACTGAAGATTGTATTTAGTAGAAGACTTATAAGGGCTTCCTTGAACAGAGAGAATCTAAGAAATTCTGGAGAGAGAGAGAGTTGGGAGGAGGGAGAAAGTTGTGACAAATCATTTAGTTATTGTGAAGCCACTTGAGCTTGTAAATCCATTAAGTATTTAAGAATACTTTTGAGTTTGCTCATAGTCAGTTATTAAAGAAACAAATTTCCATTCAGTTCAAAAGATGAACAATGTTCAGAACAACTAGGTAGGATATGAAGCAAAAGGAGCCAATTATTTTAAAGCTAAACTTAAAAAAATTTAATGACACAGAAATACCATATTCAGAATCACTCTTCGCAGAGTATAACAAGTTTTTTTTGTGTGTGTAAAAATGACACTTAAAAGGAAAACAATGTAAAGACCAAACTTTATTAACCTCCAAAAATATCAAGCTCTTCCCCATTTTTCTAGTTTGTTATTGTCTTTTGAATCTTCATACAGGTACTGAAAGAACTGAAATGGCATTCTGGATATAAAGGAAAAGCTATTTGCTTTCATATCCTAGCCTTTCATAAAAGGTTAATTTATTTTGAGGAAGCTATAAGGCTAAGTTCTTTCTCCTGCATCCAGTGTTGTGAACCAGTTAAATTCTAATTCTTCAACACCTGAAGTAGTATCTCTCAGTAGGGCCTTTTTTTGGCCATTTTATGTAAAGCAGACCCATCAGCTTACTTCCTATCCTATAGGTATTTCCCATTCTATTATTTCCTTCAAGTCACTTACCGTTTTAGGGAATCATTCTGATTACTTGCTAGTTTTCTAATACCTCTCTTCACCAACCAGAAAGAAAGCACCATTTTACATGGACCCTTCTGCCTTCACCTGTGCATTCCTCCTACTAAGCACAAAAACTGATACATGGAGAGCACTTGGAAAATACTATGACTGAATCTTTAATTAAAGAGTGAGACTGAAGGATTACTAAAAAAAAAATAGTAAATGTGTGTACTTTGATTCTACTTCTTATTTTTGTTTCATTTTTCTTCGAGAATTATCTTGGATTGCTTAATTTGGCATGACCTCAGTTTCTTTGGATTAATTTAAGACAGTAATAAAGAATAAATGATAGCTACAGGAAGGGATAGTGCCTTTAGTTCATAAAGATTCCACTAGTAATAATTTATCAGGAACTTGGCCTCATCAGATATTTCAAATTTAGCCTAAAGTTTATTCATTAAATCCTAGTAGAGTGACCAGTTTTGCATTTAGCCAAATACACTGTAAATGTCTGTATCTAAGAATGTTTTCATCTTTCCTTTCCAATAAAATGCTATAGAATTGGAATTCGAGTAACTAAAGTATATTTTGATTAAAAAATTTGAAGCAGGGTCTCAAAAACTTTTGGGGTGCCTGGGTGGCTCAGTCGGTTAAGACCTGCCTTCAGCTCAGGTCATGATCCTGGAGTGCCAGGATCAAGCCCCACATCAGTCTCCCTGCTCAGAGGGGAGTCAGCTTCTCCAGCTCCCTCTGCAATTTCCCCCACTTGTGTTCTCTGGCTTGCTCTCGCTCTCTCTCTCAAATAAATAAATAAAATTTAAAAAAACTTTTAATTGCTTATATGATACATTGAGAAGGTGTGTAATTCCTAAGAAATCACAGGAATTACAAGTATTTTTTTAAAGTTGAAAATAGATCCTCTTCAGTTGAGAAAGCATTTCTTTCATTCTATCTTTTGTCAGTATGATGGTTGGGAATAGCATCACCTAAATTACTTCATGAACATTAACCTTAAAACCAGTTCTATGCAATTTAAAACAATAATTTTTATCCTCATTAAACACATACATATATTCTCGTTTCATGTTTCCTGAATGGTGTTATCCACAGGCAAATACAGAAGCTATTCCTAACTATTCCCAAAATTAAGATTATCATTCTCTTTAAAAAAAATAAATTTAGGTCCCCGAGTGGCTCAGTCAGTTAACTGTACTACTAGTGATTTCAGCTCAGGTCTGATCTCAGGGTTATGAGATCAAGCCCATGCCAGGCTCTGTACTCAGTGGGGAGTCTGCTTGAGGTTCTCTCCTTCTCCCTCCTCATCTGTCACTCCCCCATCTCTCACACTATCTCCCTCAAAAAAAAAAAATTAAAACTTAAAAAATTAATAAATAAACAATAAATTTGTAGAATCAAAATTTTTTCAATGGCCCTAATAACATTTTGGCATATACATTTTGTTGTTGTTGTTGTTTTTGGTAAATTTATTTTTTATTGGTGTTCAATTTGCCAACATATAGAATAACACCCAGTGCTCATTCCGTCAAGTGCCCACCTCAGTGCCCACCTCAGTGCCCATCACCCAGTCACCCCCACCCCCCACCCACTTGGCATATGCATTTTGATAGTGAGATCATATTCATTCATTCATTAAATGGTTCACTCTTGTGTCTCCAGTGTCTAGAACAATGCTTAGAAAAAGCATATGGTGAAAGCAATTTGGAAAATTATAAAATAAATAAAAGTAACATAAATATCTATTGTACTAAAGATATTATGATGAGGTTTATGGTTAGCTAAAGAAAGAGTTTTAAGGTATTTTCCAAACCTTATTTCTTTTGTATCCTGACAATTCCTTCTTTCCATGGTCTTGAAATGTATTGTCACTGTTTTCTTCATAGTAGCTTTAAATCAGTAACTTTGTTAGTCCTATAATCTCTGGCCTGACCTGTGTCCTCAGGGATACCGCAGCCTCTTAGATTTTATACCTGTCACAGTTTTGTCTTCCTCCCTTCTACTTAAAGATGTCAAGTTTATCTTTCTTAGAACACATTTCTCAAGAGTTACCTTCCTAGAAACCAAAAAGGCTCCTCATTTCTTAACAGATAAAATCCAAATCCTTCATATTAAGATAGATAAATTCTAGATCTGAGTTCTTATTTCCATTCTCTCCTAAGTAAAGTGTTTGACATTGATAAATTTATGCCACTTCTCTAAACCTCAGTTCTCATAGACAACTGAGAGATATAAAGAAACAAGTCAGTCCTACAACAGTGAAAGCATAAAAGTGGAAATCTACCAAGTGCATCAGCAAAATAATCAGTGAACCAACCATCTTGACTCGTGGGAGAGGTAAGGATGAAAATGTAACACAATGGGAAGTTGGAAACTTGGAAAAATGAGAAAGAAGGCTTAAAATATTACACAGAGAGTTATGCACTTCGTTTTATCAAACGGTAGGAAGTCATTGAATATTTTTGAGGAAGAGGTAATGCTATTATTCAATTTTCAGGAAGGAGCTCTAGAATAAAGCATCCGAAAAGTATGCACAATTGGTACAGGAGGTACAATGTTTAGAGTTGTAAATCAAGTCAATTTATGAGTTGTATACGAATCAGTTAATTTTTAAATTTAATTTTGTTATGTAATCAATTTATGTACTGTCATTTATTTATTATTTATTTAGAGTTGTAAATCTAACTTCAAAATGAAAAAGGAAAAAGGGAGGACACAATTGGATAAAGGTTTCACACTGGGTCTCCTATGCACAGGTCTCAGCTGTCCTACCATGCATCCGCAAAATTCTTTAGAACTAAGAAGCTGATTTTGCCACTTATTCCCATGTTATATATCCTCCAGAAAGTTTTATAGCTTTTTCTGTCATAAATTAAAGTACTATTCTTCCTCCTAACTAGTTTCTTCTTTCTGCTCATGAGAATCCTTATTTTTGAACTATGCTCTGACTCTACCCTGGCCAGAAAGGACAAAAGACGACTTCTCAGCGTTTGTCTATTCAACTGTTAGGCTCACCAGGCTAAAAGGGCAGCTAGAGATTAAACTGGGAGGGAGAGGTGAAGGAAAAGAAAAGGAAGAAGGAAAATGAAGGATGGGGAGAGATAGAAGGAAAGTTACCAATATCAAAGATGAAAAAGAGGACTCTACAGATTCTACAAACACTAAAAGGATATTAGGGGAATTGCAAAACAAAAACAATAAGGGGGATATTATGAACACCTTTGTGCTCATAAATTTGGCAACCTAAGTGAAAGAGGAAAAATCCTCAAAAAAAAAAAACTCACATTTAAAAAAATTCACAGCCATTATTAATTAATAAGCTTTGTAAATAAAAACCTCCTCCAAAAGATAACTCTGAATCCAGATGACTTTAATGATGAATTCTATCAGACATTTAAGGAAAAACTAGTAGCTATCTCTCACAAACTATTTCAAAGAAAAAACTTCCCAATTTATTAAGACAAAATTACCTTGATTCCAAAATGAGGCAAAGATAATACAACAAGCAAAGAGAAATGTAGACAAATACCTCTCACAAATATAGACATAAAAATTATGTTAAAATATTATCAATCAAATTGAGCATTATGTAAAAAAAAAAGATAATATATAATAATTAACAGGTGTTTATCCCAGGAAGGGAAGGTTGATTTAATATCTGAAAATCAGTCAACATAATTCACCATATTAATTTAATAAAGGGAAAAAAGCATATGATTATTTTAGTACATACAGTGAAAGTATTTGACAAAATTGATCACTATTTCATTATTAAAAGCTCCCAGAAAACTAGAACTAAAAGAGAATATCCTTAACCCAATTAAGAGCTCCTATGGCTCCATTTAATATCAAACTCAGTAATAAAAGTCTCAATGCTTCCTAGATAAGATCAGAGAAAAGGATCTGTGTTTTCATTATTTTATTTAACATTACACTTTAAATTCAAACCAGTGCAAAAAGGTAAGAAAAAAAATAAAAAGCATACGGAATAGGCAAGAAGTAGAGATACTTTAATTATAGACAAGATAGTATATATAGAAAATCCTAAGAAATCCATAAGAAAGCTATGAAAACTAATAAGTGAATCCAGCAGGTTTCCAATAACTAAGGTCATTATTAAAAAATCAAGTGTATTTCAGTTTTGGGGGGAATAAAAATGTGAAATGAAATTCAGAAAAAGCCACATTCAAAAAGCATAAAAATAAATATGGGAAAAATTTTAGTGAAGACAATTGTTAAGATTTTACACTAAAATTTACAAAATACTCTTGAAAGAAATTAAGCTAGACCTAAATAAATGAAGAGATACACCATTCTTCTCAAAATTGTTAAGATACCAATTCTCTCCAAATTAATCTCTAGATTTAATACAATCCTAATCATAATCCTAACTAGGACTTTTAAAGAAAATTAACAATATAAATTAAATATTTATATCAAAATCCAAAGGACTAGAATAGCTAAAGCAATCCTGAAAAAAGAATAAAATTATAGTACTTAAACTACTTCCTTTCAAATTTTAGTATAAAGCTACAATAATCAAGACAGTGAGATACTGACATAAAGATAGATGTATAGGTTAATGGAGCAGAATAGAAACTTCAGAGACAAACTCATACTTTAATTGGCTTTGGCAAAGTTACCAAGATAATTTAATAGGAAAATGACTGTCTTTCCAAGAAAAGGTGATGGGAAAACTGACTATATGGGGGTGGGGGGAGGAATAAATACCAATCATTACCTCACATCGCACACAAGAAAGTCAGCTCAGGTAACTGTTCCTAAACATAAGAGCTAAAACTAAACTTCTACTTAAAAATTAAGAGAAAAATTTTGTGATATTGGGTGAGTCCCAAAACACAAACTATAAAAGAAAACAATTGGTAAAATAGATTTCATCAAGAGCAGAAACTTCTGGTCAACTAATATTCGATAAAGGAGGAAAGACTATCCATTGGAAGAAAGACAGTCTCTTCAATAAATGGTGCTAGGAAAATTGGACATCCACATGCAGAAGAATGAAACTAGACCACTCTCTTGCACCATACACAAAGATAAACTCAAAATGGATGAAAGATCTAAATGTGAGACAAGATTCCATCAAAATCCTAGAGAAGAACACAGGCAACACCCTTTTTGAACTCTGCCATAGTAACTTCTTGCAAGATACATCCACGAAGGCAAAAGAAACAAAAGCAAAAATGAACTATTGGGACTTCATCAAGATAAGAAGCTTTTGCACAGCAAAGGATACAGTCAACAAAACTCAAAGACAACCTACAGAATGGGAGAAGATATTTGCAAATGACATATCAGATAAAGGGCTAGTTTCCAAGATCTATAAAGAACTTATTAAACTCAACACCAAAGAAACAAACAATCCAATCATGAAATGGGCAAAAGACATGAACAGAAATCTCACAGAGGAAGACATAGACATGGCCAACATGCATATGAGAAAATGCTCTGCATCACTTGCCATCAGGGAAATACAAATCAAAACCACAATGAGATACCACCTCACACCAGCGAGAATGGGGCAAATTAACAAGGCAGGAAACAACAAATGTTGGAGGGGATGCGGAGAAAAGGGAACCCTCTTACACTGTTGGTGGGAATGTGAACTGGTGCAGCCACTCTGGAAAACTGTGTGGAGGTTCCTCAAAGAGTTAAAAATAGACCTGCCCTACGACCCAGCAATTGCACTGTTGGGGATTTACCCCAAAGATATAGATGCAGTGAAACGCTGGGACACCTGCACCCCGATGTTTATAGCAGCAATGTCCCCAATAGCCAAACTGTGGAAGGAGCCTCGGTGTCCAATGAAAGATGAATGGATAAAGAAGATGTGGTTTATGTACACAATGGAATATTACTCAGCTATTAGAAATGACAAATACCCACCATTTGCCTCAACGTGGATGGAACTGGAGGGTATTATGCTGAGTGAAGTAAGTCGGTCGGAGAAGGACAAGCATTATATGTTCTCATTCATTTGGGGAATATAAATAATAGTGAAAGGGAATATAAGGGAAGGGAGAAGAAATGTGTGGGAAATATCAGAAAGGGAGACAGAACGTAAAGACTGCTAACTCTGGGAAACGAACTAGGGGTGGTAGAAGGGGAGAAGGGCGGGGGGTGGGAGTGAATGGGTGACGGGCACTGGGGGTTATTCTGTATGTTAGTAAATTGAACACCAATAAAAAATAAATTAAAAAAATAAAAAATAAAATAAAAAAAAGAGCAGAAACTTCTGTTTCTTAAAAGACAGTTAATAAAACAAAAAGCTAGCCACAACTACAAAAAGTTTTATTCTGGAATCCACAAATCTAACTAACAGCTTTTGTCCAGACTGCATAAAGAATTCTTACAATTTTGTAATAATAAAAAATAATCAAAATTGGACAAAATATTTAAACAGGCACTTCACAAAAGAAAACATATGAATGGCTAATAAGCATATGAAAAGATTTTGAATGATCACTAGTCATTAGGAAAGCATAAATTAAAACCACAATGTGATACTACTACATACTCACCAGAATGGTTAAAATTGAAAAGGTTGAAATAACAAGTGTAACAAAAATACGGAGTAAGTGGAACTCTCACACATTGCTAGTAGAAATATAAAATCATACAGCCACTTTGGAAAGCTATATATCTGTTTCTTATAAAGCTGGATAAATATTAACCATGCAACCTAGTAATTTTACTCCTAGGTTTTACTCAAGGAAAATGAAGACATGTGTCCACACACAAGCTATATGCAAACGTCACAGAAGTATTATTCATAATAGCTAAAAAGTGGAAGCAATCCAAATGTCTGTCAACTTCTGGATGGATAAGAAAAGTTTCTTATACACATAGCATGACATACTACACACCAATAAAAAATAATCAAATATGAATACATGCAACATGGATGAATTTAAAAACATTTGCTTATTAGTAAAAGAAGTAAAATCAGGAGACTACGTACTGCATAATTCCATTTACATAAGGTTCTAGAAAATGAAAAATGGTAAGAACAGAAAGCAGATCTGATTTTACCTGTGGCCAGGGTGGAGAGAGAACAAGTTTGTTGGCCCTGTTCAAGTGTAACAAGACACAAGGAAATTTTTTAGGTTGAGAGAACTATTGGTACATCTTGATGTCATGGTGATTTCATAATTGGAGACATTACAAAATCTCAACAAACTATACACTTAAAATTGGTGGAATTTATAAGTAAACAAAACAGAGGAAAGAGTCTCTATACTAAGGCAAATATCACTATATTGTGTCACAGGTCCCAGTCATGGCCTCTCTTCTCCACAAGGAAGTGCCATTTATACATACCAGGAATAAAAAGGCAGGGACCCCCCCATCCATTCTCTACACAATTTAAATGGGTCTTACAAGACTCTTACAAGACCTTACCCACTTATACTTTTTTTCCCCCAAAGATTCTGAATGTGAGGACTGTGTCACAGTAATAATTCTCTCAATACCTAATTTTCAATGTTCAGTTTAACTCAATTCTCCACATATCATTGAACAGTTAGTTACTCTCTGTCTGGGGTTATTATAGGAATAGCTATTTAACAATTAACAAGAAGACAGTCCTTCTTTCTGGAAACTTAAAAGTTTAGTGAAAGAGAAAAGTATCCACAAAACAGCAAGTAGGAAATATAGATAGATATATTCACGAAGTGAAGAGAGTTTCTATTGTGTTATAAAGCACTTAGAATAAGAGGTTTTTGCACATGGCACATTAGGCTCAACCCAGTGGAAGGTGACATTTGACTGCACATTTTTATAGAGATACTATGACTATTTTGATATAGCGATTTGTTTTTCATGAATTACCTTGTCTGATTTCCAAGTGATTTTTGTTCTTGAGTGCTGCATGTAGGTGGAATAACATTTCAGTTAAAATTATATATACACTTATCTAAAAAACAGAAGGTAGGCAAATGACAATCTTCACAATTTAGTGAACTAAATTTTCTAAGCGGTTTCATGGAAATCAACTTGCTTTCTAGACCAATACATTTAGATTCAGAGCAAAAATATTCTCTAAAACCACCAGCTATAATCCACAGTCATGGGGTTTGGAACAATGATAAAAATTATAATGAAGAAATGCCTTTCAGTAATTATTCACTGAAGAAAAGAGATAACATGCCACAAAGGTAATACATGTCAGGCAGATGAGAAAACATGAGCAAGAAACTTTGCCTAAGCTTACAGAAATGACCTCATCTAGTCCCACAACCATCAGAAGTCCCCAGAACTCTTAATTCCACAGTATAATTATTGGCTGTTATCCAGGAAGAATAACTGAAATAAAACAAAAGAAAGAGCTCCCTTTAATCTGAATCGTGACTTTTCAGATCTGGACTAAAATGAGACTAGCCTTTGAGTATAGGATAGAAAAGTGTTTTCTTCTCCAAGATATGCCAACCTAATTCTTGATACACATGAAGATGTTATGTACTGTTCCCTACTAAGTTGTACTGTACTCTGAGAAAAGAACTTTTTAAGTTGCCATTTGCTTCTTTTTTAAGAATACTTTTTTTGTTGAAAATTTTTTTTCAACAGGAAAGAAATTATCACACTGTTCAGTGTTCCAACTCTTTAGTGAATATCAATAAGAAAGTCAATGGCTCAGCAATGTGATTGCAAAAAGAGTTTCATGAGACACTCTTCTCAAACTTATCTTAAAATCTATTTTAGAACTTAGAAAGACTTCTTTAACATAAAAACTTATCTTTAGTATCCAGATCTATAAGCTTCCTCAATACAAGCAATTGATTAATGCATTAATATTGTGTACCTATTTTGTGCAAAGTGATAAATAAGAATATAGACATATATTTACTTGGATCTATATATTTTACTATCATGAAAATTTTATTCCTTCACTTTGCTTAGGAGAGGCTCTTTCCTGAATGGGGAAAAATGTCTTTGTAAACATTTCTATCAAAGAAAAGGACCAATAGGAATGTTTCACATCATGTACACAGCAAGGTAACTTATTCAATTCTCTAAAGGTTGGAAAAGTAATTTGCTGAAGGAGCCAAATGTTGCCCTAGACACGATAGTGCCCAGACTTTGGGGTCCAACAAAATGCACTAGAATTGAATTTTTATTCCATTCATAATTAATCATTTGATCTTAAGCAAGCTACTTAACTTTCTGAATCCTGGCCTTATTATTTATAAAATGTACATCCTCTTTTGAAGGATCTTATGAAAATTCAATGAGATTATTATGAAGCACAAAGCAGTTGCTTCATTAGGTTAGTTCTTTTGGTGACATAGGAAGGATGTATAAAGTTACTGCTTTTCCTCAATAAGACAGAAAAAGGAAATTATAGAATATGAGAACAATTACATATACATATACCGTAATGAGATTCTTTGGTTTGCTTATTATTAAAAAAAAAAATGGAAGAGGATGACCAGGAATTGCCCAAAGTGATGCTATTTTGTCTTATTTACATGAAGACAACATGGAATTCCAAGAGAAAAATAAAAGACAGTGATGTGGACAACTGGGTTCAGGCATACAGAAATAGATTCCCTCATAAAGGGGAAGATATGTACCTTTGCAATTTCTCCCAACTAGAAATGGACAATATCTTATAGAAAAAGGTCAGTATTGCTGGCTATCACTCTGGAGTACTCTTAAAACAGCCCTTGGATGGCTTCTTCTCCAGCCCCAAGGACTTGTCTATAGCTTCTCAGAAAGGAAACTAAAAGCTTAGATTCTTTAAGAAGCTAAAAGAGGGTTGTCTCGCTGACTCAGTTAGTAGAGCATGTGACTCTTGATCTTGGGATTGGAGCCCTACATCGAGTGTAGAGATTATTTAAGAAGGAAATCTTAAAAAAGAAGAAGAAGAAGAAGCCAAATGAGAATATAGAACTTTCTCCTACTTCAATAAGCATGACAATTGGTTCCAGGAATGGAATGACTTCCACATCATCAATGCCAAGGTGACATCCCAGAAAAAAGATCAAGATAAGCAGCAACAAATGTAGATGGAGGCCACTAGGTGTCTGAACCTTGATTAGTACCACTGAGCAAGACAAGACAGGGCAGGAGAACATGTAAACTGAGACAGGATTTGTAAACCAAGAAACTCCAAAGGGCTGGAAATTGGGGTCAAGCTATATTGTTTTATCATTTCCATGATAACTTTGATATTTTGTATTACCAACACATCCTAGGAAAGCTAAAGTTACATGTTTTTTGTGGCTGAAATTATTTTATATCCTTTAGAAAAAAAATACTGGCTAGTCACTTTTTCTTCTATTATTTTACAAGTACCACAAAATGCTTTCCCAAATGTACTAGATCCTTTTCTTAACTTAATGAAGTTAGGGTAAAATTCCATTTTGTTTAACTTACTAAAAGTGTTTTATGAGCTTCCTCAGACTATATATTTAGTAAAGAGTATTATGAATGGAAGTAACGCTTTTTTAAATCCTTAAATGTTTGCTTCCTAAAATGTTATATAATAATATTTCTGATAATTCAGTTTTAACAGTGTTAATTCACTTTAGATAACACGTAAAAGTACTAAAGAGGTAGGATGCTCTACCTCTTGGTGTATTTAAGGTCGCAAGATAAAAGAACCAATTTTCTTATTTTGTCATCAAAAGAGCACAGTAAAAGTTAAATTTCATTCATGAGCTCAATAGAAACACTAATATTGAATAGGCTATTCTAATATTGTGACAAATTTTCTTTTAAAGGCAAAATATTGGACAACAAACGTGTAAGTTCTATATCTACAGGTTGATGAACTATTAATTAGCATGAATTATATTTGTTACAATTAGTGTTACCCATTTTAAGGCTGCATTCATAAGGTGCACATTATTTTGACTAATACGTAGCACACTGTTATGCTGACTAGGGCATCTTATTTTACTAAGTTTCAAAGTTAACCCTAATTTAATAAAACTAATTCAGAATATTGCAATGTAGCAAAGGTGAAATCAAACACCAGAACTGAGTAGCTTATATTTTTCTAATTTTTAGCGATCCAATTATTTCAAAAGAGACGTGGGCCAACTTACCAAAAGAATGAAGATCTAGGATCAGAATATTTTAACATGAAAATGAGAATGTCAATAATAAAAATGATCAAGAAGTAGGGATTACATAGGGAAGTTTCAATTCTTAATATGGCTAAAGCTTTGTGAACAAAACATAGCTCTAAGCTTCCAGCTGAGGTAAAGAGGGAGATATTATGCATTTTACACAACTCATTTCATCTCATAAAAGGAGATACATATTTAAATTCTGTTAGGAATTTGTCACATGGGTTATTATATAAAGACAGCAAAGAACAAAATAAATGGCATAATAATTCAAAGGCATGAATCTATTTCCATCACTTTAAAAGAACATCAATAAAAAGCCAATCATAGAATGTTGAGGTTCTTTAGTAGTAATTGCACTTCAGGATAATTCAAACCGATTCATATGTGTAGCTTTCTGATAATCTGACACATGCTGAGGATTGAGGATAAAAAATGTAGAGCGGTTAGCATTTCTCCGATTGTAATTTTTATTATATCCACTAGCATTTATTGATTATAATAGCTGTCATTAATTGACTGCTGGGCACCAGTGACAGTGCCAGCTGCTTTAAATATGTGACAATTTAATTCTCATAAAATCCATTTTCCTCCAGACAGTTGAGAAAATAAGACTCAAAAGGGTGAAGGGATATACCTTGAGTCACAGTAAATAGTGAAATTGAGATACGAATCCCAATGTTTTTCATTTCAAAGACCATTCAACCCACATCATCCTGCCTCCCCATCTGATAATTGCCACATTCTAGAAGACAGTGCACAGGGCTGAACATTAACTAACACTTGCTTAAAACTTTATGGGCATTTCAAACATGTAGTTTCATTTCACAGAACTACTCCTAGAAGTAGAGAGCACTATTAGAGTAATGTCCAATTTACAGATAAGAGAATCATAGCCCCATAAAGCCCAAGGTTGCATATTTACTGTGAAATGAATAAAGACTTATTCAAGACTTAGAAATCCAAAGCCCGTCCATGCTTTTGACAGAAGCTATACGGCATAGTTCAAACTCCAGTCACAAAAAAATCATCCAGTCAATGCACGGGTCCTCTGTGGTGAAGTAAAGTCTCTCTTCTCTAAGTACCAGGTACACAGAAGGAAAAGATGAGGTTTTGTTGCAGAAGCCATGGAGCTTGACTCATATTCTTGCCATGACAAAGGACAGCTTCCCTTCAACATGGAGGAGGACTAAAGAACACCTGCAAGCAGGGTTGAAATTAATCTCAAAAAGAAGCTGTTCAAACCAATATAAGTGAAGCCTAAAAATAATTCTTTACTAAATTCCTGTTTCTTTTGACTACTAGAAAATAAAACAAACAACTTTAAAGAGAAATTTCCTTGTTGGTCTATACTTGCTACAATTCGCAAAACATCAAGGGCATTTTATAAATTCTGGACAATCTTGTTCAATTCATTAATGAAACAAATATCCATTGGGTACTACTACGAGTCAAGCACTGGGTTAATTACTCTCCTTTCACAAAAAAAAAAAAAAAAAAAAAAAAAAAAAACCAAGTTCTTTCTAATTATGACAGATTGGCAGTAGATGCCTGGAGCAGTACAGATCATGCCCAGCCTCAGTGGGAAAGGGTGATAGGACAGATTAACGACGTCTGATATGTGGTGAGAAAGAGAATGTCTCTGTGCATGCGACATGTATACAACTCCCATTTCAGGGGCATTCCTGTGTGTCCTGTTATTACCCCAAGTCATTTATCTCTGCAAATTCCTTTTTCTCAAAGCCAAGTGAAAATGGGAAAATCACAACACAGGTCCAAATATGGTACCTGGACTCATTATGTCTGTATGCAATTGCTAGTGCATTTGTCGCACTGTTTGTGGAAAAATTAGTGCAATTCCTCGGCCTTTTCTTAGCTTGGAAAAGTTGGCCTTTTCCTACATAACGTCTCATGTCTTGGTTCTCATGTAGAGGCTACTAAAGCAAACACATCACATCTCTTCTCCTACAAGAAATAAAGGAGCCATGAATTTAGCTTAGCACTTTTCAAAAGTTATTGGCCCCGGGTCTGGCCTTTGCCAACTTGACTACCACAACATTTTCTTGTTCAAACTAAAATTACAGGGATCCCTGGGTGGCGCAGCGGTTTGGCGCCTGCCTTTGGCCCAGGGCGCGATCCCCGCAGACCCGGGGTTGAGTCCCACGTCGGGCTCCCGGTGCATGGAGCCTGCTTCTCCCTCTGCCTGTGTCTCTGCCTCTCTCTCTCTCTCTCTCTCTCTCTGTGACTATCATAAATAAATAAAAATTTTAAAAAAATCAAACTAAAATTACAATGTCACAATGTTTGATAAACGACTCCTTTCCTGTTGTGTTATTTTATAACAGGGAATATGTGCCATCTTACTCCAAAACACAGCGGTTTTGACTGATGAGGCTTCCTTTAACTTGAAGTTACTGAATCCACACATATGTATTACTTCCTACTGATGCCTTTTAGTTAGGAAAGAGGATGAAAAATGAAAGCCTTAAGTACTTCAAACTCAAAAAGATGTCAGTGTTAATTCTAGTAAAGGATAATCCTTTCAGATCATGTTTACAGGATAGTCTATAGAGGAAGTGTTAGAATTTTCTTAGACAAACTCAAAGCATGAAGGGTGAACATCACTTTTGTAAAAAAAAAAAAAAAAAATTAGCAATTGTAGGCAATTTAAAGGATGCACGAAAGCCATATTCCTGTCTTTACATTACTCCTACTTGAACATTCATCCAAAAGGTAGTTATGTTGACAGCTTACCACGCTAGCAATCATAACAATTCTTAGATAAATTTGGGCTTTACAAGTGATATTGAAATGTGAAAGCTCTAATTCAACCTCTAATTGACAGAATCATTAGTGTCAAATTTGCAGATGTAATTTTACACTTTTATACATAAAAAGGAACAAGAAGGAAGGAAGGAAGGAAGGAAGGAAGGAAGGAAGGAAGGAAGGAAGGAAGGAAAGAAAGAAAGAAAGAAAGAAAGAAAGAAAGAAAGAAAGAAAGAAAGAAAGAAAGAAAGAAAGAAAGAAGCAAGCAGACAGGCCGACTTAGGACATATGACTGATTTAGATCTGTCCTCAAAGGATGAAGTGTACATCCTGGCACAACTTTACAGACTGGCACAACACTAGAGACTGAAAAGAATACAAAGAAAAGATAAATATACGTTGCATTTCAGTGTTTATCATACTTTGAATTTTTAAATAAATATTCATTGCACACATAAGCTATAAATCACGTATGCTAGAAATAATCATTGTTGATATATATATATATAATACTTTGCAGCATTCTTTCTTGTTTGTATTTATTACACTATCAGAGGTCCTTGAAATAAGCTTTTATCACAGAAGTCTTTTTTTTTTTTAAAGATTTTATTTATTCATTCATGAGAGACACAGAGAGAAAGAGGCAGAGACACAGGCAGAGGGAGAAGCAGGCTCCATGCAGGGAGCCTGATGTGGGACTCGATCCCGGGCCTCCAGGATCATGCCCCGGGCTGAAGGCAGGCACTAAACCGCTGAGCCACGTCTTTTGATTCCTTTATGTACATAGGGAAGAAAGGCAATGTAACCTTCTATATAAAATTAACAGTGTTGCCTAAATATGAATTCTGTCCTATTGTCATTGGTAAGCTGGCTAAAATGATTCTATTACATCTGTTTCATACAGAGAACATAACTTCTTAAAAAGCATAGTATAAATTATTTTTCCCTCTCAGTTACAAGGAACTATTGCAATTAAACATTCAGCACCATTATGCTGAAGAATAATAACTAGAAAACAAAAAAAGACCTTTACTGGCTTGACCATCAATAGCATTTACATGTATGACAGCTAAGGCAAAGAAAAGTTCATCAAAAAACTAATAACTTTCCATCAAAGAGAATCTAATATCATATCCACACACACATCCCTACTGCAATAGCAAAAATCGACTATAACGTGTGAGGTCGAGCAATAGTTATTCTATTCAACACATAAGACAGAATGGTGCCAGTTGCTGCACCTTGAAGCTGCACATGGCAATTCAAGTCCACAGCCCAAGAGCAAAAGCAAAAGACCTATTAGAGCTAGCCACCTTCATGTAGGGCCTCCTGAAAAAGAGTCGGTTAGCAGAACCAGAAATACTTTCTCTTGCGCGTGCAAGCCCACACACATTTCCTAATATAAAAAGATGGTTGATGGAAAGAAGGAAGTCACTTTTTAGGGAAATCTGTATTCATGGAGAGGATATGCCTTCTTTTCTTTCCCTGATACAGCCATCACCTGTACTTTGCAGTAACTTGGGGACAATTGGCCTGTCCTGTCCTTTCCCCAAGATTCAACATCAGAGCATTTGATGTCAGTTAGGAAGATGGGGTGAGCAGTTGCTTAAGTAGAAACAGTCATTCCTTCTAACTTTTGCCCTTGGAGTTGAGGGAAAATACTTTTAAACTGAATATAAGACTAACAATTTTAAATACACAAGATCACATCTTAAAAAACACAAAGATATTAATTCAATCACCAGAGTGACTGAGAAATTTTGAATGAGGCTAATATTTTGTGAAGGGGCCATAACCTTGAGTGAAAAAAGAGGTGTTAATAATATAATCAGAGACAATAATAGAATAAAATGTTCTGTTTAGACCTCAAGAAATACATGTTCCTTTATTACTAAAATTATAATAATAAATAATAATATCATGGCCTCTCATATGTTTAGATATATATGTACATCTATCCATCTAAACTTTTTCCACTAGAATATAAGATCCATGAAAGCCAAAATTTGTGTGTTTACAGATTCAAATGTCTTTTTACGTGTGTTACTGTTTATATTCTCAGCATCTAGTGCAGTATCTGGCATGTAGTAGGTAGTCAGTAAATATCTATTGGATTAATTGGATACATAAATATAACCACCATTTGTTCAAATGCTCAGTAATTGTCAAAGTAGTTTTTTAAGCACTTGTCATATGCTGTTTTATTTATTGCTTGTAAAAAATGCTGTTATCATTTAATAGATAATAGATAGCCCCATTTAATAGATAAGGAAACGAAGACCAGGGATAAATTATCTTTTCTTGGCCACTCAGTTCCATCAAGGGGTAGCATGCTTCACACTCAGGTCCATCTGATCCTAAAGTCAATGCTCTTAGACACCAAATGGATCCCTCTGGCCAGGAGTATGTGATTTTTTTCGTTCTGATTCACCCTCACTTCCCAGAGCACACATTGGGGCCATGTGCTACCTGCTGTGGGGGCAAGATCTAAAAGTATAGAGAAGGGATTGGATCAATGTGAGTGCTTTTCCGTGACTTCTCCCACATACTCACATCTCCTGTGTTTTAGGATCCCCCTCAGACACTAGCTATTTCCACAATCTGTGGTGCTTGCTTTGAGTCAGGCCCTTCCTTTGCAAGGATGAAAATTTCTGTACCATAAATTCTTCTATGTTTCTCCACAATGATCAAATAAGCGTTTAACCATTTTGAGTTAGTGAAAATTCTTTCCTTTTTTTCTATAGTTAGAATGAAACATTTTCAGCATTTGGGAGGTGTTTTCCTTTTTTTTTTTTTTTTTTTCACTCTTTGGCATTTAGAAGGTTTCTTTTTTATCTAGTTCATTTCAGATTTGAGAGTCAAATATTAGAGCTACCAAAACAAAATGGACTCCATCAGGATGCTAGTGAGCTCCTCACAAATGTGAGGTATTTAAGCAGAAGTTGGATGATAGAGATGCTCAATTAGGCATTCCTATCTCAGCTACAGAACTAGAGATGTAAGATCTTTCGATCCTGAGGCCCCCTAAAATCCAAGAAATAGTCTCTGTCTTGCTTGCCTTCACTACCTATTCACAAGAAAGTAGAATTTACACACAGTTACTACATTTTCTTATTAACACTCTACACCATTAACTACAACTTCCAGTCTGGCAAAACCAACAAGGTACAATGACAAAATAGTCACTCTACTAACTGCAGAAAGCTAAAAGTATAGATTTAAAAAATAAACCCCTTAGGGTTTATAAAATTCACATAACTTTTAGGTCAATATCTGCTCTTTAGTCTGCTATAAGATGAAACCATAGATCAGTACTGAGGAGAGCTTTTAATTCCAAAGAACTTTATCTCAATTTGACCAATCTAATCTAATTGTAAAAAAAAAAAAAAAAAAAAAAGTTTAAATAGTTTAAATGTAGGTTTTTAAAGTTACCATTTTCATTTATTGGAAAAAATAAAGCTCACATGTTTCATCAAAATGTTTCATCAAATCCAAAATGTTGGGGATTTCTGGCTATGGAGTAGTAAAAAAATTAAAAATATTCTTCACATGGTGCAGCTACTGTAGGAAAGAGTATGGAGGTTCCTCAAAAAGTTAAAAAATAGAACTATCAAAAAAAAAAAAATAGAACTATCCTACATTCCAGCAATCATACTACTGGGTATTTACCCCCCAAAATACAAAAACACTAACTCAAAAGAATATATGCATCTCTATATTTATAGCAGCATTATTTACAATATTCAAGATATGGAAGCAGCCCAAGTCTCCAGTGATTGATGAATACATAAAGAAGTGATATATATAAAATGGAATGTAAGGGCAACTGGGTGGCTCAGTGGTTGAGGGTCTCCCTTTGGCTCAGGTCATGATCCTGGGGTCCTGAGATCAAGTCCCACATCAGGCTCCCTGCTGCTTCTCCCTCTCCCTATGTCTCTCTCTCTCTCTCTCTCTCTCTCTCTCTCTGTCTCTCATGAATAAATAAAATCTTAAAAAAAATAAAATAAAAATAAAATAAAATGGATTCCTACTCAGCCAATAAAAGGAAGGAGATCTTGCCATTTGCAACAACATGGATGGAGCTACAGAGTATAATGCTAAGATAAATAAGACAGCCAGAGGAAGACAAATACCATATGACTTCACTTATATGTGAGATTTAAGAAGCAGAACCACCAGCAGAAGGAGAGAAAGAAAGAAAGAGAGAGAGAGAAAGAGAGTCAAACCAAGAAACAAACTCTTAACTATAGAGAACAAACTAATGGTTACCAGAGGGTAGGTGAATGGGAGGGATGGGTTAAATAGATAATGGGATCAAGGAATGCACTTGTAATAAGCACTGGGTGACATATGGAATTGCTGAATCACTATGTTATACACCTGAATGTTATCTACACCGTATTATCTACCTGGAATTAAAATAGAAACTTGAAACAATATTCTCCATCAAAAAGCAGTGATACAACCCGACAAAAATGATCAAAAACACTCTTAGGGCTCCAGACATTAACTAAAGGCAAACTACAAATTGAAAAGCATATATTGACCAGATACTACTAAACCTCAGTTAGCAATGGAAATCTATGGTATTCTGACCTGGAGCTACTACCCCCATCTGCCATTTCAGCTAGGTCAAAATGATAGTTTTACCACAGTGAGTCTGGCCTTTGAAACCAGGAACTTCACTGCTAGAAGTGGCTGACTTGATCTGGAGCAGAGTATAGAGGTCAGAAAGCATATGACATGGACAAAATAAACAGGAAAATGACAGATGTAAATCTGACCAGATCAATAATTACAATCAATGGATTTGATTAGACATTCCAATCAAAAGCTAGAGATTGTTGGACTGAACAAAAAGGCAAGACCCAACCATATATGTCTATAAGAGACACACTATAATACAAAGATATAAATAGTTTGAAAATAAGAGGATAGGAAAAGAAGCCATACTATCTTAAGAGAGCTAAAGTGGCCATATTAATGTCATATAAAATAAACCTTTAGACAATAAATGTAACTATAGACAAAGAAGAACAATAATAATGATAAAAGGGTCAATACAACTGGAAGATGTAACTATTATAAACGTATACCTACCTACCAGAGGTCCCACAAATCTGAAGCAAAAAATGACCAAACTGAAAGATGAAATGGAAAATTAAGCAATTATAGTTGTAGATTTCAGTACTGCACTTTCAATGATTGATAAACTGGACAGAAAATATACAGAGATACAGAAGACTTCAACAACACAATCAATCAATTAGACCTGATATTTAGAGAATATTCTGACAACAACAGGTTATACATTCTTTTGAAGTGCACAAATAATATTCTCCAAAATTGACCACTTGTTAACCCATAATTCTCAATAAATTTAAAATGATTGGAATCATTCAAGTATGGTCTCCCACCAACCACAACTATATTAAATTAGAAATTAACAACAGAAATTAGAAAAATCCACAAATACAGAAAATAATATACTCTAAATAAGTCATGGATAGATATAACTATACTAGAAGTCAGGGCATATTTTGAACTTTATAAAAATGAAAATACGACACATCAAAGAGTATCAGAGGCACCTAGAGCATTGTTTAAAAGTAAATATATAGCTTTTAATTCTACTATCAAAAAAAAAAAAAAGGAAAGATTTCAAATAAATAGTCCAAGCTTCCACTATAACAGGCTAGAAAAGAAAAAGCAACCTATATCCTAAGCAAGCACAGGAAGATTAAAGATTCAGAAATCAGTGATACAGATAACATAAAACTATAAGAACATCAATGAAACCAAAAATTCACTCTTTAAAAATATCAACAATAAAATAATGAAAGCATAGACAATACTGTCAACACTTCAGAAATTAAAGGATTGCAGAGGAATATTTTTAACAACTCTATGCCAAAAAATTAGATAACATGGGTAAAATGGACAAATTCATAGAAAGATATTAATAGCTAGAACTGACTAATGAAGAAATAGAAATTCTGAAAAGATCTATAACAAGTAAAGAAATTACATGAGTAATTAAAAATCTTCCCACAGAGGAAAACTCAGGTCCAGATGGCTTCCCTGATAAATTCTGTAATTTTTTGGCAAAAAAGAAATAATACTAAATCTACCAAAACTCTTTCATCAAATAGAGGCTAGAGGAACACTTCCCAACTCATTTCATAATGTCAAACTCAGGCAAAGCATCACAAGAAAAGAAAATTACAAAACAATATCCTTCATGAACATTTATTTAAAAAAAAAAAAAACCGTAACAAAATAGCAGCAAACCAAACCAAACCCAACAATATATAAAAGGATTATACATAATGCCCAAGTCTGGCTTATCCTAGGAATAAAAAGACAAAAGTATATCATCAACCCAATAGTTGCAGAGAAATTTTCACAAAACCTGATACATATTGATGACTAAAAAAATTTTAACAAGAAATAAAAAGGAACGTCATTAACTTAAAGGGCATCTAAGAGAAATAGTTAAGGCCTCTACCTAGGATAGAACTAAACAAGGACATCTGCATATCATTCCTATTCACCATCATAGTGGAGGATCTAGCAAGTATAAGCATATAAATCAGAAAGTTAGAAGTAAAACTGCCTTTATGGACAGCCTACTCATGTATGTATAAAATTCTAAAAAAATCTGTAAGAGAAAAATTTGCCAGAAGGTAATAAATGAGTTTTAGCCAGTTTGGGGGATATATGATCAATATAAAAATTTCAATTGTATTTTTTTAAGTTTTATTTATCTTTTATTGTAACTTTCCATTTCTAATTGTTCTACATTTTGTAATACAAATTCTTTTTTTTAATTTTATTGATATATAATCAACATAGAGTACTGCATAAGCTTAAGGTGTACAACATAGTAACTTCATGTACATGTATTATGAAATGATTACACCATAAGTTTAGTTAACATTCAACTGTATTTCTTTATAACAGCAACTAACAATTTGAAATAAAATATAAAACTAACTTCCATTGAAAAAAAAGAACAAAAAAAAAAAAAGAAAAGAAAGAACAAAATACTCAGGAATAAATTTAATAAAATGAGTATAAGACTTATACATTGATAATTATAAAAATATTACTAAGAGAAATTAAAGAAGATTAAAATAAATGGGACTTTCCATGTTCATGAGCTGATGACTTGATATTGTAACATGGTAATTACTTGGATGGATCTACAGCTTCAATAATATCCCTATCAAAAATCCCACCAGGCTTTTTTGGTCACAATTGGAAAACTGATTCTAAAATTAATATGGAATTACAAAGAATATAGAATAGCCAAAACATTTTTTTTAAAAAAAGATCAAAGTTGAAAGATTTACACCATGTGATTTTGAACTTAACTCTAAAGCTATAGTAATCAAGATAGTTGATATTATTATAAATTGACATATGGTATAAAAAGCATAGAATTGAAAGGCCAGAAATAAATCCTTATATTTTTAACAATTTATTTTTAATAAAGGTACCAGGTGGGCTTTTCAATAAATGTTGCCTGGTCATTTGGTTATCCATATGCAAAAACATGAACTGAGATGCTTATTTCAACCCACATACAGAAATTTACTTAGAGTGATAGACCTAAATGTAAAGATGAAAACTACAAAAACTTCTGGTAGAAAATGAGCAAATCCTGTGACTTTATATTAGGCAAAATTTTCTTAGGACACTAAAATGATAAATTGGAATTCCATAAAATTAGAAAATTGGCTCTTCAAAAGACACCATTAAGAAAATGAAAGATAAGCAACAGAGAAAAAAAGTATTTGTAGGTCATAACTCTGATAAATAACTTGTAACCAGAATCTATAAAGAACTCTTAAAATTTAAAATAAGAAGTTAAACCTTTTTAAAAATAGGCAAAAGACTTGAATAGACATTCTATCAAAGAAGCTATACAAATGACTAATAAGCACATAAAAAGATGTTCACCATCATCAGTCCTTAGAGAAATGCAAATTAATACCACAATGAAATACAATTACACTCCCACCAGAGTAATTCTAATCAAAAACACTGCCGTACCAGGTGCTAGAGAAAATGTGGAGAGGCTTTAACTCTTAAACGCTGCTGGTGGGAATTTCATACAGCCACTTTGGAAGTTTCGCAGTTTATTAAAGGATTAAAAGTAGACTTAACATTGGATCTAACAATTGCAAGAGAATCAAAAACTCATGTTTGCACCAAGTCTTGTTCAGGGATGTTACAGCAACATCATTTGTGATAGCCAAACCTGTCCATCAATTGGTGGATGAATAAACAAAATGTGGCATATCCATAAAATTAAATGCTATTCAGCAAGAAAAAGGAATGGACTTTTGATATCCACTATAAAAATATTAAAGACTGTATATTGCATGATTCCATTTACACGACATTTCAAAAAAAGAGTAAATCTATAGAGAGAAAATAAAGCAACCTTTGCCTGGGGCTGGGAGTAGGTGGGAGTGGAGAATGACCCCAAACTGACCAAGGAAATTTTTTTGAAGCAATGGAAATGTTTTAGAACTGGATCATGGTGAGGGCTGCAAAATACTATAAATTTGCTTTAAAAATCATTGAATTGTATACTTAAAATGGATGAGTTTTATGATATGTAAATTATACCTAAATAAGACTGTTCAAAGCTATCTGTATTAAACCAAAAAAGTTTATTTGAAGCTGACTTCTTAAGAAAGTTTATAATGAAAAGATTCTGTATCAGAAAGTCTCATGAATAATATGCTCAAAGGGGTTTCCCAAAATTAACATCAGAAAAGATATCAATTATTCAATTCATATGTCAAGATCTGAATACACTACTATTTGTATTTGTCATTTCTCGTAAGTAAATCTTTTACTTGTTTTTTATGTCTTCCATAAGTTTATGGAAACAGTTTTATAGGGAGATACAAGTAGGGAACCAAATTTGGTTTTGGAAATGTTAAGTCTGAACAAGAGATATTGGGTAGAATATGGGTTTTAAAGTCTGATGAGGTCAGGTTTGGGGACATACATTTGGCAGCAATCAGTAATAGACTGTTACACCATGACACTGGATGTTATCGATAGAATGGAATCATAGAGAAGACAACTAAGCTGAGAACTGAATCCAAGGGTACCCCAAAATTCAAATACTGGAAAATGATGAGAAATCCAGCAAAGAAAACCGAGAGAGTGTTTTTCTAGGAGCAGTGAAGAGTGTTTCAAATAGGAACATTAAACCAAATGTAATACATGCTAATGGACCAAGAGATTTGAAGACTGAGCATAAACAGTTGATTTAGTGATATGGAGGCCACTAATGATTTTTAACAAGAGCAGTTTTATTGGAAAAGGGAGATATAAAAAATTATTATTGGATTCAAGAACAAGTGGAAGGAGAGCAAGTGCAAACAATATATGTAGCCAACTCTTTTGAGGAGTTTTACCATAAGGGGAAATTTGACTTACAGGGAGGATGACATAAGTTTAAAAGAGTTTTATTTATTTAAGTTGGAAATACTATGATACACTTCTATGCTGATCAGAATGATACAGCTGAAAAGAAGTAAAATGCAAGCTACAGCAGGCTTAATTGTAGGAATATATTGTTGAGTGGCATACTTTAAAGCACAAGTAGGGAGGTGGCCTTAGGAACCCTGACCATTCATTCACTGTAACAGAAGGGAAGGCAAAGTATGGGTGTGGAGAAACCTGTGGGGTTGTAGACATGGATGGGGAAGGCTCTTGTGAGGGGTCCCTCTGCTCAATGAAGTAGGAAGCAAGAGGAAAGGAAGCATTTGAGGCTTGGGGAGACAGGAGAGGCCTCTAGAATAGCCATTCATGGTTGTAGGAAATGCAGTGGGTTTGTGCACAACAGGGTGAACCTGAGGTTCCTAGTCATGCATTTAAAGTAAAAGCAGTCAGCACAGGGGTGCGGGTTTCTCCAGACACATTCAGCTCACATGAGTTCAGGCATGAAATGATCTGAGAGCATGTTTTAACCAGGAGTAGGAATTTTCTGGAAATATATACATGAGAGGAACAAAGGCGTTAATAAGAATACAAGCAAGGGGTATAATAACGGACCATTGTATCTGAAGCATGTTGTGGGAATATGAGCACCTGAAGGGAACAAAGGGAAATGAGAGAGACAGTGTAAAGGGATAATAAGTTGGAGGTACCAGTAGGATGGAAAAAGTCCCGGAGGTGAGGTGCTAGAAGGAATGGACTTGAAAAAACAAAAACAAAAACAAAAACAAAAACAAAACAAAAACAAAAACAAAAACAAAAACAAAAAGCAGGTGACTGGAAATTTGGTCACTCAGAATTTAGATTTACCCCAGCAAACTTTCTGGAAATCTATCCAAAGGACAAATATAGATTATGAGAAACATGTTTCCTAGTGTTATCAATATGACCACCATAAATTAGAAACAACATAATTATTCAGTGATAGAAACACTGAGGTAAACTCCATGTTACCATGTAAAACATAATATATAAAGAAAATAGAGCAGCAATTAATAAAATGTAACAAAACAAAGAAGTCAGATACCAAGTTGTACGCACCCAATGATTATGAGTCCAGACATATATACACATACACATATTTATGTGTTTACATATATAAATATGTAACATTTATTCAAATATATAGATATATCTAATTATTTATGTGGTTATTTGTGCCAATGTCTAACTTTCTTGCTAGCTTTTAAGTGTCCCACTTACTAAGGTTTACAAGTATTCTTTTTATCCATCTAAAAAGCAAGCATCAAGCTCTACACATGGGAGAAGTTCAGTACATTTTATTGAGTGAGTGATTTCATGAGCGAATGGATGGAGGGATGATGAATGGATAAATGAAGATCTGTGTCTACTCTTTGATTCTCATATCTGAACTTCACATACAATGTCTAATTGCAAGATTCTATCAAACTTCCTGGAATTCTGAGTTTACCTGTCTGATCTATTAATGTGAATGGTTTAAGGTTACAAAACCATCACATAATTTAGAGACTTTATCTATATATGATCTTAAAATCGACCGTGGATCAAGAGAAAAATATTCACCTTGTGAATTAGTTTCACTTAAGGAGAATCAATTTTCCTATCCCTCGATGAACTACAAACGATTGTTTATTGTTGTACGTCCAAACAATGGTAAACGAATTTTATTTTTGATCTGGTAGAACATGTTTTTAAAGAAAGTCTGATTCTCAAAGAGATTCTGTGACAAGAGATATCCACAAGCCAAAAAGTCATTAGTGCTGCCTTTGTTACCCACAAACTTAACGGTGTGGGAATTACACAAACGATTTCCAGGCTCAGAATGAGTGTCGGACAGTGCAATGCCCGCAGGTTCTATTAGGGTGACAGCAACTGGGCAGAGGACCAGCAGCCTTTTCAGCCATGCTTATTGTATTGTGCAAAACATCTACTCTGTGCTAACTTCATCCTAATCACTGCAGCAGCTACAAGAGCCCCAAACAACAGAACACTGCCGGGAATTCAGAGAACAAAAA